>NC_136065.1:26065490-26780490 GCF_964261635.1 Lissotriton helveticus
AGGGAACCTTGATGGCAATCTGAAACCTTGGCAGCTATGCATCATGCAGCGACACACCGACACATGGCAGGCGACACAGTACTGTGTCCCGACACAGAGTTTGGAAAGCTCTGGTCTAACCCCTAGTGTCAAAAATGGGAACTAACACCTTCACAAGATCTCTGCGATGATCTTGCGGACTTCTTTGAGAAGAAGATCAGCAAGATTGCATAGAAGCTGATCCCCCCTATGTTGCAGCTGTGCAATCAATCTTTGGAGAAGGGTACTGTTCCACAAAGGTGGCAGAGGGCCATAGTCACCCTCCTTCCTTGTGAAACAATCTACAGCAAATCCGTTGATCCTCAGTAATTACAGGTCCATATCTCTCTTTCCTTTTTTAGTAAAAATACTCTAGTGCTTTGTCAGTAGGAAGTTGTCCCACTATTTGGAAGACCATTGTCCTTTAGGCCAGGGCATGGGACTGGGTTGGCCCTACTCCTTGCCATGCACACATTCCTGCTGGAGGTGGACAGCGGCCAGTGCACGTTTCTTATACTGCTCGATCTGTCGGTCACCTTAGATACGGTCAGCCACCAAACCCCCTCCTGAGTAGACTAGCCTTGTTTGGAGTTGGTGGGACCGTTTTGAAGTGGATAGGCTCCTATCATTCAGGCTGCAATTGCCCTGCCCCCTTATTTTTCTGCTTTTAAAACTATCCAATATGGAGATCCACAGGTTTTCACACTCAGTCCTATCCTCTTTAATATTTATATGAGGTCGCTCATCACCCTTATCAAAACCCATAATACCAGGCTAGTTAACAATGCTGATGACACGCAGCTGATCCTGGACATTAATAATAACCAGCCAGATGTCGTCAACACCTTCGATAACTTTGCGACAGACCTTGTTAACTGGTTGAATACTAATTCCCTCAAATTTAACATGGAAAAACTGCAATCCTCTGCTCTTCTGCGAACAAAGTCTCTATGACACTCCCCTCTAACTTCTAGCCTCTCCAAACTGGGCAAGAGCTGCTTCTTCCTGACACGGTCCTCAACCTTGGGGTTACTTTTACTGTAAAACTATCCCTGGAGAACGATGTCACCAAAGTGGCAGGTACCTCCTTCGTGCTCCTGTGAGGTCTTAGGAAGGATTTCCCTCTGCTGCCAGCTCATGCTAAATCTCAAATAGTGTGCAGCGTGGATATATGATGTATTCATGTTTGCCTTTACAATGCATGTCTTTACAACACGGGCAATATAACATACCCCTTGCCTTAGGGAAAAGCAGGACTATGGAATATTATATTTTACTATTCCAACTCCAGTCTGTGCAACAGTAGGGAAGGTGATGGATTTAAAATCCAACAATGAGTTCCCTAAAGCAAGTTGTTGCAACGACTTGCGTTGTAATGGAACACGTGGTAATGACGCGTTCCTTGTAGTGCTTGCATTTTAATGGAATTGCGTAGTTCTGTCTGCATTGTAAATGCTGTTTCCCGTGTGGCGTTATTCTGAGCAGGCCTGATTATTATAACTCGCTGTTACTCGGAGCACCGGACAATCTTATCAATTGACTGCGTAGAGTCTAAGCATTGTGTACTGTCTTCAAGGCCCTTCAGGGCACAGGCCCTGTGCCCTTACAAAGGAGCCTAAAGAGATATAGTCCAGAGAGATGCCTCTGTTCGGCATCAGACAACCTCCTATGTGTAACCTGATCCCGTGAGACCATACAAGGCGGTCAAGCAATAATGGTTAAAGCAGCCCAGTTCTGGAACAAGTTACCAGTCACTCTTAGATCATCAAATGATTTACTGCACTTTAGGACAAACTCTGTGTGAAGAAGTACATTTCAAATATATGATGAATAAAAGGTTTCTTTATTCTTATATCAGGAAGAAAGGATCTCATCCACAGGAGACACGTGCAGGCAGCAACTGACACAGTCCTGCCCTCAAATAGAATCATAACATAACTACATCATGACATTCTATGAATAACATTCTACAAACAGTAAGGCACACATGTATAACACTGAGAAGGATACCACACTCTGACCTTGATGTACTTGGTGCGATGTTCTAGCCTTGAGGAAGTGCTCTGTCTAAGAAACACATGTTGACTGTAGCAATTAGCTTTGAGAACGGAAACTGATTTGATTTTGGACTTCATGATGAATAAAGTAGATTTTTTTAATTTTTAAAATGGCATGTCTAAGACTTTATAACTTTACTCACCTCCAAAAAATCTTCTAAAAGATTTGGTGTGCCAGCTTCAGAGCAGGGCAACTCTTTACTAGATTAGTTCATTGGAAATGTGATGTGAGGCATCACTAATGCCATGTGTGAAGTAATGGGCACAACATAAGGTTGGACTGGGCAGCCAAAGCTTGGGGATTTATTTGTTTTCTAGGTTTTTACTGTAAACATAATGACATTTTATAATATGGGGGTGTGTGTGTGCGCATTGTGCTGTAACAATACCATTACTTTAACTATAGTTTCAAGGGAAATGTGTGTATGTGTGTCTGTGTGTGTGTGTGTGTGTGTGTGTGTGTGTGTGTGCGTGCGTGTAGTTTTAATAGTTAAAAATTGGCAAAGCCAATACAGGTCACTTTAGCTACCAGACATCGACCAACGGCTGACATTGTCAATGCTGTTTTGTTTTTGTTTTTCACAAGTGACGCAATAGAAAGTGGCCATCTTTGGAAAGCAACGGAATAGAAGAAAAGACAATAAGTCCGCAACAACAGACAGCAAAAGCTGTCTGTAATAAACACCTAAAAACAATAGGTGTTGTGAATTGGACTGTAGGGAATATGTTTCCTTGAGAAGAGAAAAATGAGAATGGGGGATTAAGTTGTCCCACACATACCTTTACAAATTTTACATTTACATGTATTATGTTTCTGTTACGGTACAATGTTGCAGATAAGCAAAGAAAAATACATTTAATAATGTATAAATGTATGAATATATGTACACATGTGTTTGTGTTGGGAAACCTAGCCAAAAGACGCAGTCGGTAAATGGCCATAAATGCACCCAGCTGGCCAAGTAAACAGGTCTCCCACCCCACTTAGATGAGGGGAAACCACAGGGTTTCCACCAGTGACCCTAGTTGGCGCTGCTGGTTGAAGCATTTGACCCGGTGGCCTGTCTACTCCTGGACCGTCAGGTCATAGAGACCCCGCCCCGGACCACTGTGCAAGGCATGGTGTTCATGCACAGTTAAATCCAACAATAAAACAATGACATTAGGGCCCTTTTTGTTTTTCAAAAGGAAGCGCCCACTTTGGGAATTTTAAAAAAAAATGAAAAAGTTGTCGAATGAGACCAAAACATGTAGGGGCAGATTAATCATTGAGTTGCATCGCCCTTGTGCCACGCAAGGGGTGCAAGAGTGACACAACTACTCAGCCACCTTGCATGGCCCTGCATGGCTTGATAAATCTAGAGTAACGCAGCACAGCACAAATCGCTGCATTACTCTGCCCCAGGGAGGCGTTCCATGGCTGGAGCGTGGGTGGTCCCACATTGGATGGCCCTGCATGGCTTGATAAATCTAGAGTAAGGCAGCGCGTCACAAATCGCTGCTTTACTCTGCCCCAGGGAGGCGTTCCATGGGTGGAGCGGGGGTGGTCCCACACATCCACCCATGGATTTAGGTGCATTCCCAGAATTAGCAACACTGGTGCACCTGGGAATGTGTCAAAATGCTTCGCCTTTCCAGGTGAGGCATAACAAGGAAAAATATCTTCATTTCTCCTCGGTTTTTCTCTTTCTACAGCACCCATCGAAAGAGGTAAATTACTCTAAGGATTGTTGTTGCGCAGGAAGGGGTCCACATATGCACCACTTTTGTGATGGAGGAACCAGTTCACCAAACTCTAAATATGGTCCTAAGTCATCGGTTAGGGTTATGATTAGCATTAGTGTCAAAATATGAGTCCCCCAATTTAATTTAATTAATTTGAACAAGTAAAATCATTTTTACATGAATGTAATAACTTAAAATCAAGAGGTGGTGCAAATGGCTATGAGGAAGTGATTTTTAGAGCTACAACATAGCGCTAGCATTAGATTCCGGTATTAAAAAGAAATGTGAAAAGCATTTAAATAAGTAAAAAATGTAATAACATTAAACAAGGGGTAGTGTTAATTACATTTAGCAATAGAGGTTCAGATAAGTCAGAAATAT
Source organism: Lissotriton helveticus (assembly GCF_964261635.1). Taxonomy (NCBI): domain Eukaryota; kingdom Metazoa; phylum Chordata; class Amphibia; order Caudata; family Salamandridae; genus Lissotriton; species Lissotriton helveticus. The sequence continues at coordinate 26,069,672 of NC_136065.1, forward strand.
TTAAATATTATATATTCGATGAAAAGAAATCTTAAAACTGTAAGACGTGACTAGTAAATAGAGGACGTTATGGTAAGGTAATTGATAAAATAATCCGAAAAAGGCAAGACCTGTGTGAGTAGTAAATAGAGGATGCTATGGCAAGGTAATTGATAAAATAATGCTACACACACGTTGATGAGGAGATGGCAGGCAAAGTCGATGAAAGAACAGGGAGATGATTGTAGGAGAGGAAATGGTATATATTGTCTACTTTTAAGAGGAGCCACATTGTCTTTTGGGTCCCCTGGTGTTGTATTCCGCTCTAGTTGTCCGTATATAGGTTTTCCTAAATCATATCCTTATATAGGCACAATTCGCATTGCCCTTATTTAGGCGTGAGATTCCAGTCCTTATTTAGGCACTAGCAATGCTATTCAAATACAGGCATGGTCACCTACATCCGTCCACCCCAACGTCACAACACGTTTTTAGAAACCAGACCCTTAAGCCATTGTGAGTTTCCCTAGTCTAGGATTATTGATTTCTCCAAGAACTCATTTATTATGCATGAACCGCTATTCCTTAAGGGTACATTCATGACGTCTTCCTCCGCCCGACTTTACTTCAATGTAAACATTCCTAAGCACCTTCCAGGTATAAATAAACATTCCCTTGCCATGGCAAACCACGGCTCTGCTTCACAGCTCGATACGGCTCGCCACGGCAAGTTCGGAAGAGACCACGACTTTAAAGGAATTTGTGTCCCAGCCTGACGCACTGACAAGAGATGCTCCCTTCGCGCGGTTTTAGAGTTTGAGACCCAGAAAGAGATTCCCACCTTTCTCATTCTAGGGTATGGAGCTGACTAGAACCTACAGGGACTCTTGGCATACCAAACTATAGCATACCATAATATAGAATGCAGCACCTACTTCTTTCCTTGTATTACACTTAGGTTACGTACACTGGGGTAGAACTAGATAGAGTAGCATTGTATGAGTATCCACTTTTTAGCCTGTGTTATTTATGTATATGTATGTGAATATGTGTCATATCTAAAAGACAATGCTATTGCAGTATTATTTTTTTCTACTGCTTACGCCTCACATAAGATAAGATACCTCGCATACTGCCTTACGATTGTAACAACTCATATCTCTTACACAAGAAACAAGACTGTTCAATAAATCCTTTCATTGAAACGCCCGTCTACTATTTCTGTGTAACTCTGAAGAAACTAAGCATGCATGATTAGCTAAGTGAAACTGTTATCTATTGTGATACTGAGACATGTTCCGATTCTAACGGGAAACAAAGTTGTCATATTTATGCGGTTGTCAGAACCTGCTCCCTTCTTGTTTTCAAGGAGTTTCTAGTGGCCTCTGAGTTAGCTGGTACAAAGTAAATTAAGTTTAATATACTTGATAGGGGTATACTGACCTCAGCCCTATGCCAAACCTATAGTGTATATTATTCCAATGCGCAGAGCCTATTAGGGAAATAGAAACTACACTACACTGGTTCCAGGCACAGCTGGTTCTCACTCATCCAGATACAGATATGAATTTATCATGTAGTAAGTTTGTCCTGAATTAATATGGTTGTGTCTCCTCTGTGGAGCATTGAGAAGCCTTCATGGTCCTCAAAACCTCCAAAGAGTCTACAGACCTCTCTTCTCTCTCATTGCAGAAGATGTGCTACGCCAATCTGAAGGTGATGAAACCAACAGCGGTCCTGCAGACGACTGACTCCGGCATCCAGTACGCAGACGTGGTGACTCTGGTGAATGGGGCGCCGCAGCCCACCGCCCCTGGGAAGGAGCCTGGGAAGCAGAAGAGAGATGCCCCACGGGCCGTGGAGGCTCAAGACCCCCTCTATGCCTCGGTACAAACAGACCGGTACAAAACACAGTTCGAGGACCTGGACTATGCCAATAACAACTGATGGGTCTTGGAGTGACTGCCAGGGTGTACAATTGAGTACTAGGGCTTAGAATGAGTCAGTGGTAGCGGCAGCTCAGTTGACGGTGAACATCTAGCATATTTTGGTAAGGGTTTGCAGATTGATGAGGGTTTGAAGTTGGTCATGAGGGAAGAGGCGCACACCAACGTGGAGGATCTTAAACTCGCAGACTCCTCTCCTGACCAGTAATGGTGCAGATCCAGGTACTGAGTCACAACTGCGTTGAAGTAGACAGGAAAGGTCTGCGACAGGCAGCATGTTTTTTTCCTCCTCACTTAATTCCTTTTTTGATTAGTCTTAAGATCTGTTTCTTCTCCCTAAAATCATATATCAAATTATGAAATAAGAAAAGATTGGTCCAGGAGGTGCCACTAAATAGTTTGATGTCATTTATTTATATTCCATCGACCGTTTGTGGTGTTAAGTATTCATTTCCTGTCACATCTTAGTCACTCAATGGGATGGCGTGATGTCACAGACTGGAATTCATCACTTAGTGACATAATAGTCACTCAATGGATGACATGATGTCATACACAGAGATTAATGAGTATATGACATCACAGCCAGCCGAGGGGATTAATCAGTAAGATGTCAAAAACAGGGAATAGTCAATGAAAGACATCTCTGCAAGTCAATGAGAAGGCGTTTTGATATATAGAGAATAATCAATATATGACATCACAGCCACTCAATGGGGTGGTGTGATGTCATTGATGGGGATTAATCATTGGGATCATGTGATCTCCTAGGCAGGGAATAGTCAATGTAGAACATCACAGTAAAACAATGAGATGGTGTGTTATCATAAAAAGCAATAATCAATGTATGACATCACAGTCTGTCAGCGAGATGGTGTGATGTCATAGACAGGGATTAGTGTATATATGACATCACAGTATGCCAATGAGGTGAGGTGTCATAGATATGGAATACTCACTGAATGCCATCACAGTCAGTCAATGGGATGGTGTTATGTCGGACACATGACTGATCACTGCCACTTTGTATGAGAAGCAAGCAAGATACATTTGGGATGCTATAAAGAGGGAATGGTCAATGCATGACATCACCAGCAGTTAAAGGAAAGTTATGATGTCATATCCAGTAAATAGAGAATGCATAACATCACCCACAGTTAAAGGGATGAAAAATGAAAGAACATTTATCTTTTCCAAACATATTAAACTCAAACACATTAAAGTAGTTATGAATTGTAGGATCCTACTTTAGATTTCACTGGTTTTGTGGTTGAAATCTTCTTGTGAGCAGCACTGAGCTTTAACTGCTTATTTCTGAGCTTCTAACAAAACAGGGGCTGGCTCTAATCAGCAAGGCTGAGCCATTAATCAAAATACAACAATTAACCTTGCCCGTACTGATCCTTATTCAAAGATGCAAATCAGCAAGTTAACAACAACCGAATTATTATCAACCTCCTCAAATATTATTCAAAAATATATTTTTATTTTTCATTTTTCAAAAATCCTTTTGTATTTTACATAGTACCATGAATCAACGATTTTTGACATTATACAAGACTAATACTTTTGTTAGTCAGCTATTGATTCAGTCTAGATGCGAAATCGTCTGATTTCGCGAAATAGTGTTTGGTCCTGAAGAGAACCCCCAACTTACAATTTACGGGGCTCAAAACGCGTCGACCTTTTTTTGTTGTGATTATCGAAACAACCCCCTTCTTTGTGATTATAAAACAAGTGTGATCATTGATAAGATGTCTTTTCTGCATGGTTAAGAGAATTATGAAATGCATTAATTGGCATAGTGCAGAAACGTTTCAGTTGAAGCATTCACACTGTTGTTCTTGTTTTATCAAGTTTCATTCATCAATGTAAAAAAATTGTGAAAAAGACCATTCAGTGTATATGTTCTTTGTTTTATTTTGCTTATGTGAGTAAGTCGTCTTTGAATGTTGTTCATTTTTGAAGTACTTATTTGGAGTTATTAAATTTGTGGTAAATCGTTTTGTTGGTCTTGTGGTATAACGTCAAAAATCGTTGATTCATGATACTATGTAAAATACAAAAGGATTTTTGAAAAATGAAACATTAAATTATATTTTTGAATAATATCTGAGGAGGTTGACAATAATTCGGTTGTTGTTACCTTGGCGATCTGCATCTTTGAATAAGGATCAGTACGGGCAAAGTTTATTGTGGTATTGTTTTTTTATATTTTATTTCTGAGCTTTAGAGTAAACAAAACAATAAAAATGGATGATTATCCTGCACAGATGCATTCTGGGAAGAAAAAGATATGTAAATTAAGCAGGGGTCCTAGTGGCATCTCTGGTAGGAATCCACAAACTGACCCTTTAATGCGAGGAGCCTTACAGGACTCCCCTTACCTCACCTGAAGGCTGATGATCGGCTTGAGAACAGGGCTGGGACCTCATTATAAGGACTCACCTTCCCTCACCAGGAGACTGACGAGAGCTAGAGAACAGGGCTAGGATCTCATTATAAGGACACACCTTCCCTCACCTGGAGACTGACGGGAGCTAGAGAACAGGGCTAGGATCTCATTATAAGGACTCACCTTCCCTCACCTAGAGGCTGACAAGAGCTTGAGAACAGGGCTGGGATCTCATTATAAGGACTCACCTTCCCTCACCTGGAGACTGACGAGAGCTAGAGAACAGGGCTAGGATCTCATTATAAGGACTCACCTTCCCTCACCTAGAGGCTGACAAGAGCTTGAGAACAGGGCTGGGATCTCATTATAAGGACTCACCTGGAAGCTGATTAGAGGCTTGAGAACAGGGCTGGGATCTCATTATAAGGACTCACCTTCCCTCACCTGACTGATGGAAGGCTTGAGAACAGGGCTGGGATCTCATTATAAGGACTCACCTTCCCTCACCTGGAGGCTGACGGGAGGCTTGAGGACCGAGCTGGGATCTCATTATAAGGACTCACCTTCCCTCACCTGGAAGCTGATTAGAGGCTTGAGAACAGGGCTGGGATCTCATTATAAGGACTCACCTTCGCTCACCTGGAGGCTGACAGGAGGCTTGAGCACAGGGCTGGGATCTCATTATAAGCACTCACCTTCCCTCATCTGGAGGCTGACAGGAGGCTTGAGAACAGGGCTGGGATCTCATTATAAGGACTCACCTTCCCTCACCTGGAGGCTGACGGGAGGCTTGAGGACAGAGCTGGGATCTCGTTATAAGGACTCACCTTCCCTCACCTGGAGACTGATGGGAGCTAGAGAACAGGGCTAGGATCTCATTATAAGGACTCACCTTCCCTCACCTAGAGGCTGACAAGAGCTTGAGAACAGGGCTATGATCTCATTATAAGGACTCACCTTCCCTCACCTGACTGACGAGAGGCTTGAGAACAAGGCTGAGATCTCATTATAAGGACTCACCTTCCCTCACCTTGAGGCTGACAGGAGGCTGGAGAACAGGGCTGGGATCTCATTATAAGGAATCACTTTCCCTCACCTGGAGGCCGACGAGAGGCTTGCGACCAGGGCTGGCATCTTATTATAAGGATTCACCTTTTCTCACCTGGAGGCTGACGAGAGGCTTGTGATAAAGTCCGGGCCAGTAGGGTTGCACTGTAAGGTGTGCCATCATCCTGCGTGGAGGATGTAGTGAAGTCACACTGTCAGTGCTTACATCTCTTTCCCTACATCGAGAACTTGTCCACTGTTGCAGGGTCTCACTGTAAATACTTGTCCTGAAATAAAACAAAAACCTTTGGACACAAGTGTTTGACTCTCCTCTGTGAACCATGCCAGGTTACTCAAAGATGTATTCTGCAATTTCATCATTCTTAGGTTGCTGCAGGTGCTGTCATAGAAGCCGAAGGATGAGTGTTTGAATGCTGCATCAGGCTATAGGTGATGTGTGTGGGGTGAAAGGACCAGCTGTATCATGATAGCCCAAAAGGTTGGAGTTCTGCCTGGAAGGAACAGTTGGAGGGGGTATGTTAGACCTGTCATCCTTAGGGTGGTTTTCCCCCAAATATTTTGCTTGCTTACCTCTTCTTATTGCTGATTCTTTTTGTTGGCCTTAGGAATCTGAGCAGTTTTCCACTGCTGACCAGTGCTAAAGTGGCATATGCTTCGCCCTTAAACATGGTAGCATTGGTATATACACAGTTGTCATATTTAGTTTACTTATAAATCCTTTGTTAAGAGGTATACCATATACCCCGGGCCTGTAAATTAAATGCAAGTAGCGAGCTTGCAGCACTGATTGCAGCACCCCCACAAGCTGCCTTTCAAACATGTTTTAGACCTGCCGCTGCAAGGGCTGTGTGTGCAGTACTGCCACTTCGACATGCCATTTAAAACCATTTGCCAAGCCAAAACACCCCTTTTTATTACACATAAATCACCCCTAAGGTGGGCCCTAGATAGCCCATAGGGGAGTGTGCTTTGTAAGTAAAAGGTAGAACATGTACTGTTACGTTTTGCATATCCTGATACCGACAAATACCCACATTTTCTTTTTCACTACTGTGAGGCATACTCCGCGCATAGGTTAACATTGGGTATTCCCTCACACTTTTTAAAGCTATAATTCCTGATTAGAAAGGAGTAGTTGCATCATGTTTCATATCTTTGGAATGGTAATGATAAATCATCTATACTGATAAAGTTGGATTTAAAATTGCTGTTTTAGAAATGGCACTTTTAGTAAGTGGACATTTCTCTGCTTTTACTGCTGCTTGCCTGCGGCCTGTCTCCAATACATCTGGGGTGGGTGACAACTACACTTTGTGCATTCCCTCTGAACAGCCACAAACACAGTATGGTTAGATGTGTCTGAATTCTCATCTGCATTCTGATGGTTTTTCATGGACAGAAAGGGAGGGGGAGCTGACATACCTGAATAGGCAGTGTCCTCTTTCCACCCAAAGGGCTGAATACCCACTACTGATAGTCTGGAGCCAGGGGTGGGTAGAAAGGACATCTGTGCACTTCAAAGACCCTTCTTTGAAGTCATCCCCACTACAATGGCACAACTCGGTATAAGTATTAGGGGGCTTTTTTATTATCCCCTTGCGCCACCGGTATATCGCTTTTTGTGACGCTCCGGTGGTGCAGGAGTCTGCTCCATATTTCCCAGGCAGCACTAGCCACTTTTTTGGCTTAACGTTGCTGTCAGGATTCCAGCCGTTTGCGCCTGCCGAGAGTGAAGCTGAGAACACCTGAGCAGTAAAGACTAATAGTCCCAGAAAGCCAAGCGGGGGAGGCGCGGTTAAAAAGAACAAAGGCACAATCCCGCACGTGCGTAATACTGTGTTCTTTGATGTCTGTTCGAGTCGTGCATCACGGGAGCTGAAGACGCCGCAAACCCGTGTTCAGAAATTGTCCGGGTTTCAAGGGAGAGGAGTCACCCAAACGGAACCGGAGGTTTTGGAGCTTAGTGGCTGACAGGTAGGAAGAAACGAGACGCGGAGCGCCTAGTCTCTCTAAATACTTGCATTCTCTGAGTTGTAGACGGAGCACGACAGGTGAAACACCGTGAAAGAACGGTTCACCACTACGACTCCGCTCCTGGATTAAGTGGTGCTGGATGCCGCGGTGTGATTCACGTTATACTGCAGGAGGCACTGGTATCATGGGGCGGGGAATATTTCGTTTTCTTTACCTTAGGCAGCGTGTTGATACCCCCGAGAAGAGGAGCGCTGAGGCTAATTCATTTACATACCATTGGACAGCGTGTTGATCCCCCCCGAGAGGAGGAGCGCTGAGAGTCCATGTTATAAAGGGCGGCAGTTGCAGTAAACCGTGGAGGCCAAGAGGAATCAAGATTCGAGACTTCTGACGAGGGCTTCATAGTATAGTGGTGCATTTTCGGGACTTCCTGTGAAGAAGCAGAAAAGCAGCAATTCTACAGACGTTTTCTAGGTGTTGACGTTGAAACCCTGGTTGTCTGACTTAAGGAGGCTGTGGTATTGTCACCTCAAGTAGGCGAGGTGTATATGATTTTCATGTTTTGTTTGATGGCAAGAGGATCTGCAATTGAAGGTATTTAGGGTTTAGCGAGACCAAATGAGAGTAGTCTTTCAGGTATATGTGGAATGTTAATGTGTCTGCTTATGTATTACAGATCCTTTGTCCCTGCAGTCCCTTCCCATCCTATATCCCCTGCCTGATCTGACCAGAACTCTGTGTATATCATTCAGGAGTTTGGAACGATCTGGAAGCGGAATTCTTATAGCATCTACCCGACCCTGAGGAGTTAGAGAAACCTGACAGTTGCCTTGTAAATATTTTTCTCTTTAATGCAGTTTTTTGTGTTAAAGGGGCGTGAAATGGGTATTGGTGGGGTGTTCCCAGCAGCATCCATGGCTTTTTGACACTGCTCCAGATTTACGAGAAATCTTATTTCTAAGGCAGTGTAAAAAATGAGGGAGGCACAACGAGGAGAAATATCTTTATTTCGCCTTGTTTTTTTTCCTTTTTTTATGTGTGCTGCATTCTTCAGCACACATAGAAAGAGGAAAAAGCCGTTTGTGATTGTTTTTGTGCAGGAAGGTTTTCCTTCGTCTACAAAAAGAATCATCACAGCAATGCAGGCCCCCTTGCACATGGTGCAAAGGTGCCTGCGTTGGTGCATGGCAGCCCATTGTGCGCTAGCGCAGGGGAAAAGGACAGGAATGCACCATATCTGAAAGATACAGCGCATTCCTGCCCCTTTCTTTTGCCTACAGCAAAAACTCATTAATGAGGCCCTAGGTCTCTTACCCTATCAAGACAGTAGGGTACTGTCTTGATAGGGTAAGAGACCTAGGGCCTCATTAATGAGTCCTGGTCCTGTGAAGAACCCTGTCAGGAAGAAGGACTGCTGTGCTGCTACAAGGACTGCTACTCTGCTGGACTTCTGCTCTGGAAGAACTTATTTTCTGCTCTGATGTGCTGCCTGTTGCTTGCTACCCTCTGCCCTGCTGAGTAAAGGACTTGAAGCATCTCACTTTAACCCTGAGTAAATCCAAGGGTTTGCTGGCTTGCCCCTGTCCTGAAGTTTCAGGGTCATCAAAGACTTCCTACAGCCCTGCAACAGCACCTGGACTCTGCCATCTGTGAGTCCTGCCTTGCCAAGTGGTGCCAACCCAGTCCTCTGCCCTTGGAAGTGACTTTTCTGTGCTGACCCAGAAGAACCCATGCATCGAGGACTTTGCGCTGATTGGAAATGACGCTTCTCCTTCGACGCCTAAAGTAGGAGGTAAAGTATTAAGCAAAATACAGAAGTATCAGAAAATGAACCAAAATATTAATAATAATGTTCAAAGCATTATACATTTAAAACAACATTAACCTCAAATAAAATCATCATCATCATCAAGGAATCTTTATTTCGGCTTGTTTCCTTAAAAAGAGTACAGATTAAAATATATACAAAGCTAAAACACAATTCATTAAAATAGTCACCTTAGAAATGAAATTGATCATACTGGAATAAAACATAATTACAATAAAACGAACTTGCCGTATAGGAGAATTTAACATTCAATAGCAATCAAACGTCTACGTTTGGTCCACATGGCCAGCAAGAACTGAGTGACAAATAAAATCATGTAGGGGCTTATTTACAATTCGCTTGCACAGCCGTTTGGTCACTTTTTGTGATGCACCGGCGACGCAACCTGCTGCCCCATATTTACAAGGACATATTAAGCCACCCTGCGTGGCTTTTCGCGTCCTTCTAAATATGGCCTTTTTACACACAACATTTTGCATGAAAGGGGCGTGCCATGGGTGTTGCTGTGGGTGTTCCCACGCAACACCCATGGCTTCTGCCACATTTCCAGATTTACGAGAAATCGTAAACCTGGAAATGCGTCCAAATGCTACGCCTCCCCAAGGGAGGTGTAGGAAGGCACAACGAGGAGAAATGTTTTAATTTTTCTTCTTTTTTCCTCTTTCTATGAGTGCAGCATTGTGCAGCACACATAGGGAGAGGAAATCACCTCTCATCATTGTTTTTGTGCAGGAGGGTGTCCCTTTCTCCACAAAAAAATGTGTCCCTGTGACACAGGCACCCTTGCACCATGTGCCTGCGTCCGCACATGGCAGCTAATTGTGACCCAGGGCAGGGGAGAGCAAAGGGATCTGTCATATTCTTGTAGCTTGGCGTAGTCAAATGGCTTGAGGTACCGCCCTGCGTTAATTCCTTTTAAATAAGGCCCTTAATCTTTTGGTCGTGGTAATGTCTCTCTTGAGACGGCAGTCCATAATATTTGCTTCCTTAATAGATAGTGAATCACTACTTCGGCCGGATGAGATGGTAATCTCCCCCTCCAATTCATTGGAAACATTATGGGGTGTATTGACAAGGAACAGGGAAAATTAACGCTAAGGGCGCTTAGCTTTAATTTTTTTAACGCCTGCTATCGCTGGATAATATTGCCTGGTTATCGCGTTATTAACAACGCTAACCGCCTAGGCGATAAAAAATCCAGCGATATCGGCATTTTGGGAGGTTATCGCTGGTAATACAATGATAAAACTACAAAAATAGGGATATCCTTGTTGATAGCCCATGGTGGACTTAGCCATGTAATCCACCTCCCATTGGATTACATGGCTAAGTCTGAAAATTAGCAGATGTAAAAAAGCAGCATTAACCATGGTTAGCGCTGCTTCTTTTGTCTCTAACATGGTTAGCGTGAAGATTGATAATAAGAGAAATGTCGCTTAGCGACATTTTTCCTATTATTTTGCTCTGGAACGCCCACTTTGCATCTCATTAGTGATGCAAGCGGAAGCGTAGTGAAACAGGGTGCTAACATGCGATTTTGCATGTTAGCACCCTGTGATTGATATGGCGATATTTGTATCTCCGCTTCTTTGGCTTTTAAAGCCAAAAAAGCAGAGATAAAGCCCTCGTTAATATGCCCCTACCTTCCTCCTTTCCATTACTGTCTTTTACATCCAACAAATCCCCTTCATCACACAACGAGTGAGATTACTCACATGCAACAGGAGATAAAGTCTCAAGTGATAATTTTACAGATTCTGTAAGAGAAGAAAATTGTGAACCAAAATCAGCATTATCAGCATCAAAGCATCTCTCACCTTCTTCTATATCAACATTGGTATAAACAGCTCTATTCAGCAGGCACCCCTCCATCTTGGCAAGCCTGTACATACTCCACCAAGAGCCATGGTTAAGTATGACCTATGACTCTCCAACCCTAATAATTGTAAACGTTTTGGAAAATTTGGACTCACCCTTTTTGACGTGAAACAGAAGTTTAATTTTGATGGAAACTCCCACCTCCAACCTGACCTTAGTATGATTCAAACTAACTTTATCGCTCATCCCAGCTTTAGACTTCCTTCTGACAGAAACCTAACCAGCTAAACCAAAACGAGATAAAAAATGGGTAAATCTCGCTTAATCCAAAAAGGAATGAGTGAAGTCCTTGGTACCTGTACCTTAAGCATGGAAAATGGTGAGAATCCTGTGCATAAGTTGGGAAAAAAATGATAAGTCCATATGTTTTCCACAACAAACTCCTTAACATTGGCTAAAGCACAGCTTCAACAACAACTCTGTTGGTCAAGTTACTTACCTTTGGTCCCACCTTATCTGGTAGAGTCATGATCTAGCTGCAGATTCCATACCTTTAAATTTTGCAGGCGTCAGGATGGATCCAGAAGACTTTACCTCGAGCAATACCCTTGTGGGTCAGTAGGTGGCATTGGTCGGCTCTATGTGATGTTGTTGGTGTAGGCTGTGTTGGAAATGACGTCCACATCACCTATATAGGCGCCACCTCGGATCGCTGATGTCAGTTACTTTGCACAACAGGAGTTTGGAGCCATGAAGTGCACTGACAGTGGTGTGTTTAGAACAACAAGGACCCTGGAAAGGATCAGGCCTGACCTTAAGAACCTGTCCACAGTGCAGGGAGGATGGGTGGGTCAGTGAGGAATCTGCAACAGGATCATGTTGCTACCAAATAAGGCGTTACCGAAGGTCAGTAACTTGTCCATCTAATAGAGACATCTAGCTGCAGATTCCTTACTTTTGAATAGATACCCAGGCAATACCATCTCAGGAGAAGGGACTGTGGACAAGGTTAGAGCAGGAAGTCCTTGAGGACAGAGCATCCAAAAGTCCATCCTATCTTACTTGACTGTCCAGTCAGTAGTGTTCGGGAAACGTGGTCAGTGATGCCATGTTGCTGCCTGGCAAATGTTGCAATGCCGTGATAACAGCCTTAGCTCTGGTGGAATGAGCCCTCAAGCCTTTATGAGGCTGCCTTCTAATCAGAGCACAGCAAATTGTGATGTAGGGGACGACCCATCGCAAGATAGTCCTCTTTTACTCAGCACAACCTTTCTCTAATCCAACGTAACCCATGAAGAGTTGGTCATCTACCCAGAACTCTTAGAGCGGTCACAGTAGAACAACAACATTCATTTTGGGTCCAGACGGTGGAGTCGTTCCTCCTGTTTAGAGGATTGCAGAGGAGCATAGAAAGTGGGCATGGTGATTGGTTGCCCTACGTGGAACGGTGTTATCACTTTTGTTGAGAAAGAGGCCCTAGTGCGAAACACCAACTTAAAAGAGAAAATGGTCAAGTAAGGAGGCTTGGCTGACAGAGCCTGCAATGCACTCACTCCCCTGCTGGAAATTATTGTCACTAAAAAGACTGATTTGTTGGTAAGCAGACGGAGGGGGAAGTTGTGCAGAGGATCGAACAGAGCACATATCAGGAATGTGAAACCCAAATTAAGGTTCCACTGAGGCATGATAAAGGGGGCATGTGAGAACCTATGTACAAGCCCCTTAAGAAATCAATTTAAAATTGGGGATTTAAATAAAGAGAGTTGGTCTGGCGGTCTCAAGAAGGCAAACAGGGCCGAAAGGTACCCTTCAAGAGTGCCCAGAGCAGAGCCGAGGGCTCGTGGCCTACCCTGAACACCAGGTAACGCCGATGATCAGGAAGGACAGGGTTGTGAAAATAGGCGTCCTTGAAGTCCAACGCTACCATCCAGTCATTGGGGTCTAGGGCAGACAAAACATGTGCAAGAGTGGCCATCTTGAACTTTTCCTTTTTGAGGAAGTAGTTGCAGGCTCGTAGATTTAGGATGATATAAAGGCCCTTGTCCTTTTTCGACACCAGAAAGTAGCAGGAATAGCAACTACCATGTACTTCTGGCGCTGGAACCCTTTCTATGGCGCCCTTATCCAAGAGAGTCCTGACTTCCTCTCAAAGCAAGTTCGGGTGGTCCTCCATCAGTCAGCCATAAGTTGGAGGCATGGATGCAGAGGTAGTCTCAAAGGGGGAGGGAGCAGCCCCTTTGGACTATCTTAAGAACCCACCTGTCCGTCATTATGTTTTGCCAGTAGTGGAGGTGATGTCTGATCCTGCCACTAAGTGGTGTGGTGTTTTTATCTAGGAACCTGAATCGATATTTCTATTTTATGCCCTTGTTCGGTTATAATCAATAATATCCCTATAATGGCATAATAATCAAATCATATTCAGTCATAGCACATGCTGTCACATTAAGCAAAGCTACTTCCCCGGCCTCCTAGAAAGCACAACGAGTTCTCTAAACAAACCAAACCTCCAGCAACCTGGGAAATCCCCCTTGCTTTTGTTTTGATTTTGTCCTAGAACTCCTGTAAAGCACTGTAAGAACGGCCAGTTCTTAGTGACATCTTTATTGACGTCTTATGTCCAACCTTACGTCAAACCCGGCACCTTTCAGGTATAAATATACCAACGTTGCCTTAAGCAAAGACACGGTGGTGGTTTTGGAGCAGAGCAGCAATCTACTTGCCCGAGAGCCCAGCTGATGCGAGAGCCCACGGACACTGCCCCTCCTCTTTTGACGCACTGAGACAGACGCTGTCTTTTCTCCTGCGGAGAAATCCAGCTCCGGCGTTTCCAGATACCTTCGCGGGTTACTGGGATATCGAGTCCTGAGAGATAGATACAAGACCTCCTGCTTTCTATTTACCCAGGTACGGAGCTGACTAAACCCTTAAAGAGAATTCTTGAGTCAGATTCTTGGCAAAACAAACTTAACATAAACTGCTACTTACTTACTCCTTCCCACGTATTAGGCTTAGGTCAGGTACACCGGAGTAGGCGTATTTAGAAGCACCAGTTGAGTACGATTAGTCAATGTATATATGTATGTATATATTTTATCTATTTTAAAGTATCATATGGCTAAGAAACCATATCAATGCTTTTACAGTATTATTTTATCATCCTCCTTTTACTGTACGCACTTTACTTTACTATGAGTATTGCAATTGTGGCAATTCATTTCTCTTGTATGAGGAAGAAGACTGCTCAATAAGTTACACCTTTTATTGAAAACGCCCGTCTCTCTTTTCTCTGGAATCTGGTGAAACTAAGTACGCACATTTGACTGAGTGAAATAGCTGTCTATTGTTGTCACACGACTCTAGAGATACACTCTTATTCTGAGGGAGCAAAGTTGTCATGTTATATGGTTGTCGGAAGCTAATCCCTTCTTGTCTATCCAGGGAGGTTAAACTCCTCCTCGTTTATTCGAGAAAGTTTCTAGTGACCTCTGAGCTAGCTGGCAAACCTTAAGTCTAATATAGTCAGTAGAGACCTAGTCGACCTCAGTCCTACGTCTACACTGCTGAATATATTATTCCAATGCGTAGAGCCTATTGGGAATATAGGAACTACACTACATGGCGCCCAATGTTTGGTAAGGCGATAAATCTAACGCAAGACGTTAGAGTAACTCAGTCGTGCTTTTTCACACAGACCCTTTTTCCCGTAAATACTCCAAAAGACGTCTGGAGTGGGTGAAAGATTAAAATCCGCCGGAACTTAGTAGGAAGAGATTTCTATGTATAGTTTTTGGTTTAGTCAACGTTGAAGGATACAGTGTTCCAAAATATTGTGCACCTAATCTTTGTTTCCTTGAAACTTGATCTGCAACAAAAACCTTTCTGTCAGTAAAAATGTTAGAAAGTGAAGATGAAAGGGAGGCAGCTAGAATAGCAGCTCGACTCCTAGAGGATGACACAAGTCTCCTGCAGAACGACCCGAATGCTATACTCATTCCGGTCAACATAAGGAAAAGTATAACTCTTAAACTTATAGAAAATGGACTAACATCGAGAGGTGGTATAGTCGTATTCGTAATTGAGGCCCATGAATATCGGCAGACAGAGGTATTCTATTCATGGATAAACTTTCCAGCAGCAAACGCTGTCACACACGAATTCCACTATTATAAAATAGAGGAACCTCCAGATGAATACACTCCTTTCGAGGAGGTTGAAATCCCATTAAAATACCAAGAGCACCTGCTCTGGTTTAAAGGCGCCCTAAAACATAATAATCACATCACCATGCTCAGTCCACTAGGTAGACCATGAGCATTGTGGCCTGTTCTAGCCAGCTACACACCACATCCCGACATAGAAAAAATGTCAGACCGGGAACTATTAGCACAGCTAAAACAACTGATTAAAATACATAGACAATTAGTCCAATATGTAATGCGGACTTCAACAGTCCAACCAACTATTAACATTCCAAAGCTGACCCCTCATCAGGGGAACACAAACAAAATTACACCATAGAACATACAATCATGTCTTGGTAAAGTACCCACAAAACGGGAACAAATTCCATTCTGGTTAGCACAAAAAATTACTCAAATAGAGGCAGTATTTCCGGAAACTACCCCTAATGAGAAACACAGAATTCTGACTATCTGCCTTCCAATGGGGATTGCACCACATGTGGAGGACTGTGACACTTGGGGCACAGTCTTTGCTTCCATTTACACAAAAACACATGGTGTTCCGTCCATGGCGATAATACCCGATGTGCTAAGACAGATTCAAAAATGAATACGGTCAAGAACCTGCTTTAACTCTGGGTATGAAATTACTGAAAGACTTCAAGCAGGTCTCGGCTATATTATTAGCCAACATAAAAGGAGAAGCGGCATCTGTGTCGATCCGCCAGAAATTGAAAGAAACAGATATAGCAGAACAGCCATTTGAACTTGCCAGAATCATAGAAAAATCCTATGAAGAACTAGGAAGAGATAGTTTGGGTGGGAAACCAGTAAAACCCCAACTAACTGAAAATCCTGAAAAAATATTTATTAAAAATAATCTAAACACTCCAAAAAAGAGCTGGGATAGAAATAAACAATCCACTCACAAAGAAAAAAGATTCCAGTCCAGAGAAAGATCTCCGGACCAAGGACACAAGTCTCCCCAGAGGGAGCCCTCTGAGAAAAGATACAACCTTAGAAATAGGGATAATTTGAAGAAACCTGATAGATATCAAGATATTGATACACGTCCCTCTTGATCTTTTCAGACTTCCTCGCAGAAATCGGAAAGAAAAGGACGGTCAGAACACAGGGAAGAGCACGTCAAGTCCAAAGACAAGGAACCTGCTCATCAAAGTAAAAATTTACAATTTCCAAGAAAGAAGGTAGCCAGTATTAAAATAATCAAACATGCCGAGGATACTGAGGACACAACTGAAAAACGGAGAGTGGGCCCAGACAATGCTAGACAGCGCAGCAGAAGCGACCCTAGCTCGCAAGATCATGATGAATCATCTGGAGACAGTGGACACGAATGAATACATTCAGGTGGAAACTGCAGACACCAGACTAAGCAAACCTCATAAAATATACGAAATAACATTACGTATAGAGGGAGATAAAACTAGGAAAGTAAGGGGTCTATTTTGGGATAACCTTTCCAAAGGCTATGACATTCAAGCTGAGAAAGACTGGCCACCAGAGTTTGTCAGAGAGTGCCCTCATGGCGGAGAAATGATTATGTCAGCCTTCTCAAATCATATTCCAGTTCATAAAAAATATACATATGCAAGAAAATGGGCAGTAGCCCAAGCTCCTGCCTTATACAAAAATCATGTAGGATGGGATGAGGACTCTCCTCCTCACAAAATCTAGTTAAAATGTCAACCAACTGCACAAAGGCAGTACCCAATTAAGCAAGAAGCTAAAAAACAAGTCAGGGAGATCTTAGATCAACTTGAATACCAAGGGGTGATTGAAACATGCACCTCACAAATGAACAATCCTTTGTTTCCTGTCTCCAAGCCAGACGATTCATATCGTCTAGTTTTGGACTATTGACACCTTAACTCATGTTGCAAGACATTTGCAGTACAAAACTGACATAGTGCAGCACTAATGAATAACATTGTGCTAAAAAAATACAAAACAACATTAGACATCTCTAATGGATTCTTTTGTCAAAACATTGAACCTGAAAGCAGGTATTTGACCGCTTTCTCAATAATGGGGTCGCAAAAAAAATTCTGTCGACTCCCACAGGGATTCAAGAACAGCCCAGGATTATTCTCAGCAAGGGTAACAGAGTTACTACAAATATATGATGATGAAGCATTATCTTATGTCGATGACATCTATCTAACAGATGACGACTTGGATACTCACTTGAAAAGAGTGAACACCATAATACTTGGGTTCGCAGCAGAGGGTTACAAATTCAACTTTAAAAAGTCACGAATTGCCCACCTAACTGTCCTGTTTTTAGGATATGAATTATCAAGTGAAGGCAAAAGCCTAGCAGACAGTTTCTTAGAGAAATGCGCTGTACTCCAAGCACCAAAAACGCTGAAGAACTTACAATCAATACTAGGTTTCCTGAATTTCGGAAGAACTTACATTCTAAATTATGCAGAGAGGGTTAAACCTCTCTATGATCTAATAAAACCTGATTTTAAACCAATAAATTGGACTAAAAAAAACACAGAAATTTTGAGATCATTGCAAACAGACTTGTTAGCTAAAACAAAATTGCAAACTCGCGATAACACACGCAACCTTGTAATCCGAGTCATACCAGGAAGATGCGGATTCACGTACCTGACCTCTAATGAGGGAGAAACGGTACAATAGCTTCCAAATCACATTTGTACACAAAAGCTGAAATGAAATTTAGTTCAAAGGAAAAAATTCTAACTGCGGTTCAGACTGCTGTAGCAAAAGAAAGAGCCCTAGCACAAGGTAAACGAATAATAATCGTAACACCAGTACCTGCCCTAGAAGCAGTAACAAAAGCAAGCATTCCAAATGCTAAAGCGCTACATCCGAGATGGATACAATGGGTTAATTCTCTTGCTGCAACAGATGTAGTATACGAATTTGATCCTAATTTAAAAACACAAGAATTTCTCCAATATGAATATGAATGTCCTCTGCCAACCAAAATCCTGCCTCTAGAACACTACGGCTGTATAATATATACAGACGGATCAGCACAACCTGCAGTTGGGGGTAAGCAGGCTTACAGTGCTGCGTGCGTGATTGTTAAAGGTCGTTGGCACAAAGGAAAATGTAGACCATTGGTCACTGAAACACAATCTCTAGGAGATTGTACAGCTCAGCGAGCTGAACTATTAACATTTAAGATGACGCTTGAAAATACTGATCGCGAATTCCCCACACTAATAGTGTGCGATTCATATTACTGCGTCCAGTCTTACAATGAATACTTGCAGAACTGGGTTCAAAACGGTTTCAAAGACGCAAAAGGTGGCACAATCAAGCATTAAATGCTTTGGGAACAAATAGTTCTTTTACAGAAAGAACTACAAAAGACTCACGTGATACATACACTGAGTCATCAACGTGATGGCGTTCACATTGCGGGGAATTCATTGGCTGAAGAGGCCGCAAAGGCAGCTGTGCAAACGGCTTCCGTAGCTGCTATCACCCAGTCAAAAACAAAAATAGACAGCGATATAATGGAAGCTGTCAGTGCTACGGTAAAAGATGACATAAAATCACTCCCGAAAGGCTTTCCAGTAAAGTACTCATACATAACTGATGCGAATAATGTTCCATTTGCTCGAATCCCTGGAGTGGGGGATAGGGCAATTCCAAACATGGAACACAGGTTAGGACTAATTACAGCAGCACACGAAGGGCTAGCTTCTGCACACGCTGGTGTTTCAGCCACAGTATCATTATTAAAACAGAGCTATTGGTGGCCACGCATGAGAAAACAAACTAGGAACTATGTTCTAGAATGTGAAATATGCCAAAGAATGAAAGTATCAACAGTGAAACGGCCAGCACAGACGCCCCTTCCAATCTCAGATAAACCATTAGCCTGTGTTTACCTGGACCACTGTGGTCCCTTACAAAGGGATGGCAACTATAAATATATCATGGTCGCAGTGGATTCCTGCACGAGATTCATTTGGATGTGGCCCCAGCGCTCGGCTGACGCCAGAACTGTTATAAAAGATTTGCGCATCTATATCGGCACATACGCAATTGGTATGCTACATTCTGACTAGGGTCCTGCTTTTAGCTCTCGAGCTTATAAGGAGGCCATGACCAGCATGGGCATTGCATTGCGGTACTCTTGTCCCTTTCATCCTGAGGGAAATGGGATTGTGGAAAGAAAAAAACAAGATATCATGTTATAGATTTAGTTGCATTACGCCCCCTGTCCCTATGGCGGTCCATATGGGCTAAAGAAGAAACCAAGTTTACCCAGGATTTAATCACTGATTGCATCAAACTTGACTGTCACTCCAAAATCCCCTGGCTAAAACACATTCAATTTTGGTATAAGACCCTTTTTGGCCAGGACATTTTTAAAGACTTGCTAACAGAATCAGTTTTAACAAAACGTGACCTCAAATTGATTTACCTGGACCATGCAAAAGGGATTAGAATAAAGGAGTATGCAACACAAAGTACGTTCAAATTATATATGGATTTCAATCTTAGTACAGGTCTCTCCTCCTACCTCACATTTGTCAGTATTAATTCCCATCGTTTTGTTCTAGCCCGTCTGAGGTTGGGAATAGTTCACCACCTTGTGGCCTTCCCCACAGTAAAAAAACCCAGAACATGTTTGTGTCCATGCGATGGGAAATCCAAACAGAGCACCTGCCACTTTTTACTTTTTTGTAATTTTTATACTGGTTTTAGAAAGTTTTATCTGAAGCAACTATTTTTAGATTACAATACGTGCAATTCTAGAGCCGCAATGCAACTGATATTTTATTTGGCTTCTCCGGATGTGTGTTATCGTGTGGCCACTTACATTCTAAAATGTATGTGGCAAAGAAAATCTATAATAATATGACCTTTCCCTCCCGAATATCCCCTAGACTGTTACATTTTAAATAGTACTTGTCCTTGCACTAGCGTTTTTTGCACAAATTTCTATTTGTTACAAATTGCTGCTATAACGTTTATAGTGACCTAACAGCTCTGCACTTTATATTTATCTGGCATGGCATGTCCATTAGCACTTTATGTATATAACAGGTTCTCTGAACTTCTGCACTTTACATCTGCACTTTTGCACTTATTTTTGTATAAAAATTGCTGCTAGAATATACAGAGTAACTATAACTAACTGTTATATTTTAAGTGGTACCTGACTTTTGCACTGGCTTTTTTGTACTAGCGTTTTTGCACAGACCTTTAATGTATATAAAATGCTGCTATTACGTCTATAGGGACAAAATGATTTTTTGCACTTTATACTTATTTGATATGTTAACAGTACTTTATGCATATAATAGGCTGTCCGAAATCTTTTTCCCTTGTATTATAACTGCTGCTAAAATATACAGGATGACCAAATTTAATTTTGCTCCCAAAAGGTGATATCCCTGTACTAATTGAACCAAAACAAGAATGGTATGGACATTGTTGTTATTTTTCTTTTTAAACTGTTTCACTATCTAATTGACATAAATATGAATCTGAAACTGTATTTATGTGCTGCTACATGGTTGTACTTGTACAAACCGAATAAAGCATTTTGAAATGAAATGAAGATATAAAGCAATCTATAACGGCGAGGGTATTAGGTTCGGGTGATGGGTGGGTCCAACATTTAACAAGTGTCCAACGCAGTCTTAACAATCTGCCAAGAAATTCTCTGAAAGGTTTCAGTCCATACGAACTATTGTTCGGGACTAGAATGCATATTTAGGACTTAGATAGTCAGACTTCAGTGGTAGAAGAAAAAAGCTTTGATATCAAAGATCGTTTGGCTATTTTACAGGACCTAAATGAAACAAGAAAAGACCAAAGCAACGTAAAGTTAAAACAGCAGCCAACAGCCACTGAAGAAAAACCACCTGCCCCAGCAAGGCTTGTCTGGATTCCAAAGATTGGGGATCTGGTCAGAGAGAAAATCGCGGTGAAGAAGGAATTTTGGCCTTCTTACAGAAAAGCAGTACCTGTCTTAGCTATCAGCAGAACAAGATCAGTAGTACTGCCGCCCCTTGCTGGTAAAAAGGAGAACCGAGTTGTATCAATCGACCTGGTAAAACCACAATCATGTGGCCAATAATAAGTAGTAGGCCCAGTGGACTCCCAAGAAGTAGCAGAACACCAAAACTTGCTACAATACAAGAGGTTCAAACTGAGAGACTAATCACATTTGATAAACCTACAGTGAATAGAAAAGGACTATGCAACAAAGCCATGGAACTTATGCTTTTTAAAACCCAAATTGAAACAGTTCATCAAGAAACACCTGTCTAAAACGATGTGGCCACAGACTATGCTAATGAAACAAAGAAAATTCCAAAAGCAAATGAAAATCCGGAAGCGATTCCAACAATTGACAGAACTGCATCTGGCTACTTCATCAATTTCGATGACTTTTCTGAGGATCCAAGCGAGCCTGAAGAAACGCCAACAACAAAAACTTTTAAAGACAAAATAACTGAACTCTTTCATCAACTCAAAGAAACCTATCTGATTTCTCCATGGATTGAATTTTGGATTGTGTTAGGTGTACTTTTCCTCCTGCTTTGGCTCATCATGGTTCTTTGTTTGGGAAAATTCATTGAGGGAAAATACAGTACAATGGACACAGCAAGTCAGAACATCAACTTGGTCCTAAAGCCACACAAGTCATCTCACATCGAGAAAAGAGAACTATCATCAGTGAATGTCACAGCCGATCCAATACCCGGTGGGGTAGCTTGGGACAAAACAGATTACAAAATCTATGGCCCGGTCAAGCTCTTGAAGTATCCACACCAATTTAAGGTTTCATTAAGTGACTTTGTAAAACCGAGCACATTCTCTGATGATTGGGACTTTGAAAGTATTAATGATATGATGTCAGATTTAGTAATGTCAGCAAAATTTACAGAACATGATTACTTACAGGGTTCATCTAATTATGAAGAGATGTACTGCTACAACCACTTTGCACATCATTATTTGCATAAATCTGCTCAGCCTAGAAATGTTTTTAATTATAATCAATGGGAACATTGTGCAACTCCACCAAAAGGTAGTTCAAAAAAATTTTATGAGAAATTTCCATACTTCTCAGGGTTCAACACAAGTGAGGCAGAAACGTTTTATTTCAAAATGTTAAATAAGACAGGGGTAAAAACAATGCTGAAAAATACTAAATTAATCTATTCAGAAACATTTTATGAAAAAATGACTACATTTGGTTTTGATTTTTTAAATTACTAGATATTTAAGGAAATGATATACAACTATCCAATAAAAGAATTAATTAATTAAATTAATTAAATTACTCAAAATTAATATTAATTTTTTAAGTGCAAACATTTTTCCTCACACTTTATTTTTCCCATTAGTTGAACAACTGAAAACATTGACGCAAAGATTTACAGCTACCAAACTGTGCTAATAAAATTACGAGGTAAAAAAGAAATATTATTATACATTATTTCTAATCTTGTGAAACGCAAATAAAATTATTAATTAAAATATTTTTCAAATTTTATTCAGGTACAATATTTGACCGAAAATATACGTTTTTTCAAACATCGACTTTTTCAAGGTCTTCACCTTATAAGGTAAAATAAAAAAAACATATTATTGTATTAATGTTTAATAAAATTCGAGTAGACAGAATTATTAATAGCGTAGTAATATTTAAATGTAGAATAAAGAAAAATTTGGTATAAGTGGTATATGAACATTTTGGTGCTGTACCTGCTCCATGCGTGAAAGAAGCTTGCACTGTTGCTACCTGTGCTGTACCTATTCTATGTGTGTTGGAAGCTTACACTGTTACTGACTGTGCTGTACCTGCTCCATGCGTGAGAGAAGCTTGCACTGTTGCTACCTGCGCTGTATCGATTCTATGTGTGTTGTAAGCTCGCACTGTCTCTGACTGTGCTGTATCTGCTTTATTCGTGAGATAAGCTTGCACTGTTGGTACCTGTGCTGTACCTATTCTATGTGTGTAGAAAGCTTGCACTGTTGCTACCTGTGCTATACCTGCTCCATGCGTGAGAGAAGCTTTCACTACTGTTCCCTATACTGTACCTGCTCCGTGTGTGAGGGAAGCTTGCACTGCTGCTGTGTGTGCTGTACCTGCTCTGTGTATGAGGGAAGCTTGCACTGCTGTTGCCTGTGCTGTACCTGTTCTATGTGTAAAGGAAGCTTGCACTGCTGCTGCCTGTGATGTACCTGTTCTATGTGTGAAGGAAGCTTGCACTGCTGTTGCCTGTGCTGTACCTGTTCTATGTGTGAAGGAATCTTGCACTGTTGCTACCTGTGCTGTACCTATTTTATGTATTTTGGAAGTTTACACTGTTGCTGACTGTGCTGTACCTGCTCCATGCGTGAGAGAAGCTTGTACTGTTGCTGCCTGCGCTGTACCGATTCTATGTGTGTTGTAAGCTTACTCTGTTGCTGACTGTGTTGTACCTGCTCCATGCGTGAGAGAAGCTTGCACTGTTGCTGCCTACGCTGTACCGATTCTATGTGTGTTCTAAGCTTACTCTGTTGCTGACTGTGCTGTACCTTCTCCATATTTGAGATAAGCTTGCACTGTTGCTACCTGTGCTGTACCTATTCTATGTGTGTAGGAAGCTTGCACTGTTGCTACCTGTGCTGTTCCTGATCCATGCGTGAGTGAAACTTGCAGTACTGTTCCCTATACTATACCTGCTCCGTGTGTGAGGGAAGCTTGCACTGCTGCTGTGTGTGCTGTACCTGCTCTGTGTATGAGGGAAGCTTGCATTGCTGTTGCCTGTGCTGTACCTGTTCTATGTGTAAAGGAAGCTTGCACTGCTGCTGCCTGTGATGTACCTGTTCTATGTGTGAAGGAAGCTTGCACTGCTGTTCCCTGTGCTGTACCTGTTCTATGTGTGAGGGAAGCTTGCAGTTCTGCTGCCTGAGATGTACCTGTTCTATGCGTGAAGGAAGCTTGCACTGCTGCTGCCTGTGATGTACCTATTCTATGTATGAAGGAAGCTTGCACTTCTGCTGCCTGTGATGTACCTGTTCTATGTGTGAAGGAAGCTTGCACTGCTGTTCCCTGTGCTGTACCTGCTCTGTGTGTGAGGGAAGCTTGCACTGCTGTTGCCTATGCTGTACCTGCTCCGTGTGTGAGGGAAGCTTGCACTGCTACTACCTGTGCTGTAGCTGCTCCGTGTGTGAGGAAATTTGCACTGCTGCTGGCTGTGCATTACTTGTTCTATGTATGTTGTTCAATTGCAAACAATAATTATTTTTTCGTTTCAAATTAACCGACACAATGGTTTAAAATACAATGCAATAACTAAATAATAATCATCAACATTTCTCTCCCTTATTTTAGAAAAAGAAACCAACTTATATTCCACCAAACAAATAACAACAAACCAAAGAAGAATCTGAGTACATTTTTCATCACAAACAAACAGCTAGCAATAAGGTAAATCAATTCTTAAAGTGCTATTGTAGTAAAAGTGCTGGATTGTGTAAGGGTATTATTTACTATTCCAACACCAGATAAGTGCTGCAGTAGAGAAAGTGCTGGATAGTGTAAGGGTATTAATTACTATTCCAACTCCAGGTAAGTGCTGCAGTAGGGAAAGTGCTGGATAGTGTAAGGGTATTAATTACTATTCCAACTCCAGGTAAGTGCTGCAGTAGGGAAAGTGCTGGATAGTATAAGGGTATTAATTACTATTCCAACTCCTGTAAAGTGCTGCAGTAGGGAAAGTGCTGGATAGTGTAAGGGTATTAATTAGTATTCCAACTCCTGTTAAGTGCTTAAGTAGAGAAAATGTTGGATAGTGTAAGGGTATTAATTACTATTCCAACTCCAGGTAAGTGCTGCAGTAGAAAAAGTTCTGGATAGTGTAAGGAAATTAATTACTATTCCAACTCCAGTTAAGTGCTGCAGTGGGGAAAGTGCTGGATAGTATAAGGGTATTAAATACTATTCCAACTCCAGTTAAGTGCTGCAGTGGGGAAAGTGCTGGATAGTATAAGGGTATTAATTACTATTCCAACTCCAGTTAAGTGCTACAGTGGGGAAAGTGCTGGATATTATAAGGGTATTAATTACTATTCCAACTCCAGATAAGTGCTGCAGTAGGGAAAGTGCTGGATAGTGTGAGGTTATTAATTAGTAATCCAACTGCAGGTAAGTGCTACATCAGAGAAAGTGCCAGATAGTGCAAACATGTCAATTTTCCACAAATATACATTGAAATTTTGTACAATTGCAAATAAGAATTAGTTTTCAATTTCAAAATAACAGACACAATATTTTAAAAACCAAGGCAATAACTGAATAATAATCATCAACATTTCTCTCCCTTATTTTAGAAAAAGAAACCAACTTATATTCCGGCAACCAGATAACAACAAACCAAAGAAGAATCTGACTACATTTTTCATCACAAACAAACAGCTAACAATAAGGTAAATCACTTCTTAAAGTGCTATTGTAGTTAAAGTGCTGGATTGTGTAAGGGTATTATTTACTATTCCAACACCAGATAAGTGCTGCAGTAGAGAAAGTGTTGGATAGTGTAAGGGTATTAATTACTATTCCAACTCCAGATAAGTGCTGCAGTAGGAAAAGTGCTGGATAGTATAAGGGTATTATTTACTATTCCAACTCCTGTTAAGTGCTGCAGTAGGGAAAGTGGTGGATAGTGTAAGGGTATTAATTACTATTCCAACTCCAGTTAAGTGCTGCAGTGGGGAAAGTGCTGGATAGTGTAAGGGTATTAATTACTATTCCAACTCCAGGTAAGTGCTGCAGTAGGGAAAGTGCTGGATAGTGTAAGGGTATTAATTACTATTCCAACTCCAGGTAAGTGCTGCAGTAGAAAAAGTGTTGGATAGTGTAAGGGTATTAATTACTATTCCAACTCCAGGTAAGTGCTGCAGTAGGGAAAGTGCTGGATAGTATAAGGGTATTAATTACTATTCCAACTCCTGTTAAGTGCTGCAGTAGGGAAAGTGCTGGATAGTGTAAGGGTATTAATTACTATTCCAACTCCAGTTAAGTGCTGCAGTGGGGAAAGTGCTGGATAGTATAAGGGTATTAATTACTATTCCAACTCCAGGTAAGTGCTGCAGTAGAGAAAGTGCTGGATATTATAAGGGTATTAATTACTATTCCAACTCCAGTTAAGTGCTGCAGTGGGGAAAGTGCTGGATAGTATAAGGTTATTAATTACTATTCCAACTCCAGTTAAGTGCTGCAGTGGGGAAAGTGCAGGATAGTATAAGGGTATTAATTACTATTCCAACTCCAGGTAAGTGCTGCAGTAGGGAAAGTGCTGGATAGTGTGAGGTTATTAATTAGTAATCCAACTGCAGGTAAGTGCTACATCAAAGAAAGTGCCAGATAGTGCAAACATGTCAATTTTCCACAAATATACATTGAAATTTTGTACAATTGCAAATAAGAATTAGTTTTCAATTTCAAAATAACAGACACAATATTTTGAAAACCAAAGCAATAACTGAATAATAATCATCAACATTTCTCTCCCTTATTTTAGAAAAAGAAACCAACTTATATTCCGGCAACCAGATAACAACAAACCAAAGAAGAATCTGACTACATTTTTCATCACAAACAAACAGCTAACAATAAGGTAAATCAATTCTTAAAGTGCTATTGTAGTTAAAGTGCTGGATTGTGTAAGGGTATTATTTACTATTCCAACACCAGATAAGTGCTGCAGTAGAGAAAGTGTTGGATAGTGTAAGGGTATTAATTACTATTCCAACTCCAGTTAAGTGCTACAGTGGGGAAAGTGCTGGATATTATAAGGGTATTAATTACTATTCCAACTCCAGATAAGTGCTGCAGTAGGGAAAGTGCTGGATAGTGTGAGGTTATTAATTAGTAATCCAACTGCAGGTAAGTGCTACATCAGAGAAAGTGCCAGATAGTGCAAACATGTCAATTTTCCACAAATATACATTGAAATTTTGTACAATTGCAAATAAGAATTAGTTTTTAATTTCAAAATAACAGACACAATATTTTAAAAACCAAGGCAATAACTGAATAATAATCATCAACATTTCTCTCCCTTATTTTAGAAAAAGAAACCAACTTATATTCCGGCAACCAGACAACAACAAACCAAAGAAGAATCTGACTACATTTTTCATCACAAACAAACAGCTAACAATAAGGTAAATCACTTCTTAAAGTGCTATTGTAGTTAAAGTGCTGGATTGTGTAAGGGTATTATTTACTATTCCAACACCAGATAAGTGCTGCAGTAGAGAAAGTGTTGGATAGTGTAAGGGTATTAATTACTATTCCAACTCCAGATAAGTGCTGCAGTAGGGAAAGTGCTGGATAGTATAAGGGTATTATTTACTATTCCAACTCCTGTTAAGTGCTGCAGTAGGGAAAGTGGTGGATAGTGTAAGGGTATTAATTACTATTCCAACTCCAGTTAAGTGCTGCAGTGGGGAAAGTGCTGGATAGTGTAAGGGTATTAATTACTATTCCAACTCCAGGTAAGTGCTGCAGTAGGGAAAGTGCTGGATAGTGTAAGGTATTAATTACTATTCCAACTCCAGGTAAGTGCTGCAGTAGAAAAAGTGTTGGATAGTGTAAGGGTATTAATTACTATTCCAACTCCAGGTAAGTGCTGCAGTAGGGAAAGTGCTGGATAGTATAAGGGTATTAATTACTATTCCAACTCCTGTTAAGTGCTGCAGTAGGGAAAGTGCTGGATAGTGTAAGGGTATTAATTACTATTCCAACTCCAGTTAAGTGCTGCAGTGGGGAAAGTGCTGGATAGTATAAGGGTATTAATTACTATTCCAACTCCAGGTAAGTGCTGCAGTAGAGAAAGTGCTGGATATTATAAGGGTATTAATTACTATTCCAACTCCAGTTAAGTGCTGCAGTGGGGAAAGTGCTGGATAGTATAAGGTTATTAATTACTATTCCAACTCCAGTTAAGTGCTGCAGTGGGGAAAGTGCAGGATAGTATAAGGGTATTAATTACTATTCCAACTCCAGGTAAGTGCTGCAGTAGGGAAAGTGCTGGATAGTGTGAGGTTATTAATTAGTAATCCAACTGCAGGTAAGTGCTACATCAAAGAAAGTGCCAGATAGTGCAAACATGTCAATTTTCCACAAATATACATTGAAATTTTGTACAATTGCAAATAAGAATTAGTTTTCAATTTCAAAATAACAGACACAATATTTTGAAAACCAAAGCAATAACTGAATAATAATCATCAACATTTCTCTCCCTTATTTTAGAAAAAGAAACCAACTTATATTCCGGCAACCAGATAACAACAAACCAAAGAAGAATCTGACTACATTTTTCATCACAAACAAACAGCTAACAATAAGGTAAATCAATTCTTAAAGTGCTATTGTAGTTAAAGTGCTGGATTGTGTAAGGGTATTATTTACTATTCCAACACCAGATAAGTGCTGCAGTAGAGAAAGTGTTGGATAGTGTAAGGGTATTAATTACTATTCCAACTCCAGTTAAGTGCTACAGTGGGGAAAGTGCTGGATATTATAAGGGTATTAATTACTATTCCAACTCCAGATAAGTGCTGCAGTAGGGAAAGTGCTGGATAGTGTGAGGTTATTAATTAGTAATCCAACTGCAGGTAAGTGCTACATCAGAGAAAGTGCCAGATAGTGCAAACATGTCAATTTTCCACAAATATACATTGAAATTTTGTACAATTGCAAATAAGAATTAGTTTTCAATTTCAAAATAACAGACACAATATTTTAAAAACCAAGGCAATAACTGAATAATAATCATCAACATTTCTCTCCCTTATTTTAGAAAAAGAAACCAACTTATATTCCGGCAACCAGATAACAACAAACCAAAGAAGAATCTGACTACATTTTTCATCACAAACAAACAGCTAACAATAAGGTAAATCACTTCTTAAAGTGCTATTGTAGTTAAAGTGCTGGATTGTGTAAGGGTATTATTTACTATTCCAACACCAGATAAGTGCTGCAGTAGAGAAAGTGTTGGATAGTGTAAGGGTATTAATTACTATTCCAACTCCAGATAAGTGCTGCAGTAGGGAAAGTGCTGGATAGTATAAGGGTATTAATTACTATTCCAACTCCTGTTAAGTGCTGCAGTAGGGAAAGTGGTGGATAGTGTAAGGGTATTAATTACTATTCCAACTCCAGTTAAGTGCTGCAGTGGGGAAAGTGCTGGATAGTGTAAGGGTATTAATTACTATTCCAACTCCAGGTAAGTGCTGCAGTAGGGAAAGTGCTGGATAGTGTAAGGGTATTAATTACTATTCCAACTCCAGGTAAGTGCTGCAGTAGAAAAAGTGTTGGATAGTGTAAGGGTATTAATTACTATTCCAACTCCAGGTAAGTGCTGCAGTAGGGAAAGTGTTGGATAGTATAAGGGTATTAATTACTATTCCAACTCCTGTTAAGTGCTGCAGTAGGGAAAGTGCTGGATAGTGTAAGGGTATTAATTACTATTCCAACTCCAGTTAAGTGCTGCAGTGGGGAAAGTGCTGGATAGTATAAGGGTATTAATTACTATTCCAACTCCAGGTAAGTGCTGCAGTAGAGAAAGTTCTGGATATTATAAGGGTATTAATTACTATTCCAACTCCAGTTAAGTGCTGCAGTGGGGAAAGTGCTGGATAGTATAAGGTTATTAATTACTATTCCAACTCCAGTTAAGTGCTGCAGTGGGGAAAGTGCAGGATAGTATAAGGGTATTAATTACTATTCCAACTCCAGGTAAGTGCTGCAGTAGGGAAAGTGCTGGATAGTGTGAGGTTATTAATTAGTAATCCAACTGCAGGTAAGTGCTACATCAAAGAAAGTGCCAGATAGTGCAAACATGTCAATTTTCCACAAATATACATTAAAATTTTGTACAATTGCAAATAAGAATTAGTTTTCAATTTCAAAATAACAGACACAATATTTTGAAAACCAAAGCAATAACTGAATAATAATCATCAACATTTCTCTCCCTTATTTTAGAAAAAGAAACCAACTTATATTCCGGCAACCAGATAACAACAAACCAAAGAAGAATCTGACTACATTTTTCATCACAAACAAACAGCTAACAATAAGGTAAATCAATTCTTAAAGTGCTATTGTAGTTAAAGTGCTGGATTGTGTAAGGGTATTATTTACTATTCCAACACCAGATAAGTGCTGCAGTAGAAAAAGTGTTGGATAGTGTAAGGGTATTAATTACTATTCCAACTCCAGATAAGTGCTGCAGTAGGGAAAGTGCTGGATAGTATAAGGGTATTAATTACTATTCCAACTCCTGTTAAGTGCTGCAGTAGGGAAAGTGCTGGATAGTGTAAGGGTATTAATTATTATTCCAACTCCAGGTAAGTGCTGCAGTGGTGAAAGTGCTGGATAGTGTAAGGGTATTAATTACTATTCCAACTCCAGGTAAGTGCTGCAGTAGGGAAAGTGCTGGATAGTGTAAGGGTATTAATTACTATTCCAACTCCAGGTAAGTGCTGCAGTAGGGAAAGTGCTGGATAGTATAAGGGTATTAATTACTATTCCAACTCCAGTTAAGTGCTGCAGTGGAGAAAGTGCTGGATAGTGTAAGGGTATTAAATACTATTCCAACTCCAGGTAAGTGCTGCAGTAGGGAAAGTGCTGGATAGTGTAAGGGTATTAATTACTATTCCAACTCCAGGTAAGTGCTGCAGTAGGGAAAGTGCTGGATAGTATAAGGGTATTAATTACTATTCCAACTCCAGGTAAGTGCTGCAGTAGGGAAAGTGCTGGATTGTGTAAGGGTATTATTTACTATTCCAACACCAAATAAGTGCTGCAGTAGAGAAAGTGTTGGATAGTGTAAGGGTATTAATTACTATTCCAACTCCAGATAAGTGCTGCAGTAGGGAAAGTGCTGGATAGTATAAGGGTATTAATTACTATTCCAACTCCAGGTAAGTGCTGCAGTAGAGAAAGTGCTGGATAGTGTAAGGATATTAATTACTATTCCAACTCCAGTTAAGTGCTGCAGTGGGGAAAGTGCTGGATAGTATAAGGGTATTAATTACTATTCCAACTCCAGTTAAGTGCTGCAGTGGGGAAAGTGCTGGATAGTATAAGGGTATTATTTTCTATTCCAACTCCAGGTAAGTGCTCAGTAGGGAAAGTGCTGGATAGTGTGAGGTTATTAATTAGTAATCCAACTGCAGGTAAGTGCAGCATCAGAGAAAGTGCCAGATAGTGCAAACATGTCAATTTTCCACAAATATACATTGAAATTTTGTACAATTGCAAATAAGTATTAGTTTTCAATTTCAAAATAACAATCACAATATTTTAAAAACCAAGGCAATAACTGAATAATAATCATCAACATTTCTCTCCCTTATTTTAGAAAAAGAAACCAACTTATATTCCGGCAACCAGATAACAACAAACCAAAGAAGAATCTGACTACATTTTTCATCACAAACAAACAGCTAACAATAAGGTAAATCAATTCTTAAAGTGCTATTGTAGTTAAAGTGCTGGATTGTGTAAGGGTATTATTTACTATTCCAACACCAGATAAGTGCTGCAGTAGAGAAAGTGTTGGATAGTGTAAGGGTATTAATTACTATTCCAACTCCTGTTAAGTGCTGCAGTAGGGAAAGTGCTGGATAGTGTAAGGATATTAATTACTATTCCAACTCCAGTTAAGTGCTGCAGTGGGGAAAGTGCTGGATAGTGTAAGGGTATTAATTACTATTCCAACTCCAGGTAAGTGCTGCAGTAGGGAAAGTGCTGGATAGTGTAAGGGTATTAATTACTATTCCAACTCCAGGTAAGTGCTGCAGTAGGGAAAGTGCTGGATAGTATAAGGGTATTAATTACTATTCCAACTCCTGTTAAGTGCTGCAGTAGGGAAAGTGCTGGATAGTGTAAGGGTATTAATTACTATTCCAACTCCAGTTAAGTGCTGCAGTGGTGAAAGTGCTGGATAGTGTAAGGGTATTAATTACTATTCCAACTCCAGGTAAGTGCTGCAGTAGGGAAAGTGCTGGATAGTGTAAGGGTATTAATTACTATTCCAACTCCAGATAAGTGCTGCAGTAGGGAAAGTGCTGGATAGTATAAGGGTATTAATTACTATTCCAACTCCTGTTAAGTGCTGCAGTAGGGAAAGTGCTGGATAGTGTAAGGGTATTAATTACTATTCCAACTCCAGATAAGTGCTGCATCAGAGAAAGTGCAAGATAGTGCAAACATGTCAATTTTCCACAAATATACATTGAAATTTTGTACAATTGCAAATAAGAATTAGTTTTCAATTTCAAAATAACAGACACAATATTTTAAAAACCAAGACAATAACTGAATAATAATCATCTACATTTCTCTTCCTTATTTTAGAAAAAAGACAACTTATATTCCGCCAACCAGATAACAACAAACCAAAGAAGAATCTGAGTACATTTTTCATCACAAAGAAACAGATACCAATAAGGTAAATCAATTCTTAAAGTGCTATTGTAGTTAAAGTGCTGGATTGTGTAAGGGTATTAATTACTATTCCAACACCAGGTAAGTGCTGCAGTAGAGAAAGTGCTGGATAGTGTAAGGGTATTAATTACTATTCCAACTCCAGTTAAGTGCTGCAGTAGGGAAAGTGCTGGATAGTGTAAGGGTATTAATTACTATTCCAACTCCAGGTAAGTGCTGCAGTAGGGAAAGTGCTGGATAGTATAAGGGTATTAATTACTATTCCAACTCCTGTTAAGTGCTGCAGTAGGGAAAGTGCTGGATAGTGTAAGGGCATTAATTACTATTCCAACTCCAGTTAAGTGCTGCAGTGGGGAAAGTGCTGGATAGTGTAAGAGTATCAATTACTATTCCAACTCCAGGTAAGTGCTGCAGTAGGGAAAGTGCTGGATAGTGTAAGAGTATTAAATACTATTCCAACTCCAGATAAGTGCTGCAGTAGGGAAAGTGCTGGATAGTATAAGGGTATAAATTACTATTCCAACTCCTGTTAAGTGCTGCAGTAGGGAAAGTGCTGGATAGTGTGAGGTTATTAATTAGTAATCCAACTGCAGGTAAGTGCTGCATCAGAGAAAGTGCCATCTACTGATCCATCATCAGGATTCTGAGTGAGCAGGTCTGGGAGAGGGTCACTCTCTTCCTCCTGTCCCTCATCTGTGGCCATGAGCAAGCCCATGTCCTTCCTGTTGACATATGCCTTGAGCCTGTTTACATGGAGCACCCTGAGGGGGCTCCTTGGAGTTCCAAGGACTACCAGGTAGGTGACCTCTCCCTTTTGCTCAATGATTGTGTGGGGCCCAGACCATTTGTCTTTGAGTGCTGCTGGGGCCACTGGCTCCAGCACCCACACCTTCTGTCCAGGCTTGTACACAGTCAGGACAGCCTTTTGGTCATGCCAAGCTTTTTGGAGTTCTTGGCTGGCCTCAAGGTTTTTAGATGCCTTTTCCATATACTCAGCCATCCTGGAGCGGAGACCAAGTACATAGTCCACAATGTTTGTTCCAGGCTTTTTGAGAGGTCTCTTCCATCCTTCCTTTACCAAACAAAGGGGTCCTCTTACAGGATGCTCAAACAGAAGTTCAAAAGGGCTGTAGCCAACCCCCTTCTGTGGGACCTCTCTGTAAGCAAACAAGAGGCAGGGTATCAGGACATCCCATCTCCTCCTAAGAGGTTCAGGTAGCCCATGAATCATCCCTTTGAGGGTCCTGTTGAATCTTTCAACAAGCCCATTGCACTGTGGATGATAGGGTGTAGTGAACTTGTAGTTGACACCACATTCCTTCCACATTGCAGTCAGATATCCTGACATGAAGTTTGCACCTCTGTCAGAGACAACCTCCTTAGGGAAGCCCACTCTGGAGAACACTCCAATTAGGGCTCTTGCCACAACAGGTACTGTAGTGGTCCTAAGTGGTATAGCTTCAGGATACCTGGTGGCATGATCCACCACCACCAGTATAAACGTGTGCCCTGATACTGTCTGGGGTTCCATTGGACCAACAATGTCAATCCCCACTCTTTCAAAGGGTACCCCCACCACAGGTAGTGGTATGAGGGGGGCCTTTGTTGTGCCACCTGATTTGCCACTGGCTTGGCAGGTGTCACAGGAGCGACAAAACTCCTTGGTATCTTCATTCATGTGGGGCCAGTGAAAGTGTGAGACAAGCCTGTCCCACGTCTTGGTCTGGCCTAAGTGACCTGCAAGGGGAATTTCATGGGCCAAGGTAAGAAGGAAACCTCTCTGAGACAAGGGGATAACCAGCCTCCTGGTCATACCAGGCTTGGGGTCTCTTGACTCAGTGTACAGGAGTCCATCATCCCTGTATACCTTGTGGGTACCTGTGGCATTCCCAGCAGCCTCAGCAGCAGCCCGCTGTCTGAGGGGTTCAAGTGAGGGGCAGTCCAACTGTGCCTTTCCCAGGTCTTCCCTGGAGGGTCCCCCTGAGCCCAGAAACTCAACCTGATCAGGTTCAAGCTCTTTAGGCTCAGTTTCCCTCAGCTCCTTGAGATCAGCCTCCTCAGAGACTTGATCCTCAACCTGGGGCAAGGGGGAAGGCAATGCCTTAACCCTACTGCTCCTCTTCTTGGAAGGTGTTCGACTTTGGCCCTTAGGGCAGGTTCACCCCTAGACATTTTGCCTTTAAATTGGGACCTGGTGATGGTGATTTTTGATTCTGCCCACTTTCACTGTGTCCCAGTGGAAAGTGTGTGCGCACTCTGAGTGCATGTGCTGAGATAGGCCTGCCCTCCCATAGGAATGCATGGGGAATGTCTGTGTCCCTGGTAGTTCCTGATATGTGGGGAGTGCAGGCTCGAGTTTGGTATGTGTGAACTCGTGAGAGTGAATGCTGCAAAATGGTGTATGCGGCATGTATGTGTCTAGTGGGGAAGTGCCACTTCTAGACATGGCTGTGTGTGTGCAGTGAGGTTGCGGGAGCATGATTGGCTGGAGCTGGCTGGCATGCCAGGCTCCAGGAAGTCTGGATGGGTCTGCCCGGTGGTGAGTGGGAGATTAGCATGCTGATGGCTGGGGAGGAGTGTACCTGTGTCCTGAATGAGGCTGGGTTTTCCCCTGACAATGCTGGCTCCGCCCCCCTGTGGTGTGTCTAACGACCCTAGCCCTGCCAGTGAATAGAGAGGGTGGTTGAGGTAAACAGAGTACTCAAGAACCAACTGCGACTGGTTCCGCCCCCACCCTGCACCTTCAGACAAAGGAATGTACTGTATAAAAATGGGGCTGTGTCCCCACAGAATTTGTTCTTTTCCAGGATCCTGAGGGGGGTGTTGCTGCTGTTGCTGGGCAGGAGGACCGCCACTTGGAGTGTCTCCCTGCCTGGAGACCCAGTGAGCTGGCTCTGGGCCCAGCCTTGCCCCCCCTACATTCCACAAGGAACTTTCCCTGTGATCCTGCCCTGCTGAGGGCACCTGGAAGCGCTGGGATTATTGCTAGCGCTAGGAGCGCTGTGGATTTCCCTCCGAGCGCCTGGGAGCGCTTCCCTTGATTTGCGGTGCTAGATTTGCCCCCTAGCGCTGAGAGCGCGCCCTATATCCTGCAAGCGCCTCGGGGCGCTTTATTGTTTCAGCCGGTGCCCACCCGGCATTGCTTCGGTGATTTGATGCTGTTTTTAAACTCGAGGGAGCCCTCGGTTTATTGAGCCCCCGCCTAGAAGTGCCGGAGACGGGCCGCCGCGCTGCCCGCGAAGACCCAGAAGTGGCTGGCCGGCCGGCCAATCCAAGCGCGGCCCGACGGAAAGCCCGCCCCCGCGACCTGGAAGTCAGGCATGCCGGGGACAGGACATAGAGGCAAACCGGAAGCTGACGGGAGCCCACCCCGTGCTCCGGTGCAAGAAGGGAGAAGAAGTGCCCAGACGCCAGCGCCGGTTCCAGCAGGGCTCTCCTGAGAAGGGGGAGAGCCCCGCCTAAGCGTCTGGTGAGCGGAGCGGAGAGTGAGGAAGTCCGCCCGCACCAACCTGAGTTCACCGCCAGAGTCCCTGTGCTGCACACCGGTGAGTGGAGCTCTGTTTGACCCCCTGCCCGACCGCGAGTGAGGAAGTCAGACGGCAGGAGCCCCGGTGAGTGGGGCTCCGTGTTGGCAGTCCGCAGGGGGGGGGCATTGGTGTGGTGAGAGCCTGCGAGGCTCCTCTGAGGCCCCAATTGTTTCTTCAAGCCCTGAGAGGCTCTTGGGGGGCACATCTCTTCGAGCCCACGAGGCGCAAGGGGCGCATTTTATCATTGAGAGCCCAGAGAGGCTCTTGGGGGCACATCATGAGTTAAGAGCCCAGAGAGGCTCAGGCGCCACCATTGTTGTTTAGAGCCCAGAGAGGCTCAGGGGCCATTTGTGTATGCAGAGCCCAGCGAGGCTCCAGCGTTGGCCCCTCACTCACTTCACAGCTGCCCAGCACTTCGTGGGCAACTGCTCCGTTTAGGCCCCCTGACATTGGACACAGGGCGTCCTAGCCCCCACAAGGCCAGTTGGCCTAGGGACAGTCACAGGTGGTGACTTACGTGAGTTTGGCGCAATTGTACTTTCTATGCACCTCTGAATGTATTGTTTATGCGTCATGTGCGTTTACACCTCTGAATGAATGTTAT
The DNA here is from genome assembly GCF_964261635.1 of Lissotriton helveticus. Taxonomy (NCBI): domain Eukaryota; kingdom Metazoa; phylum Chordata; class Amphibia; order Caudata; family Salamandridae; genus Lissotriton; species Lissotriton helveticus. Next base: position 26,106,486 of record NC_136065.1, read on the forward strand.
GCATTGCATCATGTGTTTTGTTCTTACACCCCTACAGGTATTGTGATGTGTAGGTGGTTGTTTTCTCCCTAGTACAGGTGGTGCTAGTGAGGTCCTGGTTACCAGTGATTACTGGTTGTGTACACTATTTTTATATTTTGTGCTACAGTGATTTACATTCTAAGTGCTATTTCTGGAAGTGTTACTTCTGATTCCTGACAGTGGTCCAGGTGGCCCTGTCTTGTACATATCCCCTGTAAATTTTGCCCGTGCCTCTGGCACATTGTAAAGTGTGTGTTTTATCTAATGTGTTTTGGTGTAATACAAAGGCTATTTTTATATAACCTTGTGTGGAGTTTCCTTTGTGGTGGGTCCTGGGTGTTGTTGCTGGGGAGCATGCGCAAATACTTAACTTACATCGCCTCCAAGTTTAGCCTTGCTGCTCGCGCCACGTTACCTAGAGGGTGAGTAGGGGTTATCTTGGCGTGTAACTCCCTTGCCCTGACTTAGGAGTGGTGGTCTCTGACTGACTTTGGCGAAAGCCCTGGCCAGCCGGGGATCCCATTTCCAACATTGGCGGCAAGCGGTGAGGATAAGGATTTGTGTTTGCCTTGTACCTTAGTAGCAGCTGGCTGCACCACAAAACTCTGCATTTTAGATGACCACATTTTGGGGATTGTTTTTGAAGTTGCATATTTTCTTCTCCTGAAGGTATCATTGTGCAATTGTGTCAGTACATTTGTCCCCCACCCTGCGCCCAGAGTCGGTACCTGTGTCACTTGTGGTCAGGTTGAGGAATCAGGGGTGGTAGAAACTGCCTTACCAGTCCGAGGGGAGGGTTGGGTGTGGATGAATGGTGTGTGGCACTAGGCAAGTGAATAGGAGTTCTCTAGGGTAGAGAGCTTGCTGAGACCTTGTGAATTGTGTACTCCTGTGTTAGCTCAGACCCCTAGGTTCCCTGTGTGATCTTGTCTCTAGAACGTCCTGCCAAGATGGAGCTTGTCTTTGATTTCAGTGATCTAGATACCTACAGTACGTGGGAGCTGGTAAGGTTCTGTGACGAGAGAGACCTAGGGAGGGGTGAGTCAAACTGGTACGACCTTAGGGACCGCCTGGTCAGATGGCAAGAGGGTCAATGGGATCGTGAGCGCAGTGAGGAAAGGGCCCGGGCCCCACACCAGGAGGGTGGTGGGTCTGTGGGGAGCCCTGAAGATTCAGAAGAGGAGGAAGAAGATGACAGCACCTGGACGCCAGTAGAGAGTAGAGACCCCATAGATAGGGAGTCCCTTGCTGGGTCCAGCGTAGGAGGCAGCGCCTCATCCCTTTCCCTGTCCCCAGAGGAGCTGGAAGATAGGAGGAGAGAAAGGGAGCACCAGCTGGCTTTAGAAAAGCTCAGGTTGTAGCATGCCCAGGCTATGGCGCAGCTGGAGCTTAGGAAGCAACAGCTAGAGACCGAGAGGGTCTTAGCGCAGGAAAGGATAGAGGAGGCTGAGAGGGCCTCCACCAGGGGCAAAGTAGCTCTGGAGGATAGACTATCCCCTGCGCGCAGTTTTAATTTTCTGGATTCCCCGGGGAGGGCTGAGTCCAGTGGTGGCAGCTATTTAGACTTCAGTGCAGAAAGTCCCCTACCCCGTGCCCAACGTATGGTCCCTTGTTCCCAAGAGGAGGAGTTAAGGTTGAAGTTCAGGGGCAGTAGGAAACCGCCTCAACAGAAGTGGGGGGGTTTTGTGGATGACTGTTCTGATGCAATGTGGGATTGGCTGGCGGCTAGCTCGGATGATGAGAGAGACGGAGTACTGAATATGTTTCTCAAGGAGCAGTTGCTCAGTGTTGTTTGTCCAGAGTTGCGCAAGCACCTGTTGAAGTCTGAATCCCTTAGTCCTTGGGCGCTTGCTGAGGAAGCAGAGCGCTGGGAGAGTGATAAAGGTTCTCTAGAGTCATTAGGGAGTGACTCCAAAAGTAGTGGTTCAGGTATCTTCCAGCCCAGCGTGGTGGAAGAGGCTCAGTGTAGCCCAGCTAGGTCCCAGGATAGTGATAAGGGTGTAGGGGCTCACTGCCTGGCTCAGTGGAGCAGGAGTGAGGGGTAGACCGAGGTTCCCCAGACGCCCGAAGCCTTGCCTCAGGACTTGGATGGTTTCTGTAGGGAACACCAGGTTGGGGACCTAGGCTGTCCTGTTAGTCCATTTGAGGAAGATCTCCCAGTGAGTAGAGGACCTGGAGCGTCTGTAACCAGAGCTCCTGTGGTTCTAGAGGCTGGCAGTACCGCTCCGGTAGGGAGGGTACAGGAGTCCAGCGTGAGAAGTGATTGGGGGATGAGTTTCCCAGTGGATGCACCAGTGGACCAGGGACTAGCCAGTTGGGCTAGATCTTCTTGGGGGGACCCGGGTGGCGCCACTTCTGGTCTGGGGGATCGTCACGCACTGTCAGGTGGACAGGGGATGGGAGATCTGCACCAGACAGACAGTCACACAACATATGTCTCATTTGTTAGCCTCAGGGGGATGGAGTGTAAGTCCCCAGAAGTCCTGGAGTGCCAGGCAATTGTTCCACCGAAGGTTTTAGACCAGAGGTTGGAAGGCCAGGTTCAGGATCAGCCTGACCTGAAGGGTAGGATGACTGTAACCAGTGTCCTGACCGGTTCTTCTTCCAGAGGAACTTCTCCAGGTGGGAGAGGGCAGACCTCTGGAAGGGGGTGCAGAGGGTGGGAGAGCCCACCTCTGACCCCGGTGCAACCTGAGGGGTTAAACCCTGGGTTGGAGTGGCGTTGTAAGGGTACCCCTCGCAGAGGGAGGAGGAACCCTAGAAGAAGAGGTAGGAGACGGTGGCAGAGTCTCCATACCGCTTGCTGGCTCAAAACTTGCTCGATTTTGACTACTGTGCAGATATAGCGAAAAGCGGAATTGTATCTACTTTTAAAACTTGACTGTGATTTATATTGTGTGTTTCTTTTAAAACTTGACAGAAAGTCCGCATTGCCTCACAACCTCACCGCATCACGCATTAGTCGCAGGGCACTCTCTTCTCCGTATCGGTAGCGCTAGTAACCGCCTCCCTCCTCCCGTACTTACAAGGGGGTGGCAGGCTTTGACACCACTTCCGGTCCCACTAGGAGCGGTTAGCGCTCTAGTGGTTGCACGCAGGGCTATTTAGGCGGAGCACCAGAAGAGCTCGCTGCGGGTGGAGACGGTGGCAGAGTCTCCATACCGCTTGCTGGCTCAAAACTTGCTCGATTTTGACTACTATGCAGATATAGCGAAAAGCGGAATTTTATCTACTTTTAAAACTTGACTGTGATTTATATTGTGCGTTTCTTTTAAAACTTGACAGAAAGTCCGCATTGCCTCACAACCTCACCGCATCACGCATTAGTCGCAGGGCACTCTCTTCTCCGTATCGGTAGCGCTAGTAACCGCCTCCCTCCTCCCGTACTTACAAGGGGGTGGCAGGCTTTGACACCACTTCCGGTCCCACTAGGAGCGGTTAGCGCTCTAGTGGTTGCACGCAGGGCTATTTAGGCGGAGCACCAGAAGAGCTCGCTGCGGGTGGAGACGGTGGCAGAGTCTCCATACCGCTTGCTGGCTCAAAACTTGCTCGATTTTGACTACCGTGCAGATATAGCGAAAAGCGGAATTTTATCTACTTTTAAAACTTGACTGTGATTTATATTGTGTGTTTCTTTTAAAACTTGACAGAAAGTCCGCATTGCCTCACAACCTCACCGCATCACGCATTAGTCGCAGGGCACTCTCTTCTCCGTATCGGTAGCGCTAGTAACCGCCTCCCTCCTCCCGTACTTACAAGGGGGTGGCAGGCTTAGACACCACTTCCGGTCCCACTAGGAGCGGTTAGCGCTCTAGTGGTTGCACACAGGGCTATTTAGCCCTCGCACCTTTCTGAGCGCGCAGCGATCGCGCGCAGCCCTGCCAAAGACCTGCCAAAGAGCTGCCCGTCTGCGCCCGTCCGCGACAGGACGGGGCCAGGGGCTCCCCTCTTTGCTCTTCATAATATGGACATGGATGCGCCCATTATAAGGTATTCGGCACATGCTCTTCTTGCCCTGCAACCCCAGGAAATACACAGATGTACCAACAAACCGTTAGTCTGCCCTGGAGGGCCTTTTTCATGCTTAAAATGTGGTTTTCAAGCTATTTACTGTAATATAATTGGGCCCCCTAATAATGATATAGTCACTCCAAATGGCTGGAAAAGCTTCTTACTTAATGTGAGGTCCCTCCCAAAGCATTACATGCAACTCTGGGACTCTATATACAGTACTAAGCCTGAGATCTGTTTCATAACTGAAACATGGCTTAAACTCCACACTATTCCAACTATCACCTTGGGAATACCTATGGGGTATAAAATTCTCCGTCAAGATCGACTGGAGAAAGTAGGAGGCGGGATCGCCATTGTTTATAAAGATAGTTTGAATATAAGGGTCTTAGAACAAGCATTGCTACCCACTAAGGAAATAATTATTTTTCATTTGAAAGTCAGCCCTAAGATTCACTGGAAAGGAGCCCTAGTGTATCGCCCGCCCGGACCTAATGCTGGGTTCTCTCTAGCTCTGACTGAACTTTTAGCTCCACACATGAAAACGAATGAAAATTTCATTCTATTGGGAGATTTTAACTTTCATATTGATGTTGCAGACCATCCTGACACTATTGCACTTCTGACAGATCTTGCTTTATTGGGCCTTCATCTCCGTAGGGGTGGCCCCACCCATTCTGGTGGCCACACTCTGGACTTAATCTTTACCACCCTTCCTAATGTCTACTGCCACCCTCCCAAATATATCTACTGGTCGGACCACAAAATGTTGGACTTCTCCTTCCTCCATCTACCTGAACCTATCAATCGATCCACCACGCAAACTATCAAACGCAGGCCATGGCATAAAGTCACTCCAGATAGATTCATCCAAGTCTGGAAACAGCCAGTCTTCACAAATTTGGATGACATTGAGACAGCTTTCTCAAAATTTGACTCCTCACTGATGGAAGCCATTAATGTTCTGGCTCCTCAGAAAGTAGTCAAACAACCTACCATAGCTAAAAGGGAAGCATGGTACACTGAGGCCCTTAAAATAGAAAAACAAGGATGCAGGAAATTGGAGAAACTATGGAGACGGTCACATAAGGAGGAAGACAAAGATCGTTATTTAACATCTATGACCTCCTACTATAAAAATATCAAAAGAGCAAGGAAAGTCAGTCTTACCTCCCAAATAACAGAGGCAGGTAACTCCACTCGAGAGTTATTTAAAATCATACAGACCTTTACCAACCCTGTAATATGTGAGAGCCCGGATGTTTTTACTCAAGATCTCTGCAACAACATCTCCCAGTTTTTCGAGGAAAAAATTGAGGGGATATATAAGAAAATTACGAAAATTACAGGTCCTCTAGAGACTATGGCTCCTGAGACCCTCCACTCAACGATGACCCCTGACAAAACGCTCCATGCAATCCCAGAAGTTACTTTAAAAGACCTGACCACCCTTATTGGTAACATGAAAACTGGCTCCCCCGCTGATCTGATCCCTGCAAAAATGATTTCCCCCTTGGTGGAATCATTAGGCCCTACCATTCAGAAGCTCATGAATCTTTCCTTTGCCGAGGGACAACTTCCACAACCTTGGAAAGAGGCGGTTGTGAGCCCTATACGGAAAAACACCACCCTTCCCTGGTCAGAGCTCTCCAACCTTCGCCCTATTTCCCTCCTCCCCTTTATTAGCAAGCTGGCTGAGAAACACGCTAATACCATCCTCTCCAACTTTATCGAGGTGACAGGGGGCCTGGACCAATCACAATCTGGGTTCAGGCCCAACCACAGCACTGAATCGGCCCTCCTATCTGTGACTGATAAGATCAAAATGTCACAGGATAGAGGAGGGTCCATGATATTAGTGCTGTTGGACCTGTCTGCGGCCTTTGATACCGTGTCTCATAACATCCTTCTCAGCCGCTTGCAGGGAGTGGGGATTGGAGGCTCAGCTCTATCTTGGTTGGGGAGTTTCCTCTCCGGGAGATCGCAATCTGTCAGCCTGGGCCCCTATCGTTCCACCTCGAAGGCGCTCACAAAGGGGGTGCCACAAGGCTCATGTCTCAGCCCTACATTGTTCAATGTATATGTGGCCCCCCTTGCTGAGACTGTGCAGAAGTATGGGTTCATACCAGGTTCTTACGCTGATGACACCCAGCTCCTCTACCCTTTCAGCTCCCTTGGTCCTACAGTCAAGGAAAATTTTGCTGAGGGTATGAGGGCAGTGTCACATTGGATGGCCGTAAACTGCCTCCAATGTAACGTTGCAAAAACTGAGGTTATGCTCTTCGGCAGGGCGAGCCTTCTATGGTCTCCTGAATGGTGGCCGCTGGACTTGGACCCAGTTCCCACACCAAAGCCCCATGTAAAAAATCTAGGGGTTAAGATTGACCAAAAACTGACCCTCAAGGAGCATGTCAATCACACTGCAGGACTATGCTTTTATACCATTGGCCTTCTTAGACGAGTATTTCCATACCTTCCTGATACTTATAGGAAGACACTCATGCAGACCTTGGTTACTAGCCGCCTAGACTACTGCAACGGCCTGCTGACGCTAGCTAATGCTGATGCAGTAGGTCGTTTGCAGGTGGTCCAGAATACGGCGGCTAGGCGGGTCATGGGTGTGCCGGCTAGGACTCCCTCTAAGCCTTTGTTGTTGGAGCTACATTGGCTCCCGATACGGCAGCGCATCAGCTTCAAAATATGCTGCACGGTCCACAAATGCTTATATGGGAACAGCCCCAAATATCTCTCCCAATCTGTTGAAATGTACCAACCCAACCGTTCACTTCGCTCAAGCAACCAAGCACTTTTGAAACCCCCTGCAACAAAAAGAGCTAGACAGGGAGACCGAGCATTTTCAGCAGTTGGTCCTGCCCTATGGAATAAACTTCCCACAGAAATGAGGATGAATACCAATCATCTGGCCTTCAGAAAGGCGCTGAAAACATTCCTCTTTCAGGAAGCATTTCAGACCCTCTAATGCACCTTGTAGACTACGACATTTTTTCTGGCTGGCAAAGCGCGGAGATACCCTTATGGGATTGATTCCAGCGCGATATAAGAAATTAAAATAAAATAAAATAAAAAATAGGGGGAGGAGAGCCTTCCCTGAGACTCCTGGTCCGCCTGAGGGTGTAGACCCTAGGCTGGAGAACCAGTGGCAGTCTAGTCCTGTCTTGCAGACAGGAAGAGTGGAAAATGGCCGCTATGTGCCAGGGGTTACTACCCCCCGCTCTGCGAATTGGCAAGGACCAGTGGCACCTGGGTGGCCCAGGGCCTGGTCCTGGCCGCGGACAGCTCGGGAGTACCAGTGGGGTAGCCCAGTTGGTCCGGATTGTGGTTCTAGAAGGAATCCCATGGGTTCACCATGGCGTAGAACCGGAGGGTGTCCCTGCAGTTGCGGGCCCGCGTCCGTGTTCTATCGCCCCAAGCAGGGAAGTCCATCACGGTGGTGATTGGTCTCCCCTGCGTTTTGGCTGGAAGGGGGTTGTGTTGGACTTTGGCCCTTAGGGCAGGTTCACCCCTAGACTTTTTGCCTTTAAATTGGGACCTGGTGATGGTGATTTTTTGATTCTGCGCACTTTCACTGTGTCCCAGTGGAAAGTGCGTGCGCACTCTGAGTGCATGTGCTGAGCTAGGCCTGCCCGCCCAAAGGAATGCATGGGGAATGTATGTGTCCCTGGTAGTTCCTGATGCGTGGGGTGTACAGGCTTGAGTCTGGTATGTGTGAACTCGTGAGAGTGAATGCTGCGAGATGGTGTATGCAGCATGTATGTGTCTAGAAGGGAAGTGCTACTTCTGGACATTGAGATTGAGATTGAGATTGAGATATGTGTGCAGTGAGGGTGCTGGAACGTGATTGGCTGAAGCTGCCAGGCTCCAGGAAGTCTGGATGGGTCTGCCCGGTGGTGAGTGGGAGATTAGCATGAGTGATATGTGGGAGGAGTGTACCTGTGTCCTGGATGGGCTGGGTTTTCCCCACACAATGCTGGCTCCGCCCCCCTGTGGTGTGTCTAATGACCCAAGCCCTGCCAGTGAATAGAGAGGGTGGTTGAGGTAAACAGAGTACTCAAGAACCAGCTGCGACTGGTTCCGCCCCCACCCTGCACCTTCAGACAAAGGAATGTACTGTATAAAAATGGGGCTGTGTCCCCATAGAATTTGTTCTTTTCCAGGATCCTGAGGGGGTGTTGCTGCTGTTGCTGGGCAGGAGGACCGCCACTTGGAGTGTCTCCCTGCCTGGGGACCCAGTGAGCTGGCTCTGGGCCCAGCCTTGCCCCCCCTACATTCCACAAGGAACTTTCCCTGTGATCCTGCCCTGCTGAGGGCACCTGGAAGCGCTGGGATTATTGCTAGCGCTAGGAGCGCTGTGGATTTCCCTCCGAGCGCCTGGGAGCGCTTCCCTTGATTTGCGGTGCTAGATTAGCCCCCTAGCGCTGAGAGCGCGCCCTATTTCCTACAAGCGCCTCGGGGCGCTTTATTGTTTCAGCCGGTGCCCACCCGGCATTGCTTTGGTGATTGGATGCTGTTTTTAAACTCGAGGGAGCCCTCGGTTTATTGAGCCCCCGCCTAGAAGTGCCCGACGGAAAGCCCGCCCCCGCGACCTGGAAGTCAGGCAGGCCGGGGACAGGACATAGAGGCAAACCGGAAGCTGACGGGAGCCCACCCCGTGCTCCGGTGCAAGAAGGGAGAAGAAGTGCCCAGACGCCAGCGCCGGTTCCAGCAGGGCTCTCCTGAGAAGGGGGAGAGCCCCGCCTAAGCGTCTGGTGAGCGGAGCGGAGAGTGAGGAAGTCCGCCCGCACCAACCTGAGTTCACCACCAGAGTCCCTGTGCTGCACACCGGTGAGTGGAGCTCTGTTTGACCCCCTGCCCGACCGCGAGTGAAGAAGTCAGACGGCAGGAGCCCCGGTGAGTGGGGCTCCGTGTTGGCAGTCCGCAGGGGGGGGGCATTGGTGTGGTGAGAGCCTGCGAGGCTCCTCTGAGGCCCCAATTGTTTCTTCAAGCCCTGAGAGGCTCTTGGGGGGCACATCTCTTCGAGCCCACGAGGCGCAACGGGCGCATTTTATCATTGAGAGCCCAGAGAGGCTCTTGGGGGCACATCATGAGTTAAGAGCCCAGAGAGGCTCAGGCGCCACCATTGTTGTTTAGAACCCAGAGAGGCTCAGGGGCCATTTGTGTATGCAGAGCCCAGCGAGGCTCCAGCGTTGGCCCCTCACTCACTTCACAGCTGCCCAGCACTTTGTGGGCACCTGCTCCGTTTAGGCCCCCTGACATTGGACACAGGGCGTCCTAGCCCCCACAAGGCCAGTTGGCCTAGGGACAGTCACAGGTGGTGACTTACGTGAGTTTGGCGCAATTGTACTTTCTATGCACCTCTGAATGTATTGTTTATGCGTCATGTGCCTTTACACCTCTGAATGAATGTTATGCATTGCATCATGTGTTTTGTTCTTACACCCCTACAGGTATTGTGATGTGTAGGTGGTTGTTTTCTCCCTAGTACAGGTGGTGCTAGTGAGGTCCTGGTTACCAGTGATTACTGGTTGTGTACACTATTTTTATATTTTGTGCTACAGTGATTTACATTCTAAGTGCTATTTCTGGAAGTGTTACTTCTGATTCCTGACAGTGGTCCAGGTGGCCCTGTCTTGTACATATCCCCTGTAAATTCTGCCCGTGCCCCTGGCACATTGTAAAGTGTGTGTTTTATCTAATGTGTTTTGGTGTATTACAAAGGCTATTTTTATATAACCTTGTGTGGAGTTTCCTTTGTGGTGGGTCCTGGGTGTTGTTGCTGGGGTGCATGCGCAAATACTTAACTTACATCGCCTTCAAGTTTAGCCTTGCTGCTCACGCCACGTTACCTAGAGGGTGAGTAGGGGTTATCTTGGCGTGTAACTCCCTTGCCCTGACTTGGGGGTGGTGGTCTCTGACTGACTTTGGCGAAAGCCCTGGCCAGCCGGGGATCCCATTTCCAACAGGAGGTGTCTGGTCCATTGTTCCAGGATCCAGCACCTGTGCAGTGGGGCATCTTTTGGCCTGTGACCTAGTCACAGCAAGCACATGTGCTGGCAAGCCTAACATTTCCATGTGAGTCCTCTGCTCCACTTCTGACCATAAGGATGTTTCCAAATCATTGCCCAACAGACATTCTACAGGGAGGTCTGAACTAACCACAACCTTCTTTGGGCCACTTACCCCTCCCCAGGAGAAATCAACAATTGCCATACTATGGTGGGTAGTGACATTGCTGGCATTGGTCACTAGGTACTCTGGACCTAGCATGATCTGTCCAGGGTCCACAAAGTTAGGTGTCACCATTGTGACACTGGCACAAGTGTCTCTGTAGGCCTGAGCCATCTTTCCATTAATTAAAGGTGTCTGCCTGTATTCGCCCAAAGTATTGGGACTTGCATCAGGGGATATATCTATATCCCCTGTACAGACAAGGACAGCCTGAGTGAGTGTGCCAACTAAGTTGTCAGACCCCTCAGTTCCCAAGGTTAACCCAACTATTCCCTTGGGAGGTGCACTACCACTACTGACTGTACTAGGGGGTGCAGTTGCCTTAGGGGCTGTAGTGGTAGGAGTTTGCCCTCCTCTTTTGGTGCACTCACTAAACCAGTGAGATTTACTTTTGCAGTATTGGCACCATCTTTTTGACTGGCCTTCTGGAGTCTTCTTTTTCTGCTGTGAAGCCTGACCCCCACCCTCTTTGGTTTGTTGGGGACCTGTTGAAGACTTCTGGTCATTTTGTTCACTCTTGTTACTACCCTTTTGGTCTGCTTTCTTCTGACCACCCTGGTTCTGAGTCTGGTTTTGCTTGATCCTTGTTCTGACCCATTTGTCTGCCTTCTTTCCCAATTCTTGGGGAGAGGTCAGATCTGAATCAACAAGGTGCTGGTGCAACAACTGGTTCTGACAGTTATTTAAAATCTGTTCTCTCATCATAAGATTATACAACCCTGTGTAATCAGTAACCTTGCTACCCAGCAACCAGCCTTCCAAAGCCTTAGTGGCACAATCCACAAAGTCAGACCAGTCCTGAGACTGAGTTTTCTGGGTGTCTCTGAACAGCAACCTGTACTGCTCAGTGGTTAAGCCAAACCCATCAACCAGTGTACTTTTCAGGACCTGGTAATTGTTAGCATCCTCAACTCTAGTAGTGAGGAGCTTATCTCTACCTTTGCCTTCAAAGGAGAGCCACAGTATAGCTGCCCACTGACTCTGGGGGATGCACTGGACAGTGCAGGCCCTCTCCAAAGCAGCCATCCATTTCTGGATGTCATCCCCTTGTTTAAAGGGGGGCACTATTTTTGTCAGGTGTTTAGTATCTAAACCCCTTTCCTTATCTCTTGGGAGATTACTGCCACCAGTGGGAACTGTCCCACTCATCTGCTGCTCTCTAGCAAAGGCAAGCTTCTCTTTGGCCAGGGCAAGTTCTTCCCTTTCAATCCTCAGATTAGCCTGTCTCATCCTTGCTTCATGCTCTATTCTCTGGGGGGAAGTCAATCTCCTCTGGGGAGATTTCCTTCTCCTCTGAGAAGAGGCATTAGAGTGCAGAGATTTATTGGAGTCCCTAGAAGGAGATCTATATCTCCTAACTCCAAGGTTAGGCCTAATTAGGGTCAGTACTGGGGGTCCCCCAGATCCTTGCCCAAGTAGGTCTAAGTTGGCCCTAGTAAGTCTGCTGACTAGCTCAGGACCTTTGTCTGCCTCATCCCCAGAGGTCTCCTCTTCTTCCTCCTCCTCAACTGCATCTGCAGTGTCAAGGAGGTCTGGATCACCAAGGGTACCCTCTAAGGCTGGCATATTCCCATCTGTATGAGAGGCTTTCCGAGCATCATATGTCTCTAAGAGACCTATCAGAAAGGGAATGGTGGGGTTAGACCCCTGTTTCAGTTTCCTGGAGGTACACACTTGTCTCATCTCCTGGAAACTGAGAGCTGCATATCTTGATTTGACCTGTGGAGGGTCAATATCCACAAGGGGAGTCTCAGTAGACTCTCCATGGGTAGACATGCTTTTCTAGTGAGGTGTAAGTGGTGCACTTACCTACACTATTTGTTTGCCTACTGATCCCTTGCTAGAGTTGTAGTTTAGGGTGTGCTAAGCCCTAGGAGCTACAACAGTTGGTTCAGTAGAACTCAGAGTATTCTAAGCTAAGTTATATGTACCTCAGTACTTATGTGATCTTTCAAATGATATTCTTAGGATACGTGTGGTAAAACAACAGCAAGCTCAAATCCCAACCGCTGCTCACCAATGTGAGAAGTTGGCCTGATATGCAGTGCTCACTATTCTAGTGATCACTATGTATCAGTCCAGACAACCCTTATTGATGATTGGTTGTAAGTCAACCTTATAGACCAGCTATCCTAGTAGCATGGATACGAGCAGTCTAAGGCTAAACTCTAGAGGGCGTGTTAAGCCAGCTGTTTTACCATCACATATACCCCTTGAACACCAAGTGAAAGGACACCACACAAGTTGTTATGAAAATAAACGTATATTTATTTCTAACAAGACTACCCTGGCTCTTTATGAGACAGGGAGCTAAGCACACAACAAAACTCTTAAGAAAATACTGAAAGTCGCACAATTTACACAAATGCCCGAGGGGCACGAAAAACCATATACTATACAAGTGGAATGCGAAATTACTAGCAGGTAAGTACTACTCTCATAGGCTTTGGGATCGCTAGGACTGGACTACTGAACCTTTAGATTACTAGCAGGAGACCTAGGGACGTCGCGTGCAGAGTGGGAACTCTCACGCGTAATGCGGAACAAAGTCTATGGATCCTAGTAATTGCAAAGTTAGTGTTTTCGGGTGAACCCGACTAGGTAGGACAAAAACGAAAGTGGATCAAGACACTTAGAGAGTGGGCCTACGCTGGAGCACCGGAGTACTCGGTTTACCTAGCCCAGGGGCTGCGGCTGCATAGTGTCGTTGGGTTTCTTCGTTGATGAACCAGGAGCCTGAAGAAAGAAGTTGCTGGCAGGCGACCAGTGAAGAAGTTCGTGAGGATCCAAGCCTGGATCGGTGAAGTGGAAGACCTGAAAGCAGAGGGGACCAAGTTCTGAATCACTAGCCAGTGATTGAGTGGGCACCAGAGTGGCACCGGGCGAAGTCACCACAACCAGGTGAGTGGGCGCTGCTGGGCTCTGCAGTCTCTCGGACCAGGAGGCGTTGTCGGCGACCAGGATGGAGGTGCGAGCTGTCCCACGAAGGTATCTGCTGTCGACGTCGCTGGACCCAGGATTGGGGCAACAAGTCTTGGGAAATGCAAGCCCACGCGGTGGACTTAAAATGGCGTCTGGAGTGGACCAGGAGGGTCCGGGGTGCTCCTCTGTTGGAGGGGAGCAAGGGCCAGTCTGGAGCAACCAGACCAGCGGTGTTTGTCGTCGAATTTCGTCGTCAGAGGGTCACTAGCCAACGGGCAAGTGACCTGGACAACGCGGTGAGCAGCAAAGAGCAGAAGGGCCCCACGCAGATCTCGTGGATGCGAGGGGGCTGGACTTCGGTGCTAGAGCTGCTCGGGGTTGGGACTTCTCTTACCCCAAAGCACTCGGTCGAGGGTCACTCGGTGGTCGTGCTGGGCAAGCGTCGTGCAGTCTTGAAGATGGCCGGTCCCTCGAGGTCTCGTCACACCCATGGATCTCAGCTGGGCTGAAGATGTAGGTAGAGGTCAGAGGTGCCAGGGAAGCCGGTTCTCGTCGAGCTGGGCAGTCTTGATCCGGAGGAGAGACTTACAGCAGACCGCGATGCTTGGATGGTGCCTGCGGCTTCAGGGTGACTACTCCTTAGTCACAAGGGAGAAATCTTAGGAAGAAGTCTTGAGTTCCTTTCGTGGAAAGTAGTTTCAGGATTCAAAGATGATCTAGTTTGGAAGGGGGCCTGCTCCTACCTTTATCCTGAAAAAGGGGGCTGGCACGCGACTAAGTCCTGCCCTATGGGTGGGACTAGGAGGGGGGTGGTTACACCCCTCTCCTTTGGCGGGCTTTTCCCCAGCTCAGGGGCTGGTGTGCCCCTGGAACTGGTTCAAGCCGGCCTATGCATAGTGAGCACCGGGGTGCCACTTGCAGTCACCTTCCTCTAAAGCCCTGATTACCTAGGATACACAAAATCCTGTCTGGGACGGAGCTGGCACCGCCCCTGACAGGAAACCCTTTGTCCTTGCCTCCTGCGCTGGGAGGACTCCCAGCAACAGGAGGGCAGACTTGTGTCTCGGTGGCAGCATCCATTTTGTGGAGCTGAGGCTATGTCTGACTTTAACCGGGGTTACAGGCTACCAACATGTCTTCTCCCTCTAGAGGGGTGGAATGCTAACCCCGTCGCCAGAACTGGCGAGGGGGTAGTATTCCAAAGCGTATGACACCTTACACGACATGTTTAGATAATGTCAGTCCAAAGTTACCATAACCGCGAGGATTATAAGGCACTTAAGAGTATATGGTCTGACGCTATCATGGAAACGGCTAAGGGATAGATCCCGAAAGCCGCAGACAGGCTCAGCTCATGCCAGAGCACTATCTCACACGATTCCAAGCACTCTGCCTTCAGGATTGTTAAGGCCTGCCATAGGAGTGACTGATAGGAGATCTGTGTGCCCATTTAGGTTTAGATATAGTTATACTATATCTAAAGCAAAGGGTGATTACACCACTTTGCTCCCAGCTGTCAAGCAGCCAGTTGTGTCTGTTTAGTTAGTCAGCCCAGGGGTGGCATAATACATGCTGCAGCCCCTGGGAGACTTCTGGGTGCACCTCAGCCCTGGGTACAGGGACTCAGAGAGGGCCCAGTGCCAATTCAGTACCTGGGTACAATTTGGAATAGAGAGAACAGCTAGGCTGTGGGTCTGATTAGCAGGCCCACAGCCAGGGAAAGCCGTAAACCAGTGAAGCAAAAAGCAAAAATCTGGGTGATCATAGGATTGCAGACCCTACTCTCCTACACACACCCTGTCCCACTCTCACACTCATTAGACAGTAACGCCACACCCTGTCCCACTCTCACACACATTAGACAGTAACGCCACACCCTGTCCCAATCTCACACTCATTAGACAGTAACCCCACACCCTGTCCCAATCTCACACTCATTAGACAGTAACACCACACCCTATCCCACTCTCACACACATTCAACAGTAACGCCACACCCTCTCCCACTCTCACACTCATTAGATGGTAACTCCACACCCTGTCCCAATCTCACACTCATTAGACAGTAACTCTACACCCTGTCCCAATCTCACACTCATTAGACAGTAATGCCACACACCCTTTCCCAATCTCACACTCATTAGACAGTAACTCCACACCCTGTCCCACTCTCGCCACATTAGACAGTAACGCCACACCCTGTCCCACTCTCACACTCATTAGACAGTAACTCCACACCCTGTCCCACTCTCACTAGACAGTAGTGTCATACCCTGTCCCACTCTCATACACATTAGACAGTAACGCCACACCCTGTCCTACTCTCACCACATTAGAGAGTAATGCCACTCCCTGTCCCAATCTCACACTCATTAGACAGTAACGCCAAACCCTGTACCAATCTCACACTCATTAGACAGTAACTCCACACCCTGTCCCACTCTCACCACATTAGACAGTAACGCCACACCCTGTCCCAATCTCACGCTCATTAGACAGTAACTCCACACCTTGTCCCAATCTCACACTCATTAGACAGTAACTCCACACCCTGTCCCACTCTCATCACATGAGACAGTAACGCCACACCCTGTCCCAATCTCACGCTCATTAGACAGTAACTCCACACCTTGTCCCAATCTCACACTCATTAGACAGTAACTCCACACCATGTCCCACTCTCACACTCATTAGACAGTATCTCCACACCCTGTCAAATCTTGCCACATCAGACAGTAACGCCACACCCTGTCCCACTCTCACACTCTCATTAGACAGTAGCGCCACACCCTGTTCCACTCTCATACACATTAGACAGTAACTCCACACCCTGTCCTACTCTCACCACATTAGACAGTAACGCCACACCCTGTACCAATCTCACACTCATTAGACAGTAACTCGACAAACTGTCACACTCTCGCCATATTAGACAGTAACTCCACACCCTGTCCCACTCTCATACACATTAGACAGTAACGCCACACCCTGTCCAACTCTGATACACATTAGACAGTACCGCCACATCCTGTCCCACTCTCACCATATTAGACAGTAACTCCACACTCTGTCCCACTCTCATCACATTAGACAGTAACGCCACACTCTGTCCCACTCTCATCACATTAGACAGTAACGCCACACCCTGTCCCACTCTCACCACATTAGACAGTAATGCCACACCCTGTCCCAATCTCAAACACATTAGACAGTAACGTCAAACCCTGTCCCAATCTCACACTCATTAGACAGTAACTCTACACCCTATCCCAATCTCACACTCATTAGACAGTAACATCACACCCTGTCCCACTCTAAAAATCATTAGACAGTAACGCCACACCCTGTCCCAATCTCGCCACATCAGACAGTAACCCCACACCCTGTCCCACTCTCACACTCATTAGACAGTAACGCCACACCCTGTCCCACTCTCACACACATTAGACAGTAATGCCACACCCTGTCCCAATCTCACGCCACTGTTAGAAAGGCGATCCCAGGGGAGACAGAAGATGTCTGACTGACCACCCCGAGACCCACCAATCCTTATGGAATAGGCCGAGCGCCGTCGAGAGGCCTCCTGGGTGAGATTCCTCTCCTATAATCGTAACAGACGAGCAATCACACCACTACAAAGGGACACCACACGGGAGTAGATTCTTAAGAGTCTTTATATAGAATAAAGGCAAGTTCTTGCAGCAATATGTACAAAGGGATCGAGGGACCCTCAAAGTCTCGGTATCAGGGAAAAGGGGTAGCGGGACAGTCTCGGTAACCAAAGGGTACTAGGATACCCAACGCACAGCTCTCAATCCTTGAGCTGGGGGTACAGGGAGCCGTGACAGCGTCAGCAGGGCTTCAAAGATGGTTCAGCGTAGGCGGGCCGCGACAGCGTCAGCAGGGCTCCGAAGATGGTTCAGCGTGGTCGGGCCGCGACAGCGTCAGCAGGGCTCCGAAGATGGTTCAGCGTGGTCGGGCCGCGACAGCGTCAGCAGGGCTCAGAGGACGGTTCAGCGTAGTCGGGCCGCGACAGCGTCAGCAGGGCTCCGAAGGTGGTTCAGCGTAGTCGGGCCACAACAGCGTCAGCAGGGCTCCGAGGATGGTTCAGTACAAGAGTTCTTACCATGATCAGCCGCGACGAGGTCAGCAGGGCTTCGACTCCAAGATACAACTGGTGTCCTAATCCTGGGCTAGCCCAGATATAGGACTGGAGTCCCTTGATGTCCGGACCCTCGCGCCTGGGGGTCAGAGGGGCCGGGATGAGGGTGTCCAGAAACCCAGCAGGGGGGTGGAGCCAGCACCCAGGGAGGCCGAAGGGCGATCGATACCAGGGGTCCGGGGACGGCTGGAGGGCCATCGAAACTCCCCTCCTCCTAGATCCGTTGAGTGGCCACTCTACCACCTGGGGGGACCTTGGTGCCTCGATGTCGGGGCTCCGATGGGGCCGTGGCCGAGGTCGGGAAGAGGCCGCGTGCTCGGGACGGGATGGGCCCAAGATAGAGTCGGCCTGTAAAGGTTGGTCCGGAGTGGTAGCCGGACCTGCAGAGTTGGGGCACGCAGGGTTCGCCGTGTTCCAGGGGGAGAGCCGTGGGTTGCCAGGGTGGGTGCTCTCGTCGAGAGTTCGTGGAGGGTAGTGCCAGGGGGCGACAGCGGGTTGATGGAAGGCCGATGTCGTCCCGGGCCCGCCATGCGGGAGGGGAAGGACCACGCCACGAGGCCGGGTCCAACACACGTCCCCTCCAGCTGAAGGCAGGGAGAGTCACCCATCTTCTTGGGGGTTCTCCTCGCCGAGGCGGAAGAAACGGGACAGGCCCTCAGCATTGGCGTGGTTGTTGCCAGGGCGATGCTCCACAGTGAAGTCCATCCCTTGGAGGGAGATGGACCATCGCAACAGCTTTGGGTTCTCGCCCCGCATCTGCATCAGCCACCGCAGGGGCCGGTGGTCGGGCTGTACCCGGAAGTGGGTGCCGAAGAGGTAGGGCCGGAGTTTCTTTAGGGCCCACACGACGGCGAAGGCTTCTCTCTCGATGGTGCTCCATCGTTGTTCTCTAGCCAGCAGGCACTGGCTGATGTAGCCCACAGGATGGTCAACTCCCTCGGGGTTGACTTGTGATAGGACCGCCCGATGCCGTGCTCCGAGGCGTCGGTTTGGACCACAAACTCTCGGCTGTAGTCGGGGGCTTGGAGCACAGGGGCGGTGCACATGGCAGTTTTCAGAGTCTCAAAGGTGGTTTGACACTCGGGGGTCCAGTGCACCTTCTGTGGTTGCCTTTTGGAGGTCAGTTCAGTGAGGGGCCCCACAATGCTCCCATAGTCTTTTTTGAAGCGCTGGTAATATCCCGTTAGCCCTAGGAAGGCTCGGACTGCTGTTTGGGTGACCGGGGGCTCCCAGGCCACGATGGCGTCAATCTTTGGTTGGAGGGGAGCCACCTGGCCGCTCCCTACTTGGTGCCCCAGATAGGTCACAGACCCTTGGCCTATCTGGCACTTGCTGGCTTTTATTGTCAGTCCGGCCCGTCGGAGGGCCGTCAGGACCTCCCAGAGGTGA
Organism: Lissotriton helveticus; assembly: GCF_964261635.1. Classification (NCBI taxonomy): domain Eukaryota; kingdom Metazoa; phylum Chordata; class Amphibia; order Caudata; family Salamandridae; genus Lissotriton; species Lissotriton helveticus. Next base: position 26,125,236 of record NC_136065.1, read on the forward strand.
GTCAGGTGCTCGTCCCAGTGGAGGCTGTACACCACAATATAGTCCAGATAGGCGTCACTGAACTCTTCTAGCCCCGCCAGCACCCTATTCACCAGTCTCTGGAAGGTGGCCGGGGCGTTTTTCATACCGAAGGGCATCACCTTGAAATGGAAGTGGCCATCGGGGGTCGAGAAGGCAGATCGCTCTTGGGCACCAGGGGTGAGGCCGATCTGCCAATACCCGGCCGTGAGGTCGTGAGGTCGAAGGTGCTGAGGTACCTGGCGGCACCCAGGCGATCGATCAGTTCATCGGCCCGGGGGATGGGATGGGCGTCGATCCTGGTGACGGCATTCAGCCCCCGGTAGTCGGCATGGGCGGGCTGTCCCCGGTGTCGACATCGTGGACACACCACTGGGTGACCCCGGGAGTGAGTGAAAACAGGTCCGCAAATTGCCCCAGCAACTTTCGGCAGTCCTGGTGCTGTTCGGGGGTCAGGGCGGAGGAGAGGAGAATTCCCTCGACGGAGCCATCTTTTTCAGAGCACTTTAGGAGGTCGGGCAGGGGCTCGGAGTCGTCTTCGGCTCCGTCATCTGTAGCCAGCAGCAAGCTCAGCTCCGTGCGGGCAAAGTGAGGCTTGAGCCGGTTGGTGTGCAGAACCCGGAGGGGGTTCCGGGGGGGCTCCATGTCCACCAGATAGGTGACGGGGCTCTTGCGCTCCACCACCTTGAAGGGCCCTGTCCAATTGTCCTGGAGGGCACAAGGTTCGACCGGGGACATGACCCAGACCTGCTGGCCCGGCTCGAACTCGATGGACGAGGCGTTCTGGTCATACCAGCGTTTCATTTCCTCCTGACTGGCCTCAAGGTTGGCCTCGGCAAGTTCCCGAAACTTCCGAGTCTGGTTGCGGAGGGTCAGGAGGTACCGGTAGACATCAGGTGGAGCATCTCGGACTGTAGTCTCCCAGCCTTCTTTGACCAGGCTGAGGGGACCTCGGACAGGGTGTCCGTACAATAGTTCAAAGGGGATGAACCCCAGGGACTTCTGGGGCACTTCCCGATAGGCGAACAGAAGGCAGGGCAGCAGGACGTCCCATTTGCGGCATAGGGGCTCTTCTAGGCCCTTGATCATCCCCTTGAGTGTTTGGTTAAACTGCTCCACAAGTCCATTCCCTTGGGGGTGGTACGGGGTGGTGAACATATATGTGACCCCGCACTGTTGCCACAGGGACCGCATATATTTGGCTATAAAGTTGGTGCCCCGATCACTCACGACCTCTCGGGGGAATCCTACTCTGGAAAAGATCCCCATCAGCGCCCGGCCCACCACGGAGGCGTTATGGTCCGGAGGGGGATGGCTTCGGGGTAGCGGGTGGCATGGTCCACCAGGACGAGGATGAAGCGGTGTCCCTGAGAGGTGCGTTGGTCCAGGGGCCCCACTATGTCTATCACATTAGACAGTAACACCACACTCTGTCCCACTCTCATCACATTAGACAGTAACGCCACACCCTGTCCCACTCTCAGCACACTAGACAGTAAGGCCACACCTTGTCACAATCTCAAACTCATTAGACAGTAACGCCACACCCTGTCCCAATCTCGCCACATCAGACAGTAACCCCACACCCTGTCCCACTCTCACACTCATTAGACAGTAACGCCACATCCTGTCCCACTCTCACACACATTAGACAGTAACGCCACACCCTGTCCCAATCTCACACTCATTAGACAGTAACTCCACACCCTGTCTAAATCTCACACTCATTAGACAGTAACGCCATACCCTGTCCCACTCTCACACACATTCGACAGTAACGCCACACCCTGTCCCACTCTCACACTCATTAGACAGTAACTCCACACCCTGTCCCAATCTCACACTCATTAGACAGTAACGCGACACACCCTGTCCCAATCTCACACTCATTAGACAGTAACTCCACACCCTGTCCCACTCTCCCCACATTAGACAGTAACGCCACACCCTGTCCCACTCTCACACACATTAGACAGTAACGCCACATCCTGTCCCAATCTCACACTTATTAGACAGTAACTCCACACCATGTCCCAATCTCACACTCATTAGACAGTAACTCCACACCCTGTCCCACTCTCATCACATGAGACAGTACCTTCACACCCTGTCCCACTCTCACACTCATTAGACAATATCTCCACACCCTGTCCAATCTCGCCACATCACACATCTCGCTTGATGCCAGGTACAGTGCTAATTACTCGCTGATGCTGTACTATTGAAAACGGAAAGCTCTCTAGCGATAGCAACACACAGAAAAACCCGATTTTAAATAGATTTTAATGTTTATCTAATTGTGTAATTGGTATTTTAAACGGTGCTACAATCTTTGTTGAGGGCATAACGCCAGAATTAGGCATTGTCAGGGGTTGCTAACTTACGTGTGTACTCAGCGCTCTGTGATACCGCCTGCCCGCCCCGGTCCGACTCGGTATCCAATACCGTTGAGCGGAGGGCGGGACAGGTACGAGCCTGAGTCACTCACTTCCGCTTCCCCGCTGCAGCACAGAGCGGGTAGCGCTCTAGCCTTGCTGTTACTGGGGCTACTTAGGCGGCGAGGAGGCGAGGCACAGTGCGGTAAGGCTGACAGTGGCAGTGTCGGTCGACCCCGCTTGATGCCAGGTACAGTGCTAATTACTCGCTGATGCTGTACTATTGAAAACGGAAAGCTCTCTAGCGATAGCAACACACAGAAAAACCCGATTTTAAATAGATTTTAATGTTTATCTAATTGTGTAATTGGTATTTTAAACGGTGCTACAATCTTTGTTGAGGGCATAACGCCAGAATTAGGCATTGTCAGGGGTTGCTAACTTACGTGTGTACTCAGCGCTCTGTGATACCGCCTGCCCGCCCCGGTCCGACTCGGTATCCAATACCGTTGAGCGGAGGGCGGGACAGGTACGAGCCTGAGTCACTCACTTCCGCTTCCCCGCTGCAGCACAGAGCGGGTAGCGCTCTAGCCTTGCTGTTACTGGGGCTACTTAGCCACTCGTCGGGATCAAGCGCGCAGCGTTTGCGCGCAGGGAGGCGCCTCTAGACGCGCCGAAGACAAGCCAAAGACCTGCCCGTCTGCGCCCGTCCGCGCCAGGACGGTGCCAGGGGCCATGGCGGTCTCTTCCACTCTCCCGCTTGTCCCGCTCCCTGCTAGGATCACATACTCAGCCCAGGTACTAAAGGATTTACAGAGGATTGACTGTCACGGGGCCCTTAAACCAATCATTGAAGATTCTTTTTCTTGTTTACATTGCAAATCCCAGTCTATTACTGATAGATCTGTGAATAGTTATACACCACCACTTAAAACATCCAAAATCACCGGTCATAAAAACATTCTCTGTAATGTACGCTCCCTACCCAAGCATACCTCTGAAGTCTGGGATATTATTTCCACAAATGCACCTGACTACTGTTTTATGACCGAAACGTGGCTTAAACCCCATTCTACTCCTTCCATTACATTGGCCATCCCATCTGGATATAAAATCATCCGGTTAGACAGACCTAAGAAAATTGGCGGTGGAATTGCTATTGCTCATAAGAGTCACATTGACTGTTCTGTCTTGGCAGAACTCTGCACACCAGACATCGAATTGCTGGTTTTTAAAACCTCTCTTTCCACCAAACAAACCAGATTAGGAGCCTTAGTTTATCGTCCTCCTGGACCTAGCTCTAATTTTGTTAATACTTTACTGGAAAATCTTGCGCCTTATGTTCAAAAGGATAAAGACTTTTTGTTAATAGGTGATTTTAATTTTCACAGTGAACTCACAAATTGCAAAGAAGCACAGGCTTTTCTTAATGATCTTTTATTGTTAGGTCTTCGACCGCACAATGTGGGCCCAACTCATGTGGCCGGACACACCTTAGACCTGGTAATAACCAACTTCCCTAATGTCACATGCATGCCACCCACACAGGTCAGTTGGACGGACCATTTTATCCTTGAGTTTCATACTCCCTATCCTACAACTACTGCCCTCAAAACTACCAATATCCCCGAAATACGACGACAATGGCATAAGGTTAATGAGGCCTCGTTTGCTGAACAGTTTGTTCAATCCTACCATGAGATTCCTGATGACATCGATAAAGCTATTGACATGTTTAATAAAGACACTAAAATTGCCATAGATAAGATTGCTCCTTTAAAGCAATTTAGACCCCGACCAGCCAAAAAACAAGAGATCTGGTTCTCTGAAGAGCTCAGAAATCTCAAGAAAGCAGCCAGGAAACTAGAAAAAATATGGAGATCTACCCATCTAGTAACAGATAGGACACATTACTGGGATGCCCTAAGCATATATCACAAGGCTATCAGAATGGCGCGTAAAACCCATATTACTAACACTATCATGGCTGCAGATAACTCTCCCAGAGTACTGTACCAGGTCCTTCACTCTTTCACCAATCCCACAGCATGTGAGAGTGAAGACACATCGTCGCAATTACTTTGCGATGATATATCGCAATTCTTCTACAATAAAATAGATCTTATCTATGCTAAAATAGTAAATACAAATAATACCCTGACTACAAACACAGCCCCGATTTTTCAGGATTCAGAACTTGATAGCGGCTCTCATACTCTAGACCTCTTCTCCCCTATCACTCATAAAGAAGTATCCCTGCTCATGGCGCAGATTAAAAGTGGAAGTCCTGATGACATCATCCCGGCAAGACTCATGCCCACCTTACTTGGAATCCTATCTCCCACCATTGAGAAACTTGTTAACCTATCCCTTTCCACAGGTTCTGTCCCTAAGCAGTGGAAACAAGCTTTGGTCAGACCAATCAGGAAAAAAACCACAACTCCTTGGACTGACCTGTCTAACCTTAGACCTATTTCGTTGCTGCCATATCTGGGTAAGCTAGCTGAGAAGCATGTTAATCGTCAGCTATCTAGCTACATTGAGAAAGCTGGCGGCCTAGACTTTTCTCAATCTGGGTTTAGGCCGAAACACAGTACAGAGTCCACCCTCCTGTCTGTGTCTGACGATCTGCACATGTTTCAAGACAAAGGCTACTCAGTAATTTTGGTGTTATTAGACCTTTCAGCCGCGTTCGACACCGTGTCACATAACATCCTCATTGACCGGTTGTCGAACGTAGGGGTTAAGAACAACGCCCTTGCCTGGCTAAGGAGTTTTCTTACAGATCGGACCCAGACTGTCACCATGGGCAAATACAGATCAACTGAGGTGGGGATTACGAAAGGGGTGCCACAGGGCTCCTGCCTGAGCCCAACACTCTTTAACATCTACGTGGCACCCCTGGCAAGAGTGATGCGCAAATATGGTTTCATCCCCGTGTCATATGCGGATGACACGCAGCTCCTCTTCCCATTTCGTAACCTCACCACAGAAACAAGAAACTCCTTCTCCGATGGCATGAAAGCCGTCGCACTGTGGATGTCCACCAACTTCCTACAGTGCAATGTCAGCAAGACGGAAGTAATGCTGTTTGGAGACGCCAAATTACTGTGGACCCCTGACTGGTGGCCCTCTGATCTCGGTGTCGTTCCAGAGCCTAAACAGATTGTCAAAAATCTGGGGATACGCCTTGATCAGGACCTTTCGCTCAAACAGCACAGCAATATGGTAGCTGGCGCATGCTTCCACATCATAAGCATGATGCGTAGAATTTTTCCACTGCTACCGGACTCCTCCAGAAGAACATTGGTGCAAGCCCTTATATTGAGTCGTATTGACTATTGTAATGGGCTACTCCTTTCTGCCAATGAAGGAGTTCTAGACAGGCTTCAGGTGGTCCAGAACACGGCAGCCCGCCTTGTTCTAAATGCTCCCCCTAGAACAGCATCAAAACCTTTGCTGCAGAAACTACACTGGTTGAGCATTAGACAAAGAGCCAAGTTCAAGATATGTTGTATCATTCACAAATGCCTGAATGGAAATGGCCCTACATATCTGGAGCAGAAATTTACCTTCTATACTCCCTCCAGATCGTTGAGATCTAGTGAGAATTTTCTGCTGGCTGTACCTCGTGTAAAAAAAACTAGACATGGAGGGAAAGCCCTATCTGTTGCGGGGCCCACACTGTGGAACAAACTGCCCCTGACCCTTAGGCTCTGCACAGATCATTTAAAGTTCAGGAAGCAACTCAAAACTCTGCTATTCACCGATAAAATCTAGACCCATTCTCTCATCTGCATAGTGTTGGACTCTATCTGGTATCACAGCGCAGAGATACTCCGGTTGGAGTCGATTCCAGCGCTATAGAAACCCATAAATAAATAAATAAATAAATAAATAAACAGTAACGCCACACCCTGTCCCACTCTCACACACTCATTAGATAGTAGCGCCACACCCTGTCCCACTCTCATACACATTAGACAGTAATTCCACACCCTGTCCCACTCTCACCACATTAGACAGTAACGCCACACTCTGTCCCACTCTCAAACACATTAGACAGTAATGCCACACCCTGTCCCACTCTCATACACATTAAACAGTAACTCGACAACCTGTCCCACACTCGCCACATTAGCCAGTAACTCCACATGCTGTCCCACTCTCAAACACATTAGACAGTAATGCCACACCCTGTCCCACTCTCATACATAAAAGACAGTAACGCCACACCCTGTCCCACTCTCACACACATTAGACAGTACCGCCACATCCTGTCCCACTCTCACCACATTAGACAGTAACGCCACACTCTGTCCCACTCTCATACTCATTAGACAGTAGCGCCACACCCTGTCACACTCTCATACACATTAGACAGTAACGCCACACCCTGTCCCACTCTCACACTCATTAGACAGTAACGCCACACCCTGTCCCACTCTCACCACATTAGACAGTAACGCCACACCCTGTACCAATCTCACACTCATTAATCAGTAACTCCACACCCTGTCCCACTCTCACCACATTAGACAGTAACGCCACACCCTGTCCCAATCTCACACTCATTAGAAAGTAACTCCACACCCTGTCCCAATCTCCCACTCATTAGACAGTAACTCCACACCCTGACCCACTCTCATCACATGAGACAGTAACTCAACAGCCTGTCCAACTCTCACACTCATTAGACAGTATCTCCACACCCTGTCCAATCTCGCCACATCAGACAGTAACACCTCACCCTGTTCCACTCTCACACTCATTGACAGTAATGCCACACCCTGTCCCACTCTCACACACATTAGACAGTAACGCCACACCCTATCCCAATCTCACACTCATTAGACAGTAACTCCACACCCTGTCCAATCTCACACTCATTAGACAGTAACTCCACACCCTGTCTCACATTCGCCACATTAGACAGTAACGCCACAACCTGTCCCACTATCACACTCATTAGACACTAACTCCACACCCTGTCCCACTCTCACACTCATTAGACAGTGACGCCCCACCCTGTCCCACTCTCACACACATTAGACAGTAACGCCACACCCTGTCACAATCTCACACTCATTAGACAGTAACTACAAACCTGTCCCAATCTCACACTCATTAGACAGTAACGCCAGACCCTGTCCCACTCTAACAACAATAGACAGTAACTCCACACCCTGTCCTAATCTCATCACATTAGACAGTAACACCACACACCCTGTCCCACTCCCACACTCTCACACTCTGACAGTAACGCCACACCCTGTCCCAATCTCACACACATCAGACTGTAACGCCACACCCTGTCCCCCTCTCACACACATCAGACAGAAACGCCACACCCTGTCCCACTCTCACACTCATTAGACAGTACCGCCACACACTGTCCCACTCTCACACTCATTAGACAGTAACGAAACACCCTGACCCACTCTCACACACATTAGACAGTAACTCCACACCCTGTCTCACATTCGCCACATTAGACAGTAACGCCACACCCTGTCCCACTATCACACTCATTAGACACTAACTCCACACCCTGTCCCACTCTCACACTCATTAGACAGTAACGCCACACCCTGTCCAACTCTAACCACAATAGACAGTAACTCTACACCCTGTCCTAATCTCGCCACATTAGACAGTAACACCACACACCCTGTCCCACTCTCACACTCTCATACTCTGACAGTAACACCACACCCTGTCCCACTCTCACACACATCAGACAGTAACGCCACACCCTGTCCCACTCTCACACACATCAGACTGTAATGCCACACCCTGTCCCCCTCTCACACACATCAGACAGTACCGCCACACACTGTCCCACTCTCACACTCAATAGACAGTAACTCCACACGCTGCCCCACTCTCACACTCATTAGACAGTAACGCCCCACCCTGTCCCAATCTCACACTCATTAGACAGTAACGAAACACCCTGACCCACTCTCACACACATTAGACAGTAACGCCACACCCTGTCCCACTCTCACACTCATTAGACAGTAACGCCACACCCTGTCCAACTCTAACCACAATAGACAGTAACTCTACACCCTGTCCTAATCTTGCCACATTAGACAGTAACACCACACACCCTGTCCCACTCTCACACTCTCATACTCTGACAGTAATGCCACACCCTGTCCCACTCTCACACACATCAGACAGTAACGCCACACCCTGTCCCACTCTCACACACATCAGACAAAAACGCCACACCCTGTCCCACTCTCACACTCATTAGACAGTAACTATACACCCTTTCCCACTCTCACACTCATTAGACAGTAACGCCATGCCCTGTCCCACTCTCACACACATTAGACAGTAACGCCACACCCTGTCCCAATCTCACACTCATTAGACAGTAACTCCACACCCTGTCCCACTCTCACACTCATTAGACTGTAACTCCACCCACTGTCCCACTCTCACACTCATTAGACAGTAACGCCACACCCTGTCCCACTCTCACACACATTAGACAGTAACGCCACACCCTGTCCCACTCTAACCACAATAGACAGTATCTCCACACCCTGTCCTAATCTCGCCACATTAGACAGTAACACCACACACCCTGTCCCACTCTCACACTCTGACAGTAACGCCACACCCTGTCCCACTTTCACACACATCAGACAGTAACACCAACTCCTGTCCCACTCTCACACTCATTAGACAGTAACTCCACATCCTGTCCCAATCTAACACTCATTAGACAGTATCTCCACACCCTGTCCCACTCTCACAACATTAGACAGTAACGCCACACCCTGCCCCACTCTCACACTTATTAGACAGTAACGCCACACCCTGTCCTACTCTCGCCACATCAGACAGTAACAAAACACCCTGTCCCACTCTCGCCACATTAGACAGTAACACCACACCCTGTCCCACTGTCTCACACATTGGACATTAACGCCACACCCTGTCCCACTCTCACACTCATTAGACAGTAACGCCACACCCAGTCACACTCTCTCACTCATTAGACAGTAACGCCACACCCTGTCCCACTCTCTCACACATTCGACAGTAATGCCACACCCTGTCCCACTCTCACACTCATTAGACAGTAACGCCACACCCTGTTCCACTCTAAAACTCATTAGACAGTAACGCCACACGCTGTCTCACTCTCACACTCATTAGACAGTAACACCACACCCTGCCCCACTCTCACACTCATTAGACAGAAACAACACACCCTGTCTCACTCTCACACTCATTAGATAGTAACGACACATCCTTTCTAACTCTCACACTCATTAGACAGTATTGCCACACCCTGTCCCACTCTACCCAAAATAGGGATCACTGAAAGAATATCGACTACCAAAATATCGACTACCCAAAATATCGAGGAAAAAATATCTACAGCAAAAATATCGAGTTTGTATGTACAAACAGGTAAGTACAAAAATATCGAGTACAAAATATCGTTTACAAAAATATAGTTGTAAAAAATATCGTATTTACTAAAAACAGTGTTAAATTAAATTAATATTAATAATTAATTACTAAAATATACTTAAAATTACTTAAATTAACTTATAATAATTAAATAATTAATGAAAGTTAAATAAATATGTTTTTTATTTCATATTTATTAAACATATATATATAGTAATAAAATATAATAAAATAATACCCAAAAACTGAAAACTGACCCTGAACCCTAAAAATACCCCTTTACCCAAAAACTGAAAACTGACCCTGAACCCAAAAAATACCCCTTTACCCAAAAACTGAAAACTGACCCTGAACCCAAAAAATACCCCTTTCCCCAAAAACTGAAAACTGACCCTGAACCCTAAAAATACCCCTTTACCCAAAAACTGAAAACTGACCCTGAACCCTAAAAATACCCCTTTGCCCAAAAACTGAAAACTGACCCTGAACCCTAAAAAATACCCCTTTACCCAAAAACCCAAAACTGACCCTGAACCCTAAAAATACCCCTTTACCCAAAAACCCAAAACTGACCCTGAACCCTAAAAATACCCCTTTACCCAAAAACCCAAAACTGACCCTGAACTCTAAAAATAAAAACAATATTACTTCACTTACCTTAAAAACGATATTACTTCACTTACCTTAAAAACGATATTTTGGCTGTCGATATTCTGTCCTGTAGATATTTTCTCCAAACGATATTTTGGAGTCGATATTATGTCCAAACGATATTATGTAGTCGATATTATGTCTGTGCACCCCAAAATAGACAGTATCTCTACACCCGGTCCTGATCTCGCCACATTAGACAGTAACACAACATACCCTGTCCCACTCTTACACTCTCATACTCTGACAGTAACGCCACACCCTGTCCCACTCTCACACACATCAGACAGTAACGCCACACCCTGTCCCACTCTCACACACATTAGACAGTAACGCCACACCCTGTCCCAATCTCTAACTCATTAGACAGTAACTCCACACCATGTCCCACTCTCACACTCATTAGACAGTAACTCCACACACTGTCCCACTCTCACACTCATTAGACAGTAACGCCACACCCTGTCCCACTCTCACACTCATTAGACAGTAACGCCACACCCTGACCTACTCTCACCACATTAGACAGTAACTTCACACCCTGTCCCAATCTCCCCACATTAGACAGTAAGGCCATACCCTGTCCCACTCTCACACTCATTAGACAGTAGCGCCACATCCTGTCCCACTCTCACACACATTAGACAGTAACGCCACACCCTGTCTCACTCTTACACTCATTAGACAGTAACGCCACACCCTGTCTCACTCTTACACTGATTAGACAGTAACGCCACACCCTGTCCCACTCTCACATACATTAGACAGTAATGCAACACCCTGTCCAACTCTCACCACATTAGACAGTAACTCCACACCCTGTCCCAATCTCGCCACATTAGACAGTAACGCCACACCCTGTCCCACTCTCACACTCATTAGACAGTAGCGCCACACCCTGTCCCACTCTCACATACATTAGACAGTAATGCAACACCCTGTCCAACTCTCACCACATTAGACAGTAACGCCAACTCCTGTCCCACTCTCACACTCATTAGACAGTAACTTCACATCCTGTCCCAATCTCACACTCATTAGACAGTATCTCCACACCCTGTCCCACTCTCACAACATTAGACAGTAACGCCACACCCTCCCCCACTCTCAGACTTGTTAGAAAGTAATGCCACATCCTGTCCTACTCTTGCCACATTAGACAGTAAAGACACACCCTGTCCCACTCTCGCCACATTAGACAGTAACACAACACCCTGTCCCACTCTCACACTCATTAGACAGTAACACCACACCCTGTCCCACTCTCACCACATTAGACAGTAAATCCACACCCTGTCCCAATCTCGCCACATTAGACAGTAACGCCACACCCAGTCCCACTCTCACATACATTAGACAGTAATGCAACACCCTGTCCAACTCTCACCACATTAGACCATAACACCAACTCCTGTCCCACTCTCACAATCATTAGAAAATAACTCCAAACCCTGTCCCAATCTCACACTCATTAGACAGTATCTCCACACCCTGTCCCACTCTCACAACATTAGACAGTAACGACACACCCTGCCCCACTCTCACACTTATTAGACAGTAACGCCACACCCTGTTCCACTCTCGCCACATTAGACAGTAACACCACACCCGGTCCCACTGTCTCACACATTAGACAGTAACGCCACACCCTGTCCCACTCTCACACTCATTAGACAGTAATGACACACCCTGTCCCACTGTTTCACACATTAGACAGTAACGCCACACCCTGTCCCACTCTCAAACACATCAGACAGTAATGCCACACCCTGTCCCACTCTCACACTCATTAGACAGTAACACCACACCCTGTCCCACTCTCACACTCATTAGACAGTAACACCACACCCTGTCCTACTCTCACACTCATTAGACAGTAACACCACACCCTGTCTCACTCTCACACTCATTAGACAGTAACACCACGCCCTGCCCCACTCTCACACTCATTAGCAAGTAACGACACACCATGTCACACTCTCACACTCATTAGACAGTATTGCCACACCCTGTCCCACTCTCACACTCATTAGACAGTAGCGCCACTCCCTGTCCCACTCTACCCACAATAGACAGTATCTCAACACCCGGTCCTAATCTCGCCACATTAGACAGTAACACCACACACCCTGTCCCATTCTCACATTCTGACAGTAACGCCACACCCTGTCCCACTCTCACACACATCAGACAGTAACACCACACCCTGTCCCACTCTCACACACACCAGACAGTAATGGCACACGCTGTCCCAATCTCACACTCATTAGACAGCAACTCCACACCCTGTCCCACTCTCACACTCATTAGACAGTAATGCCACACACTGTCCCACTCTCACACTCATTAGACAGTAACGCCACACCCTGTCCCACTCTCACACTCATTAGACAATAATGCCACACCCTGTCCCACTCTCACACTCATTAGACAGTAACGCCACACCCTGTCCAACTCTCACCACATTAGACAGTAACTTCACACCCTGTCCCAATCTCGCCACATTAGACAGTAACCCCACATCCTGTCCTACTCTCACACTCATTAGACAGTAGCGCCACACTCTGTCCCACTCTCACACACATTAGACAGTAACGCCACACCCTGTCCCACTCTCACACTCATTAGACAGTAACACCACACCCTGTCCCACTCTCACCACATTAGACAGTAACTCCACACCCTGTCCCAATCTCGCCACATTAGACAGTAATGCCACACCCTGTCCCACTCTCACATACATTAGACAGTAATGCAACACCCTGTCCAACTCCCACCACATTAGACCGTAACACCAACTCCTATCCCACTCTCACAATCAATAGACAATAACTCCACACCCTGTCCCAATCTCACACTCATTAGACAGATCTCCACACCCTGTCCCACTCTCACAACATTAGACAGTAACGACACACCCTGCCCCACTCTCACACTTATTAGACAGTAACGCCACACCCTGTCCCACTCTCGCCACATTAGACAGTAACACCACACCCGGTCCCACTGTCTCACACATTAGACAGTAACGCCACACCCTGTCCCACTCTCACACTCATTAGACAGTAACGACACACCCTGTCCCACTGTCTCACACATTAGACAGTAACGCCACACCCTGTCCCACTCTCACACACACCAGACAGTAATGCCACACCCTGTCCCACTCTCACACTCATTAGACAGTAATGCCACACCCTGTTCCACTCTCACACTCATTAGACAGTAACACCGCACCCTGTCCTACTCTCACACTCATTAGACAGTAACACCACACCCTGTCTCACTCTCACACTCATTAGACAGTAACACCACGCCCTGCCCCACTCTCACACTCATTAGCAAGTAACGACACACCGTGTCACAATCTCACACTCATTAGACAGTAACGCCACACCCAGTCCCACTCTCACACACATTAGATAGTATTGCCACACCCTGTCCCACTCTCACAGTCATTAGACAGTAGCACCACACCCTGTCCCACTCTACCCACAATAGACAGTATCTCTACACCCGGTACTAATCTCGCCACATTAGACAGTAACACCACACACCCTGTCCCACTCTCACACTCTCATACTCTGGCAGTAACGCCATACCCTGTCCCACTCTCACACACATCAGACAGTAACGCCACAGCCTGTCCCACTCTCACACACATCAGACAGAAACGACACACCCAGTCCCACTCTCACACTCTTTAGACAGTAACGCCACACCCTGTCCCACTCTCACACTCATTAGACAGTAACTATACACCTTTTCCCACTCTAACACTCATTAGACAGTACCGCCACACCCTGTCCCAATCTCACACTCATTAGACAGTAACTCCACACACTGTCCCACTCTCACACTCATTAGACAGTAACGCCACACCCTGTCCCACTCTCACACACATTAGACAGTAACGCCACACCCTGTCCCACTCTAACCACAATAGACAGTTACTCCACACCCTGTCCTAATCTCGCCACATTAGACAGTAACACCACACACCCTGTCCCACTCTTACACTCTGACAGTAACGCCACACCCTGTCCCACTCTCACACACATCAGACAGTAACACCACACCCTGTCCCACTCTCACACACATCAGACAGTAACGCCACACCCTGTCCCAATCTCACACTCATTAGACAGCAACTCCACACCCTGTCCCACTCTCTCACACATTAGACAGTAATTCCACACCCTGTGCCACTCTCACACTCATTAGACAGTAACTCCACACCCTGTCCCACTCTCACACTCATTAGACAGTAATGCCACACCCTGTCCCACTCTCACACTCATTAGACAGTAACGCCACAACCTGTCCCACTCTCACCACATTAGACAGTAACTCCACACCCTGTCCCAATCTCGCCACATTAGACAGTAACACCACACCCTGTCCAACTCTCACATACATTAGACAGTAATGCAACACCCTGTCCAACTCTCACCACATTAGACAGTAACGCCAACTCTTGTCCCACTCTCACAATCATTAGACAATAACTCCACACCCTGTCCCAATCTCACACTCATTATACAGTATCTCCACACCCTGTCCCACTCTCACAACATTAGACAGTAACGCCAAACCCTGCCCCACTCTCACACTTATTAGACAGTAACGCCACACCCTGTCCCACTCTCGCCACATTAGACAGTAACACCACACCCTGTCCCACTGTCTCACACATTAGACAGTAACGCCACACCCTGTCCCACTCTCACACACATCAGACAGGAATGCCACACCCTGTCCTACTCTCACACTCATTAGACAGTAACGCCACAACCTGTTTCACTCTCACACTCATTAGACAGTAACCCCACGCCCTGTCCCACTCCCACACACATTAGACAGTAACGACACACCCTGTCCCACTCTCACACTCATTAGACAGTATTGCCACACCCTGTCCCACTCTCACACACATTAGACAGTAACTCCACACCCTGTCCCACTCTCACACACATTAGACAGTAATACCACAAAGCTGGTGCTGAGGGTGGAGTACGGACGGGTGGTGAGGGTGGAGTATGGAGCTGGTGGTGAGTGTGGAGTATGGAACGGTGGTGAGGGTAGAGCATGGAATGGTGGTGAGGGTGGAGTATGGACCAGTGGTGAGGGTGGAGTATGGAGCCGCTGGTGACGGTGGATTATGGAGCCGGTGGTGAGGGTGGAGTATGGACCGGTGGTGAGGGTGGAGTATGGAACGGTGGTGAGGGTGGAGTATGGAGCCGGTTGTTAGGGTGGAGCCAGTGGTGAGGGTGGAGTATGGAGCCAGTGGTGTATTTTGGATCACATTGTAGCAAACATAGTACTAAAGCGCCGTGAGGCAGCCGCTGCTGTTATAGAGCGCACATTCTCCATTGAAACGGCCACTAAGTTTGCATCGACGCACAGTTTTACAGGTAAAAGTATACAGCGCACAAAAGATAATGTGTGGAAATCAGGTTCAAGCGAATATTTATCATTTGCACTTCATCCAGTATAGGGTCTTGATTATTTTGAGCCTATAAAATGTTTGGGGCACATTTGCCCTGCGGTAGCGTCACTTCTGTGACGCAGCGGCGGCGTAAACCATGCGCCACTTTGTACCCTGTCTACAACGTGACACATCTAGGGAAATGCGTCACATTGGAAAGCCCTGCGCCGCATGAAACCTGCGTCAGGTTTCATGTGGGCATTCTGGCGCAGGGAGGGGCGTTCCGTTGCTTTGGAAAAGTGCCTGAGTGAATTCTACAATATTTCACTCAGTCACTTTTCCAACGCTGCTGTGTCAAAACCTTGCGCCTGCTTGTAGCAGGCGTAAGGCGTGACGCACCATGTTGAGGATAGGCCAGGTTGGAACAGTGCTGGGGTTGCGTTGCGCCCGCGGCACAACTCCAGCACTGCACCAACCTTACACCGGCAGGTGCGACACGCATCTGTTAATCCTTGTGCCTTGATGCACTGCATTGTAAATGGGAAAACCTGCTTCACGCATCTTTCCTGGCGCATCCCTGCTGATTGGCAGGGATGCGCCAAGAAACGTAAATCTGCCCCTTTGTTTCCATCACACTCCAGAATTACAGATGCTGCAGTTGAAATATGTGCACAGTTCATTTCCAGGTATTTAAAAGTTGTTGTGTGTTAGAAGGGACATCCTTTGGCCTCCCCTTTCACTTCCTCTTTCCAGCAAGATTGTCAGAGAGTTCACTTTACAAAATCCTCTCACTTTGCAGCCACAGACTTTATCAGTAAACACCAGTTTCAAAGCAGAAGACACAGCCGGGCCTTTGACCAATGTCGCAGCAAAAGTGACTGCAAACACAACAATGATGGACAGAATGTGGATCAATGTCACACATTCACCCCAGTCCAAAGATCTGGGCCCAAATCCATCGTTTTTCCACTCCACACCACCCTGGGTTAGACAATGGCGATATGCAAATCAGCGCTGACCCTGTGCCCCATGGGAACAGTCCAGTCCGAACTACAAAAGCCATGTCCTTCCCAGAACGAAATCAAGCATCCGAGGACCGGCCCGGTTTCGAGGTAACACCTCTCATCAGCCCGGCTAGCTTGACTCCAGTGGTGTGGAGTGCCTGGGACTCACGTCTGAGCATCCCCAGTACACTTAGAGCGGTAATTGCAAACACAACAATGATGGACAGAATGTGGATCAATGTCACACATTCACCCCAGTCCAAAGATCTGGGCCCAAATCCATCGTTTTTCCACTCCACACCACCCTGGGTTAGACAATGGCGATATGCAAATCAGCGCTGACCCTGTGCCCCATGGGAACAGTCCAGTCCGAACTACAAAAGCCATGTCCTTCCCAGAACGAAATCAAGCATCCGAGGACCGGCCCGGTTTCGAGGTAACACCTCTCATCAGCCCGGCTAGCTTGACTCCAGTGGTGTGGAGTGCCTGGGACTCACGTCTGAGCATCCCCAGTACACTTAGAGCGGTAATTGCAAACACAACAATGATGGACAGAATGTGGATCAATGTCACACATTCACCCCAGTCCAAAGATCTGGGCCCAAATCCATCGTTTTTCCACTCCACACCACCCTGGGTTAGACAATGGCGATATGCAAATCAGCGCTGACCCTGTGCCCCATGGGAACAGTCCAGTCCGAACTACAAAAGCCATGTCCTTCCCAGAACGAAATCAAGCATCCGAGGACCGGCCCGGTTTCGAGGTAACACCTCTCATCAGCCCGGCTAGCTTGACTCCAGTGGTGTGGAGTGCCTGGGACTCACGTCTGAGCATCCCCAGTACACTTAGAGCGGTAATTGCAAACACAACAATGATGGACAGAATGTGGATCAATGTCACACATTCACCCCAGTCCAAAGATCTGGGCCCAAATCCATCGTTTTTCCACTCCAAACCACCCTGGGTTAGACAATGGCGATATGCAAATCAGCGCTGACCCTGTGCCCCATGGGAACAGTCCAGTCCGAACTACAAAAGCCATGTCCTTCCCAGAACGAAATCAAGCATCCGAGGACCGGCCCGGTTTCGAGGTAACACCTCTCATCAGCCCGGCTAGCTTGACTCCAGTGGTGTGGAGTGCCTGGGACTCACGTCTGAGCATCCCCAGTACACTTAGAGCGGTAATTGCAAACACAACAATGATGGACAGAATGTGGATCAATGTCACACATTCACCCCAGTCCAAAGATCTGGGCCCAAATCCATCGTTTTTCCACTCCACACCACCCTGGGTTAGACAATGGCGATATGCAAATCAGCGCTGACCCTGTGCCCCATGGGAACAGTCCAGTCCGAACTACAAAAGCCATGTCCTTCCCAGAACGAAATCAAGCATCCGAGGACCGGCCCGGTTTCGAGGTAACACCTCTCATCAGCCCGGCTAGCTTGACTCCAGTGGTGTGGAGTGCCTGGGACTCACGTCTGAGCATCCCCAGTACACTTAGAGCGGTAATTGCAAACACAACAATGATGGACAGAATGTGGATCAATGTCACACATTCACCCCAGTCCAAAGATCTGGGCCCAAATCCATTGTTTTTCCACTCCACACCACCCTGGGTTAGACAATGGCGATATGCAAATCAGCGCTGACCCTGTGCCCCATGGGAACAGTCCAGTCCGAACTACAAAAGCCATGTCCTTCCCAGAACGAAATCAAGCATCCGAGGACCGGCCCGGTTTCGAGGTAACACCTCTCATCAGCCCGGCTAGCTTGACTCCAGTGGTGTGGAGTGCCTGGGACTCACGTCTGAGCATCCCCAGTACACTTAGAGCGGTAATTGCAAACACAACAATGATGGACAGAATGTGGATCAATGTCACACATTCACCCCAGTCCAAAGATCTGGGCCCAAATCCATCGTTTTTCCACTCCACACCACCCTGGGTTAGACAATGGCGATATGCAAATCAGCGCTGACCCTGTGCCCCATGGGAACAGTCCAGTCCGAACTACAAAAGCCATGTCCTTCCCAGAACGAAATCAAGCATCCGAGGACCGGCCCGGTTTCGAGGTAACACCTCTCATCAGCCCGGCTAGCTTGACTCCAGTGGTGTGGAGTGCCTGGGACTCACGTCTGAGCATCCCCAGTACACTTAGAGCGGTAATTGCAAACACAACAATGATGGACAGAATGTGGATCAATGTCACACATTCACCCCAGTCCAAAGATCTGGGCCCAAATCCATCGTTTTTCCACTCCACACCACCCTGGGTTAGACAATGGCGATATGCAAATCAGCGCTGACCCTGTGCCCCATGGGAACAGTCCAGTCCGAACTACAAAAGCCATGTCCTTCCCAGAACGAAATCAAGCATCCGAGGACCGGCCCGGTTTCGAGGTAACACCTCTCATCAGCCCGGCTAGCTTGACTCCAGTGGTGTGGAGTGCCTGGGACTCACGTCTGAGCATCCCCAGTACACTTAGAGCGGTAATTGCAAACACAACAATGATGGACAGAATGTGGATCAATGTCACACATTCACCCCAGTCCAAAGATCTGGGCCCAAATCCATCGTTTTTCCACTCCACACCACCCTGGGTTAGACAATGGCGATATGCAAATCAGCGCTGACCCTGTGCCCCATGGGAACAGTCCAGTCCGAACTACAAAAGCCATGTCCTTCCCAGAACGAAATCAAGCATCCGAGGACCGGCCCGGTTTCGAGGTAACACCTCTCATCAGCCCGGCTAGCTTGACTCCAGTGGTGTGGAGTGCCTGGGACTCACGTCTGAGCATCCCCAGTACACTTAGAGCGGTAATTGCAAACACAACAATGATGGACAGAATGTGGATCAATGTCACACATTCACCCCAGTCCAAAGATCTGGGCCCAAATCCATCGTTTTTCCACTCCACACCACCCTGGGTTAGACAATGGCGATATGCAAATCAGCGCTGACCCTGTGCCCCATGGGAACAGTCCAGTCCGAACTACAAAAGCCATGTCCTTCCCAGAACGAAATCAAGCATCCGAGGACCGGCCCGGTTTCGAGGTAACACCTCTCATCAGCCCGGCTAGCTTGACTCCAGTGGTGTGGAGTGCCTGGGACTCACGTCTGAGCATCCCCAGTACACTTAGAGCGGTAATTGCAAACACAACAATGATGGACAGAATGTGGATCAATGTCACACATTCACCCCAGTCCAAAGATCTGGGCCCAAATCCATCGTTTTTCCACTCCACACCACCCTGGGTTAGACAATGGCGATATGCAAATCAGCGCTGACCCTGTGCCCCATGGGAACAGTCCAGTCCGAACTACAAAAGCCATGTCCTTCCCAGAACGAAATCAAGCATCCGAGGACCGGCCCGGTTTCGAGGTAACACCTCTCATCAGCCCGGCTAGCTTGACTCCAGTGGTGTGGAGTGCCTGGGACTCACGTCTGAGCATCCCCAGTACACTTAGAGCGGTAATTGCAAACACAACAATGATGGACAGAATGTGGATCAATGTCACACATTCACCCCAGTCCAAAGATCTGGGCCCAAATCCATCGTTTTTCCACTCCACACCACCCTGGGTTAGACAATGGCGATATGCAAATCAGCGCTGACCCTGTGCCCCATGGGAACAGTCCAGTCCGAACTACAAAAGCCATGTCCTTCCCAGAACGAAATCAAGCATCCGAGGACCGGCCCGGTTTCGAGGTAACACCTCTCATCAGCCCGGCTAGCTTGACTCCAGTGGTGTGGAGTGCCTGGGACTCACGTCTGAGCATCCCCAGTACACTTAGAGCGGTAATTGCAAACACAACAATGATGGACAGAATGTGGATCAATGTCACACATTCACCCCAGTCCAAAGATCTGGGCCCAAATCCATCGTTTTTCCACTCCACACCACCCTGGGTTAGACAATGGCGATATGCAAATCAGCGCTGACCCTGTGCCTCATGGGAACAGTCCAGTCCGAACTACAAAAGCCATGTCCTTCCCAGAACGAAATCAAGCATCCGAGGACCGGCCCGGTTTCGAGGTAACACCTCTCATCAGCCCGGCTAGCTTGACTCCAGTGGTGTGGAGTGCCTGGGACTCACGTCTGAGCATCCCCAGTACACTTAGAGCGGTAATTGCAAACACAACAATGATGGACAGAATGTGGATCAATGTCACACATTCACCCCAGTCCAAAGATCTGGGCCCAAATCCATCGTTTTTCCACTCCACACCACCCTGGGTTAGACAATGGCGATATGCAAATCAGCGCTGACCCTGTGCCCCATGGGAACAGTCCAGTCCGAACTACAAAAGCCATGTCCTTCCCAGAACGAAATCAAGCATCCGAGGACCGGCCCGGTTTCGAGGTAACACCTCTCATCAGCCCGGCTAGCTTGACTCCAGTGGTGTGGAGTGCCTGGGACTCACGTCTGAGCATCCCCAGTACACTTAGAGCGGTAATTGCAAACACAACAATGATGGACAGAATGTGGATCAATGTCACACATTCACCCCAGTCCAAAGATCTGGGCCCAAATCCATCGTTTTTCCACTCCACACCACCCTGGGTTAGACAATGGCGATATGCAAATCAGCGCTGACCCTGTGCCCCATGGGAACAGTCCAGTCCGAACTACAAAAGCCATGTCCTTCCCAGAACGAAATCAAGCATCCGAGGACCGGCCCGGTTTCGAGGTAACACCTCTCATCAGCCCGGCTAGCTTGACTCCAGTGGTGTGGAGTGCCTGGGACTCACGTCTGAGCATCCCCAGTACACTTAGAGCGGTAATTGCAAACACAACAATGATGGACAGAATGTGGATCAATGTCACACATTCACCCCAGTCCAAAGATCTGGGCCCAAATCCATCGTTTTTCCACTCCACACCACCCTGGGTTAGACAATGGCGATATGCAAATCAGCGCTGACCCTGTGCCCCATGGGAACAGTCCAGTCCGAACTACAAAAGCCATGTCCTTCCCAGAACGAAATCAAGCATCCGAGGACCGGCCCGGTTTCGAGGTAACACCTCTCATCAGCCCGGCTAGCTTGACTCCAGTGGTGTGGAGTGCCTGGGACTCACGTCTGAGCATCCCCAGTACACTTAGAGCGGTAATTGCAAACACAACAATGATGGACAGAATGTGGATCAATGTCACACATTCACCCCAGTCCAAAGATCTGGGCCCAAATCCATCGTTTTTCCACTCCACACCACCCTGGGTTAGACAATGGCGATATGCAAATCAGCGCTGACCCTGTGCCCCATGGGAACAGTCCAGTCCGAACTACAAAAGCCATGTCCTTCCCAGAACGAAATCAAGCATCCGAGGACCGGCCCGGTTTCGAGGTAACACCTCTCATCAGCCCGGCTAGCTTGACTCCAGTGGTGTGGAGTGCCTGGGACTCACGTCTGAGCATCCCCAGTACACTTAGAGCGGTAATTGCAAACACAACAATGATGGACAGAATGTGGATCAATGTCACACATTCACCCCAGTCCAAAGATCTGGGCCCAAATCCATCGTTTTTCCACTCCACACCACCCTGGGTTAGACAATGGCGATATGCAAATCAGCGCTGACCCTGTGCCCCATGGGAACAGTCCAGTCCGAACTACAAAAGCCATGTCCTTCCCAGAACGAAATCAAGCATCCGAGGACCGGCCCGGTTTCGAGGTAACACCTCTCATCAGCCCGGCTAGCTTGACTCCAGTGGTGTGGAGTGCCTGGGACTCACGTCTGAGCATCCCCAGTACACTTAGAGCGGTAATTGCAAACACAACAATGATGGACAGAATGTGGATCAATGTCACACATTCACCCCAGTCCAAAGATCTGGGCCCAAATCCATCGTTTTTCCACTCCACACCACCCTGGGTTAGACAATGGCGATATGCAAATCAGCGCTGACCCTGTGCCCCATGGGAACAGTCCAGTCCGAACTACAAAAGCCATGTCCTTCCCAGAACG
This sequence comes from Lissotriton helveticus, assembly GCF_964261635.1. Lineage (NCBI taxonomy): Eukaryota > Metazoa > Chordata > Amphibia > Caudata > Salamandridae > Lissotriton > Lissotriton helveticus. The sequence continues at coordinate 26,148,130 of NC_136065.1, forward strand.
AAATCAAGCATCCGAGGACCGGCCCGGTTTCGAGGTAACACCTCTCATCAGCCCGGCTAGCTTGACTCCAGTGGTGTGGAGTGCCTGGGACTCACGTCTGAGCATCCCCAGTACACTTAGAGCGGTAATTGCAAACACAACAATGATGGACAGAATGTGGATCAATGTCACACATTCACCCCAGTCCAAAGATCTGGGCCCAAATCCATCGTTTTTCCACTCCACACCACCCTGGGTTAGACAATGGCGATATGCAAATCAGCGCTGACCCTGTGCCCCATGGGAACAGTCCAGTCCGAACTACAAAAGCCATGTCCTTCCCAGAACGAAATCAAGCATCCGAGGACCGGCCCGGTTTCGAGGTAACACCTCTCATCAGCCCGGCTAGCTTGACTCCAGTGGTGTGGAGTGCCTGGGACTCACGTCTGAGCATCCCCAGTACACTTAGAGCGGTAATTGCAAACACAACAATGATGGACAGAATGTGGATCAATGTCACACATTCACCCCAGTCCAAAGATCTGGGCCCAAATCCATCGTTTTTCCACTCCACACCACCCTGGGTTAGACAATGGCGATATGCAAATCAGCGCTGACCCTGTGCCCCATGGGAACAGTCCAGTCCGAACTACAAAAGCCATGTCCTTCCCAGAACGAAATCAAGCATCCGAGGACCGGCCCGGTTTCGAGGTAACACCTCTCATCAGCCCGGCTAGCTTGACTCCAGTGGTGTGGAGTGCCTGGGACTCACGTCTGAGCATCCCCAGTACACTTAGAGCGGTAATTGCAAACACAACAATGATGGACAGAATGTGGATCAATGTCACACATTCACCCCAGTCCAAAGATCTGGGCCCAAATCCATCGTTTTTCCACTCCACACCACCCTGGGTTAGACAATGGCGATATGCAAATCAGCGCTGACCCTGTGCCCCATGGGAACAGTCCAGTCCGAACTACAAAAGCCATGTCCTTCCCAGAACGAAATCAAGCATCCGAGGACCGGCCCGGTTTCGAGGTAACACCTCTCATCAGCCCGGCTAGCTTGACTCCAGTGGTGTGGAGTGCCTGGGACTCACGTCTGAGCATCCCCAGTACACTTAGAGCGGTAATTGCAAACACAACAATGATGGACAGAATGTGGATCAATGTCACACATTCACCCCAGTCCAAAGATCTGGGCCCAAATCCATCGTTTTTCCACTCCACACCACCCTGGGTTAGACAATGGTGATATGCAAATCAGCGCTGACCCTGTGCCCCATGGGAACAGTCCAGTCCGAACTACAAAAGCCATGTCCTTCCCAGAACGAAATCAAGCATCCGAGGACCGGCCCGGTTTCGAGGTAACACCTCTCATCAGCCCGGCTAGCTTGACTCCAGTGGTGTGGAGTGCCTGGGACTCACGTCTGAGCATCCCCAGTACACTTAGAGCGGTAATTGCAAACACAACAATGATGGACAGAATGTGGATCAATGTCACACATTCACCCCAGTCCAAAGATCTGGGCCCAAATCCATCGTTTTTCCACTCCACACCACCCTGGGTTAGACAATGACGATATGCAAATCAGCGCTGACCCTGTGCCCCATGGGAACAGTCCAGTCCGAACTACAAAAGCCATGTCCTTCCCAGAACGAAATCAAGCATCCGAGGACCGGCCCGGTTTCGAGGTAACACCTCTCATCAGCCCGGCTAGCTTGACTCCAGTGGTGTGGAGTGCCTGGGACTCACGTCTGAGCATCCCCAGTACACTTAGAGCGGTAATTGCAAACACAACAATGATGGACAGAATGTGGATCAATGTCACACATTCACCCCAGTCCAAAGATCTGGGCCCAAATCCATCGTTTTTCCACTCCACACCACCCTGGGTTAGACAATGGCGATATGCAAATCAGCGCTGACCCTGTGCCCCATGGGAACAGTCCAGTCCGAACTACAAAAGCCATGTCCTTCCCAGAACGAAATCAAGCATCCGAGGACCGGCCCGGTTTCGAGGTAACACCTCTCATCAGCCCGGCTAGCTTGACTCCAGTGGTGTGGAGTGCCTGGGACTCACGTCTGAGCATCCCCAGTACACTTAGAGCGGTAATTGCAAACACAACAATGATGGACAGAATGTGGATCAATGTCACACATTCACCCCAGTCCAAAGATCTGGGCCCAAATCCATCGTTTTTCCACTCCACACCACCCTGGGTTAGACAATGTGTTTGTAGTTCGGACTGGACTGTTCCCATGGGGCAACAGGGTCAGAGCTGATTTGCATATCGCCATTGTCTAACCCAGGGTGGTGTGGAGTGCAAAAAAACGATGGATTTGGGCCCAGATCTTTTGACTGGGGGAGTGTGTGACATTGATCCACATTCAGTCCATCACTTGTTGTTTTTGCAATTGCCGCCCTAAGTGCGCTGGGGATGCCCAGACGTGGGTCCCAGGCACTCCACACCACTTGGAGTCAAGCTAGCCGGGCTGAAGAGAGGTGTTACCTCGAAACCGGTCCGGTCCTCGGATGCTTGATTCCGTTCTGGGAAGGACATGGCTTTTGTAGTTCGGACTGGACTGTTCCCATGGGGCAACAGGGTCAGAGGTGATTTGCATATCGCCATTGTCTAACCCAGGGTGGTGTGGAGTGCAAAAAAACGATGGATTTGGGCCCAGATCTTTTGACTGGGGGAGTGTGTGACATTGATCCACATTCAGTCCATCACTTGTTGTTTTTGCAATTGCCGCCCTAAGTGCGCTGGGGATGCCCAGACGTGGGTCCCAGGCACTCCACACCACTTGGAGTTAAGCTAGCCGGGCTGAAGAGAGGTGTTACCTCGAAACCGGTCCGGTCCTCGGATGCTTGATTCCGTTCTGGGAAGGACATGGCTTTTGTAGTTCGGACTGGACTGTTCCCATGGGGCAACAGGGTCAGAGCTGATTTGCATATCGCCATTGTCTAACCCAGGGTGGTGTGGAGTGCAAAAAAACGATGGATTTGGGCCCAGATCTTTTGACTGGGGGAGTGTGTGACATTGATCCACATTCAGTCCATCACTTGTTGTTTTTGCAATTGCCGCCCTAAGTGCGCTGGGGATGCCCAGACGTGGGTCCCAGGCACTCCACACCACTTGGAGTCAAGCTAGCCGGGCTGAAGAGAGGTGTTACCTCGAAACCGGTCCGGTCCTCGGATGCTTGATTCCGTTCTGGGAAGGACATGGCTTTTGTAGTTCGGACTGGACTGTTCCCATGGGGCAACAGGGTCAGAGCTGATTTGCATATCGCCATTGTCTAACCCAGGGTGGTGTGGAGTGCAAAAAAACGATGGATTTGGGCCCAGATCTTTTGACTGGGGGAGTGTGTGACATTGATCCACATTCAGTCCATCACTTGTTGTTTTTGCAATTGCCGCCCTAAGTGCGCTGGGGATGCCCAGACGTGGGTCCCAGGCACTCCACACCACTTGGAGTCAAGCTAGCCGGGCTGAAGAGAGGTGTTACCTCGAAACCGGTCCGGTCCTCGGATGCTTGATTCCGTTCTGGGAAGGACATGGCTTTTGTAGTTCGGACTGGACTGTTCCCATGGGGCAACAGGGTCAGAGCTGATTTGCATATCGCCATTGTCTAACCCAGGGTGGTGTGGAGTGCAAAAAAACGATGGATTTGGGCCCAGATCTTTTGACTGGGGGAGTGTGTGACATTGATCCACACTCAGTCCATCACTTGTTGTTTTTGCAATTGCCGCCCTAAGTGCGCTGGGGATGCCCAGACGTGGGTCCCAGGCACTCCACACCACTTGGAGTCAAGCTAGCCGGGCTGAAGAGAGGTGTTACCTCGAAACCGGTCCGGTCCTCGGATGCTTGATTCCGTTCTGGGAAGGACATGGCTTTTGTAGTTCGGACTGGACTGTTCCCATGGGGCAACAGGGTCAGAGCTGATTTGCATATCGCCATTGTCTAACCCAGGGTGGTGTGGAGTGCAAAAAAACGATGGATTTGGGCCCAGATCTTTTGACTGGGGGAGTGTGTGACATTGATCCACATTCAGTCCATCACTTGTTGTTTTTGCAATTGCCGCCCTAAGTGCGCTGGGGATGCCCAGACGTGGGTCCCAGGCACTCCACACCACTTGGAGTCAAGCTAGCCGGGCTGAAGAGAGGTGTTACCTCGAAACCGGTCCGGTCCTCGGATGCTTGATTCCGTTCTGGGAAGGACATGGCTTTTGTAGTTCGGACTGGACTGTTCCCATGGGGCAACAGGGTCAGAGCTGATTTGCATATCGCCATTGTCTAACCCAGGGTGGTGTGGAGTGCAAAAAAACGATGGATTTGGGCCCAGATCTTTTGACTGGGGGAGTGTGTGACATTGATCCACATTCAGTCCATCACTTGTTGTTTTTGCAATTGCCGCCCTAAGTGCGCTGGGGATGCCCAGACGTGGGTCCCAGGCACTCCACACCACTTGGAGTCAAGCTAGCCGGGCTGAAGAGAGGTGTTACCTCGAAACCGGTCCGGTCCTCGGATGCTTGATTCCGTTCTGGGAAGGACATGGCTTTTGTAGTTCGGACTGGACTGTTCCCATGGGGCAACAGGGTCAGAGCTGATTTGCATATCGCCATTGTCTAACCCAGGGTGGTGTGGAGTGCAAAAAAACAATGGATTTGGGCCCAGATCTTTTGACTGGGGGAGTGTGTGACATTGATCCACATTCAGTCCATCACTTGTTGTTTTTGCAATTGCCGCCCTAAGTGCGCTGGGGATGCCCAGACGTGGGTCCCAGGCACTCCACACCACTTGGAGTCAAGCTAGCCGGGCTGAAGAGAGGTGTTACCTCGAAACCGGTCCGGTCCTCGGATGCTTGATTCCGTTCTGGGAAGGACATGGCTTTTGTAGTTCGGACTGGACTGTTCCCATGGGGCAACAGGGTCAGAGCTGATTTGCATATCGCCATTGTCTAACCCAGGGTGGTGTGGAGTGCAAAAAAACGATGGATTTGGGCCCAGATCTTTTGACTGGGGGAGTGTGTGACATTGATCCACATTCAGTCCATCACTTGTTGTTTTTGCAATTGCCGCCCTAAGTGCGCTGGGGATGCCCAGACGTGGGTCCCAGGCACTCCACACCACTTGGAGTCAAGCTAGCCGGGCTGAAGAGAGGTGTTACCTCGAAACCGGTCCGGTCCTCGGATGCTTGATTCCGTTCTGGGAAGGACATGGCTTTTGTAGTTCGGACTGGACTGTTCCCATGGGGCAACAGGGTCAGAGCTGATTTGCATATCGCCATTGTCTAACCCAGGGTGGTGTGGAGTGCAAAAAAACGATGGATTTAGGCCCAGATCTTTTGACTGGGGGAGTGTGTGACATTGATCCACATTCAGTCCATCACTTGTTGTTTTTGCAATTGCCGCCCTAAGTGCGCTGGGGAGGCCCAGACGTGGGTCCCAGGCACTCCACACCACTTGGAGTCAAGCTAGCCGGGCTGAAGAGAGGTGTTACCTCGAAACCGGTCCGGTCCTCGGATGCTTGATTCCGTTCTGGGAAGGACATGGCTTTTGTAGTTCGGACTGGACTGTTCCCATGGGGCAACAGGGTCAGAGCTGATTTGCATATCGCCATTGTCTAACCCAGGGTGGTGTGGAGTGCAAAAAAACGATGGATTTGGGCCCAGATCTTTTGACTGGGGGAGTGTGTGACATTGATCCACATTCAGTCCATCACTTGTTGTTTTTGCAAAAGTGACAACATGCAAACGAATCTTAAAGGCCATTTATTGCTCGTTCACCTTCTGTACTCCAGCATGGGTATTTTTGGGGGTGCTGCAGCCCCCCGCACCCTACTTCCAGCACCCATGGCCGAGTCACCAACATTCTGAAGCCATATGCAGCACAGTTAATAAATCAGGCGTGGACGGGGGAGGGGCTGGGTAGATGATGAGTCTGCACTAATGTGTCTGTCACTGAGGAAAATACAAATAGAGATTTAGGCCCATATTTATCAATGTTTCTCACAACGCAACAATCCACCTTGCTGAGGTGCGCTGCATGAAAGGGAGAGGGGAGCAATGCGCTGTATTTAACATGTGCACGTTGCATTCCCGCTGCCCGCGCTGCATGAAAGGGAGAGGGCAGCAACGAGCTGTATTTAACATTATACGGTGCATTCCTGTTGCCCGCGCTGCACGAAAGGGAGAGGGCAGCAATGCGCTGTATTTAACATTATACGGTGCATTCCCGCTGCCCGCGCTGCATGAAAGGGAGAGGGCAGCAATGCGCTGTATTTAACATTATACGGTGCATTCCTGTTGCCCGCGCTGCATGAAAGGGAAAGGGCAGCAATGCGCTGTATTTAACATTATACGGTGCATTCCTGTTGCCCGCGCTGCATGAAAGGGAGAGGGCAGCAACGAGCTGTATTTAACATTATACAGTGCATTCCTGTTGCCCGCGCTGCATGAAAGGGAGAGGGCAGCAATGCGCTGTATTTAACATTATACGGTGCATTCCTGCTGTCTGCGCTGCATGAAAGGGAGAGGGCAGCAAATGCGCTGTATTTAACATTATACGGTGCATTCCTGTTGCCCGCGCTGCATGAAAGGGAGAGGACAGCAATGCGCTGTATTTAACATCATACGGTGCATTCCTGCTGTCTGCGCTGCATGAAAGGGAGAGGGGAGCAATGCGCTGTATTTAACATCATACGGTGCATTCCTGCTGTCTGCGCTGCATGAAAGGGAGAGGGGAGCAATGCGCTGTATTTAACATTATACAGTGCATTCTTGCTGCTGGCGCTGCATGAAAGGGAGAGGGGAGCAATGCGCTGTATTTAACATTATACGGTGCATTCCTGTTGCCCGCGCTGCATGAAAGGGAGAGGGCAGCAATGCGCTGTATTTAACATTATACGGTGCATTCCTGCTGCCTGCGCTGCATGAAAGGGAGAGGGCATCAATGCGCTGTATTTAGCATTATACGGTGCATTCCTGCTGCCTGCGCTGCATGAAAGGGAGAGGGCAGCAATGCGCTGTATTTATCATTATACGGTGCATTCCTACTGCCTGCGCTGCATGAAAGGGAGAGGGCAGCAATGCGCTATATTTAACATTACACGGTGCATTCCTGCTGCCGGCGCTGGCGCACAGAACTCCTGCCTAGCACCAACGCAGGCATTTATGCTCCATGGTGCATGGGTGGGTGTGTTACAGGCAGGATTGTTTTTGTGTAGGAAGGGACAACTTGCTGCACAAAACAATCCTCAGAGGCATTTTCTTCCTTCTACGCGTGCTGCTCAATGCAGCTCACTTACAAAGAGGAAAAAATTAGGAGAAATAAAGATATTTCTCCTCGTTGCGCCTCTGGTGGAGAGGCGAACAATTCTTATGCATTCCCAGGTCTACCCATGTTGGTAAATCTGGGAATGTGTCAGAATGCATGGGTGGATGCACGGCAACACCCATGCTCCACCCATGGCACGCCTCCCTGCCGCAGAGTAACACACGACACAGATTGGCGCTGCCCTGCGTTACTTTAGATTTATCAATTCACACAGGGTCGATAAATCTCATTCAAGTTTTGAGTCGCCCTTGCGTCCCCTTGCGCTGCACAAAGGCAACACAAAACCTTGATAAATATGGACATAAATATTGATACGCGCCAAAATATATATATATTTTTTCTTCCAGAAAGTAACAATGTTTTACTGGCTTCTCCAGCCCTCAGGTACTGAGTTTCATAAAGCCGGAGCAGCCCCTGGAAAAGGACTCCGTAAGCCTTAAGTCTTCTTGATTCCAGTCGCAGAAGTGCTTGTCCTCTGGGATTTCTGGGCGTATTTAGGGTGGGGTGGACTTGTGCCGGTTGTTGATGTCTAAGGACTTTGAGGCTGGAGCAGTAAACATGCATTTTCTTCTCACCTCCTGGAGTAGCCAATGCTTAGTGCTAATGCATAAAGATTCTTGGTCTGTATGGGGCCTTTGTAACAATTCTAATTAGGGTCAGGGTTAGATGACGGATAGGAAGGCGGTCTCACATTCCCATGAATGAACATGTTGCAGTGGACATTACTGCTCTTCGCTCTGTTTTTATACACTCAGAATCTCTGTTCTTCTTTTTTCTAATTATACATCTTTATCTCTCTTGGTTCCTTTTTCATAGGGCCCTCCCTTATCACTCAGAAAAGCACAGAGGAAGGGGATGTTCCACTTACTTTTAAGGTGATGCAGCAAACCACGGCCCAGAGACCTGCACTTCAAACCACAGATTAGACAGCAGAGGCGTGAAATGGCGCTGAGATCATTCTCTGTAGCCGTGCTTTGCCCATTTGTCGTCAGTTTGTGGACCATCGTGTCAGGCACGGCCACTGCCAAGTGTGAGATCTACGCGTGGGACCAGCTGGGATCCCCGGGAGTGCTGGCCCCCACCTGCTTTGGATTCCCCTTGGAGTGGTTCGGGGTCTTCAGCAAATGCAGCCCAGTGAGGAACATGGAGGTGGATCTAAGAGAGGTTCCAGTGGACGTGGACACCCTCTGCCTGATGTTACACGTACCAACCGTCCCCACAGACTCCTTCTCCAGGTACCAGAACCTGACCCGGCTCTATCTGTATGGATGGTTTTATGCTTCTGCAAGAGCCTTCAATGGTGCTGCCAACCTGAGACATCTGGGAATCAAAGGAGATTACACTAATCACACTCCACCCGTAGACATGGATGATCAGGTGTTTGGTGGATTGGAGAACCTAACCCGCTTGGACCTTCAAAACGTGGTGCTTTACTCAGAATTTCAACAAAACCTTTTCAAGCCCTTACATAGAATACAGGTGATATCGTTATATGAGAATGACTGTCCTAGGCTATCCAGGCTGACCACTATGTTTCAGTCCCTGGAATCGCTAGAGGTCCTGGAAATCACGAGGAACGGTATAACGAGTGCCCGTGAAGAGGACTGCATTAGGACAGACAATCTCCCCAAGCTGCCTGGACATACGAGGAGCTCAGTCTTCTCTCCAAGGATTTCCACCCTTGATTTATCTGGTAATAAGTTGGAAAGACTAGAGAAAAATGCATTCTGTAATTTCCCTCACCTCACGGTCTTCAGGGCGAATCACGCTGCTCTGAAGGTCATTCAGCTGGTTGACTCTGGAATAAAGAGCATTGCGACTCTGTCCCTAAATGCCATGATAAATGCAGACAATCGGGAAATCAAAGATGTCTGCAATGTGGTGTCGCAGCTGAAAGTGAGTTACTTAAGTGTGGCTCACAATTTTATTTTTAAGCTTTCTACAAAGTTGTTTGAAGGATGCGACAACCTACTGTCGCTCAACATGTCTGACAACTTCATAAGGACTTTCACAAGTGACATGGCCAAGAAATTGCTGAGCCTGAGGTCCCTCATCCTCTCTGTAAACAAGATAAAGAGTCTAGATATCTGCCCACCTGGGACACATCCCAAGGTTCTTCTGGCCAACCTGACACACCTGGATCTTTCTACCAACCGCATCAGCAGCATCGGCTCCAGGCGCCTATCCTGTATGGGCAATCTGCGGACACTGGATATAAGCCAGAATCACATTCCAACTCTGGAAAAAGATGCCTTTATAGGTCTGGAGCAGCTGGAATCACTCAACCTGAGCTCTAATGGGCTCTTTCTGTTGGAGAATTTCTATTTCAATCACTTGACAAACGTGAGGGTTCTCGACCTTCTGGGAAACCAGCTTAGAAGCGACAATAATTCTTATAAAGGAATGCACCGGCTTGAAGAGATGAGGCTCACCTTCAAAGATGTACCAGGGTTTGCAGTTTTACAGAATCCCTTGACCTACCTTGCAGTTGAGGGGCCATCCGTTTACCTCAAATGTTGGAAAAACTGTACCTTCTTGAAGGTACTTCACATTAAAGCTGATTATGTTGTGATTGACCTGAAGGCTGGCTCACCTTTGGAATTTGTTAAAGAAGTTCATCTACTGGAAAATCAACAACTGGTATGTCATACACACCCAGACACTGTGCCTATTCATTTGGCTTTAACGTGCTTCACCAACCTGGAACATTTATACTATAGCTCCAGTGGTTTTGTGGACTATATAACAAATTACAGCCCCCTGAATGCCACCTTGCCACTTCTTCGCAAGTTACGTCATCTCCATCTCAGAAACCTAAAGTTGGACATAGAAAAGGGGTTCCTTACTCCAGAGCAGCTGTTCTGGAACCTGACGCACCTCAGAACCTTAATCTTAGAGGATTCTGGGATAGAGCACTTCATGGCCACCATGTTTAGAGACCTCGTCTCTCTGGAGCTCGTAATCTTCAAGTCCCAACCTGTGAAAACCCTACAGGAGGGTCTGCTCGACCACACTGAAAGTCTACGCTACATATATCTGAAGGATGTTTCCCTAGATTGTTTGTGTGAACAAGCCTGGATCAGAAGATGGGTGACCACCCACCCCCAAGTGAGAGTGCCACAGCTGGGAATTCAGACATGTTTTATTGGGCCACAGAAGTTGAATTTCCAGAATTTCCTGGAGAAAGACTGTAGCTTGCTGATAGGTTACCCACTCTTCATTGGGACTTTCTCCTTTAACATGTTGTTCCTGATCACGGCCCTGCTGTATCACAAGGTGCGCTGGTACCTCCTGTATCTCTTCTACATGCTGAGGACCTGGTGGAACTATCGTGGGAGACACGACAGGAAGAGGCGATATGACTTTGATGCCTTTGTCTCTTACAGCAGCTGCGATGAGGCTTGGGTTGTCCATGAGTTCCTGCCTAACTTGGAAGAGAGAGGACCCCTGTTCTTCAAAGTGTGTCTGCATGGCAGGGACTTCGAGGTGGGCAAAGACATCTTGGATAACATCATGGACAGCATTTATAGGAGCCACTGGGTGGTGTGTCTGATCAGCCGCCATTACCTGCGCAGCCACTGGTGCTCCTTGGAAGTACGGATGGCCACATACCGCCTTCTGGCAGAGAGGAAGGATTCCTTGGTGATGGTGTTCCTGGAGAAAGTGTCCACGAGGAGCCTCTCCCGCTACCACCAACTGGCCAAACTGGTGAAGAAGAAAACCTACCTGGAGTGGGAGGAGGACTTGGGCCAGCGGCCTCTGTTCTGGGCCCGACTACGCAAAGCCATTGGAGGGGATGGAGTTGAGCAAGAGGACATCATAGTCAAATGAGACAATCTGTTCCAGACTCAACACAGATGATAGAGGAAGGCCATCTTCCCAAAGAAGGCGTGAGGAAGAGAGGAACCCATTTGCTAGAAAAGATGGGACTCATAGACCAGCACAAAGAGAGCAGGTTGAGCTCACTAGAAAATAAACTGCAAGTAGCAAATTATAAAATAACACAATTTTGATAACTCATTTTCTTTTCTGACCACTGCTTCTCTATCCCAGTAATTAAAATCATGCAATAAGCAACAGTTTGGCACTGGTATATGTTTATTAATTTGCATGATGAATTAATCAACTTTAGAAGGCATGCTCAATGTTGTTGACCGCTGAGGATCAAATAATGCACCACCTCTGATCTGGCTAAAGAAGATCTGATTCTGTAGATAAAAGATGTCCTGGTATTTAGATACTCTCTGGTCCAGGTCAACTCATCCTTAACCCTGTCCATACTGTGTCCAAGCAAAGGAAAATGTAAAATGGATCTGAAAATAACACATCCAACTTAACCAAAGAGAGCGGTGGTGCTGCTGACCGCTGATTATCCCTCTTTTCCTCCCCTCTCATGTTTTATTCCTTCCCCTGCGGTGCGATGGTGCTTGAGAAGATCACAACATGTCTGGTGAGTACCAGAGGGTGGAGGACGGACAGTGGAGGTAGCAAGTAAGTGTGATAGTAGTGAGCTGGTAATGCAGTGCAGATAAGAGAAAAGGACACATGTACAGTGCTTTAAAGAGGCTCTCGGGTGGCAGCCACCCCTATATATTCAGCCAAGAATAGTGCACAGTGCAGTAAAAGGTCTTTTTTACACGTACAGGTTATAAACAATACTGGATGAGGTTTCAGGCTGCCTTGTTGTGGGGGCTTTTTGGCAGGTTACTTTGCATTTGTTCAGTCTCTGTGAGATCATTACACCTGGGGGTGTTGCATGTAGTAAGCATGTTCTGTTCCTTTATTTTCTATATGTCTCCAAAATCTCTATCCTACCTTACATGTGTTTCATCTTGCATCATCGCCTAGACTTCCTCAGGGCTTAGTACTAATGATCCTCATTAATATCTTCAATCTCACCACAGTAACCACACTGCTGAAAGTAATCAAAGGGATTACAGTTCCACAAGTGAGGGCTGTCGTTTTCAGTCAAATGGGTATATGATCGGCCATAGTGTGAGCCGGAGTTCAAGGTACCTTAGAACCACACTGCCAGGAACCGCATCCCGCCATGTTGTGTCCAACTTGACGGGTATACCGGTTTGACTGAACATGACAATTCTTACTTGGAGAACTTTAATCATCTTTTTGAATACTTTTGTCAGCATGGTTACCGTGGTGAGATCGAAGATATATGCAAGAATTATTAGTGCTAGGCCTTGAGGAAGTCTAGGCTGTGATGCGAGTCGAAACACGTGTCGGCTAGAGGTTTGGAAGTAGTCTTGAAAATAAAGGACCAGCTTGTGAATATTATGTACAAGACTCTATCATGGTCCTTGATTGAGCTGACAGAGACTCAACAGTGGCATTTGGGGATTTCCTGGTATTTGAAAGGTATTTTGGGGGGCTCCTCTTCCTACTTGTTGGAGTACATAAGGGGCCTTCGGTAACTACAGAGGAAGAAGTTTCTGTATTTGTTGCGGAACATTTACTTAGGCCATTAAACGTTTGTTTTGGATTTGCTATCTCGAGTTGTACAATGGCAGGTGTCTTCTTGGCATTTTATTTTTGAGGTGTTGCTGTGACATCTTCAAATGCGGGCATGTGATATGCCATTATCTTTCTGGTGGATGAATTTTGCTTTGGTTCAGTCTCTGTGGCAGCATCTTATGTGGATTTGGAAGCGGGATTTTGTGATGTAGGTGTGGTGTTGAGAGCAACTGTGGAAAAATTAACCTTTTCTGTTTTGACTGTTTGACATCTTGTTCTTTATTCTCTTTGTTCTATAACACGAGAGGCCTTTTTCAAAGGTGTACGATTGTGATTAAAAAATTACCATTATGATGAATTAGTAGGCGTGGTATCTTGGAAAGTGAGTGGCTTTGCACCGTTCTCTACTTGGGTTATTGGTGCAGTGTCTGGGGTGTGGGGGAGGTGCACAACTATGGATGTGATGTTTTGAGATGTAGGTGGGCAGCATTATTTTTATGTGGTGTTGTGTGATGTCAAAGGATGTCAGCCTCATCTTGGAATGCTTATAGTGGGATGCATGAATGTGGTTGATGGATCGTGGGTGTGGGCTTGTGGCATTATCCATGTATTTATAAGTTTTATATTGCACTAGCTGGACCCGAAGGTATCAGAGCCCTTTACATAAAAATAGGCTTTACATATCATGCAGGACCCTAGGTTCAATAACATGTATCAATAGAGACAAAGGCAGTAAGGGTGGTTACAGTGTTCGGATAATTAGAACATCAAGAGTTAAAGGAGTAAATGACATATAAGGCAGCTGAAACAATCATCCAACCGACTGTGGCGGCAAAGGGTCTGCTCATAGAGAGAGTTAGGTACTGGAACACAGTTCAGTTAGCATGCGTGTTAAAGTATTAGTTGCTTGGAAGGAGTTTCAGGTACCTTTTGAAGCAGGATAAGGAGGGGTTGCATCACAGATGCAGTGAGCTCCATTTCCTGGTTGCATTTCCAGAGAAGCCGTGAATCTGGGTGGATTTCCTTTTCAGTTTGGGAGGTATGAGAAGAAGTGAATTGGAGTTCTCAGAGTTCTGGTTCATCCTGCTTTCATAAGTTTGTTGTCTAGATAGATGAATGTATGCTTGTGAAGGACTTTGTGGGTAATGCAAGCAGTCTTGTGCATTCATCTTGGGAGGCCAGTTGAGGATCTTGAGGGCCGGTGTGATGTGTTCAAACCATTTAAAACCTGTTAGGAGCCGGGCCGCCATGTTGAGTACTGTCCTTGGGCGGGCCAGGTGAATTTTTGGGGTCCCTGTGAAAATGGCCTTCCCCTAGTCCAGTTTAGAGAGGACTAGGAATTGTACAACAGTCTTAAGCTCATCTGGGGGAATGAATGATTTGATTTTCTTGAGGTGTTTTAGTGTGTAAAGCACTCCTTTGACTGAGTTACTGATGTGATCCTTCATTGACATGTTTTTGTCCAGGGTAATGCCGAAGGACTTTACAGAATGGGACAGAGTAAGAGAGCAATTGAGGGCATCTAGGTTCTTGAGCCATTCTTGGATTGGTGGAGGGTTATTTTTAGGGGAGAATGTTAGTAGCTCAGTTTTGCCGGGGTTCAACATCAGGTGGTTTGAATTGAGCCATCTTTGTATCTTGAGTAGTGTGGCGTTGAGATGTAGGATGTCATTGGGTGATTTGATTTTGTAGTACAGTTGTATGTTATCAGAATATAGGTGATATTTGACCCCTGCTTGCTTCAGGGTGATTGTAAGGGGTACCATGAAAAGATTGAAATGGGAGGGGGAGAGAATTGAGCCTTGGACTACACCAAGAGTAACTAGTGTGGGTTTAGAGAGAAAAGTGTTAATTTTACTTTGTTGTGAGCAGTGATGCAGGCAAGATGTGAACCATTTTAGGACTGTGCCATTGATACCCAAGAACATTTTCAGTGTCAAGTAATGCTATGGTATAAATGCTGCTGATAAGTCAAGTAGGATAAATAGGCATGCGTTATCTTCGTCTAAGGATGTGTGGATCTCATCTGAGATATTGTGCATAGCAGTTTTTGTGCTACGGCCTTGTCTGCACCCTGATTGGAAGGTGTCAAGGAGGTTGAATTCATCTATATGTTGGTTAAGTTATTGTAGGAAACACTTCTCCATTGTTTTGGCTAGGAAAGGGATGTTGGAGATAGGTCTGAGGTTGCTGAGATCATTGGGGTCTGACCCTGGTTTCTTGAGTATGGGTGTGTTTTGTCCTAGTTGGATGGAGTCAGGTACACAGCCTGAAGCAAGAGATATATTGATGATTTTGGTCAAACGGGACAATGATATATTTGAGATTTTGTACTATTGTGGATGGTAGCGGATACATCGTGTGGGAAGTGGGATTTAGGTTCGCAATTACATTGAAGACTTTATTTTCTGTCATGGGTGTGAAGTCAGATCAATAAGCATAGTTTTTCAGTAGAGTGAGGTCATAGTTGACATTATGTTTATTTGGGGCCATTTAGTCAATATTTATCTTTGGTGGAGTGGCTACAGTGAAGGGAAGTGAGTCAGTGGGGAAGGGTTTGAGGGCTGGCAGATTTGTGATTTGGATGAAGGATTGCTCAATTTTTGAGACTTTGTCAGCGAAGATGCCGGCGATTTCTTCACAGCGTTCCTTGGTGGCTGTTATTTTGTGAGGGGAGGTGAGGGTAGTTTGTTGTTTAATAATGTTGAAGAGTTCCCTGGGTCTATTCTTAGCACGGTCAAGTTGGTTGCAAAAGAAAGAGGTGTTTTCTCTAAACATTTGCTTCTTATAGGAAAGCTGTGCGGTTCTTAGTGGTGCTAGGTGCATTGTCAACGGGTTCTGTCTCTATATCCTTTCTGCCTGTCTGTGTTGTCTCCTCTTGTTGTTCAGATCAGAGTTGAACCAAGTTTATGATTCGATTCTTCTCGATTCTTTTAGTTTGAGCGTTCCACTTGGTCAAGCACTTCAGTCATCGTTGTGTTATGGTGGGCAGTGAGGTCATCGGCAGTATGAGTGAGGGGTTGATGTTGTAATGGGGCACAGATTCTGGATTCCAGTTCAATCATTGGGACTTAACTGATGCTCCTAGCCCAGTGCTTAGTTTTGTATGTTGAGGCTGGGTGGGGTCTAACGTGGGTATTGATATTACACAGTAAGAGATAGTGGTTGGACCAGTCAATGGGTAAGATGGACCTAAGTGAGTCACGCTCATTTTTGGTTATAATCGTATCAAGAGAGAAGCCTTTAATACGAGTTGGTTCATTACAGAGTTGTTTATGGTTGGTTATTTCAAGAAGGTTTGTGAGGTTCTGGACTGTGGTGTCTTTGGAGTTGTTCCAGTTAACAATGAAGTTGTATTTGGATGTGGATATTGGATCTTGGTTTGTAGGAATGGCCTTCTGGATAAAAGATGTGACTCCATGGGATCAGGATGTGGTGTGGTGGCATTATTGTATTTGGTTGTGGATGTTCAGTCTTGGTTTGTAGTCATTATTAACACTGTGTAGTGTAGAAGCTAATGTAAGCAGAGAGCAGCTCTCATGCAAGATGCACATCAGGATGCAGAATGTCCGGCTCTGCCCCTGTCTGCCTATAGGACTTCCAGACTAATAGAGATCTCTAGAGCCCACCTCTAAGAGGGCTCATATAGGTCCCAGCCTCAGCGGATTATATGGGTTCCTCTTGACCAATGCTGCGCCTAAGAACTTAAGGTAAATTCACAAATAAAGACAAGCATTGACAAAGCCAGTAGCTCTGACCTGAGCAAGGTGGTGCAATGGTTATTTTTTTTAATGTGTTCTGTATCCCAAGTAGATTTCAAAAAATTAAAGGAATAAGTGAATAATAACAAGCCTTCACCTAAACACGGTGGCCAAATGCTTGCAATAAAATGTATATTTAAAACATTATCATTGTTTGAAGGTGTTTCCAGGCAGGTAGGTGGTCTTACAATAGGTATCGAAGCCTTTGTAATGAACGTGACAGGAAAATATGATTGGTTTTTGTGCAAAAATAGGCTTTGAACCACTGTGACCTGAAGACATTGGGCCTGATTTGGAACTTGGCAGACGGCTTACTCCGTCACAACGGTTACGGATGTCCTGTCCCCTGAAAGTTTAATCCCATTACATCCTGTGGGATTTATACTTTGGCGGGTGGGATATCCGTCACCGTTGGAAGGGAGAAACCCGTCTACCAAGTTCCAAGTCAGGCAGAAAGTTTAAACACAAGGATGACAACAAAGGTATATAATGAATGAAAAACAGCACTGGCAAAGTAAAGGGGTGGTCCACCCACCGTAGCACAGACGGGCACTTTGTTTTAAGTGGATGTGACTTTATTATCACACAAATGCTGTTAGTCACCGTCAGGCATCGTCACCACATTGATTATAAACGTAGTGGTCTTCTCAGAGTGATACAACAATGATGCAGTTTGCACAATACCTGTAGGAGGCTGGCTTAGTATATGGTGCTCGCTTATGTAAGTGTAGCACCCTGCACTAATCCAGACAACCCTTATGGTGATTTTAGAGGTTTTAGACAACCTTAGAAGCTCTCTAAGTGGTAGCTGTGGGGAGCAGTCTTGTGGCTTAGTCCAGAGGGGGTGTTAAGCAGCTTGTTTTACCAGTATTACTCATATAGTGTCAGTTAAGTGAAATAGAACCACAGAGTGTAGTTATAAAACTATGTATGAATTATAAACACTCACTAACACATTGCAGTGCCTCCTACCCAGAGATATAATCACTATACACACAATACTTTAGTAATAGAACAAGTAAGCAGCACAAATACACAGTGGTCCCCTGGGGGACACAAAACTATAAACTAATAAAGTGGAATGCGAACCAAGACCTAATTCAAGACTGGACTCAGAAGACATAGAAGACCTGGGGACCCAAGGAATCACCCAAGGTAATACCCAGGAACCCCACGGAGGCAGTGTGCAGAGTGGGAACACTCATTGAGCTCTATACAAGTCAATGGGTAAGTCACGTTTTTAAGTATTTAAGAAGAAGGGCCCTTCCTAGAGGACCCTGAAGAAACTGAGAGAAAAATGGAAGATTGGAGAGTCACCTCACCCATGGATACACTGGTAACCAGGATACCTACACCAGGGAAGTGACGTCGGAAACCGCTGTAGACCACAATGGAGGACTTCAGTCAAGATGCTGCTGGTGAAGAAGGTGAAAGTGTCCGGTGGAACCCAAAGGTGGCTTCAGGAAGAGAAGTACCTGCAAGCAGAAGGGACAGAGTCTATGCCACTCAGGAGCGACCAGGAGGCATGGAAGGTGATTGTCCACCAATGTCAGAAGATGCAGGAGAGTTGACGGAGACCTTACAGCTGCAGGTTTGCGGACCAGGCAACGCAGTGGAAGACCAGGAGCTGATCATGAGCTGTCACATATCGGATGTCAAGAGTCAGGGTTTTGGTGTCTACCAGGAGCAGCAACAAGCCTTGGCAATTGCAACAAACATAGTAGACAAAAAAGGTGCAATATCGGGATCAGCAAGGTGCAAGGGACTCACCACGAACAGTCAGAGCAGGTCCAAGCAAGCAGGAGAGCCCACTGGAGCCAAAGAAGACCCTCAAGAGGACCCACAGGCCGGAGGCACAGAAGACACAAGAGAACCTCGAACAGCTCACCAATGATGAAGGCTCACAGTGGAGAGGATGCGTTGAGGACAAAGATCTTGGCAGCAAGAGATGGATGAGGCTGGAGCTTCTTAGAGCCCGAAGATCTCTGGTGAAGAGAGTCAGCAAGCGATGCACAAGGGTACAGCTCCTGTGGTTCTGACAAAGGATGCTGGCTGTGTAGTTGTAGTGTAGTTCCTATTTCCCTTACAGGTTCTACGCATTGGAATAACATACACGATAGGCTTGGCATAGGACTGAGGTCTGTATGCCCCTATTATGTATATTAAACGTAATTACTGTGTACCAGCTAGCTCAGAGGCCACTAGAAACTTCTTGAAGACAAGAAGGGAATAGCTTCTGGCAACCACATAACATAAAACCCAGTTACCTCAGGATCGTGGAAACAATATGCTACTTTTCATTCAGTCACTCATCTCAGAGAAGTACATAGAAGAAACAGTCGGTGTGTTTACAATAAAATGTATTGCACAGTTGTTCTTCTAGTACTGGTTATATGTGCTGCGACAACTGTTGGACAGTAGCAGAGAATTATGGCCAGCAGTGCAGTTAAATAAAAAGGCATTGTATAGTTCTACCATTTCGCAATAGTAATGAACACATACATGAAATACAGTATGCATTAAGATAAAGCCTATACCCCTATGATGCCTAACTAGATGTACCTAAGTGTACCTAGCATGTGTGTAGGTCTTAGAGAGCCAAGAATCCCCCTAGGAGTTAGTCTAACCCCTTTACCTTAGTGGGACTTCATCCTGATCTCGAGCTGGACACCCACAGATGGGTGATGGACCTCTGCCAGCTGGAGCTGTGGCATGACGCAGGTTGCAGCGCCTCCGGCATGGAAGTCTCGGTCTCCTCTCCTTTGCTTGGGCAAAGGGAGGTATATTTATACCGGGTAGGTTCCTTGGAATGTTGGTATTGACGTCATGCATATTTAATGAGTTCTTGGAGAAATCAATAATCCTGTGCCAGGGCAAATCCCAAGAGCTAAGGGCCTGTTTCTAAGAATTCGTTGTGACTTTAGGTTAGTCACTGTTGGACATGGAGATGACGTATTTAGGATGGACCGTCTTCTGCACCCTGAGCACACGTCAGACAAGGGACAGCCTCTGTCGCTCGTTATTGTGAATGGAGGGCTAAAGTAGGTGAAAGAGCCTTAACTGGGTGAAAGGGCATGCCTGTCTCTGTGGCACGAAGGATTTGTGCCTCTGAAACGGTGCACCTATGTTAGGGCCTCAATTTAATATATAACACACACTCCGATATATGGACAATCGTCAACAACCCATTAAAAGCAAACTACTTGACTAAAATAGGCCTTTGCATATAATTGGCAGGTAGTTGCATGAGAGTGGTTTATGAGCTGAAAAAAATAGCAGCTGTTAAATTATGTAAAATTCCTATAGACTCTGTGGAGATGGGAAAAATTTATAGTGTCATTAAAAAAAACATATATTCTCTTGCGAGTCAGCAGTTACTTATAAAAGTTTCTGTTTATAAAATTGAAAACTTTTATATGCTGTTTCAGAAGACCATGCTTTCTTTAGAAAAAAACAAAAGGTCAATTTAGAGGGAAAGCTCCAAGCACTCGGTGAAAGTTGAAACAATAAGAGAAAAAATGTGTTTCAGGACATGTTTTTGCAAAAATAGAGATAAAAAGTGCTGGCTGGGAGTCACAACATTTTCGTTGCTAGTTGCTGCAGGGAACAGACCTTTTTAATGTCTCGCAGAATCGTTGTGGGAGCACAGAATGAACAGTGCTGCCAGTCGCTGGTTCTGAGGCTGCCGGTGCTGTAATCCATACCTTGGTGCTGCTAAAGGAAGCAAAATGCACCCACTGGATTGGCAAGGAATGCTTTGGTTTGATGGGAATACGCTTGGGACACGGCCAAGCATGGGACTTCAGCAGACCCAGCCTGGTGGTAAATGCCACTGGCGTTTTCCTTTGGAAGTGTCAGACAGATGATGACCACGCATTCTTCATTGCAAAAAACAGGCATCAGAGTAGAGGTACGTTGCAGTCTTTTCAGACTGGTCTTTTAAATATTAGAAACCATAGTTCCTGTTCGAGGTATTCCCAAGGTGTATTACACTGCTTGTATGTGAAAAACAAAATTTATCAAAAAGGAAAGAGGGGCAGTCTGTATTTAAGAGTGCTATTTTGCAAAAAAGAAAAAATATTTCTTTAGCTGATGTGAAATGAAGAATAAAAGTGCTGCACAAGCATGGTTTTCAGATTGCCTTAAGCATTGAATTTTACAAAGGAAACTTTTGTTTCACTACTGTCAGTGTTGGGGCTTCTAGCCAGAAAAAAAGACACATCTTCCCTACACTGTAGGATTTCACTACCTCTGGATGTTATGTGTACATAACGTAGGTCTGGCCTATGTATACTGAGTCCCTTGGTGACGTTCAGGAATCGTATTTGTGACCGGTATTTGTGTCAAAAGGCCAAACCATCCATACTTTCCTAACTGGGTCTGTCCGGTTGTGTTGTAAATGGCATCTAATATTGCCCCTGCTGATGTATGTCAACTATCCCACCCCCGTGCGATGGTGTTTGGTGGTGTTTGGCAACATTCCTACTGGTGTTTAAACAACCACATTTCTAGATGCATTAAAATTGTGTAGTAGTTGATAACCTTAATGAAGGTAACAGGTATAAAGCGTCACAATACGAATAAATCTCTAATATTTCATGATCTGAAAATGTAGCAATTATTCCTAAAACAGACAGCATATTATACACTGTATCAGTAACCCAATTTTCAGAAAAGTGTACTGAAGGTAATGACATCACTGAATGAATGATAAAATGAATGAAAATTAATGAAAGTTCAAAATACATTAATCAGAATTAAAAACTGGATGATTAAGTACATCATTTAGAATATAAAGGCTTGTTCAGGTCGAATACATTTATAAGTCTCTTTTGCATTTGATTTGAAAATGGACGTGGCTTCAGTCCTGTGTTGTAGAAAGTGTCCACTAAGAGTCATACTAAAAGCTAGCTCTAAGCAAAGCCAGAACAGAAAAAGATGAACCCAGAAATGCCCCATAGTTCTACTCATGGTGAAGCCAGGTATGTATCTTTTGGAAAGGAAAAGGTTCAAAAATTTGTACTTGCATGTTTATTGTTTGTTTTTGAGCTGGCTGTCGCTTCCTGTTCACATGGAGCCATGGAAAACGTATCACAGTTAATGAAATAGCCAGTAGCTGTAAGATCAATTGTTGAAAATTGCATCGTATTTCGTTGAAGTTATTTCTGCTGTTTTTGTTGAAAAACTTTGAAACATTTATTATTTGATGGGTTTTAAAAAAAAAAAATTTTATTAGAGTTTTTTTTGTCAGCACTTAGAGCACACAATACAATTTACATACGTCAGCAACTATATATACAGACAGCAAAACAAAGCAAAGCTGCCAACAGTAATAAATAAAAGCACAGACTTTAAAGAAAAAAAGGATATCTTTGACAATTATATACACTCCTGATTACATAACATTCCTAGAATCCAAGCCACGTAGTTATAGGTTGCCAAATTCGACAGCCTTGCCTTTTTTTCCGCCGACCCTTAGTTCTATACAATGCCATCTCGAGATGATATATTACAAGCAGCTTTTTTTGCCAATTGACAAAAGATGGGGGATTAACATCGAGCCATTGCGAAGTTATAGACAGCCGATACAGAGCCATGCATATGAATATCATCCCCTCCTCATCAACCGGTCGCCCATTACATTGCCATCCAAAAATTGCCAAAGATGCACTTATTTGTGCTGGGATTCCCAAACTGCACAGCATAAAAGTCTGTATTTCCCTTATAAAGTCTTTAAGTTTAGGACAATTGAAAAACATATGGAGCGAGTCAGCTGCATATTGGCCACAACGGCTACAGCTAGTTCCTCTACCTGTGTTCCATTTAGCCAGTTTCCCTGGGGTGTAATAAAGTTCAAAAATTGCCATGTAGAACTGGCTTTTCAGCGGGCCATTAATCAGAACATTACGTGAGATTTCAATACATCTCGTCAAATTAACCCCTTCGGAGACCAATTTAATGGCCCATTTTGCCTCCTGAAGCTCTAAATCATCTTTAACCTCGCTCAAAAATAACTGATACAAAAGACCCATTTTACCTCGTGCTTTAAGTAGCTCCATGATCTCAATTTTCCGTAAAATAATTGCATTTTGAGCTTTTTTCCCCTCACAATAACTGCGCAGCTGGAGATATTTAAAAAAATCCCCTCGCGGTAGCTTGAATTTACTTTGTAAACTTTCAAAAGACATAAATTGTAATCCTACAAATAAATCCCCTAAAGTGCATATTCCTAAATTATACCATCTTTTCATAACCGAGTCAGCAAATATTATGGGTAATATAGGGCAGCCTTGTAGTGGAGTGTAAATGTTCAAATTCTGGCCAATACCCAACCTCTTTTTGGTTTTCCTCCAAATTGTATAGGCTGCAATTACCGTCTTAAACCTCGTTTTTTTTAAATAACTAGGCTCAATTATACGATTTAAACACTGCTTAGATTCTTGTCCCAAGAGCATCTCATATATTGAGGGTGCCGCGTGATCAGGAGTTGTGTCTTCTGATAACAATAACACTCCCATATTTTGTAAGATTGCAACCCAATGATATAGCTGAAAGTCTGGTAGTCCCCAACCTCCTCTTTCGCGTGGCAAAATACACCATTTCATAGCGCGTCGTGGCCGTTGGTAGCTCCATATAAATCGTGAGCACATTCTCTCAATACGAGAAAAATATACTGCCGGTATTAAAAAAGGAATAGCCCGGAAAACATATAAAAAGTTCGGAAATATCAGCATTTTGACAACATTACAGCGACCATACAGAGATAAATGAAGATTATTAATTCTTTGGGGTGTTCTGTTTGACGAGGATATAATAGGGTCGAGATTTTTAGCAATAATATCCTCAACATCGGCTGTGATTTTTATGCCTAAATATGTTGCCTCAGAATCTAGCTTAATATTCTCAGGTCGTCCAGCCTGCGAATGAATCACCTGTGTTTTTGCCACATTTAATTTATACCCTGAGTGTCGTCCAAAGGCTTCAGCCGCTTGAATAATTCGGGGTACTGCTTCAGTTATATTAGCAGTTACAACCGCGATGTCATCCGCATATGCATAAACTTTATTATTTGATGTTTTTGTTGAAAAAAACGTTGAAGCTTTTATTAATTGATGCTTTAGTTGAAAAAACATAGAAGCTTTTATTAATTGATGCTTTTGTTGAAAAACGTTGAAGCATTTATTATTTGATGTTTTTGTTGAAAAAACAGAAGCTTTTATTAATAGATGCTTTTGTTGAAAAAACGTTGAAGCATTTATTATTTGATGTTTTTGTTGAAAAAACCTTGGTGTACACATTTGTTTTTGGCCAACTTGCAACTTGAGTGTTGGCTTGACTTTTATTTTGATTTTGAAAGGTTGGTTCAAGGAGAACTGGTTCCATTAAATTGTTGCACAGTCCCCCACTCCCTGGATTTGATTGCTCAAACCTGATGAGCCTTTCAGTTTGAATTTCTTGAATAGTAGTGAGAGGGACATCTACTACTGTGGAATTCACGAGGCCTACTGTTCAGTATTGGCCACATAG
This sequence comes from Lissotriton helveticus, assembly GCF_964261635.1. Lineage (NCBI taxonomy): Eukaryota > Metazoa > Chordata > Amphibia > Caudata > Salamandridae > Lissotriton > Lissotriton helveticus. The sequence continues at coordinate 26,172,203 of NC_136065.1, forward strand.
GTTTTAGTTGATTCTTTCATTTGAAATGAATCTGGTGTTTTTTTCATGGCAGGATGCGGCAAAAGTACAGTTCTTGTTCCTTTCACTTTAAGGACTGGCACATGTATTTCTGTATCAGGGCCCAAATTCCTTTGTGTCTGCGATCTTTTTCTCTCTCTGCCCAGATCCACGACTTTTGGGCTTCAGACAGGACTTGCCGTGATTACCTCGACTTCCCAGTGGCGGCCTGTAGCACTTTGTCAGAATTTTTGTTTGTTTCTTTGTTTCCTTTAGTTTCTGTAAAACAGCCAAACGATCATAGATACAGAATGGTTTTCATCCGCCACTGTGCCTTCACATGTATGATCAGGTTTCCTAGAGAGCTTCTTGGCTGAGTGTGTATTGCCCCCTGAATCCATATAAGTGTTTGACCCCACTAATGCCCCGCCTAATACCCTAGCTGTTATGGATTGCTCTATGCCCCATCCTTCCTCTCCTCCACCTTAATTCCCTCAGGATGGCGTTGGAGAGAAGTACCGCAATACTATGTCCATCCCTTCCATGGCCTCTTAGTAGGCTCGAGAACCAAGTGTGGGTGCACAGTGAGGGTGTAACTTTGATTGCGTATCTCCTGTTATGGACTTCCAAATCTTTTTATAACAGTTTTGAGCATCAGCCAAGCGCTGAGGCCATACCTATAAGAAACTTGAGCAAGGACCCACTGCTACTAAGATATATTTTTAAGCCACCTCAAAATTTGAGGGGCCGCAGTGGTTCTATACACGACACGATCAAGTGGACAGTCTGATGCTGTCTAGCAATGGGTCATGCACGGGTCTTGTGATGGTGTAGCCTGGCATTCGTTTGCAGATGTTGCAGTTCATGGAAAAGCCAATAGTCGGACTTCTGATCCCAGGCCACCAATAGCACTGTTGCAATGAAAAAATAGTAGCTATCACCCCTGAATGCGCGGAGCCCAAGCCCATGTGTGCTTTAAATGATTAATTCCTGCCTACTATCCATATTTGGAAATACTCTATCCCCCCCCTCCAGGAATCTGAGCTAATGGAATGTTGTTTGCACCTAACTTTTAGGAGTATATGAGTGGACATTTCTTAGGCACTGCTGTGCTGCCTTTGCGTGAAGCAATTACAGCCACCATATTCTAACCGTCTATTCTTGTTTTTGGACGAGTGTGCGCAGCTATGGAAGCTGTGTGAACAGCCCCCCATGTGGCTTCAACAGCCAATGAATTCCCTTCAACCTGCACGCCATCACGTTGATGACTCAGCGTGTTGATCACGTGAGTTTTTGGTAGGTCGTTTTTCAACTCCACTACCTGTTCCCATATTTTTTGTGTTTTAATTATGCCACCTTGTTTCATCTTTAAACCCATTTTGTTCCCAATGGTGTAAATATTTATTATATCATTGCACACAGTAAAAGGAATCACACACGATGAGTGTTGGGAATTCTCAATCCGTGTTTACAAGTGCAAGTATCAGGGCTTTTAAAGCTGCCAACCAAGCCGTGCTATTACCTGGAGGTATTTTTTTGGGGCAATCAGGACGGAACTTGCCATCCAGCATCTGATCTTTAACAAAGGCGGCCGGTGGGGCAGACCCATCAGTGTACATTTTTTTAAATTCATACTGATCTAGAGGCAAGATTTTATTTGGTAGATTGTGTTCTTTTTCATATTGCAGGAATGCCTGTGTTTTTAAACTTGGATCAAATCTGCATTCAAAGTCTGATGCAGCAAAAGAGATAGCCCTTTTTTATCCATTCTGGATCTAAGGCTTAGGCATTAGGAATGCTAGCCCCGGTACTGGGGTGACAACAATAATGCCTCTTCCCATGAGCCAGGGCTCTTTCTTTTGCTACAGCCTGAATGGTTGTCAGAATTTTTTTCTGTTGAATTAAAACTCATTTCTGTGTTTGTGTACAGATGAGAATCGTATGTGAATGGTACAGTTTCACCTTTATTGAAAAGGTAAAATAAGTGTACCCACATTGACCCAAAATGATACTGAGTACCAAGTGGCTCAAGTTTGCATGTGTGTGCATGTGTTTGGAAGCAATAATATATTCCTGGAGTGAACAAAGAAAATTGGTGTGTTCTTGTGTCCAGTGTGTGACTGAAAAGTCAGGTTTGAAAAATGTCGTAGAAAGGTTTTACTCTCTCTGTGAAATACAAAATGCATGTTCTGACAAAATCTAGGAATCCCATTACTGATTGAAAGTTGTTTAATGGCTTTGGAGGCTGGAGCAGTGCACAGTTTTCTGAAAAGTTAGCTGCCAGGCTTTTCCCTTCACTTGAAAGCTCGTATCCCAAAAATAGGACACTGAGGTGGGCAATTTCTGATTTCTCAAAATTAAATTTGTAGCCCCCAGAGGCGAATCCCATAATAATGGTGCTCACCCTGGTCCAGTGTTTCCTCAATAGGTCATCCGTTAGATAAATATCCTCCATATAGGACAACGCTTCTCCATCAAAGTGCTTTAGCAATTCAGTAATTCTTTCAGAAAATACCCCTGAGCTGTTCTTATACCCACGGGGGAGATGACAAAAATATGTCCCATGGACTCTAATATACTAAGTGCTGTTAGGTACCTGTTTTCATGTGCTATAGTTTGACAGAAACATCCATTTGGAACAACAAGTGTTGATTTGTTTTTTCTCCCGCATAATGTTATTCATTAATGCGGCACTATCTGCATGTTGGACAGCATGTGTCTTTGTGCAAGTGTTCAAGTGTCTGTAAATGAAAACTAGACTAAATGTATTATCAAGTTTTGATAAGTGATGCAAGGGATTGTTCATTTGTGAAGTGCATTTCAAACGATCCCCTTGGATTCAAGTTGATCTACGATCTAACTGACCTGTGTTTTTGCTTCTTGCTTAATAGGAAATTGTCTTTGAGCATGTGGAGAAACTATTAATGGGATCACATGGTGGGTTGAGCCTATATCCCATCCATCGTGACTTTTATACAATGCTGGAGCTTGGGCTACTGCCCACTCCTGTGCATATGTATGTATAAGGTGAACGGGAACATAGTTGGAAAATGCAGGAAAAATTATACTTTCTCCCTTTGGGCGATCCCTGACGAATGCTGGCGGCTAATCTTGTTCTGCTAACAGTATGTCATAACCAGACTATATGTTTTTCGCAAAGAGACCTTTTACTTTCCTGTGTTCGTCCTCCTCCATGCGGAGTGTTATTTCATATAACTTGTGTGGGACGCTCACCCTTTTGTCTGGTGTTTCCACGAGATCTAATCATTCAATTTTGCTGTCCAGAAATTCCTTCAGGTTTTGGCGAGCTATTGTTACTTCTGCCGCTCTGCCTTAGCATTGTCTGAGCCCAATCCCCGTTCAGAAGTTGAGTCCTTAGGATTCTGTGCAAGTCTAACTTTGAGACCTGCAACTTTCTTATTTTTTTATTTTTTTGTTTTTTAAATTGGGGTGTTGCTTGTCTTTTGTTTTAAAAGAGTCCTGAGCGTGCTTGTCCCTGGACTGCTTGCGCTCTTCTTTGTGTGCTGACTTTCCTTCTCTCCCTGTATTGTTTATCTGGAGGAATGTGTATCAGTATCCTGATACCTGTCAGGTTTCCAGTGCTTAATTTGTGCCAGGGCTTATGACTGTCTACCACATGGTAGTGATGTCTGTCAATTTAGGTACAAGCATAACAACTTCTGTTCATTATTTAAATTAAAATTTCCAATTAGTAGTATTTGCCTCCAAGGCCATTCTTATAGCTTTGGCGGCCTGTTATAGTATGAATTGTCACACTTTTAAGAGTGTGATGATTAGTAGTGTGTTGGTGCTGTCATTGGCAGTGCTGCTAGGGGCAATGGATGGTGCAAGCTCTAGTGTCCTCCTGTCGAGAGCCCCGGTACTACGTTTTTTACAAATTAAGCACTGCAGGTTTCCTAATATTATCCCTATTCCAAAGGTTATAGCTCTTTGCAGAGGGCTCCCGTTGAGGAGACCTACCTCGGGACTGAGAATCTTTTCTGAAAATGTTTTTTTTCTTTTTTTTTATTATTATTCCACTTTTTTTTTAGAAGAAGTAGGTGTCTGCTTAGAAGTGTCCTTCTCAGGACTGCCCATTGGCTGTGGTTTTAAAAGCTTTCCCATCCAAACTGTCCCTTCCCAGTTCTGCATACACAGTTGTAATTATTTTGGGAAGTTCTTGTGGTTGGTCTATGAGACTGACCTCTCTTAGGTGTTGGCGGATCACCACTGAAGCTGCTCTCCCTTTAATGTTAGCTAGTATGATTGTTGATACCTGGTCATAGTTACCTAGTAATGTCATACCTAAGATTAGAGCTGGTTCAGCTCCATACTTGTTCTGTATCTGTCGTAAGACATCTGGAATTACTTCTAGGGAAGGATACCATGAGTTCTGGTATATATGGCAGCAAAGACTGTACCCCAATTGGTGCAGTCCTCTAACTGTGGTGTGATCCCCATGGGCAAGCAGATTGTTAGCATTATATGCTTTCAAATGGTGTGGTATTTAGAAATACTGCTTAAAACTGGGTGATTTTCTGAGCTACCCAGAAAGGAATCTGTTCACGTTTCGTGGGCAGTTTACCCATTACTGTGTGTGAGTTTTGTGGAGTGATTTTAGTAGCGGTGCTCTGTGTAGGAGCTGTATTATTTGTAGCTACTGTGGACTGGACACCAAGTGTCCTCATGACGAGTTGCATCATGGCTCTGTAAGAGTTTTACCAACTCTTTGTGTTGTAAGAGCAGTGCATCTTGTGGCATTATATCAATGTCAAGATGTGGTGTGTAGTCGGTTATTGTCGGCCATGTAGATCCTGGTCTACCTGGTGGACCTAGCCTGGTTTTATTTATTTGTTGTAGGGTGCCATTAAACCAGAAATTGTGGTCCTGGTTAGTGAGCGGAATCTTAATCTCCTCAAACGGAGTGTATGTAAGAATGAAAAGTCTGAGTTGTTGCATTTACTGCCGGGAATGTAACCCAAGAATAGAAAACATCTGTTTGATAATCTTCGTGTGCCTCTATAAATATTACTGTACCTCCTCGGTCTGTTAAACCATGTCTGAGGGGGTTTTGTGTGAGTGTATGCCTGATTTGGGGTGCAAAATGTATTACATTTGCTTCCTCTTCGTCGTTTGAGACCTGTGTCCCAGTGACAGAAGCAGCTGCCTCTGCAGACATTGTGTTGTGAAAACAAAATGTCCTAAAAAGGGGTTTCAGATAAGGTTTTTAAAAAGGCACAATTGTTTGGGAACTTTTTTCTTCAAGCTTGATTAACCAACCGCCAATACATAAGAAGTTTGCCTACTCAGCTGTGGCGGAATTTTGTGCCTACCCACTCCAGACGTCTCTGGCGTTTTGTGAGTAGGGTCTCTGAGAATAAGCATGACTGAACTACTCAGATTCTACTGTTAACCGCATGCGTGCGTAAGGATTTCCGCCCCTACGCTGAGATATGCGAAACCGCATGTTACGTGACGAGCTGGGCTCGTCATCAGCGTAGCAGGAGGCTACCTCATGACGAGCCCAGCTCGTCATCAGCGTCGAAGGGGTTAAATAAGTGCCAAAATTCCATTGGGCGCCATGTAGTGTAGTTCCTATTTCCCTTATAGGTTCTGCGCATTGGAATAACATACACGATAGGCTTGGCATAGGACTGAGGTCAGTATGCCCCTATTATGTATATTAAACTTACCAGCTAGCTCAGAGGCCACTAGAAACGTCTTGAAGACAAGAAGGGAATAGCTTCTGGCAACCACATAACATAAAACCCAGATCCCTCAGGATCATGGAAACAATATACTACTTTTCATTCAGTCACTCATCTCAGAGAAGTACATGGAAGAAACAGTCGGGTGTGTTTACAATAAAATGTATTGGACAGTTGTTATTCTAGTACTGGTTATATGTGCTGCGACAACTGTTGGACAGTAGCAGAGAATTATGGCCAGCAGTGCAGTTAAATAAAAAGGCTTTGTATAGTTCTACCATTTTGCAATAGTAATGAACAAATACATGAAATACAGAATGCAGTAAGATAAAGCCTATAGCCCTATGATGCCTAACTAGATGTTCCTAAGTTTACCTAGCATGTGTGTAGGTCTTATAGAGACAATAATCCCCCTAGGATTTAGTCTAACCCCATTACCTTAGTGGGACTTCATCCTGATCTCGAACTGGACACCCCAGGATGGGTGATGGACCGCTGCCAGCTGGAGCTGTGGCATGACGCAGGTTGCAGCACCTCTGGTCAGAGTGTCGGCATGGAAGTCTCGGTCTCCTCTCCTTTGCTTGGGCAAAGGGAGGTATATTTATACGGGGAATATGCCTTGGAATGTTGGTATTGACGTCATGCATATTTAATGAGTTCTTGGAGAAATCAATAATCCTGTGCCAGGGCAAATTCCAAGAGCTAAGGGTCTGTTTCTAAGAATTCGCTGTGACTTTAGGTTAGTCACTGTTGGACATGGAGATGACGTATTTAGGATTGACCGTCTTCTGCACCCAGAGCACACGTCAGACAAGGGACAGCCTCTGTCGCTCGTTGTAGTAAAGGGAGGGCTAATGTAGATGAAAGAGTCTTAACTGGGTGAAAGGGCCTGCCTGTCTCTGTGGCACGAAGGATTTGTGCCTCTGAAATGGTGCACTTATGTTAGGGTCTCAATTTAATATATAATAGCTTCAAACTTGCTGTGAAGAAAGTGCCGGCCTTGAGGGGGTTACAGAACCACCACCTGTGTTGCAGAACCTTTCAAATTCCATGAAAGCCCTGTAAAAGCAGACCGGTCAGCTTCGTTGTGATGCCTGCAGATGCAGGGGAGTGACTCTTTCACTCCAAGGGAGATTCCTTCGGGTGTCTTGGATGTCAACAGGCCTGTAGGAGAACCTGTATGGAGTACAGGCACAGACGACACAGAAGACTGGCAGGACAACGAGACCAGGAACAGCAGGAGTCTTCCCAGTTGCAGTCTCGGTTCCCAAAGTCCAATGAAGTCGAAAGTGCCCAGAGGGTTAAAGATTAAGTGGTTTTAGATCTGAATCTTGTCCCACGATGATTCTAAGGAACCACCCACAGGTAAGGCCTTAAGTACCCTACCGAAAGGGTTGGGAGGATTCAGAGGTCTCTCCCACAGGGATGGACAGTGGGGAGGATGCTCCCAAGTCTTTTGTCCAGTTTTGCCGCAGAGCTGGAGCCACGGCTCCCAGAACTGGTTCCAACTGGAGCATGCTACGAGGGCACTGTTATGTCTATGTTTCTTTAATTACTTCCATGCACCATGCTTCCACTTCGAAAACACTGGCTATGTTCGCGAGATGGGAGACGGTGTCTGTTAGTGACTGTTGGTGAGGCTGCCGGCCGGGGACCATTCCTTTAATCGTAATAAATCGTTTTAAAGAAGACTGCCTTGTACGTGTGTAATGTTACACTGGTGACGAGGATGGGATAGTCACGAAGAGGTCATCGTGAAGTGTGGAAGATTCGACCTCCATCGTACATTCTGTGCCCCTGAGCTGATTACGAAGAAGTGTACTGGAAGGTGAGATTTCATCCAGCACTTCGATCTTCAGGCAAGTGACTGCAGCCTATTCTTAGCGCATCAATGCTATTGATGAAATAGCGCATTTTAACTATTATTAGTGTACCAGGAGATAAGTGTCATTTAATGTGCAAATTTATTTCAAGCAGCGTAAGGCACTCACTTAGGGCCTCATTTATGAGGCTGTGCGTCACTTTTACGCCGCCGGTACGTCACTTTTTGTGACGCACCAGTGGCGTAAAAAATGCGCCTTGTTGCGCCATATTTACAAACCCCTGCGCCACATTATACCTGCAAAAGGTACAATGTATGCAAGGGGGGCGTATTGACGCAAGAAAAGGTCGTAGAAGTGACGCAGTGAATTCATGAGATTTCACTGCGTCACTTCTAGGACGCTGTTGCATCAAAATCTTGCGCCTGCCACACAGCAGGCGTAAGACTGACGCAGACCCTTTCACAAGGGGCTTGCCCCATGTGAAAGGACGCATTGCTGGAGTTGCGTCACTTTTGTGAAATACTCCAGCAATGCGTCACTTTTGCGCTCCTTGCGCAATGATGCGTCATATTGTAAATATGACGCATCATTGGGGTCGCAAGGAGGGCGCAGTGAAAAGTGACGCATCGCTGTTTTCTCGCAACGATGCATCACTTTTCATAAATGAGGCCCTTGGAAGTTTGATCTCGAAGACTGCTGCCTAGTTACTCTGCCTCGAATCCGTCTTCACACTGCTTCCTGCTGAAGTGACGTTTATCATGAGGACGTTCACGCTGCCATGCCCAGTCGATAATGAGTAATTGTTGCCGAGAAACCTGTGAAGCTCTTTTTCTGCGACATCACAGAGCCGTTTTCAAACTATATCAGTGTTCAAGTAAACATGCTGACAAGCACACCTCAACATTAAGGCCCCTTACAGCCTGCAAGGACTCACGCTGACAGGCACACCTCAACATTAAGGCTCCTTACAGCCTGCAAGGAATCACGCTGACAGGCACAGCTCAACATTAAGGCTCCTTACAGCCTGCAAGGAATCACGCTGACAGGCACACCTCAACATTAAGGCCCCTTACAGCCTGCAAGGACTCACGCTGACAGGCACACCTCAACATTAAGGCCCCTTACAGCCTGCAAGGACTCACGCTGACAGGCACACCTCAACATTAAGGCCCCTTACAGCCTGCAAGGACTCACGCTGACAGGCACAGCTCAACATTAAGGCCCCTTACAGCCTGCAAGGAATCACGCTGACAAGCAAACCTCAACTGTAAGGCTCCTTACAGCCTGCAAGGAATCACGCTGACAAGCAAACCTCAACTGTAAGGCTCCTTACAGCCTGCAAGGAATCACGCTGACAGGCACAGCTCAACTGAAAGGCTCCTTACAGCCTGCAAGGAAACACGCTGACAGGCACAGCTCAACTGTAAGGCTCCTTACAGCCAGCAAGGAATCACGCTGACAGGCACAGCTCAACTGAAAGGCTCCTTACAGCCTGCAAGGAATCACGCTGACAGGCACAGCTCAACTGTAAGGCTCTTTACAGCCTGCAAGGAATCACGCTGACAGGCACAGCTCAACTGAAAGGCTCCTTACAGCCTGCAAGGAAACACGCTGACAGGCACAGCTCAACTGTAAGGCTCCTTACAGCCTGCAAGGAATCATGCTGACAGGCACAGCTCAACTGTAAGGCTCTTTACAGCCTGCAAGGAATCACGCTGACAGGCACAGCTCAACATTAAGGCTCCTTACAGCCTGCAAGGAATCACGCTGACAGGCACAGCTCAACATTAAGGCTCCTTACAGCCTGCAAGGACTCACGCTGACAGGCACAGCTCAACATTAAGGCCCCTTACAGCCTGCAAGGACTCACGCTGACAAGCAAACCTCAACTGTAAGGCTCCTTACAGCCTGCAAGGAATCACGCTGACAAGCAAACCTCAACTGTAAGGCTCCTTACAGCCTGCAAGGAATCACGCTGACAGGCACAGCTATAATTCAATATTCAATTAAAGGACCATCATTTTCGCTGCGTAAATGATCACGAGTGGCACAACAATAGAATACAAGTGAAAGTGTGAAATTTATGACAAGTTTGCCATCTAGTGGATTTTTGGGTAATCATAACAGATCTGGGAGAAGCCAAGACACTTCCACCGGCAATTCAACAGTGTGTATGCACCAACGTGTTAATTAATATAGCAGGAAGGCCAGTTACACGTGCTGATTGGCACAGCAAATTCGTATTAACATTCAATTGTCCAGAATATGCACATATACATTATTTCATTAGTGGGAAATGTCTCCTTTGAAATAACGTCAATTTTATTGTCAAGTTTAATTGTTAGCAATATTTGTGCATTTCAAGAAATTTTTGGTGACATTCTTCTTTCTTTTCAATAACAATTTTTCCATCTCAACTATGGCTTCCCATAATATTTCTGCACCTCCTACTTTTTGTAACATCCAGGTCAACCTTGTATGGGATGGGAGGACAGGAAAGAAGCTTTCATCACCTATTTAGATGCAATTGGCAGTGATGATTATGTATCCAAAAGAAAATTGGCCATTTTGAAGCATAATCTTGGGGTCGAAGTTAGAAAAGTGTTAAAAACTTTACCTATGGAAGATAGGAATGTTGATTCCGAATCTGATGATGATGAAGATGTTTTTGAAAATGCTTGGAAGCATTAGAAATATATTTTGGAAAAAAAGTCAGTATTGTTGTAGAACGTCACACATTTTTTTTCACATGCTCAATTCCAAGGTGAGTCAATCGATCAATTTCTAGCTGCACTAAGAAGATTAGCTGTATCGTGTAAATTTGGTGAACTTAGAGACGAGATCATCCGTGATCAAATGATCAACAGAACATGCAATAATAAGATTGTAGAAAAACTTTTAAGTCTCAAAGACCCTACTTTAGAAAAAACCTTGGAAATAGCCAAACGCATCGAGAATACCCCCTTATATGTTAAGGAATTAAGTGGCGAAACCACTAAAAGTGATTACAGGGCTGATAAGTCATGTGATGTTTGTGTTTGTAAAAAAACCTGTGCCTAAAATTAATTTTCTAGTGCAAAATCAAAACTTGTAACTAATTTCAAACCAAAGCAATGTTAAAGATGTGGTAGTACTAGACATTCCGCTCAATTACCTAATTGTCCTGCATTAAATAGTACATGTTTAAAATGCAAAAAGATTGGCCATTTCTGCAGAGCTTGCAGGCATGGTCAAAATCCCAGGTTCAGAAATTCTGTAAACATGGTGAACAAAGATTCTCTTACGTCGTATGAAATGGATAGTGACGATGATGACAGCATTGAAGTGATGGTAATAGACAATGACAAAAGTGATCTACAGACATCTCCTTATCGTCCTCCAAAATGTGATAATATCATTAATGGTTTAGAAGTATTAATGTGGGCCTAATCTTGTTCCCTCTTTACATTAATCAACAAGAATATATGGGAGAAAACCGGTGCTAAAAAATTATTTTATTCTGATGTTGAAACTGAAGGATATGGAGGTGAAAAATTACCGGTTTTAGGTTTTTTGGAAACTGAATTAATGGATCAATCTAGGAAAACTGTTTGCAAAGTATATGTTGTTGAAAAAGGGAGGTCTCTGCTAGGTTGGAGAGAACAAAAAGCTCTAGGAATAATATTAGACCCAAATCATCCTAAGCAAGTATTAGTAACTGCATCCCAGAACGAGAATGAATGGACCAAAACATTTCCAAATTTATTCAAGGCAGAATTGTGATGTATTTCCAAATTTAAACACCACATAATACTAAAACAAAATGCTGTACCCAAAATACACAAGGTTAGCAACGTTCCACTTTAATTAAAAGGTTTATTGAAAGAAGAATTACAAAGATTGTATAATGAGAAAATAATTGTGTCCTAATGGCTGGTGCACTTACAACCCGGTAGAATGGACTCTGATCCAGCGCTCTGTTTGAAAAATTGTCTCAATAACACTACCTATTACCTCAATACTCACCATTATTCATAAAACACTTATAAAGGCCCATAATACCAATGAGGCAATTTTTGAGCAACTGAATCTAGTGGTGTGATTAACCAAAACTATTCACATAATATTTACATTATTATATACAACTGCTGTTTATCTATTTTCACAATGGTTTTAAACATTTATTATTTATTAATCAGACCACTAAGGTGATTGGGTCAACTGATGGAAACTAGACCATGAATAAACAAGACCAGCTTGTCTTTTCAAATCTAATTTTATTAACTTTATTTTTCATAAAGAAAAAAGCATTTACGTTTTAGAATCTTTATTTATAAGCAATTAAGAAAGCAGCATTTTAATAAGGAAATGAATAATTAAACTGACATTTTCAAAGCAAGCTCAGAATCATGAAATATTAGTAAAATAACAGTTTCCATTCCCTAGATCTATTTCCCTGACTATTTCTCACTTCACCTAAAAAAGAAAAATCATTTAAAATCTGCTGTCCTTACATGCGCCAAAGGTCCACCAGCTTGTCACGTCATTCAGGAATCGGAAAGTAAGAGAGGTTTTTTCCTGCTCATGGTGTCAGGTTTTATACCTTTTCTTTCTAACTAAACTTTCTACATTTTACATTCTTTTAAACAAATCCGAGCTTTTCATTGGCTGTCTTGTGTCAGTCCATGATAAAATACATTAGGTCATCTCCGATTCTTGACCAAGTCCAGGCTTCACATAAGCCCTATTGTCTTTCACTTCCACATCTTTCAGCTTCCTCAAGAAAGTAACTTTTCCTCAAGATTTTTGAACATTTACTTCCTAACCTTGGCAGACACTTTAAGTTCCTGTCCTTAAGCCTTTTCTCCATGAGCACATTCATTTCAACCCAAGAACTGCTTTTTCAATTAACGATGACAGTGCAGTAAAAATCTTCACAGCTACGCATGTGCAAAGACTTCACTCTGGACAAGGCTTTGCTTCTGCAGCTCTGTCAGCCATGTTTTCTGAACCACCTTTAGGCCTCACATTGGAAACTATTATTAAACAAACACAAGACATCAATTAATTAAAGAATTGAGACCCATTCTGTTACCCACCCCCTTTATTAATTAATCCTGTTAATTATGTTACCTAGCAAAAAGCACAATCAGGCAGCATTATAATTTCTTCTTCTTTAGGAACTGCACGAACTCCATGAGCTTTCGTCACAGAAAAGACATAACATAAGCACAGAAAATAAGCACATGCCATTAGTTAAACAGCCGCATTTACTACTGACAAAGACAATAGACAAGGTTAGTTTATTATTTTTTCTTTGCGTTTGCAACATAAAGCACATTTGTTTATCCCACGTGTATTGATGAATGTATTCTTAAACTAAGTTGATTAGTAATTTCACCACAAGCTTATTAATTTAATTACTGTATGGGAGATTAACTTCACAAGTTTGAACAAAATTTTGTTCTTCACCTTGCTTCATCAACTCCCTCATCTGGTGATTTCTAAATCACCAAATAATACCCAAAATTTATGAATTTTCAACCCTTGAACATGTGTTGGACTTTCTTAATATTAGTATTTCTAAACTTTAGATTCATCTGTTTTTCTGCATTTTTCATATTGAGTTCTCCGAAACTCTTCTAATTCTATTTCTTTTTCTTTTTCTTTTCTTAGTTTGCAAATTATTTTCTTTTCTTTTACATGTTTTCTTCTTTTATGTATCATGCAACGAATTTTTAACAAAAGTATCACTATAGCTATGACTATTAAAGGAAAAACTATTTTATCTATAATTGAATTACCAATCTCTTGAAACCAGTGTTTAATTGCTGCAAATCTTTTACTTAAACGTTCTGAAAAACTTTCGTCTTCTAAATGTTCAACTTCATTATGTAATTCAGTAATATGTTTTATATACATTTCTATATTCTGACTTTTGTCAGGTATGTAAGTACAACAATGTTGAACATGCAAAATTCCACAGACTCCACCCTCTTTTGCCAGCAAAATGTTAAGAGCAAGACGATTTTGCATCACCATAGTTCTCATGGCAATAAGCTCTGTATTCACTAATTGAAATCCACTTGCAGTATCTGCTGACAATCTATCAACAATTGTAGACATTTTTCTGATTTTGCTTGCATTCAGAGTTATTCCTGCCATAGGTATTAATGAACCAAATATGTCTCCCATTATTTCTGTAAAGCTTTCCCTTCTAAATCTATTCAGGTGATTGCTAATTTCAAATGAACCTTTTGCATTTCTATCTACATTAAATTTTTTTTGAAAAACTAAACCTACATAACATGTCCCATACCAATGGTCTGGGAGATTGTAATAAGCCGTATTCCCACAAAGTAAATTCCAGGAAAAATTGGATCTTTGCCTCCTTTAAATCCCTAACCCCCTATAATACGATAAGTGTCTTCACATTAACTTGCACCTACAAAATAATTATCAAACAAAGTATTATCTCTTCTTATACAAAATGTTCCACTAACAGGTTTATCTATGTGAATTGCAACATTTTCATTTCAACCATTAAGCTTTTCATCTTCCATCTGCCAAAATTTAGACGTAATATGTTTTAGCATCTCATTTCGCTTGTAAATTGCCCTTCTCTCTTCCACCATATTTAAGAACGTCTTCTCTTCTGTTCTCAATTTACATGTTACATTATTTCTAAAAGCATACTCATAAGTGAGTTCACTAGTCACCAGGAACAATTCCCTCATCTGTTTAGCATATTTCACTTTATTCAAGCAATCTTCCACTTTTAAATTTGCAAAAATCTCATCAAAATCTGAATAATAATATTCCAAACGTCCAGTTTGATAAAACAAACTAGCTATTACACTATATGTTATGCCATAAGTAAGAGGAAGCATATTATACGCAACACCTTCAGACACAGAAGTAGGTAACTTCACACAAATGTAGCAGTCTTTTGCGTCCATCACCTTAACATATTCAGATAAAAGTCTTGAAAAGGTAGTACTAGCAAAATCTCCCACATATCTATCTTGATGAATCTCTGGTTTATGTACAATAATTGTATCAGTCTTATCAACTTTATCATGATTAACCACAACTTTACTAGTCATGTTAGTTTTATACATCTCTTTATCTATTCCAAAAGGAAAAATGACAGCTAAAATTAACCAAACTAAAATTATCAAGATTACACATATTGAAGACAATTTGCAACATCTTTTGAAAATTGAGCGTCTCGAATTATTATTAGTAGAAGGCATCTTTACTTTCAAACAAGAGCCTTAAAATAAAAAAATGAAAAATTACTAAATATACTCCCCTCTTTTTTTTTTTTTACTAACATCTTTTCTTCGACCTTATGTCATACACCAATGTGTTTTCTGGCTAACACAATTTCTTCGACCTTGTGTCACCTAAAACAATTTCTTCAACCTTGTGTCACCTAATGAACAAGATCAATCATTATCACTTACATCATCTAAATTTCCTTGACTACTATTTACTTCTACTACTGGTGGAATTATAATATAGGTCCATTCAGGTGATTTGTACTTCTGATTTGGCTTTATTACTCTTTTTGCTATGCTGTTTATCACTTCTATTTTCTTTCCTGCTTGTTTTTTTCTTATTTGAGTCTTCTTCCTTTAGACTTGTGATCTCATTCACCTGTTTTTTTGCTTTATTCACTAATTTAAATTTTAGCCCTTCGTTTTCATTTGGCCAATTATCTCCTTTTCTTGTTAATTTCCTTTTCGGTTCCACTAAGTTATACTCCACTCTCAAAGCTCTTTTCCTTGATCTTTTCACTTTTGATTCATCTCCACTATCATCTGTTTCACTTTCTGTGTTACCAGCTGATTCATTAATAATCAGTTTTATTCTATCAGATTCTTCTTTTGATTCAGGTACTTCTTTACTTGGCAGTTTCACTCTGTTAGAAAGAACATCCTTATAGCTGGTACTTGGAATTTCTTCTTCTTCTTCTTCCTCAATTACTTCCAAATCACCAGTTTCAGAATTTTCGTTCCTTCTTCCAGAGCTTCCAATCTGCTTTTCAATACTCTCCTGATCTTGATCTTGAATCACTTCTTCTTCAGTTTCTTTTTCTGCTTCTTGATCTAGCAAATCTTCATCATTTTCATTTTCTTCAGAATCTTGTATTACAATTTCTTCATTTTCTTCATTCAATGCTTCATTCACATTTTAATTTTTCCAGATGTCGACTTTTTTGTCGATCTTCAGGATCTGGATTTCTTTCAGGTTCTTCTTCTGAATCTGAATCAGCTGTTGTTTCACCTTCGTCAGGATTCTCAGGTGCTGGCACACATATGGTATGGCTAGCATGAATCCATTGTTTCAATGCCCTACACTTTACTGCATTTGTTGTGACTAATATCACCTGTCTTTCCTTCTGCCACCTTGGTACTAGGCAATTTCTTCTTCGATGTACTTTTGTCCTTACCCAGTCTCCTGGTAACAGATCATGAGCTTGTTCTTTCTCTTTTGTAATTACTTCAGTTCCCACCTGATGGACCACAGAAGTCACCACATCAGATAGATTTTTGCAGTAATCCATAATGAGACTATCATTAATGTTCAACAGTTTATCAACTGGAACAAATGCTTGCCTCATAACCCTGCCCATTAGTATCTCATGAGGACTCAATCCTGTTTTTCTATCTGGAATGCTTTTCAAAGACATCAAAACAAGTGGAAGTGCATCTGTCCACTTCATTCCTGTTGCTAAGCACATTTTTGATATTCTGTTTTTTATTGTACCATTCACTTGCTCAAGAACACCTGATGCTTCTGGTCTGTAAGCACAATGTAATTTTTGCTTTATATCCAGTGCTTCATAAATCAATTTTAGCAATCTGTTTTCAAAATGTGTGCCACGATCTGTCTTGATCGTCACTGGAAAACCATACCTTGGTATGATTTGTCTCAAAAGCAATTGTGCCACAGTAATTGAATGATTGTGGCGTGTTGGTAATGCTTCTACCCATCTTGAAAACAAACAGATTATCACCAAGATATATCTGAGTTTGTTGTGAGGTGGCATCTCAATGAAGTCAAGTTGTATTCTGGTAAATGGACCACCCTCCCGTCCTATAGTTCCCATGCTCACAACAGTTTTTCTGTTTGGATTGATCTGTTGACAGATAAGACATCTTTGACAAAAGGACTCTGCAATTATTCTGAATTTTGGATTGTACCATATTTGTCTGAATAATCTAATCATTGAATCTCTACCAATATGTCCTGGACCATGGTACATGCGTGCCATGTCAGAAATCATATTATCTGGCGTTACTGGTCTGTCATCTTTGTAAACCACAAACCGCATCTTCTTCTCTCTGTCTGCATCCTGCTTTTAACCATGTGTTTTTCTCCTCATCATTTGCCTCATCTTGCAACTGTTTTACTCCCTGCCAAGTCTCAACTACAGATGTTAGCATAAGTGAGTTCAAAACATGTTCATTTTCTTTTTCCCGATTGATGGACACATTATGTTTTGCACAGAATTTTGCCATTGATTCAGCATATGAATTTCCTTTTGTTATGTAATCCTCACCTTTTTTATGTGCTGTGCACTTTACTACTGCAATTTTTTCTGGTAGCTGAATTCCATCAATCAATCTTTTAATCAACTGAGCATTTCTTATTGGTGATCCCGCAGAAGTTAAATAACCTCTTTGAGACCAGAGCTGGTCATAGTCATGGACTACACCATAACCATATTGACTATCAGTCACTATGGTAATTTTTAACTCTTTTCCCAATTCACATGCACAAATCAAAGTAATTAATTCTGCTACTTGGGCTGAATGAATTCCTTTGAAACAGGAAGCTTCAATTACATCTGCAACTGTACATACTGAATATACTGCACTCAGAATACCTTCATCTGTTCTTAAGCATGAACCATCAACAAATAAAACATAATCTGATTCAGCTAATGGGACATCTTTTATGTCTTGTCTTGGTTTTGTGCAATATTCTAATACATCCAAGCATTCATGATCAATCTCATCCCTGATTTCTGTTTCAATAGTGTCAGGTAATAATGTGGAAGGATTTAAATTCACACATCTCGCAATTGAAACATTGTCCGAGCCAAGGATAACCTTTTCATATTTTGTTAGCCTATTTTTTGTCAAATGTTGTGTTCTGCTTCTAGTGAGGAGAATTTCAATTGAGTGTGGTACATATACTGTTACAGGAAATCCCATTATTATTCCTTCACTTTGTTCCAAACTTACACTTGTTGCAGCTACTGCTTTTAAGCAACCTGGTAATGCTTTTGCAACAGTATCAAGAACAGCTGAGAAATATGCTATTGGCTTTCTCAGTCTTCATGTCTTTGAATCAGAACTGATAATGCACATCCTTCTCTTTCACTGCAATACAACTCAAATTCTTTTTCATAATCAGGCATTCCTAATGCTGGAGCTTCACACAAACTTTTCTTTAACTGTTCAAAAGCTTCTAATTCAGTTTTTGTTAGACTAATCGGATCTTTTAAGTCTGCTTTTGTCAGTCTCTGTAGTGGCTTTGCGATTACTGAAAATCCACTAATCCATTGACGACAATAACCTACCATTCCTAGAAACATTCTAACCTGTCTCTGTGTTTTTGGAGGTTGCATTGCTTGAATCATTTTTATTCTTTCTGATGTCACTTGTCTGACTCCCTTTGCAATTCTGTGACCAAGATATTTTACTTCTTGTTTGCAAAACTGTAATTTTGCTGGAGATACTTTATATCCCTCATCTGCCAGATGATTTAAAAGAGTAATGGTGTCTGTTACACAATTATCTCTTGTTTTTGCGGCCACAAGAAGCTCATCAATATACTGCACTAACGTTGATTTTCCAGTTAAATCTAGATTTTCCAATGATTTCTTTAGCAACTGATTAAAAATAGATGGACTTTCAGGGTACCCTTGAGGGATTCGACACCATGCTAGAATACGCTCTTTGAACCGGAACGCAAAGATTTGTTGGCTTTCTGGATGCAATGGGACAGTAAAGAATGCATTTCACAAATCAATAACAGTATACCATTCTGCATCATGCGGAATCTGATATAATATTACCGTTGGATTTGGTACAACTGGGCAACATGGAACAACAATTTTATTAACCTTTCTCAGGTCTTGAACAATTCTGAAAGTTCCATTTGGCTTTTTAATTCCCATAATAGGTGAATTACATGGACTACTTTCAATTTCTTTTAGAACATCTTGTTTTATGAATTTGTCTATTACAGGGGTAACACCTTCAATCACTTCTGCTTTCATTTTATACTGAGGAATGTTTGGATAATCTGCTCCTTGTTTTACTGATATTTTTACTGGATCTACATTTTTCATCAAACCCATTTCATCTCCAGTGAAATCCCAAATTTTTACATTCACAGTGTCTTTTAATTCTTCAGGTAGATTATTCTTATCAAACACAGGAAATAATTTATTTTCTTCTGCCTCAACCATTGACATTGTTAATTTGTAAAGTCCATCTTCTTCTGGAGTTTGAAGCTCTATACCATCCGGTGAGCAATATATTGCACAATTCATTTTACACAAGATATCCCTACCTAATAGATTTACAGGACTGCTATCACAAACTACAAATCTATGCATGTCTTTAAATTTACCTATTTCAATTTCAACTGGTTCAGTTAAATCTGTTTTTTTATTTGCTGATTAGCTACACCTACTACTTGGATTTTATCTCCAGAGAGAGGAAGGTTTTCTATTTCCACTGATCTAACAGTAGAACGGGTAGCACCTGTATCCACTAGGAAAGTAATTTCTACATCATTCACTTTACCATTTACAAATGGACCAGATTGATCTACCTCAAGAGTGGCTCCAAGCACACACTCTTCCTCCTCTCTCAGGCACCGTCAGAAGTCTTCTTCAGATTCACTCCCTCCATCTTCTTTCAACCAATATTGTAGAGTCACATTTGACACATTCACTCTTGGCGATCTGTTTACCTGTTCACCTCCGCTGAATCCTGTTTCTGCACTCTATCTCTGCACATTTACACAGTTTGGAAGTGGCGGTTGTGGTAACTGACTTTGCTGAATCACTACCTGTCGCTGTAGCTGTTGCTGCTGATTTATCTCATTCTGCATCTGTGGATTTAATGATGCATTTTTTAAATAAATTCTGGGTGGATTCTTGCATTCACGCTTCCAGTGTCCAATTTCGCCACAATTAAAACATGGGAGTTTCTGTTTTAACTCTTCTATATTTCCCATCAATTTTGGTTTATTATAATTACTTTTAAATTTCCCTTGATTCTGATCAGCATTTTTATTTCCTAAAGTTGCTATTTGTTGGTAAGCCACTTTTACCTGTGCCCACATAGCCTTTTCTTTTAACTTCTTTTGTTTAGCATCTATTTCATCACTACAGTATTTTGCTTTTCTCAAAATAACATCTACTGTGTGTGATTGCCAACCAACTATTCCAGTTCTTACCATTTCACTAATTTCAGGTCTCAAGCCATATACACATCTGTATATAAAATGGCTCATGTCTTTTTCACTTAAATGTTCATAACCACTGTATTGTTTAAATACCAGAAGTAATCTTTCATAAAATGAATGTACTGATTCTTTTGGCTCTTGCGTTGTTCTATCTATTTTAACCCAATCTATCTCTTTTGGGGGAATCTTGTTTTTCAAAAATACAATTACTTGTTCCTACTTTCTCATTACCTCTGGTGAAGGAGCACTTGTTACTTTATCTCGAGGGTATTCTTCTCTAGGCCAATTTATAGTAGTTTTACATTCTGTCCATAGATCTGATGGGACAACTATATCAAAGAATCCATCAAGATCAATCCACAAAACTTTTGAAACTTTCACAAATCTGTCTACCTGTCAATACCATTCTACAGGTTTTTCTCTTAATCGAGGAAAATCATTTGTAAACAGTAAAATGTCCTGTCTTGTCCATGGGACATGCACATACCCTCCTCCCGGTATTTCTCTCATTGGAAACTCATTTACTACTTTTTCCTTTTCTCTGTTTGGAAAAGCTAAACTTGTTCTGTCCTCATCTCTTTTCTTTGCCCATTTCGTTCTCCATTTACTTAATTCACCCCATGTTCTCAAAATCACAATTAAGTCTTTTATATGAGTTATTCTTCCTGTGGTATTCATATTTTCAATATCTTTTTCAGAGAAATCCACCCTATAAGTTTTCTGCAAATTCTTCTGCTTACTTAAAACTACTTCTAATTCAAAAGCCATATCCTCTAATTGATCATATTTGTTTTTCGTTTTCCATGTTATGCTTTTGCAAATAAATAATAATTCATCATCCTGATATGCCTTCAATCTATCAGTTCCAATCATACCAATTACTAATTCCTCTAAATCTGCTTTCAATTTTGGAACATCAAGTAATTTACATTCTGGGTCTGTCTTAAATCTATTTTACTCAGTCTCTTTTCTGGAGTTCCAGAGTCAGATTCTGCACCAGATGGAGTTTTACATTACAAACTCTGATTAAAAGTTAAATCAGGCATCATTATTTTCTCTCGATGTATTTCAGACAAGTCTGAATAAAATGTTTCAGTCACTTTCTGTATTTCTGAATTTAATGGAACAGTTAAAGCTGAATGCCTAATTTCCTTTTGATCAAATACTGGAAGAACAGGTCCAATCGTTACAGGTACTGTTACTGCTTCCATGCTTTTAGTTAACTGCTGTATTAATTCATTCTTTGAACGAATATATTCTGAGGTATTTGGTAATTCCTCATACCTTTCTGCTCTTTTTTCGTTTCTTGGGGTTTCATTTCTTTGAACTGGGGTTTCAGTATAATTTCTATGTTCTCCTGATATATTTGAATTACGCCTTGTTTCTACTCTTTCAGGTGTTTTTCTATAATTCGGATTTGTTTTAGGAGATGTCTCATCAATTATTTCTCTTGAAGGGGCACTTGGAGAAGTCCATGAACAAACTGGTTGATAAGGTGGCGGTTTTCTAGTATAAATTTCTTCAAATACCGCATCCTCTGAATCACTTTCTTCACTATTTTTCTTTTTCTTTTGGACACTCTTTTGTTCAGTTACCTCATCAATTAGTCTCACTGGGTACAAACCCTCATACATGTCTGCACTTCTCCATCGACGCATTCTATCCTCATGTGTTTCTATATCAAGACCTAATCCTGTTCCTCTTAATATTCCTCTACTCTCCCGTTCTAATTCAAACATTTCATCTTCCCATTCAACTAAAACTTTAAATTGAGTAGGTCTAGGCTTTGGTACGAGTTTCATAATTTTTTCTCTTAAATTTTTCAAAACTGCTATGTTAAATGATCCATCTTCCGGCCATGCTAATACACCATCATTTTCAGTATACTTCATCCAATTCTCAATCCAAAGACAAGTATGATAACCATATTCACCCAACATATAAGCTGCAGGTGTTTTGTACTTATGAAGTAATCTTCCACCCCGCGTTAAAATTTTCTTGTCAGGTTTAATTTTATTTTTCAATCTCTGAAACCATGAAAGCTTCTTTTTCTCCTTCATGTAATAGTAATCCATGTTTTAAACGATTTCCCTTACTTCGGAAAAGATCGTAACAACTTCCTTGTTATTCCACAACACCAACCAATCTGTGCGCGAAACTTACCAACAAACCAATCAAGTTAAGCTTCGTCACTATCATGTGAACCAATCTGTGTGCGAATACTGTGAAGTATGTTAGCCAATCTCAGCGCGACACTTGTGACGTATGCTACCGCTGCAGCTGCTCTGTCCCTCACTCCACTCCTTAAACTGACACATCCTTTACCAAAAAAAATTTCACAGCGCCATATTTACAAATCTTTCAATTGAATTCAGTTAATAACTCCACAAAAACAAACCATTTGTCTGTTTCACTAAAATAAAGTGATAGCTTTCCCAAACATTCAAGTATTCTTTTCACGTGAAATAGATGACACTATTTTCACAGAATATTCAAATTTGTTGATAAAGTAAGGCTACTTTACCCTTCTAGCAGATAATAACGGACTCGTTTCTCTCTAAATGCACATATAGAGATATTTTACACCACCTTAGAGACAATTCAGAGTTTCACCAAAAATCCCTAACCATGCACATATAAATCTTTAGTAGGACTTTAACCTACTAGTAGAAATCCTCACTCGCCAGTAAGATAGACAACGCTTCCTTATCCTTCACTCAAGCTTAGATAAATTCTACTACTCTTTTCACAGTGAGTTTTAAAACAGGACAGAAGTCCCTATACCGAAAAGTTTGGATTTCATAGACAATCCTCACTATATATTCTACCTTAAAAAACATAAAATCCCTAAACTTGTGCTGTACGACCACAACACTTGTGATATACGACGATACCACTATTTTGAAACAGAACAAATGCACTGTGGAACTTCACCTGTCGCACAAACCAGCAATTTTCACACTGCTGGAAAAAACCTTTCGACTACATATAACAACTGAACAAACTTAACATGTTTTAGACATCAATCCTATGTATTACCATGTAACATGCTAATTACCATAGAAACCCTAACTCTGCTACCAAGTAATTGATCCAGCGCTCTGTTTGAAAAAGTGTCTCAATAACACTACCTATTACCTCAATACTCACCATTATTCATAAAACACTTATAAAGGCCCATAATACCAATGAGGCAATTTTTGAGAAACTGAATCTAGTGGTGTGATTAACCAAAACTATTCACATAATATTTACATTATTATATACAACAGCTGTTTATCTATTTTCACCATGGTTTTAAACATTTATTATTTATCAGACCACTAAGGCGATTGGATCAACTGATGGAAACTAGACCATGAATAAACAAGACCAGCTTGTCTTTTCAAATCTAATTTTATTAACTTTATTTTTCATAAAGAAAAAAGCATTTACGTTTTAGAATCTTTATTTATAAGCAATTAAGCATTTTAATAAGGAAATGAATGAATAAACTGACATTTTCAAAGCAAGCTCAGAATCATAAATTATTAGTAAAATAACAGTTTCCATTCCCTAAATCTATTTCCCTGAATATTTCTCACTTTACCTAAAAAGGAAAAATCATTTAAAATCTGCTGTCCTTATATGCGCCAAAGGTCCATCAGCATGTCACGTCATTCAGGAATCGGAAAGTAAGAGAGGTTTTTTCCTGCTCATGGTGTCAGGTTTTATACCTTTTCTTTCTAACTAAACTTTCTACATTTTACATTCTTTTAAACAAATCCGAGCTTTTTATTGGCTGTCTTGTGTCAGTCCATGATAAAATACATTAGGTCATCTCCGATTCTTGACCAAGTCTAGGCTTCACATAAGCCCTATTGTCTTTCACTTCCACATCTTTCAGCTTCCTCAAGAAAGTAACTTTCCTCGAGTTTTGAACATTTACTTCTTAACCTTGGCAGACACTTTAAGTTCCTGTCCTTGAGCCTTTTCTCCATGAGCACGTTCAATTCAACCCAAGAACTGCTTTTTCAATTAACGATGACAGTGCAGTAAAAATCTTCACAGCTACGCATGTGCAAAGACTTCACTCTGGACAAGGTTTTGCGTCTGCAGCTCTGTCAGCCATGTTTTCTGAACCACCTTTAGGCCTCACATTGGAAACTATTATTAAATAATAATAATAATAATAATAATAAAACCATTTGTAAAGCGCCTGGTTACACTCAGACAGTGTGTCCCCGCGCTATGGATACAGTTCACCCCGTGAGCCAGCCATTAATAAAGAGTCACTAAGAGCGGGACTAGATTTAAAGAAGAGTTATTTCAGATACCTGGAAAAAGGTGAGTTTTGAGCTTGAGGCGAAATCTCGCCTCAGATGGTTCCATTCGATGTTCGATAAGGAGTTTGTTCCAATAATTATATCTAAATGAGTGGCCTCCCATTCTTACCTTAAAGATGCGAGGCACTTTGAACAACATACTCCCTAGCGATCTCAAGTTGCGTTTAGGGCGATTGATGGTTAAAAGCTTTTGCAAATATGCCGGCCCATTCCCATGGGCAATACGATGGGAGATGCATAGTGCTTTGAACATAATGCGCTCCTTAATGGGCAGCCAGTGAGGTGTCGCCAGTGCTTGCTTCCCAGATGCTCTTCTCGATAGGTTCAGCACCAGGCGGGCAGCAGCATTTTGAGCAGACTGCAACTGCTTTAGCCCTTTTTGGCTTAGACCAACAAACAGGGCATTTCCATAATCTAAGTGAGGGGTAACTAGAGCGTGTATCAAGGATTTCCTAGTACTGATAGGAGATCTAGTACTTTCCGTAAGGTTTTAAGGATTCCGTAACACTTGCCCGTCACCTTAGCAATATGTTGCCCAAAAGACAGACCGGAGTCTAGCAGGACCCCTAAGTTCTTCACTGCCTCTGAAGGGGCAGGTGTCTGTCCTAATTCAATCGGCCACCACGCCGATGACCAAATTGATGGAATTCTCCCAATTACCAACACCTCTGTCTTGTCCTCGTTAAGACGCAGACAGTTGTTATTCATCCAAATGGCTACACCCGTAAGGCAGGCGGAAAAGTTTGCTGCCGCCTCACTCTGACCCTGCGCAAGGGTAATCATTAATTGAGTATCATCGGCATATGTGACGATGTCTACTCCAAATGATTCCACAATGCGGGCAAGGGGTTCCATATAAAGATTGAATAATGTTGGGCTCAGACTAGAGCCCTGTGGAACCCCATGCCTCAACTCTCGATGGGAGGATTTGAACGGGGGACAATGCACTTGAAAACTTCTGTTCGCTAAGAAGGATCCTATCCACTCATGGGCCGGCCATTCTATTCCCATTTCTGACATACGTGCTAGCAGCGTGGTGTGCGATACGGTGTCAAATGCCGCACTTAGGTATAATAGTACCAACGCTGCTGTGCGCCCCTCATCCGCTGTTTGTCTCAGAAGTTCCGTGGAGTATAGGATGGCTGATAGACATCAATTAATTAAAGAATTGAGACCCATTCTGTTACCCACCCCCTTTATTAATCAATCCTGTTAATTATGTTACCTAGCAAAAAGCACAATCAGGCAGCATTATAATTACTTCTTCTTTAGGAACTGCACGAACTCCATGAGCTTTCGTCACAGAAAAGACATAACATAAGCACACAAAATAAGCACATGCCATTAGTTAAACAGCCGCATTTAATACTGACAAAGACAATAGACAAGGTTAGTTTATTATTTTTTCTTTGCGTTTGCAACATAAAGCACATTTGTTTATCCCACGTGTATTGATGAATGTATTCTTAAATAAAGTTGATTAGTAATTTCACCACAGCATATTAATTTAATTACTGTTATGGGAGATTAACTTCACAAGTTTGAACAAAATTTTGTTCTTCACCTTGCTTCATCAACTCCGAGGATTGCAGGGGTGTCCTGCTCATTCAGGGGCACCCTCATACTTATACCCGAGCACCCTGCTTTCAGGATTTTAAGGCTTGCCTTAGGGGTGACTTATAGGTTTTAGGTACAGTGACCTCAGATATAAGGAAACTTATATCTGTCGTAAGTGTTGCTAGCATCAGCTTACACAGGCTACAATGGCAGGCCTGTAATCACAATTTAGTGGTCTCTCATTGATGACATAATTCATGCTTCAGCCCCTGGGGGGCCATTGGTGTGCCTATGCCCTGGGTATCTTAGTACGATATACCAGGGACTTACAAAAGTACACCAGTAGCCGCCTAAGTACTTACCATGGTCTAATTTAGGGAAGTAGCACAGAGACTGGGGTCCTGATTAGCAGGATCCCAGTCAGACAAATCAGAAAAACATACTGACACCAGCAAAAAGTGGGGGTGGCCATGAAGCAGATTCTACTTACCTACAATACGGCTTCAGTGGGACCTACAGTTTAGAAGCAGTGCCCATGCAGGCTGTGGCGCACTGCACTGAGTGGCCTGAGCACTCACTGGGAGGCTGCTGGGAGCTCTAAGAGGTAAACAAGGGACCTGTGCTCTCTAATCAAAAGGATCCGAGGAGCAGCTGGTGGTGGGAACAGTAAAGTGGTGGGCCACCAGCCATGCTAGAACAGCACACTCATTGAATATGAACATGGCTAGACACAAACACCATCAATCACAAGGAACTAGCACCAAGGGATGACGTGAGATGACCAAGTGACCCGTGCTGATGAAGGCTCTCCTGTGGGTGGAAGTAAAACTGAATGAAACTGGACCAGACTAGAGGATGGGGAGGGCTGACCCAAAGCCCCTGTATGTATGGATTACTTTTAATAGTTTTTTGATGTTATCATAAACCTGGCAGAGACCTAAAGCTAGACCGATGAGGGCACAAGAGTGCATGAAGTGGCTGCAGAGCTGTGTCTGAGGACTTCAGCTCACCAACAGCAGACACTGAAAGAGCATTTTTAGAAGTGATGAATGAAGATGAACTCAACATGTGCATGTTTGGATGCTGTGATGTCATTGTCGTTTCTCTACTTTGGATTGTTTTTTTGGGTGACCGATGGTGGTAAGCATGTCTCGGTGACTCGACGGCTCCACTTTTTGTAACAATTGCATCCATGTGATGGTGGCACAGTCTCTTCCTTTGGAGTTTGAAAGAACACATTTGCTTTATTTTTTCACACATTTATTTTTACTCACAGCACAGTTTTTGTTTGTTTTAAATTGCAGTTTTAGGACACGCTTCTCCAATCACGTTATGACTGTAAGCTTCTTGGATGTTTCAGCTACTGAGCATGTATAATTTTAAATTGTAAATTTCCCCCTCATGAAGGACTCGAAGTCCGAAATGGATAGGTATTCTTGCTGATAAAAGTCTGGACAAACTTTTTAATTTGTCGAATATTTGCAATTTTTTCGTGAAGAAGAATATATCCACAAGGGTTTGTAGCCGTCATCAGGGCCCTGTGCACAGTGTGACCCGGGACTATGACGACAGCCATCAAAGCATGGACACAGCTCCTCCGTGACCCTGGACTGAGGTCACACCAGCTCGGCGCCGTTGAAAATTTAAAATCAGGCAGATTTCATTAAGTGGGAGTGCGTTTGAAACCAACAGAGACCCTAAAACTGCCAGAAACATCTAGATTACTGAAAAGTAGGCCCACTGTAGTGTAAGGTAAGATATGTATATTCCGTTAGGAATTCCAAGACAAACTCAGTGTTGAAATAGGGTTGGTAGGTCTCCATAGGTGCTCCAGGCTCAGGATCTACAGTCATCCCACTGGAAGCGCTCCAAACAAAAACATCCCATGGTGTCTTGTATGTTTAACCCTGCGCGAACCTATCAGAGGTCTACATGTGTCTAATAATGTAGGTCCAACCGTGGCAGAGATATGTCCCTGCGTGAGGAAGACTGAAGGGACTGTTGCTTCCGGCAAGTTATGGACTTCGTGAGTATGGTGAGGGTTTAGTATGGAGCCGTGAGGTTGGAGTATGGAGCCGTGAGGGTGGAGTATGGATCGGTGGTGAGGGTGGAGTATGGAGCCTTGAGGGTGGAGTATGGAGCCGTGAGGTTGGAGTATGGAGCCGTGAGGGTGGAGTATGGATCGGTGGTGAGGGTGGAGTATGGAGCCTTGAGGGTGGAGTATGGACTGGTGGTGAGGGAGGAGTATGGATCGGTGGTGAGGGTGGAGTATGGAGCTGGTGGTAAGGGTGGAGTATGGACCGGTGGTGAGGGAGGAGTATGGATCGGTGGTGAGGGTGGAGTATGGAGCTGGTGGTAAGGGTGGAGTATGGAGCCGTGAGGTTGGAGTATGGAGCCGTGAGGGTGGAGTATGGATCGGTGGTGAGGGTGGAGTATGGAGCCTTGAGGGTGGAGTATGGACCGGTGGTGAGGGAGGAGTATGGATCGATGGTGAGGGTGGAGTATGGAGCTGGTGGTAAGGGTGGAGTATGGACCGGTGGTGAGGGAGGAGTATGGATCGGTGGTGAGGGTGGAGTATGGAGCCAGGGATGGGGGTGGAGTATGGACCGGTGGTGAGGGTGGAGTATGGAACCGGTGGTGAGGGTGTGATGGAGCAAGGTTTCGCATATTACGCGACTTGCTTGGATTCAAGAACCTCAAATAACCTATAACTATGTAATTCAACCTGTTCGTCTTACTAATTTCCCTTTATTCTGACATTTGGTTGTCCTAGAGACGCTTGCCTATGTGTTTACTAACTCAATAACGTTTGTATCTAAAATGGCCGCTGCTTGGCGTGTTTCTTTCTGCGCATGCGTTAGTCACACTCACGTGACGTGACGTACTTGCAGTTCTGGTGGGAATCTTTGCGCTTGCGCACCTGCTTCTAAAATGGCTGTCTGTGTCCTCACATGGTGAAGCTTGCACTGATGTTTCATGTTATTGTCTGTCTGCACTAATCCCTCACGCATTAGTATATTTTAAATAAAGGGGTATAGAGTAGCTATTCATGGTATACAGTGTATTCATTTATTTCTATGTTTTAATTTGTTTTCGCTTACTTTTCATGTACCACGGTATTGAGGGTTGATGGGATGCTCGGGAATACATATTGAAGTACACTACTGCGCATGACAGACTTCGGCCAGTGACATTGAATGGGTGCCAACCAGAGGTGGCAGCCAAGACGTGCCTGGGAAGATGCACCTTCACCCAGCCGAAGAAGTCGAACTGTACTACAATTGATACAAATGTATTTCTTTCATTGTATTCCGTAGAATAGGTCATGGGAACCCCAAAATCAATAGGCGGTCCCAGAATATGCAAAACTAGGCTTGTAGAATTCGAAGGTGATTGGTGTGTTGACCTATCCTACTTGGGGACCAATCAAAATTGGGGATTCTGACACTTGCAACATTTGGGGGGTGGTAGCTGCAACTTGCACGAGTCTAGAACAGAGTGAATCCATTGTTATGGGACATCCTGTAACTGTGTATGTTCCACATGCAGTTGTAATTTTACTGACCAGAACTAAAACCCAGTATCTCACCCCTAATCGGCTGACTAAGTACGAGAGGATTCTCGTAGGTGCTGCAAATGTAGTCATTACTCGGTGTAACATCCTGAATCCAGCTACCCTGCTACCAGACTCAATAATTGCAGAAGCAAAGGGGGAGGTCGAGCACGATTGCATTGACCTGACAGAATTCAGTACCAAACCACGCCCAGACATCAAGGAAGTACCCCTGCCTGTAGAAGATAGTGAACTGTTTGTGGATGGCTCATGTATGAGACACGAACTTGTAGGCCTAAGTGCTGCTTATGCTGTAGTCACAGTAGAAGGCATTAAAGAAGCATCTTGTTTATTTGGAGTGAAGTCTGCACAAGTAGCCGAATTGATTGCATTGACAAGGGCCTGTAAAATTGGAAAAAATAAAAGAATAACCGTATATACTGACAGTCAATACTGTTATGGGGTGGTGCATGACTTCGTCCAATTGTGGCTGCAAAGAGAGTTTCTGACTTCTTCAGGTACTCCTATCAGAAATGGAAAAGTTGTACAAGAATTACTGGACGCAATCCAGTTACCAAAAGAATTGGCAGTGGTCAAATGTGCTGCTCACAAATCTGGCACTGATCATGTGACATTAGGAAATCGATATGCTGATGAAGTGGCCCAACATTGTGCCAAACATCGAATGTCTGTAAACATCAAATTGGGGGGATATGGAAACAGCTGCCAACTTATGGTGTTTGAGGATGTGCCTACCTGGGAAGAATTGAGAGATTGGCAGCATACTGCGCCACCAAAGGAAAAGGAAAAATGGAGGAAACTTGGTTGTCGACAGAGAAGTGAGGATGGTGTCATTGTGGGCCCAAATGGTATGCCTGTGTTGCCTAGACATCTGCTTGCTTCAATGGCCAGATTGATCCATGGAGATTCACACGTTGGTAGGGATGCCATGGTTCTGGTTTTCCAACAAACATGGTACAACCCAAAGTTCAGGAAAGTAGCAGAGTCACTCTGCCAGAGGTGCTTAACATGTCAGCAGTTCAACGCTGGGAAGGGAACAGTAGTCGAATTGGGAAAAATTGGGAAGTCAGGAGGTCCTTTTGTAAGATTGCAGATAGACTTCATTCAGTTGCCCCTTTGTAAAGGAATGAGATACGTCCTTGTCATTGTCTGCCTGTTTTCAAAATGGGTGGAAGCCTACCCAAACAAAAATAATGACGCCATAACTGTAGCCAAATTGTTACTGCAGGAACTAATACCTAGGTACGGGGTTCCAGTCACAATTGAATCAGATAGAGGTGGGTATTTCCAGAATGAAGTAATCGATCAGCTCTGTAAAGCATTCAAGATCACACAAAAGCTGCACTGTGCATATCGTCCTGAGGCTTCTGGAGTGGTGGAACAAATAAATGGCACTATCAAATCGAGATTAGGAAAGATGTGTGAATCTACTGGCATGAACTGGATAGATGCTTTACCTCTTGTTCTGATGGGGATCAGAAGTATTCCAGACCGAAAAACAGGCCTGAACCCCCATGAAATCCTGATGGGAAGAGTGATGAGACAAGCACGGGTACCAGGATACAAACTGATAAGCATTTCTGATGATTTGGTACTTGAGTACTGCAAGCAACTGGGTGACCAAGTGCGTTCTATCTCTCGCCAGATTGGGAAAGACGCCGTCGCCAGTCCAACAACTCCAGTCCATAAATTGGTTCCAGGCGATTGGGTTATACTAAAGAAGCATACTCGTTCAAATTGCCTTGCACTGAAGTGGGGACAACAATGCCAAGTGATACTGGTGACCACGACAGCGGTGAAGTGTGCCGGCGTTCCAAAGTGGATCCATGCCAGCCATACCAAGAAGGTGATCAGAGACGAGAAAACTGACGCTGAAGGTTGTCCAGCTGAGGGGTCTCCAGACGATGGTCCTGAAGTAGCTGATGACGAACAACCAAGCACCAGTCAAGATGAGTGGATACCCATAATCGACCTGACTCATGACCCAATCAGAACAAGAAGTCAAACTTACCCAGACAGAGAGTGGAATAGTGAGGAAGAGACAGGAGTAGGAGAAGACAATCAGATTATCGAAATCCATGTCAAATCTGAAGGAGAAGAAGATCAGACAGGGACAGAACAAGTAATCGACACACCTCCACAAACTCCTGAGATTGAAAAGGGACAGACAGGAACTAGTGTAAAAGTTCAAGCAGAGGAAAATCAAGGGTTCGAAGTGCTTGAACAGGACCAGAGAGAACTAGACGAACGTGTTCAGGACTCAGAAACCGAAACGCCCAAAAGCCAAATCCAGTATACACCTGAACAAGGCCAGCTTAGTAACCAGGCAGAAGAATTAGATATAAGACCTGGGACTAGTCAGACAGGAAGGGAAGAAACAGAAGTAGAAGTGGCACAAACAAACGAAAATAAAAGAGCGTTAGAAGAAAGCCAAACCACAGTGCCAGCTAAAAGACTCAAGAAAAGGAAAAATATCGAACCAAGATATATTAAGAGACTGAGACTGAGACTAAAAACAGTAGAAGAAAAACTTGAGCAAAGAAGGAAGAGCTCCCGTATAGCAGAGCAAGCTGGAGAAAGCTCCAAAAGAAGAAGTGATCGAATAAAAAGACTGAACGAAAAATATCAAGATCCTGAATGGACTTATTTGATATTGGAGGAATTTGAGGATCTTGATATAACTGACGAAAGTAACAAAGAACAGACAGCTGATCAGTCTGCTGAAGAAGACGAACCAACCTGAAGTTGCTCAGTGTAAGCTACCTGTGCAAAGTTACAAAGAGGGGTTGAGAACTTCTTCTAAGCAAAAATGTCTGATTCAAATGTGAATGGAAAGCCTAGACGTAATTGTTGTAAAACATGCTGCAAAGTATGTATATGTAGTGTAGACTTAGTGTTAATAATTTGGATTGGACTAACAGTTTTTATTCCTTATATGGTGAGCAAAAATACTAATATTGACCCTACACAGACGGTGACAAAAGACTCTGAAGAACTGACAACACAAAGTGTAGAAAGACGTGAGAAAGCACTTAGCATCAGACAAACAAAATCAGACTTAGAAGCACCAGATGAGGAAGGACTACATTATCACGGAGTTAAGAACCAAACTCATTTAAATGTATTTGCAAACCTGTTAGTGCATTATGTAGAAACCGTGGAAATAGAAGACTGCTATGTCTGCATGAAGCTACCTACTTCTGTAGCTGAAGGCGTGACTTATCATCACCTGCCCTTGACTTATGGAATTTCCTGTAGTATTTTAGCTAGCTTGTTCTACAAAAGAGGACCGTTACAGTACTATTACTCTAACTCAGACGTGATATTTTCTGAACTTCCTATACGTGGAAATCTGAATCCTGTACATACTAAAAATGACGTTACACGTTATATGGGAGAATACTTTCTGACTATAGGTACCATAGATTTAAATGACGCACACAGAGATAACTTGACCTGTTCATTACATGAACAAGAGAAAATGTTTCTAAACATGGCAGAGAAAAGAAGGGAGAGTTTCCAAAGTAAGGCAAATGATAAAAGACAGAAAACTCCTAAATGGGCTGAAAACATGGAAGGCTCCTCAAATGGTGGGGCTGGTCCTGCTTTGTTGCTGGATTTCGAGAGAAAAGGGAAACTCTGTCTTCACCGCGAAAGTACTAGTTATTATAATAACATTTTCATTGGTTCCAGTCAATGTGAGCACAATTACAAGGTAATTGGAGGATGGGGTTTCAAAAATGGGTCAGAACCTGTGTTTCCCGGAATTTATTATATATGTGGAAACAAGGCTTATTTCGAATTGCCGGATCACTGGTATGGAAGATGCTACTTTGGCATTGTCTTCCCGAAAATATACCATGTGAATGAAATTGCTGGAAGCAATGAAAACACTAATGGTTTAGCGCGTAGTAAAAGAGAAAGTGTAGGTGAAATAATGGGTAGTATTTTTAGTGCACTGATACCTGGAGTGGGAGTGGTTCTGAACACACACAGAATTTGCAAATTGTCAACAATAGTAGATGTGTTGTCTACTGACACAGCTCATGGATTTCTGTTGGTCAATACCGAAATGGTTGCGATCAGATCTATGGCTTTACAGAACAGACTTGCTCTTGACACCTTATTAGCAAAAGAGGGCGGAGTCTGCCGGATGTTGAAAGCGCAACATTGTTGCACTTACATACCGGACAAAAGGGTGCAAATCAAGAAATATGTGAAGAACTTTACAAATTTGGAAAAAGAACTCAAACCACTGGAGGTTGATAGTCCCTGGAAGAGACTTACTGATGGTCTCTCCGCTGTAGGTCATTGGTTTTCTAATTTAGGTAAAGGTTTATTGTTTAAGGTACTGATGCCAATTGGAATAATAGGTTTCATCATATTTCTCATATTTGTCTGTTGCAAATGTCGCAAACACACAAATAAGTACACTGTGAATAAGAGAGCTGTGAAACGGAGTGTGGATGAACCTGAATTGGAGGAACTGAATAATCAGATTTACAAAAGGGTGAAAAATTCTCACCCTAATAAAGAAGTTAAGGAAAAATTAAATAGAATGTTGGAAGAGATTGAAATGAACAAAGTTTAAAAGTTGGCATCTGATTCCATTAGTTTGTGATGATAGTAAATATCATCAAAGAGGGGATTGATGGAGCAAGGTTTCGCATATTACGCGACTTGCTTGGATTCAAGAACCTCAAATAACCTATAACTATGTAATTCAACCTGTTCCTCTTACTAATTTCCCTTTATTCTGACATTTGGGTGTCCTAGAGATGCTTGCCTATGTGTTTACTAACTCAATAACTTTTGTATCTAAAATGGCCGCTGTTTGGCGGGTTTCTTTCTGCGCATGCGTTAGTCACACTCACGTGACGTGACGTACTTGCAGTTCTGGTGGGAATCTTTGCGCTTGCGCACTTGCTTCTAAAATGGCTGTCTGTGTCCTCACATGGTGAAGCTTGCGCTGATGTTTCATGTTATTGTCTGTCTGCACTAATCCCCCACGCATTAGTATATTTTAAATAAAGGGGTATAGAGTAGCTATTCATGGTATACAGTGTATTAATTTATTTCTATGTTTTAATTTGTTTTCGCTTACTTTTCATGTACCACGGTATTGAGGGTTGATGGGATGCTCGGGAATCCATATTGAAGTACACTACTGCGCATGACAGACTTCGGCCAGTGACATTGAATGGGTGCCAACCAGAGGTGGCAGCCAAGACGTGCCTGGGAAGATGCACCTTCACCCAGCCGAAGAAGTCGAACTGTACTACAATTGATACAAATGTATTTCTTTCATTGTATTCCGTAGAATAGGTCATGGGAACCCCAAAATCAATAGGCGGTCCCAGAATATGCAAAACTAGGCTTGTAGAATTCGAAGGTGATTGGTGTGTTGACCTATCCTACTTGGGGACCAATCAAAATTGGGGGGGGATTCTGACACAACATTTGGGGGGTGGTACACTGACCCGAAAACAGTATAACTAGCCTAGGCTTAGCTAGAGAAATTGTCCGACTTGTCTGAATAGCTGACCTGTCACTCAATAGGTGACTGATACAGAGGGCTGCGGAGCACTCTGTCTGAAATATACCATAGACTCAAGAGGTTTTACTGAACCTTAAGTGCTGGCGGAGCACTTTGCTGGGGAATTCGCTAACCCAATCGGGGTTCTGGCTGATAGCTGCAGAGAGGGTGGAGCGCAGGCGTTGCTTCCAAACTGCGGGTGCTGGTCGTTCCTTGGTGGTCCTGTCCTGATCCTAATCTGGGTTTCCTGTCCTGTCCTGGGGTGTCCATTCTGCACCTGCTGTCCCATTGATGACTGTCCTTCCTTGGGGTTTTTCCTGTCCTTAACTGACCCGTGGCCAGGGTTGGTCTTCACACCATTCTAGGTAAATATATAGTGCTGAAACTCTATACTGCACCTTCTATTTTTCTGTCTTTGCTTCAATAAAGACATACCTTTGCATATGTTAATTTCCCATGCTTTTCGCAAAATATCTACTGAAAGTCATACATTTATTTTTCATAGCATGTTCCTATGTTTCCCCATCCTTTAAGCATATTTCTCCATACTGTTTATGAAATATAGATGTGGTTTATAATTTTCTCTTTCAAGCTGATATGAAGTAATGTTGCTAGAACTATAGCGTGTTCCCTTTTTTCCCTTCCTATAGATGTATAGGATTTCCAAACTTCCATCCGACTTTTGAAGTATTTCCCAGTAGTGAAATTCTAGTTTTTGCCTAAAATTTTGCCCCATCTATAGTTATTCATTCTTGAGTTACATACCTGCAAGTTTTATTAGTCTATTTCCTGTTCCTAAGCTTCCATTAGACTCATAGATGGTCGCCCTAGTATACTTCCTATATGGTTATGTGCTCTTTGTTTTCTTGATTATCGATTGCCTTTTGGTTGTAAACTGTATGCTTTCCGAATCTGAATTTTAGATAAAACCTTTAAAACTTCTCGAGTATTGGTCATTTAATGAATACAAAGAAATATAAAGTTGGTATTGTGTTGCCTGCCTTTCTTTTACAGCTAGCTCCCTGATCCATTGTGATCATAGGTACCCGTAACAGTGGATTGGTAAGTCGGGTACAGTAGAAATAAATAGGAAAGGAATCAGGGTTACTGGTAGTAGAGTGTAAGGTCACCTGATTAATGTATATGATAAATTAAATTATATGGGCCCGATACGTATATAGTAAATTTTGTTGGTTGGGTGACCTGCGTGCTCTATCAGGTGGAGTATGGACACGGTGGTGAGGGTGGAGTATGGAGCTGATGGTGAGGGTGAGGGTGGAGTATGGAGCCGGTGGTGAGGGTGGAGTATGGACCAGTGGTGAGGGTGGAGTAGGGACCCGGTGGTGAGGGTGGAGTATGATGCCGGTGGTAAGGGTGGAGTATGGAGCCGGCGGTGAGGGTGGAGTATGGAGCCGGCGGTGAGGGTGGAGTATGGGCCAGTGATGAGGGTGGAGTATGGAGCCGGTGGTGAGGGTGGAGTATGGACTCGTTGGTGAGAGTGCAGTATGGAGCTGGTGGTGAGGGTGGATTATGGAGCCGCTGGTGAGAGCAGAGTATGGAGCCGGTGGTGAGGGTGGAGTATGGAGCCGGTGGTGAGGGTGGAGTATGAAACGGAGGTGAGGGTGGAGTATGGAGCTGGTGGTGAGGGTGGAGTATGGAGCCAGTGGTAAGGGTGGGGTATGGAGCTTTTGTGAGGGTGGAGTATGGAGCGGTGGTGAGGGTGGAGTATGGAGCCGGTGGTGAGGGTGGAGTATGGACCAGTGGTGAGGGTGGAGTATGGAGCCGGTGGTGAGGGTGGAGAAAGGACCTGGTGGAGAGGGTGCACTATTAAGCTGGTGGTGAGGGCGGAGTATGGAGCTTGTGGTGAGGGTGGAGTATAGAGCCGGTGGTGAGGGTGGAGTATGGAGCCGGTGGTGAGGGTGCAGTATGGAACCGGTGGTGAGGGTGGAGTATGGAGATGGTGGTGAGGGCAGAGTATGGAGCTGGTGGTGAGGGCGGAGTATAGAGCCGGTGGTGAGGGTGGAGTATGGAGCTGGTGGTGAGGGTGGAGTAAGGAACCAGTGGTGAGGGAGCACTATTAAGCTGGTGGTGAGGGCGGAGTATGGAGCTTGTGGTGAGGGTGGAGTATGGAGCCGGCGGAGAGGGTGGAGTACGGAGCCAGTGGTGAGGGTGGAGTATAGAGCCGGTGGTGAGGGTACAGTATGGAACCGGTGGTGAGGGTGGAGTATGGAGCTGGTGGTGAGAGCGGAGTATGGAGCTGGTGGTGAGGGTGGAGTATAGAGCCGGTGGTGAGGGTACAGTATGGAACCGGCGGTGAGGGTGGAGTATGGAGCCGGTGGTGAGGGTGGAGTATAGAGCCAGTGGTGAGGGTACAGTATGGAACCGGTGGTGAGGGTGGAGTATGGAGCTGGTGGTGAGGGCGGAGTATGGAGCTGGTGGTGAGGGCGGAGTATAGAGCCGGTGGTGAGGGTGGAGTATGGAGTCAGCGGTGAGGGTGGAGTATGGAGCTGGTGGTGAGGGTGGAGTATGGAGCCGGTGATGTGGGTGCAGTATGGAGCGGTGGTGAGGGTGGAGTATGGAGCCAGTGGTGAGGGTGGAGTATGGAGCCGGGTGTGAGGGTGGAGTATGGAGCTGGTGGTGAGGGTGGAGTATGGACCAGTGGTGAGGGTGGAGTATGGAGCTGGTGGTGAGGGTAGAGTATGGACCAGTGGTGAGGGTGGAGTATGGAGCTGGTGGTGAGGGTAGAGTATGGACCAGTGGTGAGGGCGGAGTATGGAGCTGGTGGTGAGGGTGGAGTAAGGACCCGGTGGTGAGGGTGCACTATTAAGCTGGTGGTGAGGACGGAGTATGGAGCTTGTGGTGAGGGTGGAGTATAGAACCGGCGGTGAGGGTGGAGTATGGAGCCGGTGGTGAGGGTGGAGTATAGAGCCGGTGGTGAGGGTACAGTATGGAACCGGTGGTGAGGGTGGAGTATGGAGCTGGTGGTGAGGGCGGAGTATGGAGCTGGTGGTGAGGGCGGAGTATAGAGCCGGTGGTGAGGGCGGAGTATGGAGCTGGTGGTGAGGGTGGAGTATGGAGTCGGTGGTGAGGGTGGAGTATGGAGCGGGTGGTGAGGGTGGAGTATAGAGCCGGTGGTGAGGGTACAGTATGGAACCGGTGGTGAGGGTGGAGTATGGAGCTGGTGGTGAGGGCGGAGTATTGAGCCGGTGGTGTGGGTGCAGTATGGAGCGGTGGTGAGGGTGGAGTATGGAGCCAGTGGTGAGGGTGGAGTATAGAGCCGGTGGTGAGGGTACAGTATGGAGCGGTGGTGAGGGTGGAGTGGGGGGCCGGTGTTGAGGGTGGAGTATACAGCCAGTGGTGAGGGTGGAGTATGGAGCCGGTGGTGAGGGTGGAGTATGGAGCCCGTGTTGAGGGAGGTGTATAGAGCCGGTGGTGTGGGTGGAGTAAGGAGCCGGTGTTGAGGGTGGAGTATGGAGCCGGTGGTGAGGGTGGAGTATGGAGCCCATGTTGAGGGTGGAGTATAGAGCCGGTGGTATGGGTGGAGTAAGGAGCCGGTGTTGAGGGTGGAGTATGGAGCCGGTGGTGAGGGTGGATTATGGAGCCGGTGTTGAGGGTGGAGTATAGAGCCGGTGTTGAGGGTGGAGTATGGACCGGTGGTGAGGGGGGAGTATGGACCGGTGGTGAGGGTGGAGTGTAGAGCCAGTGGTGAGGCTGGAGTATGGAGCCGGTGGTGAGGGTGGAGTATGGAGCCGGTGTCGCAAACATGTTCCTAAAGCGCCGTGAGGCAGCCGCTGCTGGTATAGAGCGCACATTCTCCATTGAGACGGCCACTAAGTTTGCATCGACGCGCGGTTTTGCTGCTAAAAGTATACAGTGCACAAATGATAATGTGTGGAAATCAGGTTTCAGCGAATATTTATCATTTGCACATCATTCAGTATATGGTCTTCATTATTTTGAGCCTATTAAAATCTTTGTTTCCGTCACACTCCAGAATTACAAATGCTTCAGTTGAAATATGTGCACAGTTCATTTCCTGGTATTTTAAAGTTGTTGTGTTTTAAGGGACATCCTTTGGCCCCCCCTTTCACTTCCTCTTCCCAGCAAGATTGTCAGAGAGTTCACTTTACAAAATCCTCTCACTTTGCAGCCACTGACACCTCAGGAAACACCAGTTTCAGAATCAGCAGAAGACACAGCCGGGCCTTTGACCAATGTCGCAGCAAAAGTGACAAGATGAATACGAATTTTAAAGTCTGCTTCATTGCTCGTTCACATTCTGAACTCCAGCATGGTTATTTTTGGGGGTGCTGCAGCACCCCCGCACCCTACTTCCAGCACCTATCGCCGGGTCACCACCATTCTGAAGCCATATGCAGCACAGTTAATAAATCAGACTTGGATGGGGGAGGGGCTGGGTAGATTGGAAGGTGGATGAGTCTGCACTAATGTGTCTGTCACTGAGGAAAATAAAAATAGAGATTTAGGCCCATATTTATCAATGTTCTCGCAACGCGACAATCCACCATGCTGAGCTGCGCTGCATCAAAGGGAGAGGGCAGCAATGCGCTGTATTTAACATTATACAGTGCATTCCTGCTGCCCGCGCTGCATGAAAGGGAGAGGGCATCAATGCGCTGTATTTAACATTATACGGTGCATTCCTGCTGCCCGCGCTGCATGAAAGGGAGAGGGCATCAATGCGCTGTATTAACATTATACGGTGCATTCCTGATGCCAGCGCTGCATGAAAGGGAGAGGGCAGCAATGCGCTGTATTTAACATTATACGGTGCATTCCTGCTGCCCGCGCTGCATGAAAGGGAGAGGGCATCAATGCGCTGTATTTAACATTATACGGTGCATTCCTGCTGCCCGCGCTGCATGAAAGGGAGAGGGCATCAATGCGCTGTATTAACATTATACGGTGCATTCCTGCTGCCCACGCTGCATGAAAGGGAGAGGGCATCAATGCGCTGTATTAACATTATACGGTGCATTCCTGATGCCAGCGCTGCATGAAAGGGAGAGGGCAGCAATGCGCTGTATTTAACATTATACGGTGCATTCCTGCTGCCCGCGCTGCACGAAAGGGAGAGGGCAGCAATGCGCTGTATTTAACATTATACGGTGCATTCCTGCTGCCTGCGCTGGCGCACAGAACTCCTGCCTAGCACCAACGCAGGCATTTATGCCCCATGGTGCAAGGGTGGGGGTGTTACAGGCAGGATTGTTTTTGTGCAGGAAGGGACATCTTCCTGCACAAAACAATCCTCAGAGGCATTTTCCTCCTTCTACACTTGCTGCACAATGCAGCTCACTTACAAAGAGAAAACAATGAAGAAAAATAAAGATATTTCTCCTCGTTGCGCCTCTGGTGGGGAGGTGAACACTTCTGACGCATTCCCAGGTCTACCCGTGTTGGTAAATCTGGGAATGTGTCAGAATGCATGGGTGGATGCACGGAAACACCCACGCTCCACCCATGGCACGCCTCCCTGCCGCAGAGACACCCACGCTCCACCCATTACACGCCTCCCTGCCGCAGAGACACCCACGCTCCACCCGTGGCACGCCTCCCTGCCGCAGAGACACCCACGCTCCACCCATGGCATGCCTCCCTTCTGCAGAGACACCCACGCTCCACCCATGGCACGCCTCCCTGCCGCAGAGACACCCACGCTCCACCCATGGCACGTCTCCCCACTGCAGAGACACCCACGCTCCACCCATGGCACGCCTCCCTGCCGCAGAGACACCCATGCTCCACCCATGGTACGCCTCCCTGCCGCAGAGACAATCACGCTCCACCCATGGCACGCCTCCCTGCCACAGAGACACCCACGCTCCACCCATGGCACGCCTCCCTGCTGCAGAGACAACCATGCTCCACCCATGGCACGCCTCCCTGCCGCAGAGTCACCCACGCTCCACCCATGGCACTCCTCCCTGCCGCAGAGACACCCACGCTCCACCCATGGCAAGCATCCCTGCCGCAGAGACACCCACGCTCCACCCATGGCACGCCTCCCTGCCGCAGAGACACCCACGCTCCACCCATGGCACGCCTCCCTGCCGCAGACTCACCCACGCTCCACCCATGGCATGCCTCCCTGCCGCAGAGACACCCACGCTCCACCCATGGCACGCCTCCCTGCCGCAGAGACACCCACGCTCCACCCATGGCATGCCTCCCTGCCACAGAGTCACCCACGCTCCACCCATGGCACCCCTCCCTGCCTCAGAGACACCCACGCTCCACCCATGGCACGCCTCCCTGCCACAGAGACACCTACGCTCCACCCATGGCACGCATCCCTGCCGCAGAGACACCCACGCTCCACCCATGGCACGCCTCCCTGCCGCAGAGACACCCACACTCCACCCATGGCACGCCTTCCTGCCAAAGAGACACCCATGCTTCACCCATGGCACGCCTCCCTGCCACAGAGACACCTACGCTCCACCCATGGCACGCATCCCTGCCGCAGAGACACCCACGCTCCACCCATGGCACGCCTCCCTGCCGCAGAGACACCCACACTCCACCCATGGCACGCCTCCCTGCCGCTGAGACACCCACGCTCCACCCATGGCACGCCTCCCTGCCGCAGGGACACCCACGCTAGACCCATGGCACGCCTCCCTGCCGCAGAGACACCCACGCTCCACCCATGGCACATCTCCCTGCCGCAGAGACACTCACGCTCCACCCATGGCACGCCTCCCTGCCGTAGAGACACTCACGCTCCACCCATGGCACGGCTCTCTGCCGTAGAGATACCTACGCTCCACCCATGGCACGCCTCCCTGCCGCAGAGACACTCACGCTCCACCCATGGCATATCTCCCTGCCGCAGGGACACCCACGCTCCACCCATGGCACGCCTCCCTGCCGTAGAGATACCTACGCTCCACCCGTGACACGCCTCCCTGCCGCAGAGACACCCACGCTCCACCCATGGCACATCTCCCTGCCGCAGAGACACTCACGCTCCACCCATGGCACGCCTCCCTGCCACAGAGACACCCACGCTCCACCCATGGCATATCTCCCTGCCGCAGGGACACCCACGCTCGACCCATGGCATATCTCCCTGCCGCAGAGACACCCACGCTCCACCCATGGCACGCCTCCCTGCCGTAGAGATACCTACGCTCCACCCATGGCATGCCTCCCTGCCACTGAGACTCCCACGCTCCACCCATGGCACGCCTCCCTGCCACAGAGACACCCACGCTCCACCCATGGCACGCCTCCCTGCCGTAGAGATACCTACGCTCCACCCATGGCATGCCTCCCTGCCACTGAGACACCCACGCTCCACCCATGGCACTCCTCCCTGCCACAGAGACACCCACGCTCCACCCATGGCACGCCTCCCTGCCACAGAGACACCCACGCTCCACCCATGGCACGCCTCCCTGCCGCAGGGACACCCACGCTCCACCCATGGCACGCCTGCCTGCCGCAGAGACACCCACGCTCCACCCATGGCACATCTCCCTGCCGCAGAGACACTCACGGTCCACCCATGGCATATCTCCCTGCCGCAGGGACACCCACGCTCCACCCATGGCACGCCTCCCTGCCGTAGAGATACCTACGCTCCACCCATGGCACGCCTCCCTGCCGCAGAGACACTCAGGCTCCACCCATGGCACATCTCCCTGCCGCAGAGACACTCACGCTCCACCCATGGCATATCTCCCTGCCGCAGGGACACCCACGCTCCACCCATGGCACGCCTCCCTGCCGTAGAGATACCTACGCTCCACCCATGGCACGCCTCCCTGCCGCAGAGACACTCACGCTCCACCCATGGCATATCTCCCTGCCGCAGGGACACCCACGCTCCACCCATGGCACGCCTCCCTGCCGCAGAGACACCCACGCTCCACCCGTGGCACATCTCCCTGCCGCAGAGACACTCACGCTCCACCCATGGCACGCCTCCCTGCCACAGAGACACCCACGCTCCACCCATGGCATATCTCCCTGCCGCAGGGACACCCACGCTCGACCCATGGCATATCTCCCTGCTGCAGAGACACCCACGCTCCACCCATGGCACGCCTCCCTGCCGTAGAGATACCTACGCTCCACCCATGGCATGCCTCCCTGCCACTGAGACACCCACGCTCCACCCATGGCACGCCTCCCTGCCACAGAGACACCCACGCTCCACCCATGGCACGCCTCCCTGCCTTAGAGATACCTACGCTCCACCCATGGCATGCCTCCCTGCCACTGAGACACCCACGCTCCACCCATGGCACTCCTCCCTGCCACAGAGACACCCACGCTCCACCCATGGCACGCCTCCCTGCCACAGAGACACCCACGCTCCACCCATGGCACGCCTCCCTGCCGTAGAGATACCTACGCTCCACCCATGGCATGCCTCCCTGCCACTGAGACACCCACGCTCCACCCATGGCACGCCTCCCTGCCACAGAGACACCCACGCTCCACCCATGGCACGCCTCCCTGCCGTAGAGATACCTACGCTCCACCCATGGCATGCCTCCCTGCCACTGAGACACCCACGCTCCACCCATGGCACTCCTCCCTGCCACAGAGACACCCACGCTCCACCCATGGCACGCCTCCCTGCCACAGAGACACTCACGCTCCACCCATGGCATATCTCCCTGCCGCAGGGACACCCACGCTCCACCCATGGCACGCCTCCTTGCCGTAGAGATACCTACGCTCCACCCATGGCACGCCTCCCTGCCGCAGAGACACTCACGCTCCACCCATGGCATATCTCCCTGCCGCAGGGACACCCACGCTCCACCCATGGCACGCCTCCCTGCCGTAGAGATACCTACGCTCCACCCGTGACACGCCTCCCTGCCGCAGAGACACCCACGCTCCACCCATGGCACATCTCCCTGCCGCAGAGACACTCACGCTCCACCCATGGCACGCCTCCCTGCCACAGAGACACCCACGCTCCACCCATGGCATATCTCCCTGCCGCAGGGACACCCATGCTCGACCCATGGCATATCTCCCTGCTGCAGAGACACCCACGCTCCACCCATGGCACGCCTCCCTGCCGTAGAGATAACTACGCTCCACCCATGGCATGCCTCCCTGCCACTGAGACACCCACGCTCCACCCATGGCACGCCTCCCTGCCACAGAGACACCCACGCTCCACCCATGGCACGCCTCCCTGCCGTAGAGATACCTACGCTCCACCCATGGCATGCCTCCCTGCCACTGAGACACCCACGCTCCACCCATGGCACGCCTCCCTGCCACAGAGACACCCACGCTCCACCCATGGCACGCCTCCCTGCCGCAGAGACACCCACGCTCCACCCATGGCACGCCTCCCTGCCGCAGAGACACCCACGCTCCACCCATGGCACGCCTCCCTGCCGCAGAGACACCCACGCTCCACCCATGGCACGCCTCCCTGCTGCAGAGACACCCACGTTCCACCTATGGCACGTCTTCCTGCCGTAGAGACACCCATCCTCCACCAACGGCACGCCTCCCCGCCGCAGAGACACCCATGCTCCACCCATGGCACGCCTCCCTGCTGCAGAGACACCCACGCTCCACCCATGGCACGCCTCCCTGACGAATAGACACCCACGCTCCACCCATGGCACGCCTCCCTGCCACAGAGACACCCACGCTCCACCATGGCACGCCTCCCTGCCACAGAGACACCCACGCTCCACCCATTGCACGCCTCCC
Source organism: Lissotriton helveticus (assembly GCF_964261635.1). Classification (NCBI taxonomy): domain Eukaryota; kingdom Metazoa; phylum Chordata; class Amphibia; order Caudata; family Salamandridae; genus Lissotriton; species Lissotriton helveticus. Next base: position 26,216,920 of record NC_136065.1, read on the forward strand.
TGCCGTAGAGTAACACACGGCAACGCCCACGCTCCACCCATGGCACGCCTCACTGCTGCAGAGTAGCACATGGCAACACCCATGCTCCACCCATGGCACGCCTCCCTGCCGCAGAGACACCCAAGCTCCACCCATGGCACGCCTCCCTGCCGCAGAGACACCCACGCTCCACCCATGGCACACCTCCCTACCGCAGAGACACCCATGCTCCACCCATGGCACGCCTCCCTGCCTCAGAGACACCCACGCTCCACCCATGGCACGCCTCCCTGCCGCAGAGACACCCACGCTCCACCCATAGCACATCTCCCTGTCGCAGAGACACCCACGCTCCACCCATAGCACACCTCCCTGCCGCAGAGACACCCATGCTCCACCCATGGCACTCCTCCCTGCCGCAGAGACACCCAGGCTCCACCCATTCCACGCCTCCCTGTTGCAGAGACACCCACGCTCCACCCATGGCACGCCTTCCTGCCACAGACACACCCAGGCTCCACCCATTCCACGCCTCCCTGTTGCAGAGACACCCACGCTCCACCCATGGCACGCCTCACTGCTGCAGAGACACCTGCGCTCCACCCATGGCACGCCTCCCTGCCGCAGAGACACCCACGCTCCACCCATTCCACGCCTCCCTGTTGCAGAGACACCCACGCTCCACCCATGGCACGCCTCCCTGCCGCAGAGACACCCACGCTCCACCCATGGCACGCCTCCCTGCCGCAGAGACACCCACGCTCCACCCATGGCACGCCTCCCTGCCGCAGAGATACCCACGCTCCACCCATGGCACGCCTCCCTGCCGTAGAGATACCTACGCTCCACCCATGGCACGCCTCCCTGTTGCAGAGACACCCACGCTCCACCCATTCCACGCCTCCGTGCCGTAGAGACACCCACGCGCCACCCATGGCACGCCTCCCTGCCGCAGAGACACCCACACTCCACCCATGGCACGCCTCCCTGCCGCAGAGACACCCACGCTCCACCCATGGCACGCCTCCCTGCCGCAGAGACACCCACGCTCCACCCATGGCACGCCTCCCTGACGCAGAGACACCCACGCTCCACCCATTCCACGCCTCCCTGTTGCAGAGACACCCACGCTCCACCCATGGCATGCCTCTCTGCCGCAGAGACACCCATGCTCCACCCATGGCACGCCTCTCTGCCGCAGAGACACCCACGCTCCACCCATTCCACTCCTCCCTGTTGCAGAGACACCCACGCTCCACCCATGGCACGCCTCCCTGCCGCAGAGACACCCACGCTCCACCCATGGCACGCCTCTCTGCCGCAGAGACACCCACGCTCCACCCATGGCACGCCTCTCTGCCGCAGAGACACCCATGCTCCTCCCATGGCACGCCTCCCTGCCGCAGAGACACCCACACTCCACCCATGAATTTGAATTTGAAATTAAAAAGCTTATATAGCGCATCGTACACCATTGCGGTTTCTTGGCGCTTTTGATGGCTTGCAATAACCTAATAATGGACCATTTAGAGTGGGAAGGCCTGAGCAAACAAAAAGGTTTTCAGGCCCTTGCGAAAGGCAGAATATTGTTTAGAACTTCGGAGGTGGTCCGGCAAGGAGTTCCAGAATACCGGTGCCAGGAAGGAGAAATTCGAACCTCCCCATTTTTTTCTAGTGAAACGAGGGACTTGAAGTAAGGACTGATCCGACGAACGAAGTTGTCTGGCGGGAACGTAGTTGATTAGAAGGGATGAAATGAAGGCCGGGGCCTTTCCCTGTCTCGCCTGAAAAACCATGCACCCCATCTTAAAAAGTGAGCGTTGCCGGACAGGCAGCCAGTGTAGTTCCTTCAAGAGAGGTGTAGAATGATGGAACCGAGGAAGGCCATACACCAGCCGGGCAGCTTGGTTCTGCACCAGCTGGAGTCTGCGGAGGCTGTATGCCGGAATGCCGTTGTAAAGGGCATTGGCATAGTCTAGGCGGGAGATAACCAGGGCAGACATAATGAGTTTGAGTGCCAACGGGGAAAAGAAACGGGAAACAATACGGATAGTTCGGAGCATAAGAAAACAAGAGGAGACAACAGCAGCAACCTGTGAGTGAAGGGTGAGCTGGTGATTAATTTTTATACCCAATGTTTTTACCGTAGAAGAAGGAATGGGAGGGGTACCAAGAGTGAGGGGCCAAAAAGAAGAGTTCCAGGGACTGGAGGAGCCACCAGTAAGCACCAACTCGGTTTTATCCGGATTGAGCTTCAGATGGTTGTGGCTCATCCAGTCCCTGATAAAAATCATAATAGACTGAAAATTGGAAATAGCGTGAGAGGAGGAAGACAGGTCAAAGACCAGCTGGAGGTCATCCGCATAATTATACACCGCGACCTCCAGCTGTTGTAGTGCAAAAATCAAAGGGTAGATGTAAAGGTTAAACAATAATGGAGAAAGAGAGGAACCTTGGGGAACACCACAAGTGATCTTCAAAGGGTCTGCCCTGAACTCTCCCAGCCGGACGGCCTGTGTACGGTCCCGCAGGAAGGACGAGAGCCACACTAGTGCTGACCCCCCGATTCCCGCCACTCCGATACGTGAAAGCAAGATGGAATGATCCACCGTATCGAAAGCGGCGGAGAGATCGAGGAGCACCAGGGCTTGATGTTTGTTTTGGTCCCGACCCTCCCTGAGGGTGTTTAGGACCGACACCACCACAGACTCAGTCGAGTGTTTGGGGCGGAAACCAGCCTGGCAGGACCCCAAGCCACCCGTGGCCTCAACATGGGTGCTAAGCACCGAGGCAACATGCCGCTCAAGTACCTTGCCCAAAAATGGGAGCAAGGAGATTGGCCGGTAATTAGAAGAAATAGCAGGGTCGGCCCCTGGTTTTTTCAGGATGGGCACAATAGTTGCCACTTTAAGGGCCGGAGTCACAATACCCTGAGAAAGGGAGCTATTTAGGAAAGTGATCGGGGGCTGTACGCAGACCGAAAAAATTTCCTGCAAAATACGAGCCGGGCAGATGTCAGCTGGTGAGCCCGACTTAACTCTCAGCAAAGTTTCCCGGAACCCGGTTTCCGTGATAGGAGGAATTGATGTAAGGCTAAGCGGCAGGGCTGGTGGGCAAGGGTCAACATAAGAAGCAGATGGAGGGGGAATGTTATTTTTAATGTTGAGCACTTTATCAATGAAATAAGAATTTAATGAATCGCAGAGGGTCTGAGTAGGAAGGGGTTTAGATGTACTCCTATCTGAGAAGGCTAACTCCTTAACTATCGAGAAAATTTCTCGTGGTTTGTTCTCAGCTGCTAAGATTTTTGAAGAAAAGTAAGTGGATTTAGTTTCAATAATCAGTTTCTTATAGTCCTGCCGTAGTGTTAAATAACGACTTTTCAGAAGGGGACAATATTCCCTTCTCCAGAGTCTCTCAGCGTGCCGAAGGGACGATTTTTTGTCTTTAAGGTTGGCATCAAACCATCTATTCGCCTCCTTGGGTCTTTTGATTGAGATCCGGCGTAGGGGCGCCGCTGGGTCGCAGCCTTCCGTAAGCCAGGTATTAATCTCAGTGACTTGTGCTGACGAAGATAGTCCATCTAAGTCTGGCACAGTAGCTAGAAGAGCAGATGACAACGAGGTGAAATCGACCCGGTTCCAGTTCCTGGCCCAGACGTTCTTATCCCGCGGAGTCCTGGATGGTAAACTAAGATGGAGGGTAAAGGAAATGATGGCATGATCGGACCAAGAACAGGGAGACACTGCTACTGAGGAGATAGAGTAGTTAAGGGACCAAACTTGGTCGAGCACGTGTCCACCGATATGAGTGGGCACCTGAACATGGGAGATAAAATTTAGAGACTGAAGGAAATCAGAGAACTGTTTCGAGGCCTGACATTCAGACGGATCATCGGGCCAGTAGTTGAAGTCCCCCAGTATAAGGAGGGAGGCATGATTAACCGTCAGCGTGGCTACTAGGTCCTGAAAGACTGTCGTGAAATAAGGGGTATTCTTAGGAGGACGATAAGCAAGTAAACAAATCAAAGGAGAGGAGAAAATATTAGAACGAGCTACCAGATACTCAACAGAGTCAATAAAGGCAGATGGAAGTAACTGAAAGTTGTACTCAGTTTTGGCGATAATCGCCACACCGCCTCCTTTTTTCCCAGCAGGGCGGTCTGCTCGAAGAGCCACATAGGTAAGGGGGAGAGCCGCTAACAAAGCGGGGAGAGACGAATCACCAAACCACGTCTCTGTCAAGCACAATATATCTGGCTTCTGGGTGTCAAGCAAAATAAATAGGTCCTGGTGATGTTTTACCGCTGACCTAGTATTTAACAAAATAAAAGACAACGAGGAAGGAGGGGAGGATGGGGAAGGGCAGGGCATTGGAGTAACGGGGGTGAGACCAAGAGATGCAATCTTACTAGTGATGACAGGAGAAAGTATGTATCAACAAAGAGAGAGGTAGGGAGATTTCAAAGACACTCTCTTAGTCCCCGGTTAAATGTCAAACAACAAAAAAAGAGAGAGGTCTGAACTGGTCAAGCCCACGGCTACCAGAAACGTGGAGCAAACAGATAAGCGAGATATTATTGATCACAGTCACTCTAGTTGAGTGGGATCATAGTCACTCTATTTGAGTAGGAAAGCCCTCACACACCGACCTAGTCAGTGTCATGCTTCATCATCGGGCCCCACCGAAGAGACAGAGTGTCTCTTCGGTGTGCTGCGACGCCAGAAAGACTGCGGAGCTGGTTGTGTGGGGAGGATGTGTTGTGAAGATTCTCAAATTAAAAGTGACTAACAGGGTATCAAAAAAACTTTAATAAGTGATCCCTAAGACACGTGTAAGTGGTATATGTGTCTGAATTTAATCGCCAAGGTTATTAGGATCTAGTTTAAATTCAGCTAAATACCACAAATTTATTAAAATCAGTCAACATGTTTCTGCCTTCAATGTGGTATATATTCACCATGGCATTCTTCAGGACTAAAACCCCGGCGGTATGGACACTCTAATAGTCCACCCTGACCTGGGGGCGTGAAAGTGAAAAGGAAAAGTGAAAAAAGTGCTTAAAATGGGAGAGCAATTTGCTCAATCCAAAAAACCCCAAAATTAGGGGTGTATCAGCACCTGTAGGAAAAGATATACAGACAAACACATAAAGACATACATACAATTAGTATATGCCAGCGTGGACTTATCGTAGTGCTCCTAAGATGGTGGCAAACCTTTGTGTGCACACAATAATAGATAACTTATGCACCATCCAAGTAGCCCTTTGGGAATAATCGTATTTGCTAGGAGGTGAAGTGCTAGAGGTGGTTTAAAAACTACTATTGTAGTGAAGGAGATAAAAACGCGATGTGAACTCTCCATGAGAAGGGATCAATATGACCAAATGGTCAGTGACCCCCACAAGATGGTGGAATATGGAGAACATCTCACTTTAAAAATGGGCGCTACTTGCACCATGGGTCTCGGGAGGGGGGTTGGAGCGCGATTGGCACATCCTAAGAAAAAGTACAGAGTCGAAATGTCAGCATAACCCATACAACACACAGGCACTTAGCTTTGTTAGTCGTAGTAATCGTTCCGCTGTGGATGTAGACTCACGCCCTCAGCGCTCACAGCCCGCTTTTAAACCTGTTGCGACCCTCTAGACCGGACCCCGACGATGGGGAGCGGGGCCGGTGAATGCGTATAAGAGCGCTTTGTTTAGTCACCGAAAGGACTTTTGGTGACTAATGCCCCACGCATCTTTCTGAATGATGCTGCCTTCAGGAAGGACTGGGCCGCAATCGCATGGCACTGCACACGCGATTGGATGGTCCTGATAATCAAAACAGCCTTAAGACTCTCGGAATCCATCATGATAGAAATCAGGGAAACCGAGACTCACTTCAAAGCCACTATCACCGGCTATAAAAAACGACTAGACGAACTTAACAAGGAGATGAGTGAATACAAAGACAATCTAATGCAATCAAAGGTGACAAAACTTCAAAAAGACCAAAAGAAATTTGAGTTTGAGAAAGTATATCCCTACTCTGCGGCCTCATTCACTCCACCAGCACGTAATGCCAACAACCCAGACTACTCAGATGAGGACTCATCGAATAGCAGCGGTTCTAGTAACAACTCCTTCAAACAAACTAAAAGAAGGGGTAATCGTGGTAATAGAACGAACAGAAGTGGACATGGAAATCAAGGCAATCACCAACATTGGTACCCCCCACAAATGGGGATGGGTGCCCACCCATATGCTTTCCAACAGCCACCTTTTCCTTTTATGGGCTGGAACCCAGGCTTCATGCCCCCGGCCAACTACCAACAACAGTATAGACAGCCTTTTTTAGAGAGCGGCCGGAGAGGCCGAGGCAAGAGGAGAGGGAACACCAGAGTAACCTGGCAGGAAGAAGACTCAGTAGCGAACCACACCCGGAGCAACCAGCAGCCGGGCCCGAGCGGAGTCTAAGTCTAGTGACAAACCTATCCACTAGAGTACTTACTCCTGTGGAGATGAAAGTTTTGGAGAAGGGGCTGGGTTTTGTCCCCACAGCCAAACCCGATAAATTCAAAATGCACTGCGAATTAGCAGGGTTCTTTCGCAAATTGAAACTGAAAGCTTTTTTTGATGGAAAAATAGACCCACTAGAATCAATCAGGAAAGGTGACACAGGTTTAAGACCTAACTCCACCTTCATCCCACCCTCACACACAATACCGGCAGCCATAACTGCTTTTGAGCAAGCGGTATTTAAGGACCTAGAACATTGCCAGAACCCGAAAACATTCGGGAATTTCAGTACTGCTGAATTTGAGGCATTGCAACAATTAAAAAACGACACCTCCATAACCATAAAACCCGCGGACAAGGGCGGAGGGATCGTCATCCAAGACACAACTGCGTATGAGACCACCTGCAAAAATCTACTCAGTGACGTTAGAAATTACACGCCACTGGCATTGGACCCAACCCCAGATCTTGCTAAAAGAATTAGCTCTATGGTAAAACAAGCAGAGGACCAAGACCAGATTTCCAAGAATGAAGCTGCATTTTTGAATAACACAAGTAGTAAAATACCCTACTTCTACACTCTGCCGAAAATGCATAAAAACAAACTCCCTCCACCTGGACGCCCAATCGTCTCTGGCATAGGGTCACTTCTGGAACCACTATCACAATTTTGTGATTATTTTTTGAAACCATTAGTCCAGTCTACACCGACCTACCTTAAGGACACCAAGAGCCTGTTACGACTTCTGACAGAAATAAACTTTCCTGAAAACTCTATTACCCTTGTAACACTAGACGTGGAAAGCCTCTATACTAGCATTCCGCAGGATGACACAATCGAGGTCCTTAAAAAGGCCCTAGACTCAACCGACTGGGAATTCCAGACCCCAAAAAAATTCATCATCGATTGTGCCACTATAGCACTAAAAGAGAATTTTTTCTCATTCAAAAACAAACTGTACCTACAATGCTCTGGGACATCCATGGGCAGCACCTTCGCGCCGAGCGTGGCGGGGCTGTATGTGGCAGATTTTGAGGCTAAACATATCCTACCACCAACTGCTAATTTTTCTTCGTCAATGCTTTTGTGGAAACGCTACATTGACGACATCCTACTCATTTGGAATGGTAGTGATAATGACTTGAAAGATTTCCTTTCATGGATCAATACCTTAGACCCTAACCTAAGATTTACCAACACCACAAACAGAAAAGAAATCGTATTCTTAGATGTGGTTATTTCAATCAGCGGAACGACACTGGCTACAAAAACCTACAATAAACCTACTGCAAAAAACAATCTACTGCAATTTAACAGCTTTCACCCGCGCCCGTTAAAAGAAAATCTACCTTACGGGCAATTTCTCAGGCTGCGGAGGAATTGCAGTACAACCACAGACTTCAAAAGTCAATCAGCTGATCTGACCGAAAAATTGAGAAATAGAGGCTATCCTAATTCCACACTAAGCAAGGGATTCAAAAGAGCTAAAAATCAGCCAAGGGAAGCTCTCCTTGAAGAAAGAACTAATAATTCAGATCAGATTCCACTCACCTGTGTCACGACATACAGCAGCCTCTCCAACACCATGAAAAAGAGTATAAATAAACACTGGAGTATTGTAAGAACCTTTAAAAAGGATTGGGAAAAACCCCTTTTTTCCTTTAAAAAGGGACGCAGTCTAAAAGATACGCTGGTCCACACACGCCCAAAAGAGAATCCACTGAATATCACACCATCAGTAACAACATCGTGGGGACTCCCTAAAATCACCGGGCATTATCCCTGCTCGGATTGTAGTGTTTGCCATTTAACACAACCTACAAAAACATTGACATTGGAAGAAGGGAAAGTGTGGACGCAACGTGTTCATACGAATTGCAACTCATGCAATGTGGTCTATTTGATCACATGTTCCTGTAACCTTCGGTACGTTGGCATGACCACTAGAAAAGTGAAACAAAGGATCTGCGAACACCGGAGTAACATAAGGTGCAAGAAAGTAACCACTAAGCTGAGCCGCCATTTCCTAGAAAAGAATCATACCACTAATGACATGACATGGACTGTCATTGAAGCAATTGATGGTGCAAGGAATATACAAAATAGACTGTTCGAAAAGGAACAGCGTTGGGTATACCGTCTGGGGACAAATATCAATGGGCTCAACGACGATATTCCCTGGAACACAGTCCTAACATGAACTCTTTAACTCCAGCTGGCTGTCAAATACTACACAGAACTGATCTGCTTAAAAACATGTAACATTCGATTTATTTTTCATAAAAAACTCTGTGTACTTTAACATCCCAGTCCACAGTTCAATCTATGTGTACAAAATCACAATCCTTTATGTGCTCTTTCACACTGCCCTTCCCTATTTATGAACCCACTGGTTTATAGCAGTTCCAAGTTCCTGATTGCAAAGTAAATCTTGCCGATCGAAATAGCTAATCCCTCGCTCCCTTTTCCGAGAGACAATGTTTTCCCTTGGTCGTCATAACAACTATCAGCGTGTAAACACCCCCCTGAGGCTTAGCGTAGGGATAGGCTCCTTAATTCAAGCCTCGGTCCGATCAGTAACGCGCATCCGCCTTAGTGGGCGTGTGCGCCCCAAGCCTCGCTTTCACTGAGACACGCCCATCGCGAGAACAGCGAGGCACGCCCAAACCCGAAATCGAGCGCGTAAACAAAGCGCTCTTATACGCATTCACCGGCCCCGCTCCCCATCGTCGGGGTCCGGTCTAGAGGGTCGCAACAGGTTTAAAAGCGGGCTGTGAGCGCTGAGGGCGTGAGTCTACATCCACAGCGGAACGATTACTACGACTAACAAAGCTAAGTGCCTGTGTGTTGTATGGGTTATGCTGACATTTCGACTCTGTACTTTTTCTTAGGATGTGCCAATCGCGCTCCAACCCCCCTCCCGAGACCCATGGTGCAAGTAGCGCCCATTTTTAAAGTGAGATGTTCTCCATATTCCACCATCTTGTGGGGGTCACTGACCATTTGGTCATATTGATCCCTTCTCATGGAGAGTTCACATCGCGTTTTTATCTCCTTCACTACAATAGTAGTTTTTAAACCACCTCTAGCACTTCACCTCCTAGCAAATACGATTATTCCCAAAGGGCTACTTGGATGGTGCATAAGTTATCTATTATTGTGTGCACACAAAGGTTTGCCACCATCTTAGGAGCACTACGATAAGTCCACGCTGGCATATACTAATTGTATGTATGTCTTTATGTGTTTGTCTGTATATCTTTTCCTACAGGTGCTGATACACCCCTAATTTTGGGGTTTTTTGGATTGAGCAAATTGCTCTCCCATTTTCAGCACTTTTTTCACTTTTCCTTTTCACTTTCACGCCCCCAGGTCAGGGTGGACTATTAGAGTGTCCATACCGCCGGGGTTTTAGTCCTGAAGAATGCCATGGTGAATATATACCACATTGAAGGCAGAAACATGTTGACTGATTTTAATAAATTTGTGGTATTTAGCTGAATTTAAACTAGATCCTAATAACCTTGGCGATTAAATTCAGACACATATACCACTTACACGTGTCTTAGGGATCACTTATTAAAGTTTTTTTGATACCCTGTTAGTCACTTTTAATTTGAGAATCTTCACAACACATCCTCCCCACACAACCAGCTCCGCAGTCTTTCTGGCGTCGCAGCACACCGAAGAGACACTCTGTCTCTTCGGTGGGGCCCGATGATGAAGCATGACACTGACTAGGTCGGTGTGTGAGGGCTTTCCTACTCAAATAGAGTGACTATGATCCCACTCAACTAGAGTGACTGTGATCAATAATATCTCGCTTATCTGTTTGCTCCACGTTTCTGGTAGCCGTGGGCTTGACCAGTTCAGACCTCTCTCTTTTTTTGTTGTTTGACAGGAGAAAGTAGCCACGAACCTTGTAGGAGCTTCAAGCTAGCCGGGGAATAGGTAGTAAGGGGAGCAGAATGACATGCCCCTAGCCCCGGCCGGCCGCGGACGGGCGCAGACGGGCTTAACTCAGGCGCAACTCCGGCGCGCCTCCGTCGCGCCCGCTACGCTCGTCCGCTGCGCTGACACATGAGGTCCGACTAAATAACCCGTGACCAGAGTGGGCGGGGCCAAAAGGGCGGGTAGGGCGGGGTGATTAAAATAAAATAAACAGGAAAATCGCCGCTATTGGTCAGCGGGAGAGGCAGAGGCCAAAGGCTTGCAATCAGCCTCAGAACAAATGAGTAAAAGTATTAAAATAATCTCGCTAGCCGTCAGCGAACCCGTCCTCTGCCACCGGACAGCTCGAGAAAGCAGGCGAGTCAGCGCGGGATCTAAGTAGCCCGTGACCAGAGTGGGCGGGGCCAAAAGGGCGGGTAGGGCGGGGTGATTAAAATAAAATAAACAGGAAAATCGCCGCTATTGGTCAGCGGGAGAGGCAGAGGCCAAAGGCTTGCAATCAGCCTCAGAACAAATGAGTAAAAGTATTAAAATAATCTCGCTAGCCGTCAGCGAGCCCGTCCTCTGCCCCCGGACAGCTCGAGAAAGCAGGCGAGTCAGCGCGGGATCTAAGTAGCCCGTGACCAGAGTGGGCGGGGCCAAAAGGGCGGGTAGGGCGGGGTGATTAAAATAAAATAAACAGGAAAATCGCCGCTATTGGTCAGCGGGAGAGGCAGAGGCCAAAGGCTTGCAATCAGCCTCAGAACAAATGAGTAAAAGTATTAAAATAATCTTGCTAGCCGTCAGCGAGCCCGTCCTCTGCCACCGGACAGCTCGAGAAAGCAGGCGAGTCAGCGCGGGATCTAAGTAGCCCGTGACCAGAGTGGGCGGGGCCAAAAGGGCGGGTAGGGCGGGGTGATTAAAATAAAATAAACAGGAAAATCGCCGCTATTGGTCAGCGGGAGAGGCAGAGGCCAAAGGCTTGCAATCAGCCTCAGAACAAATGAGTAAAAGTATTAAAATAATCTCGCTAGCCGTCAGCGAGCCCGTCCTCTGCCACCGGACAGCTCGGCACGCCTCCCTGCCGCAGAGACACCCACGCTCCACCCATGGCACGCCTCCCTGCCGCAGAGACACCCACGCTCCACCCATGGTACGCCTTCCTGCCGCAGAGACACCCACGCTCCACCCATGGCACGCCTCCCTGTTGCAGAGACACCCACGCTCCACCCATTCCACGCCTCCCTGTTGCAGAGACACCCACGCTCCACCCATGGCACGCCTCCCTGCCGCAGAGACACCAACGCTCCACCCATGGCTCGCCTCCCTGCCACAGAGACACCCACGCTCCACCCATGGCACGCCTCCCTGCCACAGAGACACCCGCGCTCCACCCATGGCACGCCTCCCTGCCGCAGAGACACCAACGCTCCACCCATGGCTCGCCTCCCTGCCACAGAGACACCCACGCTCCACCCATGGCACGCCTCCCTGCCACAGAGACACCCGCGCTCCACCCATGGCACGCCTCCCTGCTGCAGATACACCCGCGCTCCACCCATGGCACGCCTCCCTGCCGCAGAGACACCCATGCTCCACCCATGGCACGCCTCACTGCCGCAGAGACACCCACGCTCCACCCATGGCACGCCTCCCTGCCACAGAGCCTCCCACGCTCCACCCATGGCACGCCTCCCCGCCACGGAGACACCCACGCTCCAACCATGGCACGCCTCCCTGCCGCAGAGACACCCACGCTCCACCCATGGCACGCCTCCATGCTGCAGAGACACCCACGCTCCACCCATGGCACACCTCCCTGCCACAGAGACACCCACGCTCCACCCATGGCACGCCTCCCTGCCACAGAGCCACCCACGCTCCACCCATGGCACGCCTCCGCGCCACGGAGACACCCACGCTCCACCCATGGCATCCCTCTCTGCCGCAGAGACACCCACGCTCCACCCATGGCATGCCTCCCTGCTGCAGAGACACCCACGCTCCACCCATGGCATGCCTCCCTGCCGCAGAGACACCTACGCTCCACCCATTCCACGCCTCCCTGCCACAGAGACACCCACGCTCCACCCATGGCACGCCACCATGCCGCAGAGACACCCACGCTCCACCCAGGGCACGCCACCCTGCCGCAGAGACACCCACGCTCCACCCATGGCATCCCTCTTTGCCGCAGAGACACCCACACTCCACCCATGGCATCCCTCTCTGCCGCAGAGACACCCACGCTCCACCCATTCCACGCCTCCCTGTTGCAGAGACACCCACGCTCCACCCATGGCACGCCTCTCTGCCGCAGAGACACCCATGCTCCACCCATGGCACGCCTCTCTGCCGCAGAGACACCCACGCTCCACCCATTCCACGCCTCCCTGTTGCAGAGACACCCACGCTCCACCCATGGCATGCCTCCCTGCCACAGAGACACCCACGCTCCACCCATGGCACGCCTCCCTGCCGTAGAGATACCTACGCTCCACCCATGGCACGCCTCCCTGTTGCAGAGACACCCACGCTCCACCCATTCCACGCCTCCCTACCGCAGAGACACCCACGCTCCACCCATGGCACGCCTCCCTGCCGCAGAGACACCCACGCTCCACCCAGGGCACGCCTCCCTGCCGCAGAGACACCCATGCTCCACCCATGGCAAGCCTCCCTGCCGCAGAGACACCCACACTACACCCATGACACGCCTCCCTGCCGCAGAGACACCCACGCTCCACCCATGGCACGCCTCCCTGCCACAGAGACACCCACGCTCCACCCATGGCACGCCTCCCTGCTGCAGAGTAACACACAGCAACACACACGCTCCACCCATGGAACGCCTCCCTGACGCAGAGTAACACACAGCACGGATTGGCGTTGCCCTGCGCTAATCTAGAATCATCACGCCACGCAGGACTTGATAAATCTCATTCAGATTTTGAGTCCCCCTTGCGTCCCCTTGCGCTGCACGAAGGCAACGGAAAACCTTGATAAACATGGACCTAAACATTGATATGCGCCCCAAAAAAATATTTTTTTCTTTTTTCTTCCAGAAAGTAACAATGTTTTTCTGGCTTCTCCGGCCCTCAGGTACTGAGTTTCATAAAGCCGGAGCAGCCCCTGGAAAAGGACTCAGTAAGCCTTAAATCTTCTTGATTCCAGTCACAGAAGTGCTTGTCCTCTGGGAATTCTGGACGTATTTTGGGTGGAGTGGACTTGTGCCGGTTGATGATGTATAAGGACTTTGAGGCTGGAGCAGTAAACATGAATTTCATTCTTACCTCCTGGAGTAGCCAATGCTTGGAACTAATGTATAAAGATTCATGGTCTGTATGGGGCCTTTGTCACAATTCTAATTAGGGTCAGGGTTAGATGACCGATAGGAAGGCGGTCTCACATTCCCATGACTGAACATGCTGCAGTGGACATTACTGAAACAATGGGTGTTACGGTGGGCATTCCGCCGCAAAACCCACTGATTTTTTTGCTGACCCATATTTACAAGGGTGGCATAAATATGGGGCAGCGCCAAAAGTAGGACCAGGAAAAACTTGGTCTTTACATGGTGAAATGAGGAGAAATGCTTTATTTATCCTCGTTTTTGCTGTTTCTATGTGTGCTGCATTCTACAGCACACAGAGAAGGAGCAGAGAGCCATGAATGATTGTTTATGTGCAGGAAGTGACACCTTCCTGCACATTAACTATCTTTCCCTGCAATGTAGCACCCTTTCACAATGGTGCAAGAGTGCCTGTGTTGGCGCTAGGCAGCTACATTTAGCGCCAGTGCTAAAGGAAAGGCAGGGGTGCGCCGTATTCTTGTGAATATGGCGCATCCCTGCATTTGGAAACTGTCGGAGGGCAGTGTTAGCCCTTCTTGGCTTATTGCCACGCTCTGACAGTTTCCTAGTAAATATGCCCCTCTGTTTTTATTGTTCTTTCTTACATTGCCCATTTGACTGGAATCAAGACAACTACAGATCAACAAATCAATCTACGTTAAAGCATCCTGTTTTGTGAAATCATAGCAAATGCATTAATGATGTACAATATATGTTCAGCATGATATTATGCTACCAAAGCAAAGACTATCACTATCGCAGAAAAGACTTGGAACAAGCTCCCAGCTAACATCAGACGCTCCCCCACTCTGAACACCTTCAGGAAGAAACTCAAGACCGGGCTCTTCGACTGGCCTGGAGCTGCACCCCCCCCCCCACCCCCCAGCGCCTTGAGACCCTTACAGGTGAGTAGCGCACTTTATAAACCCCCTGATTGATTTATTGGCTTTATGATATTTCAGAAAACTTTCATCTGAGCTGTTTGGCATATCTCTGTTTTAGTTCATGACATCTGTGCATGTGCATGATCCCACTGGGCCAATTTCAAAAGTGCCAGTTTCCACACCCGCACAAACCCGAGCCCCTTCCCCATGAATCCAGGTGCCAGCAGATACCAACGCACCCTCCGGAGCACAACCTCACCATCGTGATACTCATCGGCTGTCAAAACGGGGAAAAAAAGTCTGCAGAAAGGACGGTACATGCACATAGCGGAATCAAAAAACACTATTAGCAGTTATTTTTAAAAGAATAATGCAGCGACATCACAGGACTTGCCCGAAAGCAATACCAGCTCGCTATCAGCAGCGCAACCCTCAAATGCCTCAAAAAGAATCTTAAAAATTGAATAGATCACTAATAGCAGAGTCGTACTAAGCCTCAAGGTTCCCCCGGCATTCATCCACTCAAGTTACATTTGGTCTTAACCAATTGCAAGCCATAGAGGAGCCTCCAGTTGGCAGTGTGCCAGCCACGACCGTGAACCCTCAAAAACTATCCCTCGCCATCAGTGCCCCTTTGAGGGATGAAATCGATTTTATCCTAATCTTTGTGTTAGCACGATGTATCTATATGTATCTATACTTGCATGCATATTATAAGATATACTAATTAGTCAGGCTAGAGAGGAAACTTCTTTCCTGCCTTAGCATTATATTTCTGATTGTACGCTAAACAGAGAGCCAAACAGACTCCATTTTGCCGTTACATGTATTAGGCTCAAACGGTGGTCACGTGCCACTTTCCGGTGGTCATGTGCCACTTTCCAGCAGCCGAGAAGAAACCTTGTTAGTTGAATTACACAGACAGCTGAACTCATACGATTCTTTCTTGTTCTGGGAACCAAGGTCGCATCTGGTCTCGGGAGGTGATAAGCACATTCCTGGAGGCGCCGTACCCGTACTCCCAGTCGCCGAGACGAACGGGAGTCACCTTTCCTGACCCTCCCCAATAATAGCAGAAACTGACTTCTAAATGAGCTTTGTGTGCCATATATGGTCTTTTAGCTACTATGCCTACCAGTAAAATTCCATGTATTGGACAACCTGACCTTATGGGCCAAGCGGTGCAGGGCACGCCTATAATCTCCGGGTTCACCTGCCTTGTCAAACAGAGACACGAGACACTCTGTTGGGCGTAGAAAACAGATTTATTAGCTGCAGCTAAGCACAGTTGTCCACGAAGTACCCTAAGGACAGATTCTCAGGAGACTGCCACTTCAATCCGTGGCACACAATCTTATATAGTATACACATTTACAATACCCACTCCCAAAACATACAAAACTGACAAATAGGAATAGTTCGAAAACAAGCAACCTCGGCCAGGCCCTGACATCGGTTTCGTAAACAAGGGCAGGGGTTATTCTTTAACAGGGAACACATTGCAGCTGAAAAAGCAAAAACACCGCGTTCGCCGTGCTGCCTGAGTGAGGCAACACAAAATGGCAGCTAAGCACAAAATGGCGGATAGATACGAAGCGAAGACGAAAACCACGTAAACTCAGACCCTCCTTTTGCCATACTCAGGCAAAACACGAAGGGACCCATGTTAGTCTGAGCCGATATCAATGGTCATGAGGTCATTGAGTTGTTGCTGCAACATCATTCTAACATTCTCTCTTTTCTGTGACACTGGTTTTGGAACGCATACAGTGGCACAAAGTCCACAGATCGCAGGGCCACACTGCAAACAGAGGCAACAAGAAAAGATAATTGCTAAAACAGCTCCAAGGAAAGTTAACACTTTCCATCCCCATGTGGACAGTAGTCCCCAAAGCCATCCCATCACAGACCAATCTCCGGTGTCCTGATGAATGGACTCGGAAATGACATGTAGCTTAGAGATGCTTGGTATACTGTACGGGCGTTGTCAGGAACGTACCACAGCAACTAGACCCAATCAGTTTACAGACTCCTCCTCTATCTGCAAGGACAATATGCATAACCATTCGGTTTAGTAAAGTCATAAGACGATCAGCCTGAAGTTCAGCTGTCAAATTATTCAATGCTCCAGAAGTCACGTTTATGGTAGCATCGACTACTCGGACTAGACGTCTGATGGTTCGGCTGTTAACTATTGGACCCCAGAAGGGAAGAAACCCTTTCAAGAAATCTCCTCCCTCTTGTCCAGCTGTGTCTTCTGAATCAATAACCCCTCTACCATATCTCTTCCTATGGTGATCTGCAGGAGCAGTATATGTTGGAGGAAGAAGAAAAGCTATATAACATGTTCCCGAGAAATATGTAGGAAGCCATGTATAGGCTCTATCATGGCAAATAAAACAAGTACCTTGGGATGGTACTAAGGGTGAAGAAACCAAGGGTGTGTAAACGTATGTATGGGAACAATTACTCTTTTCCTGTTTAATCTTAATGTTCTGTCCATTAATTTATAAACACAAATTGTCTTTGTGAGGTATAGTCCAAATTGGTGAGGATCTCTGTTTAACCTTATCAGTGAGGCTAGTGATATAACGAGTCACATTCCACCCATCATATGCTTGCTTCTCATATCTGGGAATTTTACTAATGTCCGCAATTTTTGCCATCGTCACTATTCCCTTTATCAAAGGACTGTGACTAAAATCTACTCCACCATTATAGGACCCACCCGCAGGATATCTAAGTTGATTCTGGTATGCATTAGAAAACATAGCCAGATAAGACCAAGCAGAACCTTCATACGAAAATGGGAGAACTAAATACGGCATCCCTCTCTCTGTATTGTGGGGCATGAGCCCACAAACCCAACAGTCAGTGGTATTCACTACCAATTGATGTTGATGTAACAATTGGATAAATGAATTATTGAGATATTCCGTTCTCCTCATCTGTTCATGGTGTGAAAGTGCATAGAACCTATGCGGAGAAATAGTAGTAGAAGGAATCAAGGAGACAGCAGTAGGAGCGGGTGTTGGCTGTATAACGTGTACAACCCAGCCTAAACATGCTAACAAAGAACATAAACAAACTAAAATGCATAATGCTACGCCACAACGACTAAACATTCGTTTTTTATAATGGTTTCTTTTCATCATTTTAACATTACTTTATCCATTGCTCACGATAATCTTCCTTAATCACTTGGCTGTGATTGTTAGCCGTCCTATGACACTGCAAGTCCTGGTGACCTAGTCACTATTCAGGTCACAGCCTAAGACTCCTACCGTGACCCTGCAGCTTGATGGATAGCGGAAAAGGAAAAGAAAAGAAAATTTATAAAATATCAAGTCTCAAATGTCCTTGGTCAACCTTGGTCGTAGGTTGTACCGCGTTTTGCCAGATATAGTTTGGTCCTTAAACAAAAGTTCTGGATCTGATGTATTTAGTCGCAAGCGTGAAGGTACAGCTTCCTGCAAAACGTCGTTGTCTTCTTTTTCGGAATTTGTCCAATCCAGGCGTGCACTACTGAATGGTACAAATCTGGGTACCTTTTTGCATTCACTGTCACCAACACCTTCTCGGACCCATTGGTCATAAGGTAAAGGCAATGGTACCCTCTTACAGTGCATGCCGTGGATCCAGTTTTTCTTCCTAACGACCCTCACCGCTGTGCGAGTGACCAGCAAAACTTGTCTCGGCGGCCCCCAGCGAGGTTCCAGGTTCTTTTTCCTCTGGAAATTCTTCAGGCACACCCAATCCCCAGGTTGGATGGAGTGTCCTGGATCTGAGGAGGCCTCCGGCAAAGTGTTTTGGACCTGTTGACGAATAACACGCAATTTAGTGGTGAGGTCATGTAAGTAGTCAACCAACAATGGATACGGAAAGTCCGAATATTTCTTGGGTCTGGGGACTCCCCAAACATTAGCTGGGCGTCCAAAAACAATCTCGTATGGGATAAGCCCCAAACGAGAATGAACAGTCGTTCTTGTTGAGAGGAGTGCCAAAGGCAAGGCGTCAGGCCAAGAAAGGCCTGTGCTGGCCTGAATCTTTGCTAACTTAAGTTTGAGAGTGCCATTATAGCACTCTACCAGACCCGCTGACTGAGGATGGTTTGCCGCATGAAATTTCTGTCTAATACCAAGACCCACACACACCTTCTGCATAATTTGGCCTACGAATTCCCTCCCATTGTCACTCCAGACAATGCGCGGCAAACCAAACCTTGGGAAAAATTCCTTCAAAAGGACCTTAGCAGTGGACAAGGCAGTATTGTCCTTTAGGGGGTAGGCCTCTATCCATCTGGAAAAGGCACAAACCCCCACTAGGACATACTTAAGATTGGTAAAAAGTTACATGTGAATAAAATCTATTTGCAATACCTCGAATGGATACATAGGGGGAGCAAAGTGACCTGCTGGAGTTGGGGTTCCCTTTCCTGGATTGTGCATCAAACAAACAACGCAATGTTTCACCACATTTTCTGCACATTTAGGAATACCTTCATTTTGCCATACTGGAGCTAGACGTTTACATATACCCCTTGCATTAATATGGGCTGGTCCATGAGCCATAGTAACTACAGGTAGTACATACGCATCTGGTAACAACCATCGCTGGTGCTCTAATAATTCCGTCCAACATCCTGTCGTATCCAACATTCCCGTACTTTCTTTCCACTTACTCAATTCTTTCTCAGTCGCTTCTTTTTTAATCATTTTCACACTTTCTACTGCGTCTTCACACATACCTCCTTCTGCGACCCATCTCGCAGGGCCTGCGACATACATATGACTTTCAACATCCTTGGCTGTCTCCCTCGCTACTTCATCCGCAAATGCATTCCCTCGACCCACATCATCAGTGACCTTTTTATGCGCGCTGCACTTCACAATCGCTACTTGAGCAGGCAAAGCAAGTGATTCGAGAAGGTCAGTTACCAACTGACCATGCTGTATTTTAGTGCCGTGGGAGGTAAAGAATCCTCTTTCCTTCCACAAATGGCCAAAACTATGGGCAACACCAAAAGCATATTGGCTATCTGTATAAACAGGTAAGAACACAAAGGGAACCAAATTTCGGTCCCCATCCAGCTGCACAGCCTATTATTCATGAATTTAATTAATTAAATTCGTTTTCCACCATATACATTTTTTCTTAAGTTTCACCATTATCTTTTTCCTTATACTTAAGTCGTTTCAATCCATTATACTCATTTTTTGCTATTCAAAAACACAGGAGCAGCGTTGGTTTCCACATGCCACGTTTTTAATGTCAATCACCCAATGCATTTCGGGAATTCATCCCTTCTTCGGGGGTTTCTAAAGTACAAAAAATTGAACTACATTGTTCCTTCAACTTCATTACATCAGAGTCAAACAAAATATTATCGTTATCAGTAAAACAATAAAGACTGTCCAAAGAAGCATTGCTCACATAATTGAATATTTCTTTCCTCATTGCGCGCGTGTCCTGTGCTGAAAATCTAAACTCCCACATCCTAACTGGTGAAACTGCCTGCTACTACGCGCGTTAGTCCATAGCTTCATGCTAATATTCACCCTTGTGACCCTGCATTAATCTGAGTCAAACTGAACTGAAGGACGCACTTACCATGGCATGCGTTTGTTGAAATTACTCGTTCAGCCAAAAATCATATTTAACTGACAGATTATACTTGTTGTGGTGCAAATGCATTCTGCTTCCCTTCTTCAAACGGAGATGCTTAAGTGAAAACCGCGTTAGTGCATAGTCCACTTCAAATGCCTGCAGCTGCGTTGTCACGTGTTATTAGCTCCTACTGTCACGTGGTGATAAGCTCCTATTACTTTTCACTAACTAGTTGAAACAAAGATTCAGTCAATGAATCTACCGCTATTCTTCCTCAGAAACTACAATACCCAGAAAGCTTCGTTTGCCCTGAACTTCGTGTTCGGCTCCCCACCCCGATAGCAGACAACTACTAGTGCACTATGTAAGCAATACCCCACTAATAATTCTTAATACAGAAATGGAAATCCACATGTGTCCATTAGATAAACATTACATGTCCCAATTGTTACTGCCAAGTCTCTGGTTTCTGTAAAAGGTCCATTCATTCATTCCGTTATTTTACTCATGTGACCGGGGACCAACAACTCCTGTATTCGCGTTGTGTTTTCACACTGTGTTTTTTTAATCTTCAACATATGCCTCTTTATCCTGGGTGCAATCTCAGCAGGGCGAAAATTCTTTGAGTAGCATCTGTGAGAAAGAGATGCACACCTCTGTACTCTTTTGTTTTATTCTGATCACTTTACTAAATCCACTTTAAACAATTGTCGGCGTGCTCGCTCTCCGCGCTCCGCCCATTTTGCGCTGCAAATACGTAAGAACACAAAGGGAACCAAATTTCGGTCCCCATCCAACTGAATGAATGGACCTTTTACAGAAACCAGAGACTTGGCAGTAACAATTGGGACATGTAATGTTTATCTAATGGACACATGTGGATTTCCATTTCTGTATTAAGAATTATTAGTGGGGTATTGCTTACATAGTGCACTAGTAGTTGTCTGCTATCGGGGTGGGGAGCCGAACACGAAGTTCAGGGCAAACGATGCTTTCTGGGTATTGTAGTTTCTGAGGAAGAATAGCGGTAGATTCATTGACTGAATCTTTGTTTCAACTAGTTAGTGAAAAGTAATAGGAGCTTATCACCACGTGACAGTAGGAGCTAATAACACGTGACAACGCAGCTGCAGGCATTTGAAGTGGACTATGCACTAACGCGGTTTTCACTTAAGCATCTCCGTTTGAAGAAGGGAAGCAGAATGCATTTGCACCACAACAAGTATAATCTGTCAGTTAAATATGATTTTTGGCTGAACGAGTAATTTCAACAAACGCATGCCATGGTAAGTGCGTCCTTCAGTTCAGTTTGACTCAGATTAATGCAGGGTCACAAGGGTGAATATTAGCATGAAGCTGTGGACTAACGCGCCTAGTAGCAGGCAGTTTCACCAGTTAGGATGTGGGAGTTTAGATTTTCAGCACAGGACACGCGCGCAATGAGGAAAGAAATATTCAATTATGTGAGCAATGCTTCTTTGGACAGTCTTTATTGTTTTACTGATAACGATAATATTTTGTTTGACTCTGATGTAATGAAGTTGAAGGAACTGATGTAGTTAAATTTTTTGTACTTTAGAAACCCCCGAAGAAGGGATGAATTCCCGAAATGCATTGGGTGATTGACATTAAAAACGTGGCATGTGGAAACCAACGCTGCTCCTGTGTTTTTGAATAGCAAAAAATGAGTATAATGGATTGAAACGACTTAAGTATAAGGAAAAAGATAATGGTGAAACTTAAGAAAAAATGTATATGGTGGAAAACGAATTTATTTCATTAAATTCATGAATAATAGGCTGTGCAGCTGGATGGGGACCGAAATGTGGTTCCCTTTGTGTTCTTACGTATTTGCAGCGCAAAATGGGAGGAGCGCGGAGAGCGAGCACGCCGACAATTGTTTAAAGTGGATTGAGTAAAGTGATCAGAATAAAACAAAAGAGTACAGAGGTGTGCATCTCTTTCTCACAGATGTTATCTGCATAAACAGTCACTTTCTTTCCTTTTGCCAACACACATGCTCTCGTTAATGCAATTAACTCTGCAGCTTGAGCTGAATTCTGTGCAATGCGTGCAGTGTCTACTACTGTGTGCAGAGTAGTAACAGCATAGGCTGCTTTTGTCTCGCCATTAGGAAGCTTGAAGCAAGAACCATCTACCCACAGGATTCCATCCGGATCCGCAAGTGGCGTATCTTTTAAATCAATTCGACCTTTAGTTTCTTCTTCTGTGCGAAGAAAACAATCATGCTGATCTTGTATATTTTTGTCATCCAAAACAGGTAACAAAGTTGCTGGATTCAGAACATTACATCTCTTGATATAAATGTGACTAGCTAAAAGCGTCAACTCATATCCAGACAAACGAGCACTTGTTAAATGCTGCGTCTTTGTTTTGTTCAAAAGGGTATCTACTGCATGTGGCACCATGACATCTAACACCAAACCAACAGATTGACGAATAGAGATTGCCGCTGCTGCTGTTGCTCTGAGACAACTAGGTAATGCCTTGGCTACTGGATCCAATGTAGCCGAAAAATAGGCACATGGCCTCTGTTTTTCTCTGAATTGTTGTGTCAAGACTGACAACGCACAACCTTCTCTCTCATGAACATAGAGTGTGAAAGGCTTACTATAATCTGGAGTACCCAACACAGGAGCAGAACACAAGGCAGTGCGTAAATCGGAAAAACTCTTCTGACATTCATCAGTCCAAGGAAGAGGTTGGGGTGTATCTTTCAGAGTGAGCGCCAACAAAGGTTTGGCCAAAAGGGAAAAATTCGGTATCCATTGTCTACAATAAGAGGTAATGCCTAAGAAAGCACGCACGTCTCTTTGTGTGGATGGTACAGACATTTGTGCAATCGCATGGATACGTTCTGGGGTCAATCCCCTTCCCTCCTTCGACAAGAGATGACCTAAATAGGTAACCTCTTGGCGGCAATATTGTAATTTAGAAGGTGACACCTTATGATGTAAATCAGACAGATGTTGCAAGAGCAACACGGTCGAATTTTTACAAACATCTTCCGAATCGGCAGCCACTAGCAAATCATCCACATATTGAATGAGAGTAGCACCTGAAGGCAAGGGGAAAGTATCAAGCTGAGATTTCAAAACCTGACTATAGATGGAGGGAATCTCACAATAGCCTTGGGGTGCACGTTTAAATCGGAAGATTCGGCCTCCGAGAGAGAAACCAAAGAGATCCCTACTCTCTTTAGCAATAGGAATGCTAGTGAAAGCATTTTTGAGATCGATGACTGAAAACCAAGCCGCCGAAGCAGGAACCATAGTTAGTAGAGCAGTGATATCCGGGACAACAGAAACTGAGGGACAACAATTTTGTTGACTTCTCGGAGATCAATCACAAAACGATACATAGGAGACTTGGAAGGATCAGTACGCTTAAGAACTGGCAGAACAGGGCTATTGCAAACATTTCCTCTGGTCTCTTCAACCACACTGTTCTGAACCAAGTCATAAACAATAGCTAACAAAGCTCTCTCACCATCATTAGAAATCTTGTATTGGGAAATGCGTGGCAACTTAACATCGGGCTTAACAGTAATCACGTAAGGTGGAATTTGAAGTAAACCAACATCATTCGGACCCGTAGCCCAAAGTGTGGCAGGAAGTGAACGCAGTTCAAGTGGCAGTTGGTCTTGAGACACATACATCGGAGAAATCAATTTATCACCCAAAGTAAGATGTACACCAGAGGGGGACCAATACAATGTGGCATGCAAGCGTTTCAACTGATCCAAACCCAGCAAGTTCTCTCCACAACCTGTCATCAAAAGAAGTGGAACATCTAAATCATACGGACCAATGGAAATAGGCAGAGGACATGAAATAGGGTTACTAACTGGTGCGCCAGAGAATCCTACAAAAACATTTGTTAAGCCAGACAAAGGTGCCCCAGGGAGTTTGGAATGCATAATAGAACTTCTCATTGCACCAGTATCCAAAAGAAATGGTTCTGTAACACCCAATGCTACAACGTCAACATAAGGTCCATTCTGATCCACTGGAACTGATACGACTCCCTTACTTTGTCTATGGCTGTCCTAGCTAGTGTGAAAATCGGGACTTTCACTTTCTGCATAGTAATCATCATTATAATATTGCGCAGACTTAGAATTCTGTTGATCAAAATAGTTCATAGTATTCTGCGGTGGTAAGGAACGCTGTCCTTGAGACAACGCACCTCGCCCTCTACCCCTAGGTGCTGACTGAACACTACCACGACCTCGTGGCACGGATTGTCCACCAGTGCGTTGTAATAAAATCGGACAATTCATTTTAAAATGACCTTCTTCTTTACAATAGGCGCATTGATTAGGACCTAACTGAGCTCGTGGAACAAAAGATGTAGGTTTCTGCAACAATCGTTGGAACTGAGGTGGCTGTTGCGATTGGGACTGGTCAGAACGAGGGGAATAAGCCTGTTGCAAAAGAATTTTCCTTTTCAATTCTTTAGTCTTCTTCTCCGCTTTTTCTTTTTCTTCCTTATCCCTATTCTCATAATACTAAGCAGTAGCCAATATCTGGGCAGTCGAGGAAACGGCCCATGAACTATCTGATTGTTTCAATTTATGCGATAGCGCTGGAAGTAAATTAAAAACAAATTTGTCTACAAATAATCGTTGTCCACCTTCAGTACTCAGATCTTGACCACTATGGTCGATGAAAGTTTCTTCAAAACGAGTAAAGAAGTCGGAGACACTTTCATCTGTCTTTTGTTTGCACGGCGCTAACTTATCCCAGTTAACGCGTACAGCAGGCATCATCATTTTCATAAGATATATTATTCTACCGGGAAATTCTGTGATCAAATCATCGGGTTTAGCACCACCTATTTGTCCTTCATCTGCGGCTGTTATAGCAGCCCAATTTCCACCTAAAGCTTGATCATGATCTACCTTACGAATTTTAGCCCATAAAGCTTGTGGGACTACATTTCCCATCAGTAGATCAATATCTGCCAAATTCATGATACACTCATCAACAGTCTGAGACAACTCTTTATAATACCCGGCAGGGTTTTTACGAGGGTCCAGTAAAGACTGTTTAAGTGCCAACACTTCCGATCTTTTCCAAGGATCATGTACCCATATACGCTGAAAATGAAATGAAATGAAATGAAAATGGGTTTTTTAAAGCGCAGATAGCTGCCCGGAGGCGTCCTAGCGCTGAATGCTAACAAGTGTTCTCAGTGGGGCTTACATTCAAGAGAAGAGGAACAAGCTAATTATTAAACAAAAAAGTTTTCAGTTGCTTCCTAAAAGAGGTAGGGTCCGAATTGGACCTTAAGTAAAAAGGCAAACTGTTCCACAACTTGGCCGCATTCAGGGAAAAGGACCGACCTCCTGATCTGGACCGTTTGATCTTTGGCACAGCGGCAAGTAGCGCGTTAGTGGACCTAAGCTGTCTGCTGGGTAGGTAGGGAGTAATTAAAGGGCGACTAATTAATGGACCGGTTTCCCAGAAAGATTGATGGGCAAGACAGAGAGATTTGAAACTGATCCTGTCCTTCACCGGAAGCCAGTGTAATCTTGTTAGTCCAGGTTTTACAGAGGTCCTCCGAGGGATTTGAAGCAAAGTCCGAGCCGCACAGTTTTGAATTACTTGTAGCTTTTTTAATGTAAAATCTGGGGCCCCAAGATAGAGCGCATTTCCAAAGTCCAACCTCGAGAGGATTAGTCCTTGGACCACAATTTGTCTTGCCTCAAAAGGTAACAACGGAAGGATCTTATTCAACATTCTAATGAGACCAAAGCAGGTGGCAGATAGTACAACCGCCTGATGGTCAAACGTCAGGGACTTATCCAACCAGACACCCTGGCTCTTGATGGCATCGCTGGGGACTGGGGGAGTACCTAGGCAAGCTGGCCAGATCTGGTCAATTGTAGATGGAGCTAGATGTCCCAACATCATGACCTCTGTCTTGTCCCCATTAAGTTTGAGACAAGACAGGGTCATCCACCTACTAACCTCGCTCAGGCATCCCATCAGGTCTATTGTGCCCACAGGGTCTCCAGCCCGCGTGAGAGAGACCACCAGCTGGGTGTCGTCCGCGTAGGTCATGATCTTAATACCATACGGACGGATGACCCCAGCCAGCGGTCTCATGTAGACGTTAAATAACGTCGGGCTTAATGAAGACCCCTGTGGGATTCCACAGTCCAAGGGCCTGCTTGTAGAAATGGTCGCTCCCTCAAAGACCTGGAATTTTCTGCTGGATAGAAATGAACGAATCCACTCCAGCGCTCCTCCTTGTATCCCAATCTCCCGGAGGCGCTGTAACAAGATTGTATGATTTACAGTATCGAAGGCGGCACTCAGATCGAGGAGGATGACTGCCACCAATCCTCCCCGATCCAAGATGCCCCTTGTTTCCTCCAGGACCGCCAACAGAGCCGACTCCGTCCCATGCTTGGGGCGGAAGCCAGTCTGCGAGGGATCAAGGAGACTGTTATCCTCCAAGAAAGTGGTCAGAAGTCTGTTGATATATTTTTCCAGTAACTTACTGGCCCAGGGGAGCAGAGAGATTGGACGATAGTTACTGAAATTGTTGATGCTCATATTAGGCTTCTTAACAAGTGCCTTCACCCTGGCTTCTTTCCACTTAGAGGGAACTGTATTGGTGGAAATTGAGGCATTGAGTACCTTCAGCATAACCGGAAGGATGGTCTCACTAACAGTTCTTAAGAAAAAATGAGCTGGAATAGGCGGATTAGCACCTGCTTGAGGAACTGCATCTCTCCATATCGGAGGAACTTCACGCATAGGATATTGTGCTGTTTTCCGACAAACCGCAGGATCAGGTTCAAGAAAAGCTTGAGAGAAAAAGGAAGACCGGAAAGCAACAAGCTTTTGAACAGCATGCTCTACATCAGGACCCACAATAAGTCCCTTGTCAAATTGATCCTGTATCTCGAACAAACCCTGAGGAGGTAAGTCTAAATCCATATCTCCCACCCCTTGATAAGAGTGTTACACATAACATTAAAAACGTACCTCTGCGTAGGCGCATTCCATTGAAGAAAAGTGTCTAAAATATCATGCACACTATACTGTAATTTACTCATGATCCACTTATTGTAGTGTAGTTCCTATATTCCCAATAGGCTCTGCGCATTGGAATAATATATTCAGCAGTGTAGACGTAGGACTTGGGTTATCTAGGTCTCTACTGACTATATTAGACTTAAGTTTTTGCCAGCTAGCTCAGAGGTCACTAGAAACTTTCTCGAATAAACGAGGAGGAGTTTAACCTCCCTGGATAGACAAGAAGGGATTAGCTTCTGACAACCATATAACATGACAACTTTGCTCCCTCAGAATAAGAGTGTATCTCTAGAGTCGTGTGAAAACAATAGACAGCTATTTCACTCAGTCAAATGTGCGTACTTAGTTTCACCAGAATGCAGAGAAAAGAAAGACGGGCGTTTTCAATAAAAAGGTGTAATTTATTGAGCAGTCTTCTTCCTCATACAATAGAAATGAATTGCCACAATTGCAATACTCATAGTAAAGTAAAGTGCGTACAGTAAAAGGAGGATTATAAAATAATACTGTAAAAGCTTTGATATGGTTTCTTAGCCATATGATACTTTAAAATAGATAAAATATATATACATATATACATTGACTAACGTACTCAACTGGTGCTTCTAAATACGCCTCTCCCTGTGTACCTGACCTAAGCCTAATACGTGGGAAGGAGTAAGTAATTAGCAGTTTAAGTTAAGTTTGTTTTTGCCAAGAATCTAACTCAAGAATTCTCTTTAAGGGTTTAGTCAGCTCCGTACCTGGGTAATAGAAAGCAGGAGGTCTTGTATCTCTCTCTCAGGACTCGATATCCCAGTAACCCGCGAAGGTATCTGGAAACACCGGAGCTGGATTTCTCGGCAGGAGAAAAGACAGCGTCTCTCTCAGTGCGTCAAAAGGGAGTGGCAGCGTCCGTGGGCTCTCGCATCAGCTGGGCTCTTGGGCAAGTAGATAGCTGCTCCCAATACCACCACCGTGTGTTTGCTTAAGGCAACGTTGGTATATTTATACCTGAAATGTGCCGGGTTTGACGTAAGGCTGGACATAAGACGTCAATAAAGATGTCACTAAGAATTGGCCGTTCTTACAGTGCTTTACAGGAGTTCTAGGATGAAATCAAAACAAAAGCAAGGGGGATTTCCCAGGTTGCTGGAGGTTTGGATTGTTTAGAGAACTCGTTGTGCTTTCTAGGGGGCCGGGGAAGTAGTCCTGCTTAATGTGACAGCATGTGCTACGACTGAATATGGATATGATTATTATGCCGTTGTATGGATATTATTGATTATAACCGGACAAGGGCATAAAATAGGAATATCGATTTAGGCTCCTAGATAAAAACACAATACCCACTCCATGATCTAATGTCCATCATTACTAAAACTAAGCAATAGTAAACATTTAAAGGTGCATGTGTATTCCAACCCACCCCAAAATACATTTTGTTTGCATTTGAAACGGTGCATAGATACACACGAAAAATGATTATAGGTACTGTACGCTATTCAAGCAGTGTAATCATTTATTAAAAAGGATGCATATATATATCGTCACGAATGATTTGCGAAATTTACACATGAAATGGCTCTTAATACAGAAAAAGGTCGAGACCATTCCATCACATATAAATACAGTTGCTGTAAATGTGCTAGAGGCTGACGTGATATATTGTCTTTAGAGTTCCTAAAATAGAAGCTCTGTTCTCTAAGAATAGTTCTACTTCAAGCAGAGTACATGTGCCAGAAAAAAAGGTAAATATTTTGGAATCGGGAAAAAAATAATTTCGCTTTCAGGGGAGAGAGAACAAAAAAAATAGAGCCAAATATGTTCAGTAGCTTTTGTTTATCAAAGACGAAGGCCGAATTCAGAGTTCAGGGAACGCTGTGTACTAGTTTGCTTAAACAGTTATTCTTTTTGTTCGGGGGAAAACATAATTTCAGACAGACTTTCAAAAAAGTGGTTTACCGCTTCAGGTGAAAGTTAGACCAAGTTGGAAAATGCCGCAACTGTGCAGTCGTGAGAATGATTGCTATCATCGATGTCAGGATCAGCAATGCTTCTCGCCTTCTTCCACTGGATAAAAGGATGACACCCTCCCGTCCGCGCAGCGGACGGGCGCAGCGGGCGCGCCGGCGGCGCGCCGAAGGCGCGCCAAAGGCAAGCCCGTCTGCGCCTGTCCGCGACGGGCCGGGACCAGGGGCCCCAAACCCTGGCCAAAGTCCTACTTATGTCTATGAGTCCACGTTACTACATCAACTCCGAGCCCAAGTTGCCCCTCCCTGTCTTAATTCTTGGAACCCCACAACAAAACACTTCTCATGTCAGCACTGTGCCTTCCGACCTCCATCCCTTGTCCCTGCACCTAAGTACCATATGCTCTTGGCAAATTGCAGGTCCCTTCCCAAGCACTCCACGGAGATCTGTTTACTTCTATCCGAGAGGGAACCTGATGCGTTGTTCCTTACGGAAACATGGCTCCACGCAGACTCGGACCCTGATATCATACAAACACTCCAAACAGGGTACCAAATATATCGAGTGGACCGCCCGATTGGGAAAGGTGGAGGTATTGCAATTATACATAAAGATCGTTACAAATGCCGTAGTAATTCTAACAATCTACTTAGCTGTGAAAACCTATCCTTCTCACTAGACTTGTCCCCTACATGCTCCTTCTCAGGGACTCTTATATACCGACCACCTGGCAGCTCCGGCCATTTTATTAATAATCTCTCCTCTTCTATAGCTAACGAAGTCTGCTGCCTCCCAAATTACACTCTGTTGGGGGACTTAAACGTTCACCTGGACGATCTCTCGGACCCTGCCGCCATAGAACTATTAAATTGCCTAGAAGCAATTGGACTCTCCCAGCGTGTTGAAGAAACCACTCACTCTAGGGGACATCTCCTAGACCCCATATTCAGCAATTGCCCACAGCTTAAAGTTAACCCCCCCATTCCTCTCCCCTGGTCCGACCATTTTCTGGTCCCATTTACATGGTCTCCGCAAATTTCTCACACTGCTTCCCCCCTGATACCCTATAGAGACCGTAAATGGTCAAGGCTCAATCATACACAATGGGCCAATATTCTAGAAACCTCCACTCCAATATGCAATGGTGACCCTATAGTCAGTAATGATAATTTTAATACATGGATTTCTCACTCTCTGGACCGTATTCTCCCATTCACAAATCTAAAATTGAAACACAAACCAAGAAACGCACCCTGGTATACTCAAGATCTCCATGATATGAAGAAAGAGTGCAGGAAACTGGAAAGGAAATGGCGCCTTGATTATTCATCATTAAACAAAGATGCTTATCGATTGGCTATAAAACTTTACAAAACCAATATAAAAACTGCTCAGTCTATCTATTACGATAACAAAATAAATGCGGCGACTTCACAACCAAAAGAAATTTATCGAATAGCTAAATCTCTTCTAAAAATTCCGGATAAACTACCTGACCCTCTCACTGCTCAAATCCGTTGTAACGAACAGGCAGAATATTTTCACAGCAAAATAGCCACAATTTATGCATCCTTCCCTCTCGTCCCGCCTATTCAAACGGGTCCACTGGACACCGCTCCACCCCTCTCGGCTGCCCTGGAGGCCTTTCCACCCCTAGAACCCACGCTGCTTGAATCTATTATGCGCCAGGTGAAATCCGGATCCCCTGACGACCCAGCCCCCGCACAATCCTTGAGGCTCGTTACACCCTCCACTCTGCCTATAATCTCTAACTTAATTAACGCCTCTTTATCATCAGGCATTGTTCCACCAAGGTGGAAGCAAGCAACGGTAAGAGCTCTTTTAAAAAAAGCCAATTTGGAACAGTCAAACCCCGGAAACTATCGTCCAATCTCTCTGCTGCCATGGATCAGTAAGCTTGCAGAGAAATATGTAAATTCAATTCTTACAGAATTTCTAGAAAGCAATAACTTATTGGACATATCGCAAACCGGGTTTTGACCCATGCACGGGACCGAAACAGCGCTTTTAGCCGTGACAGAAGGAGCTAGAATGATTACGGACGTAGGCGGCACTGCAGCTATCATTCTGCTGGACCTCAGTGCCGCCTTCGATACCGTAAATCATGACATCCTTCTTCAGAGGATCTCAGAACTCGGAATCGGTTCAGGGGTAAAGGCTTGGATTCACTCCTTTCTATCAGACCGATCTTTTCGAGTCTGTGAGGGAAGTGTTATATCGCCCAGCAAAGCACTCAGTTGTGGGGTTCCTCAGGGCTCCTCCCTGAGCCCCACACTGTTTAATGTTTACATGCGCCCCCTTGCTGAGATCGTCCGCCCTTTCGGTGTCCAAATCGTATCATACGCCGACGACACCCAGCTGGTGGTATCACTGAATCATCCATCAACTCAGCCAAGCAATCTAAGGGGCTACATGGAAGCAATTGGCACCTGGATGTCCCAGTCAAATTTAAAATTAAATGGAGACAAAACGGAGCTGATGATTTTGGGCAACTCTCCGACAAAATCCATAGACTCCATCTGGCCATCCTCCTTGGGTCCTGCCCCCGAACCCAGGGACACCATCAAGAGCTTGGGTATCTGGATGGATAAATCATTTACATTTAGTCAGCAAGCAGTCAAACTTTCTGCTACTTGCCTAGCCATTCTTAGGCTCATCCGCAAGATCCTCCCACTTCTCTCTTCCAAAGCAAAACAAATCATGATTCAAGGGCTAATTCTGTCCCGTCTAGATTTCGGAAACGCCCTTTACTTGGGAGCACCGAAATCAACCATTAGTAAACTTCAGGTAATCCAGAACTGCGCCGCTCGTACCCTTCTGGAAATTCCTCGCCGCCAGTCGGTGGAAGCAGAACTAAAAACAAACCTCCATTGGCTACCTATCAAGGCAAGAATCGATTTTAAAAGCCTGTGCATTGCTCACCGCGCCTTTTGGAGGAAAGGAGCAGTCCTAAATCACTCCTTGATCACCCCATATAATCCCACCAGGCAACTCAGATCGATGCATGCTTTCCGAGTAAACACTCCCAGGTCCCAAAGAGCGAGGTGTGGAGGAAGGACTTTCTCTGTAAACTCGGAGAGACTTTGGAACTCTCTCCCCCTCTCCCTTCGCTCTGAGTCCAACCTTCTCGGATTTCGGAAAAAACTGAAGACTTTTTTATTTAGCAGATAAAAGCAGGCTCTTTCTTCTATGTACTCACGCAAATCTACCAGCGCTAGGATGCCTGCGGGTAACTATCGCGCTTTATAAAAACTATTCCAATCCAATCCAATCCAATCACAGAAGATCGTACCTGGGTGATGTTGCTCTCATCTCGTACTTCACTACCCTCTAATCGCAGTGGTGAAGTCTCAACAAATGCCGTCATCAGAATGGGGACAACACGGTGCATGCGCCGTTACAGGACTTAGCAAAGTATCTGTATCCAATGGTACTGCTGATGGTAGTGTAAGACAGACATCCAACACGCATTCTTTTCCGCATAGCATACATCGAAGCACAGGTAAGATGCAATTCTGCCAGATGGGTCTGAATGAAAGAAACCAGGTCATATTCAGATCTCTTAGCCGGGCTAATCCAAGGACTTTAGTTATGCGGTCCCGATAGCGTATAGCTAGGATTGTTTCTTCCATCGTTGCTGAAGTCTTGTCTGCGACTTGGCTTGCCATATCGAAGCAGAAGTATCAAAAATAAAATGCCTGCTACGAGTCCCAACAGAAGTGGTAGGCCGCCAAAGACAGAATGGACAAAATTAGGAAAAATGCCCAGAACTGTTTGGAAGGGTGTTAACAGTCCCGAAAAAATTGTCTTAAATATATGTGGGATACCGCTGGTATCAGACATATTTAGGATTTGGCTTAGCGTTTCTGCGAAATGCAGGGGGAAATTTGTTGATAAAAGTGTATGTATCTCTGCCGTTGTCCTTGCAACTTGAACATCATACGTTTCTTTTGATGACGTCAAGGGCACAGTTGTCTGTAAAAGAACAGACTTCATTCTGCTTAAAGTATCAATTCGAATAGAAGAGATATTCAAAAAAGGCCAAATCTTCGCCTCCATGTCTGGTGTTCTGTTTGGATACAATACTTGCATACAGCAAGGCACCATGGAACTAACGCTCACGAGATAAGCTTTTCTTGGCACCATGCCACAACATCTGTGGTCCACTATTAGAATATAGCTCCCGTTAGAAAGCCGTCTAA
The DNA here is from genome assembly GCF_964261635.1 of Lissotriton helveticus. NCBI lineage: Eukaryota > Metazoa > Chordata > Amphibia > Caudata > Salamandridae > Lissotriton > Lissotriton helveticus. Next base: position 26,250,430 of record NC_136065.1, read on the forward strand.
AGAATGGCTCTATTCGAGTTGCAGGTGTGCCATGCTGGTGACACGAAAGGTTATTTGAAGTCCCCTCACAGGCCCCATGCAAGTTAACACCTTGACAAAGAAGTATACCACTTAGTGATCGTTTACAATTGTTACCACTAAGAAATACATTCTGTTCCTTTGCACTATAACATGTGTGTGTGTAAGGTAATTTCCATGATGACTTAATGTACCCTTTACCCAACCTTTCATACTGGCCTGCTGATATATACTCTTGACAGAATTTAAATTGGAAAGTTGTTATCGGAATTGTTATTATTCCGTGTATTATCCATTCAATGACAGGTCTTTCTGACATTGTCAATGATAATCTCTCAAGTTTTTCAATGCTCAGAATTGTATACTCTGCTCCTTTTTGTGCCAAACTGATTTGTGTATCAGTAAGGTTAAAGATAGAGAATAATGACGTTGTGTTGATTAAACGCCAGGGCACGTAGCCTGAACGTAGATTTTGCAACGTCCAGCCAACCTGTACAATAGAACGCAATTGGGACTGACGGTGTTGTAACATTAGTAAGTCCTGCTCTATTATATCAATAAAAAACACAGTTGATGGACAGAATGTAGAACAATGTCATACATTCACCCCAGTACAGAGATCTGGGCCTAAATCCATCGTTTTTTTGCACTCCACACCACCCTGGGTTAGACACTGGCTATATGCAAATCAGCTCTGACCCTGTGCCTCATGGGAACAGTCCAGTCCGAACTACCAAGCCATGTCTTTCCCAGACCGTAATCAAGCATCCAAGGACCGGTTTCTGGCTATCAGCCTTCATCAGCCTGGATAGCTTGACTCCAGTGGTGTGGAGACCCTGGGACTCACGTCTGAGCATACCCAGCCCACTCGGGGTGAAAATTGCAAAAAACACAGTTGATGGACAGAATGTAGAACAATGTCATACATTCACCCCAGTACAGAGATCTGGGCCTAAATCCATCGTTTTTTTGCACTCCACACCACCCTGGGTTAGACACTGGCTATATGCAAATCAGCTCTGACCCTGTGCCTCATGGGAACAGTCCAGTCCGAACTACCAAGCCATGTCTTTCCCAGACCGGAATCAAGCATCCAAGGACCGGTTTCTGGCTATCAGCCTTCATCAGCCTGGATAGCTTGACTCCAGTGGTGTGGAGAGCCTGGGACTCACGTCTGAGCATACCCAGCCCACTCGGTGTGAAAATTGCAAAAAACACAGTTGATGGACAGAATGTAGAACAATGTCATACATTCACCCCAGTACAGAGATCTGGGCCTAAATCCATCGTTTTTTTGCACTCCACACCACCCTGGGTTAGACATTGGCTATATGCAAATCAGCTCTGACCCTGTGCCTCATGGGAACAATCCAGTCCGAACTACCAAGCCATGTATTTCCCAGACCGGAATCAAGCATCCAAGGACCGGTTTCTGGCTATCAGCCTTCATCAGCCTGGATAGCTTGACTCCAGTGGTGTGGAGAGACTGGGACTCACGTCTGAGCATACCCAGCCCACTCGAGGTGAAAATTGCAAAAAACACAGTTGATGGACAGAATGTAGAACAATGTCATACATTCACCCCAGTACAGAGATCTGGGCCTAAATCCATCGTTTTTTTGCACTCCACACCACCCTGGGTTAGACACTGGCTATATGCAAATCAGCTCTGACCCTGTGCCTCATGGGAACAGTCCAGTCCGAACTACCAAGCCATGTGTCTTTCTTTTGCTACACCTGTTTGAACTGTGGTTCTTGAAAAATCCACATACTCCTACTCAGGGGTCTTACCAATAGGTAGTCCATTCAAAAAGCAGCAAAGGAATTGACAGAGAATCTGAAATATGAAAAGACATCTTTATTACATACAACAGTGAGGCTACATCGCCCAGCCACGCCTAAAAGCGACTGAATGAGATAGCCTGCCTTCATGGACTCCGCACAGTCCTTTTATACAGATTTTTATGCCTTAGGCACATTTTTGAAATACCTTCCCAGAACGTGCACACAGATGCAAAACCCACTTTCAAGATAAGTCCAGGCCATAAACAATGTCCACATAATGAATACATTCTTTAGCTGACAAGGCCGGATAACCCCAAAACAGTAAGATCACAGCCCATGGCACAAATAGCTCGTGGAGGCAGGAACAGGGACAGATGGAAGTGAGATAGGCAGGGTGCGTGCGCGATGAAAAGGTTTATGGCATGTTGGGCCTTGATGTTATCTTGCTCGGCCACTGGGAGAGGAACTGACCAAACAGGCTCGGCCTGGGGCAATGGCTTCACCTGGTCCAGGTCAGGAAAAAGTCAATCAAGGTGTACGTGGCTTTTTGGGATCGAATTTAGCTGTGTGTTATAGCCTATGTAAAGGGCAACACACCACATGGCTGCTGTACACAAAATGGATGCCAAGGGTTCAAAACGAAAATGACAATTTCAAGGTGAAATTGTTACTGGAACATAACAAAAATGCTTGTACATAGTGTACTGGCTATTCTCGGTCTTTTGATATAAAAATCGTCATGCTATGACAAAGTTTATTACATGAGTCCAGAATTTAAAGTACCACAGAACCGTATTTACAACATTGTCCGTAAGACTGAATGTTTTCTCAGCTTGTGCGTACAAGTGTGATTTGTAAGCTATTGGTACCTTTTCTCCCTCATTAGAGGTCAAGTACGTGAATCCGAATCTTCCTGGGATGACTCGGATTACAAGGTTGTGTGTGTTATCGCGAGTTTGCAATTTTGTTTTAGCTAACATGTCTGTTTGCAATGATCTCAAAATTTCTGTGTGTTTTTGAGTCCAATTGATTGGTTTAAAATCAGGTTTTATTAATTCATAGAGAGGTTTAACCCTCTCCGCATAATTTAAAATGTAAGTTCTTCCGAAATTCAGGAAACCTAGTATTGATTGCAAGTTCTTCAGAGTTTTTGGTGCTTGGAGTACAGCACACTTCTCTAAGAAATTGTCTGCTAGGCTTTTGCCTTCACTTGATAATTCATATCCTAAAAACAGGACTGTTAGATGGGCAATTCGTGACTTTTTAAAGTTGAATTTGTAACCCTCTGCTGCGAACCCAAGTATTATGGTGTTCACTCTTTTCAAGTGAGTATCCAAGTCATCGTCTGTTAGATAGATGTCATCGACATAAGATAATTCCTCATCATCATACATTTGTAGTAACTCTGTTACTCTTGCTGAGAATAATCCTGGGCTATTCTTGAATCCCTGTGGGAGTCGACAGAAATTTCCAGAGACCCTATTATTGAGAAAGCGGTCAAATACCTGCTTTCAGGTGCTATGTTTTGACAAAAGAAACCATTAGATATGTCTAATGTTGTTTTGTATTTTTTGCGCACGATGCTATTCATTATTGCTGCACTGTGTGAGTTTTGTACTGCAAATGTCTTGCAACATGAGTTAAGGTGTCTGTAGTCCAAAACTAGACGATATGAATCGTCTGGCTTGGAGACAGGAAACAAAGGATTGTTCATTTGTGAGGTGCATGTTTCAATCACCCCCTGGTATTCAAGTTGATCTAATATCTCCCTGACCTGTTTTTTAGCTTCTTGCTTAATTGGGTACTGTCTTTGTGCAGTTGGTTGACATTTTAACTGGATTTTGTGAGAAGGAGAGTCCTCATCCCATCCTACATGATTTTTATATCATGCAGGAGCTTGGACTACTGCCCATTTTATTGCATATGTATATTTTTTATGAATTGGAATATGATTTGAGAAGGCAGGCATAATCATTTCTTCGCCATGAGGGCACTCCCTGACAAACTCTGATGGCCAGTCTTTCTCAGCTAAAAGGATGTCATAGCCTTTGGAAAGGTTATCCCAAAATAGACCCCTTACTTTCCTAGTCTTATCTCCCTCTAGACGTAATGTTATCTCGTATATTTTATGAGGTTTGCTAACTCTGGTATCTGCAGTTTCCACCTGAATGTATTCATTCGTGTCCACTGTCTCCAGATGATTCATCAGGATCCTGCGAGCTATGGTCACTTCTGCTGCGCTGTCTAGCATTGTCTGGGCCCACTCTCCGTTTTTCAGTTGTGTCCTCAGTATCCTCGGCATGTTTAACTATTTTAATGCTGGCTACCTTCTTTCTTGGAAATTGTAATTTTTTACTTTGATGAGCAGGTTCCTTGTCTTTGGACTTGACGTGCTCTTCCCTGTGTTCTGGCCGTCCTCTTCTTTCCGATTTCTGCGAGGAAGTCTGAAAAGATCGAGAGGGACGTGTATCAATGTCTTGATATCTATCAGGTTTCTTTAGATTATCCCTATTTCTAAAGTTGTATCTTTTCTCAGAGGGCTCCCTCTGGGGAGACTTGTGTCCTTGGTCCGGAGATCTTTCTCTCCGCCGAGGAGACCTTCCTCTGGACTGGAATCTTTTTTCTTTGGGAGTGGATTGTTTATTTCCATCCCAGCTCTTTTTTGGAGTGTTTAGATTATTTTTAATAAATATCTTTTCAGGATTTTCAGTTAGTTGGGGTTTTACTGGTTTCCTACCCAAACTATCTCTACCTAGTTCTTCATAGGATTTTTCTATGATTCTGGCAAGTTCAATTGGTTGGTCTGCTATATCTGTTTCTTTCAATTTCTGGCGGTTCGCCACAGATGCTGCTTCTCCTTTTATGTTGGCTAATAATATAGCTGAGACCTGCCTGAAGTCTTTCAGTAATTTCATGCCCAGAGTTAAAGCAGGTTCTGCACTGTATTCATTTTGAATCTGTCTTAGCACATCTGGTATTATCGTCATAGACGGAACACCATATGTTTTTGTGTAAATGGAAGCAAAGACTGTGCCCCAAGTGTCACAGTCTTCCACATGTGGTGCGATCCCCATTGGAAGGCAGATAGTCAGAATACTGTGTTTCTCAGTAGGGGTAGTATCCGGAAATATTGCCTCTATTTGAGTGATTTTTTGTGCTAACCAGAATGGAATTCGTTCCCGTTTTGCGGGTACTTTACCCAGACATGATTGTATGTTCTGTGGTGTAATTTTGTTTGTGTTCCCCTGATGAGGGGTCAGCTGTGGAATGTTAATAGCTGGTTGGACTGTTGAAGTCCGCATTACATATTGGACTAATTGTCTATGTATTTTAATTAGTACCTTTAGCTGGACTAAAAGTTCTGGAACTGACATTTTTTCGATGTCTGGATGTGGTGTGTAGCTGGCTAGAACCGGCCACGTTGCTCCTGGTCTACCTAGTGGACCAAGCCTGGTGATGTGATTATTATGTTTTAGTGCGCCTTTAAACCAGAGCAGGTGCTCTTGGTATTTTAATGGGATTTCCACCTCTTCGAAAGGCGTGTACTCATCCGGAGGTTCCTCTATTTTGTAATAGTGGAAGTCGTGTGTTACAGCGTTTGCTGCTGGAAAGTTTATCCATGTGTAGAATACCTCTGTCTGCCGATATTCATGGGCCTCAATTACGAATACGACTATTCCACCTCTTGGTGTTAGTCCATTTTCTATAAGTTTAAGAGTTATAGTTTTTCTTATGTTGACCGGAATGAGTATAACACTCGGGTCATTTTCTTGGAGACTTGTGTCATCCGCCAGGAGTCGAGCTGCTATTCTAGCTGCCTCCCTCTCTTCTTCACTTTCTGACATTTTTACTGACAGAAAGGTTTTTGTTGCAGATCAAGTTTCAAGGAAACAAAGATTAGGTGCACAATATTTTGGGACACTGTATCCTTCAACGTTGACTATACCAAAAACTATACATAGGAATCTCTTCCTACTAAGTGTTGGCGGATTTTAACCTTTTACCCACTCCAGACGTCTTTTGGAGTATTTACGGGAAAAAGGGTCTGTGTGAAAAAGCACGACTGAGTTACTCTAACGTCTTGCGTTAGCTTTATCGCCTTACCAAACGCTGGGCGCCATGTAGTTTAGTTCCTATATTCCCAATAGGCTCTGCGCATTGGAATAATATATTCAGCAGTGTAGACGTAGGACTGGGGTTATCTAGGTCTCTACTGACTATATTAGACTTAAGTTTTTGCCAGCTAGCTCAGAGGTCACTAGAAACTTTCTCGAATAAACGAGGAGGAGTTTAACCTCCCTGGATAGACAAGAAGGGATTAGCTTCTGACAACCATATAACATGACAACTTTGCTCCCTCAGAATAAGAGTGTATCTCTAGAGTCGTGTGAAAACAATAGACAGCTATTTCACTCAGTCAAATGTGCGTACTTAGTTTCACCAGAATTCAGGGAAAAGAAAGACGGGCGTTTTCAATAAAAAGGTGTAATTTATTGAGCAGTCTTCTTCCTCATACAAGAGAAATGAATTGCCACAATTGCAATACTCATAGTAAAGTAAAGTGCATACAGTAAAAGGAGGATTATAAAATAATACTGTAAAAGCATTGATATGGTTTCTTAGCCATGTGATACTTTAAAATAGATAAAATATATATACATATATACATTGACTAACGTACTCAACTGGTGCTTCTAAATACGCCTACCCCTGTGTACCTGACCTAAGACTAATACATGGGAAGGAGTAAGTAATTAGCAGTTTAAGTTAAGTTTGTTTTTGCCAAGAATCTAACTCAAGAATTCTCTTTAAGGGTTTAGTGAGCTCCGTACCTGGGTAATAGAAAGCAGGAGGTTTGTATCTCTCTCTCAGGACTCGATATCCCAGTAAACCGCGAAGGTATCTGGAAATACCGGAGCTGGATTTCTCGGCAGGAGAAAAGGCAGCGTCTCTCTCAGTGCGTCAAAAGGGAGGGGCAGCGTCCGTGGGCTCTCGCATCAGCTGGGCTCTCGGGCAAGTAGATAGCTGCTCCCAATACCACCACCGTGTGTTTGCTTAAGGCAACGTTGGTATATTTATACCTGAAAGGTGCCGGGTTTGACGTAAGGCTAGACATAAGACGTCAATAAAGATGTCACTAAGAACTGGCCGTTCTTACAGTGCTTTACAGGAGTTCTAGGATGAAATCAAAACAAAAGCAAGGGGGATTTCCCAGGTTGCTGGAGGCTTGGATTGTTTAGAGAACTCGTTGTGCTTCTAGGGGGCCGGGGAAGTAGTCTTGCTTAATGTGACAGCATGTGCTACGACTGAATATGGATATGATTATTATGCCGTTGTATGGATATTATTGATTATAACCGGATAAGGGCATAAAATAGGAATATCGATTTAGGCTCCCAGATAAAAACACACTATTATGATCGAGAGAATCCAATTTAATCCGCTCTTCTAAATCTGGAATCTGACTGCGAGATTGCCGTCAAGACGAAGCAGGAGAAAAAGAAAGAGGTCCAAGAAAAGGTGACAAGAGACCGGAAACAGTGGTAACTAATCGTTGTCGAGCTGTATGGGAATCTGACACTAGAACAGGAGATAACGTATTCTCTAAAACAGGAGAAGAACTAGTAGCCAAAAAGACTGAAGATAAAGGAAACTGAAGCATAGAAGGTTGAGGTACAGCAATCGGTGGCAAAGGAGGCGGAGGTGGAATTACTGGAAGAGGCAAATGTGCATGGACTGGAATAACTGGATTAGCAGCAGGTTGTAATGGGGGTACGTTAGCACCTAATACATAAGGTGGAGGTAATGTCAATAGATGGGACATGAAAGGATCTTCATCGGGACCCTTACTCTTTGAGGAGGTAGGCAACATGGGATAACATCTTTCTATTGCCATACGATGCTGTCTCTCTGAAACTTCTATTATCTGATCAGTCTTATCATTTTTTAACTGTTGGGCAGCCTGTAGAATTGTCATACTTTGCTCCTTTTTATCTTTCTTCATTTGCTTAATTTCTTTCTGTTTGGCTTTCTTACGCCATAGGCGAAAAGAGTCCAACGTTGCCGGCCGGGCTTTTCTTTTAAATAGAATCGTTTCCAAATTATTCAATATATCAGGCTCAAAGCTACCATTTTGTGGCCACTGCAAAACACCATCTTTGTTTGTATATCGGATCCATGTTTCGTTAAAAATAATAGGACCAAGACCATGTTTCGAATAGAGCTCGTAAGTGGGAGTTCCAATCGGAGAAATCAGACAAGAATCCTCTAGCCGGGAATCCCTCGAGCAACCAAAGCAACAGAATTTCCTAAACTTACTAAATCCAGGCATTTCGTAACGGACTGGATTCTTCAAACGTCGATAGGTTTTTAGGACAATATAGTCACAGCACAAACGTACTTACCCCTCGGCTTCGATAAGTGCACTAATCGAATAACAAAAACCAAAACAAAGAGTGGGCGCTACCCACGAATATTTAACTAGATGTTTTCACACGCCAACAGATGTCCGTCTAACGTCTCGCGATACCAATCATCACCAGAGGGCCAAGGCAGGGCGACAGTTAGGGCAGCAGTCGTCAGCAGCCGTCGGAAAGGAGTAGCCGCGCTTCAAAACACTTTCGGTCCACTTCAACATACAGGGGTCACTCACGTGATGCGCAAATCCTCCAGAATTTTCTTGCGAAGCTCCTCACGACCCTCGGGCTGAACCACTACCACTGAAGTCGCCCACACGTTGGGCCGTCAAATGGAGAACCTGACCTTATGGGCCAAGCGGCGCAGGGCACGCCTATAATCTCCGGGTTCACATGCCTTGTCAAACAGAGACACGAGACACTCTGTTGGGCGTAGAAAACAGATGTATTAGCTGCAGCTAAGCACAGTTGTCCACGAAGTACCCTAAGGGTAGATTCTCAGGAGACTTCCACTTCAATCCGTGGCGCACAATCTTATATAGTATACACATTTACAATACCCACTCCCAAAACATACAAAACTGACAAATAGGAATAGTTTGAAAACAAGCTATCGGTTGTCCAAAACACACCTTCCTTTCAGACCCCGTGTGCCCTCCTCCCCTCAAGTTAATCAACACTAGTGCCCGTAATTCAATTTGCAGGTGGTAGAACATGTTTGAATGCTTCAAAGGATAGTTTATGTAAGAAGAGAATACACGGAGAGAATAGCGAAGGTCAGTCAAATTAGATAAAGTCAGGAAGAATGGTGAGACCCAAACAGTGGAGTATAGTAAGGATTAATGAGTCTAGACATGGATTTAGCAACCTCGGCCAGGCCCTGACATCGGTTTCGTAAACAAGGGCAGGGGTTATTCTTTAACAGGGGGACACATAGCAGCTGAAAAAGCAAAAAGACCGCGTTCGCCGTGCTGCCTGAGTGAGGCAACACAAAATGGCGGCTAAGCACAAAATGGCGGCTAGATACGAAGCGAAGCCGAAAACCACGTAACCTCAGTATGGTGACCTCATGTAACGCAATGAAAGTATATATGCCATGTATTAAGTGTAAATCAGTAGTCTTCTCCACGCACTGGCTGAGTGACGTCGGAGAGGCTCCGCTATAGAGTATTGATTGACTAATAAACAATTGACTTTTCTTCACTGCCAACTGATTGATTATTTGGTAAGACGATAAGTGGGGCTATTGGTAGGTATAGCTCCTTATGTTAATGTTGTAATACTTCACCTTTGCTACAGCAAGTGAGGATCAATAGATCAGACCTGCAGACCTGCAGCATGCAGTCAAAGCGCCGGATGGTCCACATCCGCTAACCCCATCTAGTCAACAATCTTTGGCGGCCATGGATAAAACACTCCCCATGCCATGAAATGAAATAAAAGCAGCCTTATATTGCGCTACTAAGCCCAATGGGCATCAAGGCGCCTACAAAGAAAATCATAAGGACCGGGAACTAGATTACGGGTATGCCCTGGCAAAGAGCCATGTCTTTAATGCCTTCCTAAACGTCAGGACGGAGTGTTGTGTTTTGATTTCAGGGGGAAGGGTGTTCCACAGTTTAGGGGCCAGAGACGAAAAAGCCCTTCCTCCCCATTTAGCTCTTCGAAAACGGGGAACTGACAGCAAGTTCTTACTAGTTGAACGGAGGTTTCTGCAAGGGGCGTAAGGAACCAGCAGAGCCTTTACCCCCCCTGCACCGTCGCCGGACAGGGCCCCATAAGTCAGGCAAAGGGTCTTAAAGGAGATCCTGGCCTGAATCGGGAGCCAGTGCAGGCTCTTCCTAGCAGCTGTAGCGGAAGAAAGCCGGGAATCATCAAGCACAAATTTAGCCGCCGCATTCTGAACATTCTGCAGGCGTTGCACGAGGCCCTTATTTATGCGGGCATAGAGAGCGTTGCAATAGTCGAGCCGCGAGGCAACCAGTGCAACCACAATCTATTCCCGAGCTTGCCGGGATAGGCAGTGTTTCATTTTCCTAAGAATCTTAATAATACCCCAGCAGGTAGCAACCGTCCTATTTACCTGCTGTGTCATGGAAAGAGAGGGGTCAATCATCACTCCCAGGTTGCGAGCAGAGTCTGTAGGTATAGGGCAGACTCCGAGAGATGATGGCCACCATTCAGTTGACCAGATGTCCTTATTTCCGCCCAAAACAAGGACCTCCGTTTTCTCTCCGTTCAGCTTCAGTGAATTGAGAATCATCCACTGGGAAACTGCCTCCATGCAGTTCCTGAAGCTGCGAACGGAGGTACTGGCCGAGTGGGAGAGGGACACCATAATCTGGGTGTCACCAGCGTATGATACCACCTCCATCCCATAAGATTTTACTGATCTGGCAAGTGGGGCCACATAGATATTGAAGATACCATCCGACCACCTGAGCGAACAGATTTCCCTTTTGCCTGCCACATGCATTTCCCAGCTGGCACCAAAAATAATTTCTAAGCCAACTGAGTCTCCAACAGCAGAGGTAGTGAATCACCCAGCAACTAATAGCCTCAAGAAGAAACTGCTGTTAACTCCAGAATATGTCTCCAGAGGCCCGCATGACATTTTAAATCATGGGGACATTCTCAGACTCTTTAAATAGTCCCCAGACCTAAGCATCTTGGAATCAAAAGACATAATTGCCATTGAATTCATACCCGGGAAAGGCACCCAAGTGGGAGAATCAACCCAAATCACATTAGCGTCCTCGGTTATCCGGGAATTGGTTCAATAAAAAGCCAACCAATTTAAACAAGCATTTGCAATGCAATAGGTCTCGCATTAGGAAAGTTTCAGCCATTGGTATTGTAAATGACAAATATTTTAATTTATGTGTTGATTTTGAAACTAACGATATTAATAGCTTTGTTATTTACAATGCCAATAGTTTTAACTTTCGCAAACGTGACACCTATAGCATTTGTAATGCAATATGTGTTGTATTTACATGACTTAGATGTATTAATATTACAAATAACAATGGCTTTTATTTTTTTAAATAATTAAAACTTAAATAAAAGTTATTTTAATTTATAATGGCAATAGCTTAAACTTTTGTAAATAACTTTTGGGAAGATTATGTTCAGTTTATTTTATTGTGATGAAAATCCAAGAACAGAAGTGAAATATTAACATCTTTTTGCGACATTTGTAATAAAGCTTGAAACATTGAGAGAACATATTAGAACCAGTTGTTGTTGAATGGTTGCACAGAGTGATGCTGTGGCGTTCAGTGGTGCAGAGTGATGCTATGGCCTTCAGTGGTGCTGAGTGATGCTGTGGCCTTCAGTGGTGCTGAGTGATGCTGTGGCCTTCAGTGGCGTTGAGTGATGCTGTGGCCTTCAGTGGTGCTGAGTGATGCTGTGGCCTTCAGTGGTGCTGAGTGATGCTGTGGCCTTCAGTGGTGCTGAGTGATGCTGTGGCCTTCAGTGGTGCTGAGTGATGCTGTGGCCTTCAGTGGCGTTGAGTGATGCTGTGGCGTTGAGTGATGCTGTGGCGTTGAGTGGTGCTGCGGCGTTGAGTGGTGCTGTGGCGTTGAGTGGTGCTGTGGCGTGGTGCTGTGGCGCTGAGTGATGCTGTGGCGCTGAGTGATGCTGTGGCGCTGAGTGGTGCTGTGGCGTTGATGTTGTGGCATTCAGTGGCGCTGAGTGATGCTGTGGCTCTGAGTGATGCTGTGCGCTGAGAGGTGCTGTGGCGCTGAGTGGTACTGTAGTGTTGAGTGGTGCTGTGGCATTGAGTGGTGCTGTGGCATTGAGTGGTGCTGTTGAGTTGAGTGGTGCTGTAGAGTTGAGTGGTGCTGTGGAGTTGAGTGGTGCTGTGGCGTTGAGTTTGTTCCAGTATGGCTGCGTTTTTTCTGTGTGTTTGTTATCATGTGAGCCCTTCGGTGTTGTCCGTGGGTGGGGGTGGTTGGAGATGGTTGATAAGAAAGTAAAGCGGTGTTCACATCATCTTAAAATGTGGCCACTGATATTAGAGTGCGTCTGTGCAGCTCAGTGCCGCACGGAAAACGCTCGAGGGGGTGAAAGACCGACAGCAGAGAGCTGTTAAGTGAAATAAGACTTCACGGGTCGATGCTGTTTGGGAGGTGGGAGGGGGAGTGATAGGGCTGAAAGCGCATTGCTTTTAAGTCGTGGGGAGGCAGTAGTAAACGAGTGGGAGTGAAGCGCTGGCGAAGCGTCGCGTTTCAAGAGCCTGGTGGGGGGGGGGGCAGGTCAGCGAACGAGTGGAGCGCATTCCAATGATGGTGCGATGGATGTGACGTGATCTTGTGTGACTCCAGCCCGATGTATTTGAGCACCGTATTAGCGTCCCTGATGTTTTATCCCTAATTTTAAAAAAGCTGTTAAAAGTGGTATTGTCTAAAAAGAATATGTGTAAACTGTGTTGAATGTGGCATGAGCACTTGTGAATCTATTTGGAGCATTGTGTGCTAATAACAGAACTGTGTAGTAGGGTAGGGTACACATTTGTTAGCAATATTTAGAAATAAGTAAAAAGTGATAATTTAAATATATGTAACGTTTCGGCACGAAAATATCACCTGCTGGAAGTGGCATAAGCCCCTGGGACTTCCTCTGGAGCTCTTTGTGGCAATTTCCCTAGGGCCCTCGAAGGAAGGGTTTGCGGCGATGCATGGAGTTATTGCTATGGAAGCAAAATAGCATTTTGGTTTTGGAGCACTCCCTGCATGTTTATTCAAATAAAAGGGACGCATGCCCCATTTAGTATAATATCACTCATGGAAGGAAGGGAGCGCATGGGGGCGAATTAGACAGACTGAATAATCTCCACTTTACCTTGGTTGGAAGAGTGAATATTATAAAAATGTTAATTATGCCGAAATTTCTGTATCTTTTCCGAACAATTCCCTTATGGTTTGACAACGTGTGGTTTAAAAGGATTGAAAACATGATTAACAAATTTATCTGGTCCAAAGGTAAAACTAGGAGAGCGGCGAGGTTCTTGGCACTCCCACGGGACAGAGGGGGGTGGGCGTTACCAGACTTGAAGTTGTATTACTGGGCCGCTGCCTTGCAGTATATGGTAGGATTAATAGGTGGAGCTGAAGCAGAAGAAGAAGACCACTTAGGGTCATTAGCGATTTATGGCATCTTGCTGGGTGAAGAAACAAAAAATATTTTTTTGAGAAATTTTGACACGGCATATTATAAAAGGACGCGTTTTAAGACCATACTGTGCGCATATAATATATGGAAGGCCTTTATGAAAAAGTTTGGTTTGGGGAAATTTAATAGGTACATGAGGTTATATGAGAATGTGTTACTTCCGGGGGATATATTCTCTGACTCAGTTTTTACGGAATGGTATCGGAAAGGGATAACAAAATTAGGGGATGTAATGGGGACACAGGGGGTGGAACAATTTGTCACAATACAGAGAAAATTCAATCTGTCGACAAATCACTTCTTCAAATATCTACAAGTCAGAAGTTTCCTACAAAGTAAAAGAGGGGGAATAAGAGGATTTGAAAAAAATAACATATTAGAGATAATAGAATCTGGAGTAGATTGCACAATTAAAAGATTTTATTTTGAACTAAATGAACAAAGACCGGATGATATGGCGAAATGGGGGGAAATCTGGTCAACAAAGCTGGGCATAGAACAAGAATGCTTTAAAATATCATTAGAACTAGGGACGAACATTCTATGCTCTGCGTCACTACAAGCTCAGCATTATAAGACGATGTACTGGCTTTATTATACCCCGGCTAAACTGGCACAATGGGGAGCGACAACTGGTATAAACTGCCCTAGGTGCACGAGCGTAGATGCAGATGCCATTCACATGTTTGTAAGATGTCCCAGTTTAGTCACAGTACTTAAAGAAATAGAAACGTTTCTACAAAGGGCACTAAAACTACATGTTAATCTATCACCTGCGATTATTTTGCTAGGGGTAGATGGAAACAACGATGTTGAGACAGGGAACTATTTTATCTTCGTGGCCATGGCAGTGTATAGACTGTGTGTAACCACCGCATGGTTAGATCAAGCGGCGCCATCATTTCAACTATGGTTAGCTAGGTTGCTGAGCATATACAATTTAGAAAAAGCGATCTACTCCAGAAGTGGGAAAAGACTGAGGAAATTAGGTCTGGATATATGGGAAACAATAACGAAATGGAAGGAAGAAGGTTGATTTGTACAGGAAATGCATATGTACATAATTTTGTATTTAATTTGTATAAATCTGCATGTAAATAGTAAATGAGGTATTGTAAGGTATAACTCCATAGAACACATATAGAAAGTATAATCGATGTAAATATGTATGTATAAGGATAGCGATTTCACCCAAATAAGTGGTAGTGTATCATTTTGGTATTGGCATTTAGATAACGGTTTTTTTTTTTTTTTTCCTATATTTCTTTTGTTTTTTTTTTTCTTTTTTTGTGTGTTTGTTTTGTTTGGATTTATTTCAAATGAAATGCATGGTGTAAAAATTGATAAGGGTAGGAAAAACTGTATTTTCTTTATTTGCTCCATGTCCCCTCTGTGCTCCAGAGGGTGGGGAAAATTTAAAAAATTTTGTGAATAAAAAGATTCAAAAAAAAAAAAGGAAGGAAGGGAGCGCAACAGAGCTTCATATTAGCGTAGAGTGTAGCTTTTTCCGTTAGATTAAGAAATGCTCAAAAAGCGGTATTTTGTAAAAAGAAAACGTGTAAAGTGCCCTGCCGGATGTGGCATGCTTCCTTGTGACTCCATCCAGGGCCCTCTGTGCTATTAATAACGCTCCCTATCAGCATAAAATGCAGCCTTGTTTGTGATATTTAACAATGGGCAAAAAAAAGTCTATTCCCAAATACTCCACACCAACCCCACAACCCCCCTTCCCCAGAGCTCTGTTTGGCAATTTCTCTGAGCCCTCTGTGCGCTGTTGCTGTAAATTTGGTTTCAGCTGTTTTAAAAGAGCAGGAAAGAAATGTTAAAGGCGCTGCATAGAGTTACTGCTAATGAAGCAAAATAGCATTTTGGTTTTGGAGCACTCCCTGCATGTTAATTGAAATAAAAGGAGCGCATGCACCATTTAATATAACATCACCCCTTGGAGGAAGGGAGCCCAACTGAGCTTTGCATTAGTGTAGCTTTCCCGTAAGATTAAGAAGTGGGAAAAAGTGGTTCGTTTACCTACCGAAGAAAGGGGTTTACTGGACGAGCGCACGGGCCGGAACTAAGAACAGGGAGCGAGCCGGCCGCAGAAACGGAGACCCGACCCTGGGCTCCCGGGCTGGGGGTGAGTTGTGTGTGAAGCTGCGGAATATTGTACTGTAGTCAGAGTGGTTGATGTTGAGTTTCTGAATGAAACTGTGCTGTGGGGAGCTGCCGGAGGAGGGGCGATATGACATTCACAGATTCGAATTAGGGAAGCTCCAAAAATACTTGCTTGGCGTGAGAATTTTCTAGGAGGCGGATCTGAAATACTGTATGAAGAATTCATGTGTAGCACTTGCAGGAGGGAAGGGGCATCGCTGAAAACTGGAGGATATTAGGTGTGGAGGTGAAGCAGGTGGGCAGAGGAAAATGGGGTAATAAGTGACCAACAATTCGGATTCCAAAAAGGCATAGGAACAATTGAGCAGGGCTTAAATTTGTTTATTATCCAGCAAAAATATACCATGATAAAAAGTGAGCGTTTATATCTGACGTTCGTCAATCTTACATCGGCTTTCGATTGCGTGTCTCATATTAAATTATGGGATCTGATGATAAGTTTGAGCGTGGAAGAGTCGATTATCCGATTCCTAAGGGAGTTGTATTCAGGGGCCACTGCTACTGTTCGTTATGGAAAAGGGGGGGAATGTAGTAGGTCTTTTGGGATAGGGCGTGGAGTACGCCAGGGGTGCGTTCTGGCGCCCTTTTTATCCCTTATCTACATAAATGGCCTGGAGGGTTGTCTGCTGCAAGAGTGCCGGGACATGCCTAGGGTTGGATAAAGATCCATCCCTGCACTATTGTATGCAGACGACGCTGTGCTAATGGCCCGTACACCCATGGCCCTGAAAAAATTGATAACATCTTTAAACAGGTTTATGCTCAGTTTGGATTTAAAAATTAACTGTAGCAAGACTTTTTCCATGAACTGTGGCATACGTGCAAAGAAGCAAACGAAAACGATGTATGTAAATAATGCTCCTCTGGAAAAAACATCTACCTTTCCTTATTTAGGAATCCTGTTCCACGAGACTGGTTCTTGGACAAGTGCGGTGAAGGCAAGAACTCTCTTGTTCTCTAAGACAATAATGGCCTTAAAGAGTTTTATAAAAAAACTAGGGAAAAAAACGATCAGGGAAATTTTTACTATTTATAATGCAACGTGTGTATCTGTGGCTTTGTATGGAGCAGGACTCTGGGGGTACTCCAATATAAAATCAGTCCAAACAGTGGAAAATAAATGTATGCGGTATATCCTGTCCGTACCGGGAAGCACAGCGACGTTTATTTGTCATACGGAGCTGGGGTTGCCGTATATTTCAGATACAATTAGAATCCAGCCGTTCTTTTGTGGTACAGGGTATGGACTACAAATGAGTGTGTACTAAACCGTGCCATACTCCGGGACGTGTTAAAACTTGAAAATGTAAATGGTCTCAAATGGTTAAATTACGTTAAAACTTTTCTGACGGAAATTGACCGCTTACAATATTATAATGATCCATCTACAATGGTACATTTCTCTAGAAAACTACTGAAAAAACTGTGTATGGAGTACCTGAGTGGAAAAAGATTGTGAGAGGAAACTAAGAAAAAGACAGTTTCCTCACATCAGTTGATTTTAACCGGAGATAAATTGCAGCCATATTTAAGCCTCCCTATGTCTAACTATGATAGATTTCTTCTCACACGTTTCAGATGTAATATTGTTTTTAGACTATTCACTTTCCCGGAAATGAACTCTTGGTCAAATGAACTGTCTTTGTGCCCTTGTGATGAACTATCCACACAATTTGATATTCATGTTTTATTTTTTTGTAAATTTTATATCCTGCCTCGTAGGAAATTTATTGTCCCTATCCTAAAATAAATGAATTTTAATAGATGTCGCCCAGCGTTTTTAGAACTGCAAAAAATGGACACTGTTTTTATTGTTGCCTAATTATCATAGTTTTTTAGATGTTTTTAAATATCGGAAATCAATTTGCATGGATGAAATCTAAATTGTGTATACTATGGAAACCAAGAACTGTGACAACTTCTCCTCTCACAAATAGCTGTCTTATAAATCACTGTAAATGCATTCTATTTTCACCTGCAGCTTTTATGGTTATTGACTTTTTAACCAAATAAAGTACTTTTTGATTTTGATTTTTTGAGGTGTGGAGGTGCACGTGAGGATGCGGGGAAACTGAAGAATGGGTGATCAATGGAAGGGAACCGGAAGAAAACGTGACGTATATACGTGCCTATATTTTTAGGCTAAAGGATGTAGCATTTTTTTTCAAGTTCTAAAGCTTGTGTGTCTAGAACAAGAGGGAAAGACAAGTACAATTAATTACGGAAATAGTAGCACCTCTTGTTTACGGCACTTAGACATTAGGCTAACTTAAAAACATTAACTATTGTTAAAATGCCTTAATTTGTATTGACCTTAAATATATTGTCAGAAATCTTCATGCTCAGACACTTCTTTTTTTCCGCGTGCATGCATTGTATGCAACATGTTTTTTGGTTCTCTCTGAAAATCAATAAAAATACATTTTAAAAATACTATTTTCTGAGAATCATGCGCATATCCGGATCTATATAACTGGTGCATGGCACACACACACGCATGGCACACACACACACACACACACGATGAAACAAGTTACTTTAGAAAAGTTAAGTTTTTGTGCCCCTCCCTTATACATTTTGACTGGTCTGAGCAACCTGAACCAAATTGGACTACTTTAATGACGGAGGAACGCATGCCGTTTCTGACAGGTTTTGTGCAAATTGCTGGAGAGTGGCAAAATGATATGGATCCAAAAACGGGCAATCCTGTTAAGTGAGATGTCAGCATTAACCAGCCTCGGATTGGTAATGCGGGCATTTGGGCAATGCACGAGGGGCCCGTGTCCGAGTTCTGCTGTGGGCTGCTTTTTTTAGCAGTCTGGGGGGCATTTGGGCTCTGTCTCTATTGTTCGTTCAGCCAGCGGCCAAGTGGGTGTCTGAGTGGCCTTTCTGGAGGCAGATGGACGCTCATTACCTTCGTTTTGCAACAGGCAGAGGTGTCACTCCCTTTGTATCGGTGGCCGGCCCATCAATGGGTGCACATATTGAGCGGGGGCAGGGGGCCTGAGCAGAAGTGGCCTCACTTGTTTCACATTGTACACTAACGCGTGCATTTTTTACCGTCTCCCCCCATAAGCTTTTTTTTTATAAGATTCCGCAATCCCAATCAAACCCGCCATTAACTACAGGAGTGCGACTGTGAAGCGCTCTGATACCTTCGGGTCTTGTTAGCGCTATAGAAAACTTCTAAATAATAATAAAATAATAATAAAAAAAAAATAATAATAAAAGTTACCTCTTGTGGAAATTGCATGCATTCAGGTGGCGGAAAAAGTACAGAACCCGTGCCCATTTGATGCTTAGCCTCTCAGTGAATGATGAAATACTCCAGTCTCCATGCCCTTCCAAAAACTGAGTTAAAAAAAAAAAATCGTAAAGTCACGAGGATCATGGCGTGTGGGTGGCTGCATTGCAGCGAATGTGCCTGTCACCTGTTTGTAATCATCCGTTCTTAATTGCACAAGAGTCTCACACCCTGGTAGACTGCGAAGCGATGGGGCAAATCTGAGCATGCCTTTCAGATTGCTGAGTCTGAGTGGCAGATCTGAGCAATCACGGAGAATTAGTGGGGATGAGCACACATCTGGGCATGCGCGGAAGACGACAGCAGAGTGACTGCTACAGTATGGGAAGCGGCATGTCTGCAATAGTGTATATCTAGCACCTACCACCACAATATGGGAAAACGTATAGTCACTGAGAAGCTAATTCATATTACACCCTCCTAGCTGACCAGGCAGAACAAACAATACATAAATAGATACAAACAATTGCCTATAGAAAACCACAGTGGAAGGAGTGGCAATGCTTGAAGCCAGGATGGGCTTGTGTGTCAAGAACAAGAGGGAAAGACAAGTACAATTAATTGTGAATACTTAAATGCTGTATTTCTTTAGTCACAAGATGGACAAGTAAATGCCTGCTGGGTTTAGTCCTACACAAGCCAATGGTGCTAAGTGAACACAGGGTTTACTGTGTTACAAAATAGAGGTGGCAAAAGGAAGGGTGAAAGCACGCGCGAGTGCAGCAGCAGGGGGGCGTGGGGGAGGAGTAGGGGTGGCAAGGCCCGCATTTCGACAACTTTGGCCTAGGGACTGCGAAGAGTGGAATTACAACTTTATGGGGGGGCAGGAGGCTTTGAGATAAGGAGGATACCTAGGCAATAACAAGTTCTTGGCATTGCTGTGGGGAGGGGGGGAGGAGAAATGCGAGACACGGAAGTGTGAGGCAGGGGGCGGGGGAGCAGATGCCTTTGAAGTGAAGCTATCGCGGAAGAGATACCTGGACTCCCTTCTACTGCCACGACGTGACGCCCGATTAATTACAGGCGCCAAGACTGCTGCAATGCAAAAGCGACCTTGCTAAGCGAACCCCTTCTACTAACTTCGGGTTCTCACAGTTAAACCCCTCAAAATTCAAATTGAGTACAGCAACATCTACTGTATTGCCAACTAATCATCCTTGCCTTAAAGAGCACCGGCAAGTTTCAGGAGGCTCATCTGTCCTGATGATGATCTAGATTAATATAGATCGAAACGCCGTCGACCCACCCAAGGAATTTCACCCGTTCTATTTGTATATAATTGTTGTGTTTTTATCCTTGTTGTTGTTGTGTGACAGTTCGTTCACTTTGATCACTTATGTCACGTCCTGCACCGTACTATTCACTTGAGCACCTGCAATACAGTATAATTATTTATGTATACCCTTAAGAAAAGAGAGTAAAATAAAAAACTCCTACCAATACCTACTACCTCTGCTCCCCAGCGACTTATTAAGCACTCGCTCTCTGTTCTATTCCTCGCTAAGGACCTCTTAAGGCCTACCCTGAACCATTGTTCTTCCAAAGCAATGGTGCTAAGTGAACACAGGGTTTACTGTGTTACAAAATAGAGGTGGCAAAAGGAAGGGTGAAAGCACGCGCGAGTGCAGCAGCAGGGGGGTGTGGGGGAGGAGTAGGGGTGGCAAGGCCCGCATTTCGACAACTTTGGCCTAGGGACTGCGAAGAGTGGAATTACAACTTTATGGGGGGGCAGGAGGCTTTGAGATAAGGAGGATACCTAGGCAATAACAAGTTCTTGGCATTGCTGTGGGGAGGGGGGGAGGAGAAATGCGAGACACGGAAGTGTGAGGCAGGGGGCGGGGGAGCAGATGCCTTTGAAGTGAAGCTCTCGGAGGCAGGGAGCTGGGGGAGCAAATGGTAAGCGCGTTCACGAACACATGCACTCGACATAATCCGCCTGGTGTTTTCAGAGCTTGTTTTTCCCTCAATACTCTCGTCCTATTATCGCTTGCGCGATTAATAGGACGAGACCTAAAACAGGGGCATAATAAATACCACACCACGCGTCCCCCGCTATCCATCAATACTAGCAAACACACAGGCCTACGGCTCTAGCACAAGTCTTGCTCCCTTCTCTGTACTAAAGTCAGCCAGAAGCCGTTCACCAGTAGCTATCCCTGAACAGAAAATCAACCAGCAAGTCACCCAAAGACTAATTCCCTTAGTTAGCTACATCATGCTAAAAGGGTGATTCTGAGGGATGAAATCGATTTTATCCTAATCTTTGGGCCTGATTCACAGAACTAATTTAAGACAAAATCCTAACTTCTGTGAATACCAAAAGTAGTAAGTTTAGGATTTTGTCTTAAGTTAGTTCTGTGAATCGGGCCCTTTGTGTTAGCACGATGTATCTATACATATCTATACCACAAATATGTGTGAATTTATCTTGACACCAGAGACTCCTTTGTAAAGCAGAAAGAGGCACAAAGGGCCAATGCTCTGTCACTTGAGGCTGCCTCCGTGAAACTTTTGAAATGACTACTCGTCGACTCCCTAGTCTAACCCCAATGCTAAAGGTGATGAAGGCAAAGATTACCAACTCCTTGTCATATGGGCATGAGATCATAAAGGGCGTAATAAGTACTTTATTAAATAAACTAACCATCAAAATCTTCAAACTAGCTTTTCGTCTGCCAAGATCCGCATCAACAGCCCAAGTTAGACTAGAATTCGGCCTATTTGTCTATCACAGTGTCGAGGTAGGTGCATTCATAAAGCTCTGCAACAAAATGCGTAATGCCAGGGAGCGCTGTGGGGAGGCCAGTCTTTGGAAAAAAAATTCGACCAGCCAATTTAGTTACATCGGCATCATCAGGACTATTCCCTGCAACTACTCGGTGTCAAAGGATATTGGGGAACAAAACTATCCCAGCCGGTGCTAAAGGCAGTCATCAAGTCAAGCATCCGGCTGTGGTCTTTCTACTCCGACAGGGCAACACTGTCCAGAAGGAAACACGCCTAGGAGGTAATCTCCGATTTTAAACCGGGGTCGAATCATCTTATTTATCAAGCACATCTGCACTTTTCTGGAAGCTAAAGTTTATGGCCCTGCGGATTGGAGAATGGCATTTTTCTAAAGAATTTACCCAAATGGCGCTGCTCCAATGTTAGTATCAAATGCAGGGAGTGCGGCTATCACTCCGAAGCAATGGAGCATATAGCCTGTGCTTGCCCCTCTCTGCTGATCGACAGAAGGTCCTCACTGCGGGACGAATAGAATAAACTCGGAGTTCGTACCTGTCAACAAGCCATTGTTACTGCCCTGAACTCACACAATACGAAGCTGAACATTTGGTTAAATAAATTTGTTGACAGAGCAGCCAAATTGTTGGGAAAAATCAGGGCCGCAAATCTCCCTCAACCTGGCTGTGTTGCTACATCGCCTTAGGCTTAACCTAAGAATTTCTGATTGCCCAGAACAGTCTATTGGATCATTGTTTTTTGCTTAATATTAATTGTTTACTTTTCCATATATGGCTCTTTGTGAACATATGTTTAGCTGTCCTTATCTAGATTCCCCCCCCAAAAAACAATGCTTTGACTGATCTGATCCCTCAGTCTCTGATAGTCATAGGTAATTAATTATCATTACGATATTTTAAATCTATCTCCCTATTTTAGATTGTCTAACTAATAATATTTTGAACATAAGCACCGTATGGCTTTAAAAAACCACAACTAGCCACGGTGCCAGCCCGTGAGGCCTCCGGTAAGAGGTTTGGGGAACAAGCAACTGCGCTGGATAAGATTTATCCCTATCTGAAAAGGCAGACTGAGCTAAAAACAATTCAATGGAATGCGATCCAAGCCTGTGGCAAAGATTCAATCAAGCATTCCATTTACCACTTGTTTGTATTTCGCATTCTTTTGGGGTGGATTATACCATTGCACAACACCACCGTGGGCATTGTTTTTAAAGGGGGCTTAGTCTTATGTTGTAGTATTGAAGTTTTTGTAAATGCAACTCCTGCATTGTGGGAGAAAATGAAGCAGTAGATTAATTCATCTTGAGGGCACTATGTGGGCCCAAAATGAGGGTCTAAATCAGTCTGTGAGTTGTTAATAACAGAAGAATTAATGAATTAATTTAGGTGCTCCGTTTTTAACCAGAGAGTTTTTATAGTGAGGGGATCAATTATCAAATTCATGAGGTTGAAGGGCTCTGGAATATCACGAGAAACAAAGAACTCTGCCAAGCTGGGGACTTTAAGTAGCAGAGCTGCGAGGACTCAGAACAGGGAGTCTGGACGAATGAGAGCTTTGCATGACTAGTTTGTGACTGCAGCCAATTCATTTGGGCATCTACATTTTTGAGGCGCCACTATTTGATGTATCTTTAAGGGTCCTCCTGAGCCCTAAAAACGAACCCACCGAGCCACCATCGAGACCTAAAATGTAATCTGACACCCCGAGCCCTAAAAAGTACCCCAACCCCTGCCTAAGCCCCAAAAACTACACCAAGGTCCCAGGGCCTGAGAGGCACCTTTGGGGTCAGGAACTCGATTAAGATGGGTCCAGGAGCTATTGGGGAGTCTGCTATGTCCCTGAGGCTCAGATAAGGAGTCCAGCAGACTAGCCCTTTGAGTCACTCTAAGATCCTGGGTTCAAGATGGAGTTTCAGGTTCAGTAATTCTTCCCCAGGGAAGGGGGAAGCCGGCCAACAGAACCACAGAGGTTCCTCGTAGAGCAGCGGTCCCGCAGAGTGGAAGTCCTTGTAGCAGCACAGCAGTCCTTCTTCCTGGCAAGTACATACACCTCCAGAAGTGTACTGAAGTGGTATTGTGTGAGTTCCTTCTTTTATACACAGTTGTGCTGTGGAAAAGTAAATTTTGCCATGTTCTGTGTCCCTACGCCTCATCCATCATATGTTACGTGTGCATGATCAATATGCATATGTTATTCCCCATTTCTGATTAAAGACGCAATTACGGTTGTGTCCACCTCTGGTGTGTTATTTTCCAGTCCTCGTGAATACTACGAATATCAGGCCTATGTAAGCTATGTTGCCACGTTTCTCAGTGTGCACGTTATTCCATTATAAAGTTCCCGTTTCTAGGCCTCAAAAGGGCCCGGACCACAGATTCAGCTCCTGTCTCCTGAAAGCCTCGCTGAAGAGCGATACAGCCCCCACCTGTATCCTCGACCTTTCACTTATTTCCTGCCTCGCAGTGCCCGGTGCACCCCGACTCTGCCTCTGAGTCTGCCAAAAGTATGTTATAGTTCCTGCTATCAGTTCAAGTCCTCCTCCTCTGCATTCCTAAGCTACTGAACTGCATCAATAGTTTCCGTCATTGTCTAGCCTTCTCGTCTCCACGTTAGAGAAATACTGTATTTAATGGTCATTTAATATTCTTCACGCACTACATGTAGAATAATGCATGGTCCAGTCTTAGAGTCAAGTTAGCCTCTCCCCTCATGACTTCTAGTTTATATCAACATGTTCCCTAAACATTAGATACCAGATAGGGTTTAGGTACATGTCGCTCCGACCCTCCAGACTCTAGTCTCTGCTCCTAGCACAGAGTTCGTAGCCCCCAGCTTCTCCTAGTAACACGTCATTGCTAGTTTTCGCGCACCATTAGGTTAGAGGTCTCGGCTCCTTAGGTAGCCCCCTCCTATGTTTCCGCCCATTCATGACATATTCTGTTACGTTCGCATCACATGTCTATGTATACTCCCAGTTACACCTACTTTCCCCCTTATCTTTCGCGACTGCTACGCGTCACGCCCTCTACTCCACCCACTGTTACGCCTATTGCAATGTAATGTTATGTGTTTGCGCTATGTATAAATGTCAATGTTTTGTTATTGAATGTTAGCGCGCTCATCCCAGACCTAGCCCCGGCAGCTGCCGGGCCTCTTTTCCCCTGTCATTCTGTTCCTATGCAGGTTGTCCTGATCCTGTCCTTATGCTGTAATAAACCTGCAGAAACTCCTACTACCTCGAATCTTGACTCTTATTTATTGAGCTATCTGTTATTCATTCATTCATCCGAAAAATAGGGTATTATTTATTTATTTACCACATAATGGCGCCCGAATAGGGACTTGCCCTTTCCCCACGCGTCGGTGAAGCCACGCCGACCCCCTGACCCCCTGCAGTCGTGACGGAACTCTTCTGGCCAAGTGCAGATATTTCTGCTTCAAGTATCCCTCAGGCCCACGGAGGAGACGGAGGAGGCGGTCCAGCATCCGAACGAGACGGTGGAGGAACGCGGCGAGTCCCGACCAGAGCCCAAGCCGAGAGTCCAAGGTCCGAGGTATCCGGAGGTCCACCCGTAACTGAAGTCCGAAGTCCGAAGTTCGTCGTCGTAGTCCAGTCCCGTCCGAGGCCTTCCGTTCCGTGCTGCCCGGTGAGTACCATTGCTGGGGTAGTGTCTAGACAGGGTCAGTCTAAATCGACTCCTGGTCCGTGGGTTGGTGGTACCCAAGCTCACAAACGAAGTGTTCACCTAGGTGGATACGGGTCTTGATGTGTTCCTTTATGGGACCGGTATGTTCCGTACTGTTACAGCAGTGCATCCAGTAACTCCAGTCTGTTCCGTTCTCGAGAATTCTGTTCTGTTTCTGTTTTCAGTATTTTCAGGTAGTATTCTGTTCGAACTGTTATTTATAATGTTGTTCAATGTATTTCCAATGTCGTGGTATGCCTGAATTGTTTTCCCAATTGTTATTGTTTTTCGTGTATTGTATTGTGTTCCGATTCAAGTTTAGAATGCCGCTCTTTTCCAAGTTACGTCAGTTAAAAACTAGAAAGGGTCTGCTGGAAGCAGCAGTTCCTGTTCCGCCTAGGGACAGTCCAGGTCACTTTATGTATCAGAAACATGGCATAAGCGCCATATTGTATCTAGATTTATGGGTAGAGTATACCAAACAGTTGGAAGAAAAGTATAGATGGCCCGTATCGGGTACATGGGATGCCGAATGTATCATGCGAGTAGAAGAAGCATTATGGAAAAAGAAAGCCAGACAGTCACAGAAAGATGCCATCGAATTATGGCGTAAGGAAGCGCATAGAAGAACGGAAAAGGAAGTCAGAAAGTCAGAGTTAAGTAGAGAATCCCAAGAACGAGCCCAAGAAAGAGAATTAATCGAGATAGGTGAACAAGTCAAAACCGAACAGTCAGACAGACAGAGGCATGCCCTTATGAAGGGTATGTATCCTCTCCTTGCCGAAGGCTTGCCAAAAGCGACCCCAGAGGCATCCAGTAATTTCCCGCCACCATTAGTTCCGACCAAGCTACGTCACAAACCGACCGCAGCTGATATTTTTATTTCATCCTATTTGGATGACACAGTTCCAGAATATGCAAATCCAGTTCGCGCTCCACCAGTCCCTGTAAATCAGGCACTTCCCGTTTCTCCAGACACCGGAGTACCTGTTACGGTACCCCCGGGTCAGCCTGTCATACAAGTTCAGCCCACGTTACAATTACCGACCCTGCAAGCACGAAGAATGTCAGTCGACGATTCTAGTCTAGGGGCCGCAGGAGGAGGTCCTCCTCAAACCCCGCCGCCACACAAGCGTTTAACAGCACTCGAATTACATGCTCAAGCATCACAGCGTACTCCTAAAAGTAATAAGTCTGTTACAGAAATCAGGCAAGCCCTTAACGAATGTGTTTATGATCCAGTTCCAGGCGAATATAATATGGTTTTATATTCCGTACGTGTAAGGAGGGTGACCGAGTATCTAGTCACCTTGCCGAATATGAAAGAAGATCTAGACAGAATATATCGTTTCATCCGTACAGGGGATGATCCAGAAAGTATTGGCGAGATTATGTCTCAAAGGAAAGCCGAGATTCAGCTCATGATATTAAAGTTCCTGATCAATTGTCTAATAAGAGAACAAGATTACCCGTCTAAAGATCCCGCCGAAATGAGAATCCTGACAAGGTGGAGTGATAATATAGCCGAGGGTAAGCACAAGACCATTAGTGCCATGGAAAGTATGTACAAGAAAATTCGTAAAGAAATAATAAGGTTACACGAACAGCGTAAAGCAGCACAAGTAAGCGAGAAAGAAAGTATCTCTGATCCTGAAGAGGAAGACGAGAATCCCGCCAGAATAGCGTATGTAGGAAAATCCAGATTTCCAGATCGCCATTTACGCCTAGAACCCAAGTCTGTTTTTCATCATCCAGCACCAGAACAAGGTTCTCTAGAACAAGCATTTCAAGCTACCGATCACATTCTGAAATCACGAGTCGGTTATAGCGAATTAAGTACCATGCATGAACAAGAACTAGCCCGATCAGCAGTCCGATGGATTACTGATTCTACCACTTTTCCAGACGAAATAGTGGCACAAATGTTTCTGAAACTGCCCCCAGCCGAGCAACGACTGGTGGGTATGTATATGATCCAGCACCTCATTACCCAGTATGAGGGTCAACATTCTGATCCAGGCCCGTTACACGATATCCTGAACGAGTTACTCCAGTATAGATGGAGAGGTCTAGGTACCGATTTAATAAATGTCATTCTAGAACAGCGTCACAAATATAGAACGTTTTTGAACCCGCATTTTGTTCATGTCTCACCCCCAGAAAGTAAACCATTCTATATAGACAGACAGAATCCGTTACGAGAGGTCCACCCAGTCCAAGGGGCGGGTGGCGTAATGCAACGAGTGTTTGTATACACTCCGATATCAAAGATGGAACTTCTAGAAATGAAGAAATTAATTCCCTGTCATGACAAAGATCCAGCAGGGTTCCATAGAGAATTAAAAGACATGCTCCGTATGGGAGAATACACTTACCCAGATGTCATTAAAATGTTAAAGGTCCTGCTACCCGCAGGGGTGTATGAAAAGTTAAAAGAAAAAGAATGGGAGGTGGGAGAGAAAAAGATCGATTGGGCAGCTCTAGAAGCTGAAGACAAGGCACGAGTACCAGGTACCGGTCTTGGAGATAAATGTAAAGAATTACCAGAATTATTGATTCAAGTTTTACCCAGATTATTGACAACTAGGAAAGAAGACTGGGATGCAATCTCAGCCTGTAAACAGAAACAAGATGAAGACATTAGTGATTTTTATTCTAGATTCGAGAAATGTTTCAGTATTAACAGTGGTCTCAAGACAAGTAGTGAGTCATACCCTCATCTTTTCGTTACCAAATTAGTCGAGAATTCAAGTCCACAAATTAAAAATCGAGTTTTGAAAGTCGAAAGCACCTGGCAAGCAAATACTCCGTCCCAGATGCTCCAGATGCTCCAGTATCACCAGAATAGAATCAGAGAAGAGCAAGAACACGAAAGAAAACGTATGAAAGACACGAAAATGAAAGTGCTAGTTGCACAATCTATTCCTCAAGACAGTCAGAAGAGGGGTCCGAATCAAGCCAGTCATCCTGCAGCTCCCGTTAAAGGGAACTGCAATTATTGTAAACAGCCAGGTCATTTTATAAACGAGTGTGCAGTTCTGAAACATAATATAGCTACTGGTAAGACTAAAGAAAGACCACGTCCGCCTAGACAAGAACAAGTTTCACAGATTCCTCAGCCACAGAATGCACAACAGACAGTTACAGTACCGCAGCCTATTGCTGCAACACAGCATGTCACGCAGCAGATGTACCAGTATGCACAGTCTGAGTATCCAGAGTACCAGTCATATTCATGAAACAGCCTAGAGAGGGAGGTAGGCTTGCCTCTCATCGAGATACCTGTAGACCAAGAAGGTCCCTATGTTCACAGCCAAGTATTAGGGAAAGACAGAAAGTTTTTGATCGATACAGGGGCAAGTAGGACCACAATTAGTCATGCCGAAGTTCCAGGGGCTCCGCTCTCAGGCTCAAGAAATGTTTCCCTTGGATTTTCAGGAAAACCCATAGTTAATGAGATTTCAAAGCCAGTTACTCTAGAAGTAGGTCCATTGTCCCGTACTACTGATCTGTTACTTACTAAGTCATGTCCAGAAAATCTATTAGGCATTAAGACATTGAAAGAATTAGGTGCAGTTATTTGCTGTTCCCCAGAGGGAATACGTCTGTTCCTACGTGATTTTAAGGGTCACTATGTATTACGAGATTTTGATTCAAGATTGTCTAATGTTCCGCAGCATCTATGGGCGCAAGGTCCAACTGATGTAGGTTACATGCAAATCACACCCTATCGTGTGACTCTCAAGCCAGGTGTAGTGTTACCCCGAATCAGACAGTACAGATTGCCACCTGAGGCTGTAGCAGCCTTATCAAAAATTATTGACGAGCTCATGGCTCAAGGAGTAGTTGTAGAAACTGACTCCAATGTATGTAATTCTCCGATCATTCCAGTCATGAAACGTACTGATCCAAATGCACCCCCAGTATATCGATTAGTGATTGATTTACGAGAGCTTAATAAATGTATTATTCCTCAGTACCCAGTTGTCCCAGATATTTCTTCCCTGTTAACAGCCATTGATTCCGAAGCCATGTTTTTCACTGTTATTGACCTCAAGAATGCATTTTTCAGTGTTCCAATTCATCCAGACAGCCAGTTTCTTTTCGGATTCTGTTTAAATGGGAGGAGCTATATGTTTACACGCGCTCCTCAAGGTTTCACAGAAAGCCCTAGTATTTACAGTCAAGCACTCAAGAGACAACTAGACAATATTCACATGCCAACTGACACTGCCCTGCTCCAGTATGTCGATGATCTACTGATCACAGCCCGTTCTGAACGTGCCTGCGAGCAAGCATCACTTACAGTTCTGTATTTTCTAGCCGAGATGGGGCACAAAGTGTCACCTTCGAAGCTTCAATTCTGTGTCCAGCAAGTGGTATACTTAGGACACTTGCTGTCCAAGAGGGGTAGGCAGTTGACACCCGACCGTATCCAGTTAATAGCGAATCTTCCCCAGCCCAGAACCCAGAAGGAGGTACGTGCTTTTATCGGCCTTACTTCTTATTGTAGACAATGGATTCCCCAGTATGCATTCCTAGCCAAGCCACTGATACAGTTAACGACACAGGAGGCAGCCGTATCGACTGTCCTCCCTTGGACATCTGAGCATACACTTAGTTTCAACGAGTTAAAGAAAGCCCTATGTCAAGCTCCAGTTCTAGCTACACCGAACTACAGTAAGCCTTTTACACTTTTCGTTACAGAACGCGAAGGTACAGCATTATCTGTTC
This sequence comes from Lissotriton helveticus, assembly GCF_964261635.1. NCBI lineage: Eukaryota > Metazoa > Chordata > Amphibia > Caudata > Salamandridae > Lissotriton > Lissotriton helveticus. Next base: position 26,280,465 of record NC_136065.1, read on the forward strand.
TCACACAAGATCAAGCAGGTCAATACAAGCCCTGTGCTTATTTTTCGAGCACATTAGATCCAGTCGCCCAGGCGTTGCCTGCGTGCCTCAAGTCAGTTGCAGCCACAGCACTAGCTATCAGACAAAGTGATTCTATAGCTTTAGGACATTCCCTGACAGTACAAGTTCCACATTCAGTAGAAGTTCTTTTAAACCGAACACAAACTCAGCACTTGACAATTGCACGTTTAACAGGTTATGAATTGACACTGTTCCAGCCACACATAGAAATTAGACGCTGCAACGTCCTGAATCCTGCTACATTGTTACCATCAGTTAGTTCAAATCCAGACCCACATGATTGTGTGGAAGTAGTTAACATTACGACTAAGCCAAGACAAGACCTGACAGACATTCCGTTACCAGATCCTGACCTGACACTTTATGTTGATGGTTCATGTATGAGAAATAATACAGGAGAACTAGTCGCCGCGTATGCAGTGACTACTGACACTGAAGTTATTGAAACACACCGTATTGATATTCTGTCCGCTCAAGCAGCAGAGCTAGTTGCTCTGACACAAGCCTGTATACATGCCAAGAACCTGAAGGTTAATGTTTACACAGATTCACGTTACGCATTCGGAGTTGTACACGACTTCGGAGTGCTCTGGCAGGAGAGAGGTTTTATGACTTCTCATGGAACCAAGATTCAGCATGGTCTCCTTATTCAAGCCCTGTTAGATGCCATACATTTACCGACATCTATTGCTATCATGAAGTGCAAAGCACATACGAAAGTCACTGACATTATTTCCCAAGGTAATGATTTAGCAGACCGCACAGCCAAGCTTACAGCACAGACTCCAGACATTCCGGTAAACAAGACACATACTCCAGATCTGACTACATGCATGACAGTTAAGGACCCTACACAAGATGTCATAGATATCCAGTTACATGCTACCCCCGATGAAATCAAGAAATGGTCTGTACAAGGAGGGGTCCAGACAGATCAAGGATGGTTAACGAAGGGTAGAGCCACATGGTTTCTCCCCGATTCTATGGTTCAAGTCATTATCAATACCGCACATAGTCCAGCACATTTAGGAGAAAAAGCTATGTTAGACAGTATCCAGAACATTTGGTTCAACAAGCATTTACGAGCTGCAGCCAAGCAGAAAGTCCGTACCTGTATGATATGTTGTCAGTTTAATCCAGGTAAAAGTGTCCCGGTGGAACAAGGTGGTTTCCAGCCCCCTGACCACCCTTTTGAGGTCCTCCAGATGGATTATATTCAGATGGAGCGATGTCGAGGTTTCAAGTATGTCCTTGTAGTAGTATGCGCTTTGTCCAGGTGGACAGAAGCATATCCAGTCCCAGATTACACAGCCGCGACCACTGCCAAGCAGTTGGTTCGTGAATTCTTCCCTAGATATGGACTCCCTAGAGTCGTATATTCTGATAACGGCCAGCCATTCTCATCCGAACTCATGAAACACGTTTCCCTTTTGTTAGGGTACCAGTGGAAGTTCCATTGTGTACGCCATCCAGAAGCAGCTGGACTAGTCGAGAGACATAATCAGACTCTGAAGATCCGTATAGCAAAAGTCTGTAAAGACAAGGGTGTGGACTGGTTAGTAGCTTTGCCAGTCGCTCTGTTTTACATGCGTATGGTCGCACATTCCAGATCAGGTCTGTCCCCGTATGAGGTCGTTTTCGGCCGCCCCCCTAACATGTGGGGTACTCCTAGACCCCGAAGTATTACCGATGTTTCATGTAATATGCTGACAGATTACCTAGCTTCCTTGATGTCTGCCCTCAACTCATGTCGTTCACAGGTTGCCGCCGCATTTCCAGACAATACCGAGGTGGCACCGCACGAGATCGTTCCAGGATCCTTGGTGATGGTCCGCAATTTTGACAGATCAAGTCCGCTGGAACCACGTTGGAAGGAGCCACGTCAGGTCCTCTTGACCACCCGAACTGCCGTCAAGTTAGAAGGCAGGAAGGGGTGGGTACACCTTTCTCATGTAAAACTTTTCCAAGGACCAAAGCCAGTCTTCAAAGACATTGCCAAGAACATTTCCCAGGATTCAAAGGATTGCCAGAACATTGTTTTAAAGGACTGTCCCGCATCGAACATTATTACAACCCCTCCCTTGTTAGAGAAAACTCCGCAACAGGAGTATAAGTTAAAGCTCAGGTCTAATAAGTCAGCCAGTTTGATTGTATAAGTCCTCCCCTAGGTGAAACGGTTAAATTGTTTCTGACATGTATAAAATAGACCCCCATAGTGAGAGAGTCAGTCGAAGTTCACTACAATGTATCGTTTTTCTGAGTTTCGTGTTATTTCTCAGCATAATGATTTCTTGCACCAGCTATGCTTTCTATCTGTATTTACCAGTTCCTCATGTAAATATGTCTGCTCATGCTACAGTAGAGCACACGTTTAGTGATCTGCCTCCTCACGAATATTCATACCGCCTCGCAATGCGTAATAACACATTCATCCGTATGTTACATTATTCACACCAGACCAGCAATGCCACTAATTGTTGGGTGTGTGGTCGACTCCCCCCTTTCCAGACACCGAAGGGAGTTCTGCCACTGTTTCCTTATCCATTCTCACACAATGGTTCGTGTGGAGCATGGTCCACGTTAACGTCATCCTCAACAGATATGTCTTTTCTTAACAGTACATGTTTCCCAGACAAGCAAGGTTTCCCCCACAGAACAGGTTTAGATTTAGAAAATGAAGTATATAATATAGGACATTATTCGTCGAATTTCATGGTCCTGAATGTTCAGTCTGATACTACTCCAGACTCACCTGCTATTTCAGTACTACCAGTCAAAGGCGAATTATGTGTCCGTAGTTATGGTTCTGTACATATAGGTCATAGTGAATGTACTACTGTTATCAAGTATAGTGACAGTAGGAAATCTATTTTTATAGCTTCACGTCATTCTTATTTTGTTTGTGGTCAAACTGCATATGTCCGTCTGCCCCTCGATTGGGAGGGAACCTGTTACATTGCTTTTCTACTGCCACCTGTTTTTCTAGCCCCACCTGATTATCATAGGAATTCTTTCTTAGTACACACTAGACACAAGAGAAATCTCCCGATTGTCGATTATACTGAAACCGCCGCAGAGCAATTCATTGATATAGATAAAGGTGTTTTCCCTTATTTAGGTACAGTTGTAAATAGTAAGCTTATCCGTAGGTTAACAAGAACCCTCGAAGCAGTAGTAGATGAGACTGCCTCTGCTCTAGGTAACTTAACTGAAGAGCAATCCTTTATGAGAATTGTCGTTTTACAGAATCGTCTCGTCCTTGACGTCATACTGGCCGATAGGGGCGGGGCCTGTAGAATTCTCGGATCCAGTTGTTGCATTTTCATTCCAAATAACGCGCCGTCTGTTTATTCGGCTATAACCAGACTCCATAAAATTGCCCATCTGTTACATCAAGATCCAGGCACCTGGACATGGTCCGGTTGGTTCTGGAATGTAATTTCCGCATGGGGATGGAAAGTCCTGTCCTTCCTAGGTATTGCAGTAGCGGTCATATCTAGCTGCTGCCTCTGTATACAATGTGGCCCTGCGATTTGCAGCATGTGTGCTACCCCTTGTATTCCTCGTCCCAAGCCCCGTTCTAAATCCCGTTCCAAGACAATTCGAGACGAGCAAATGGTACTGTATGAAATGATAGACGGTATCATGAATATTGATGTTTCCTGATGGAAACGTAGTGACAAGGAGGGAATGTGGAAAAGTAAATTTTGCCATGTTCTGTGTCCCTACGCCTCATCCATCATATGTTACGTGTGCATGATCAATATGCATATGTTATTCCCCATTTCTGATTAAAGACGCAATTACGGTTGTGTCCACCTCTGGTGTGTTATTTTCCAGTCCTCGTGAATACTACGAATATCAGGCCTATGTAAGCTATGTTGCCACGTTTCTCAGTGTGCACGTTATTCCATTATAAAGTTCCCGTTTCTAGGCCTCAAAAGGGCCCGGACCACAGATTCAGCTCCTGTCTCCTGAAAGCCTCGCTGAAGAGCGATACAGCCCCCACCTGTATCCTCGACCTTTCACTTATTTCCTGCCTCGCAGTGCCCGGTGCACCCCGACTCTGCCTCTGAGTCTGCCAAAAGTATGTTATAGTTCCTGCTATCAGTTCAAGTCCTCCTCCTCTGCATTCCTAAGCTACTGAACTGCATCAATAGTTTCCGTCATTGTCTAGCCTTCTCGTCTCCACGTTAGAGAAATACTGTATTTAATGGTCATTTAATATTCTTCACGCACTACATGTAGAATAATGCATGGTCCAGTCTTAGAGTCAAGTTAGCCTCTCCCCTCATGACTTCTAGTTTATATCAACATGTTCCCTAAACATTAGATACCAGATAGGGTTTAGGTACATGTCGCTCCGACCCTCCAGACTCTAGTCTCTGCTCCTAGCACAGAGTTCGTAGCCCCCAGCTTCTCCTAGTAACACGTCATTGCTAGTTTTCGCGCACCATTAGGTTAGAGGTCTCGGCTCCTTAGGTAGCCCCCTCCTATGTTTCCGCCCATTCATGACATATTCTGTTACGTTCGCATCACATGTCTATGTATACTCCCAGTTACACCTACTTTCCCCCTTATCTTTCGCGACTGCTACGCGTCACGCCCTCTACTCCACCCACTGTTACGCCTATTGCAATGTAATGTTATGTGTTTGCGCTATGTATAAATGTCAATGTTTTGTTATTGAATGTTAGCGCGCTCATCCCAGACCTAGCCCCGGCAGCTGCCGGGCCTCTTTTCCCCTGTCATTCTGTTCCTATGCAGGTTGTCCTGATCCTGTCCTTATGCTGTAATAAACCTGCAGAAACTCCTACTACCTCGAATCTTGACTCTTATTTATTGAGCTATCTGTTATTCATTCATTCATCCGAAAAATAGGGTATTATTTATTTATTTACCACAGTGCCTTGGAAGTGGGGAGAAGCTTCTGGAGGCATACCTTTGAAATACACAGATGCCCCGTCTTTCCTGCCCTGGCTCCAGACTAACTACAGGAGGTTTGCACTTTGTGAGGAGGTGGAACACAGCCTATTCAGGTGTAATTGAGGCTGACCCTAGCTCCTCCCTCCCATCCTGCCAGTGATGGCCCATCCAGTAACACCTAATATATCATTGTGTGTGGCTTTCTAGGAGCGTGCGCTGTTTCTTTCGACACCTGCTGTAATTACTTAGTAGGCTTGCAGTCAGGTTATCTTCTTGCTTCTGGCAGCTTGCATTTTGACTCGTTCATTCTGCATTTTGATTTGTTAAATGCATGTATTTGTCATGCTCGTTTACAGTTGCCCCTCCCTGAGAGATGCAAGTAATTACAATCTAACTCCTGCAGTCAAGAGGATGTGGCATAACAGCAACATTTATGTATTTTGGTGCTGAGGATCAAGGTTCAAGTTTGGGGACCAAGGTTTTAGAATTGAGGTTAACTTTACATCCTGAAATTGTGGTCCATTTTTAAACTTCCTTATGTTTACTAATAAATAAGGGGCAGATTTACAAGAAACTGACGCATCTGTAGAGATGCGTCAGTTTCCCTGGGCCAGCCTGCGATACCCTTGCGCCACCATGGATGCCCCATATTTACAATATGGTGCACCATGTTGCAAGGATGCGTCAGAATTTCTGACGCATCTGTTGGCCCAAAAGTCACACATTGCTGGAGTTGTGTCGCAAGCACGATGCAACTCCAGCAATGCACGTTGAGGCCTATACTTATTGTACTGCATCACTCCTTGAGCCTGCTTCAAGCAGGCTTAAGGAGTGACAAAAAAAGTTCACGTTCACAAAAGTGAAGCAACAGCAGGGCAAAAGTGTTGCAAGGGGCTTGTAAATCTGCCACTAAATTCTTCTGTGTAATGTAAGAAGTGTTCCTGTATGGCGCCGCAATCTCTTTGCGCTATGTACAAATATTATGGTGAAACAGCTACAGCTGCCAACTTTGGAGCTGGGAATAAGGTTCACGTTTTGGAGTGACAATCATATGATGTAATTCTGGTGAAATAACTTACTTGGTAATGGGGTCTAGTGCTTTCACGGTAAGTAGCACTATGACGTGACAACGAAGGGCAATGTGACTTCACACTGTGGCAGCATAAGAAGGGTCATTGTGACATATATTCATCGAGGACTCTGGCATCAAAGTAACGAACACTGTCACATCACAGTAATTAGCACTGTTCACCACAGCAGCGCGCACTAGGACATGATAGTAACGTGCTCTGTGAAACCATAACAAGGGGCACTATGCCAACAGAGAGAGGCTCATTATAACATCATAGAAAGCCTTAGTGCGTCATCACAGCAAGAGGTGCTGTGACCTCACAGCAACCATCACTGTGACTTCACGGATGGACCCTTTGACATCACGCCAAAGGGACACTGTGATATCACATCAAGAAGAACTGTGTTGGAGCAAAGAATACTATGACATCACATGAGTAGGTGTGACGTCGTCGCATTTACCATTATGTCCTCACTTCAAAGAGCACTGTGACATCACGTTGAAGGGCAGCTGAACTGCGTAACATTAGAGCAGCAAACATTGTAACATCACAGAAGGAGTAATGCAGCATCACATCATGGAACGCTGTGCCATCGCAGAAGGAGTAATGCAGCATCACTTCATGGGACGCTGTGCCATCGCAGAAGGAGTAATGCAGCATCACATCATGGGACGCTGTGCCATCACAGAAGGAGTAATGCAGCATCACATCATGGGACGCTGTGCCATCGCAGAAGGGACACTGCAGCATCACATCATGGGACGCTGTGCCATCACAGAAGGAGTAATGCATCATCACATCATGGAACGCTGTGCCATCGCAGAAGGGACACTGCAGCATCACATCATGGGACGCTGTGCCATCACAGAAGGAGTAATGCAGCATCACATCATGGGACGCTGTGTCATCACAGAAGGAGTAATGCAGCATCACATCATGGGACGCTGTGCCATCGCAGAAGGGACACTGCAGCATCACATCATGGGACGCTGTGTCATCACAGAAGGAGTAATGCAGCATCACATCATGGGACGCTGTGCCATCACAGAAGGAGTAATGCAGCATCACATCATGGAACGCTGTGCCATCACAGAAGGAGTAATGCAGCATCACATCATGGGACGCTGTGCCATCACAGAAGGAGTAATGCAGCATCACATCATGGGACGCTGTGTCATCACAGAAGGGACACTGCAACATCACAGCAAAAGGCACTGTGACCCTAGTGCTGCGTGACATCACAGTACTGAGAACTGTGACATCACAGAGAGGGATACTGTGTAATCAGAGGAAGGCTTAACCAAGACGTATGACATTACAGCAACGGGCACTCTGGCATCACATTAAGGGGTACTAAGCCATCAAAGCAACAAGCACTGTGACATCACAGCAAGGGCCACTCATAACCCATAAATGGGCCCTGTCACATAACATCAAGTAGCACTTCCATATATCAACAAGACAGGATATGACATCATTACATTGGACACTGTTATCACATGGGGCAACTCAGAAGTGTGCCATCACAGCAACACGCACTGTGGCATAGGGTGACCAACTGGCATGGGTGCAAATTCAGGATGGTGTGTGTGAAAATTCAGGACAAAGGGTCAAAATTTAGGAGAAAGATTCAGGACAGGAGGTAAAAATTCAGGACAAAACTTAGGGACAAAAGGTACGTTTTACAGACACATCAGAGGAGGGCGTACAATAGTGTATAAGTAAGTAAATAGACAAACACTTAAGTACAAGTCAAAAGAAGCTTATATTAGTTTAAGCCAATTGTCCACTTTACGATTTTTTAGTACGCTTGCAGCTTTGAGCAACTGTGCAGATCTTTTTGTGGTATTTCATATGATAAAAATCTATTCATATGGTTACTGCACTTGGTTGTTGTTAGAAATGGGGGTCTCTAGTTGGCAAGTGCGTGCACCTTTGTCCAAATAGGGACCCTTCTTCCTAGTCAGGATAAGGGAGTTACACTCCTAAAATAATCCCTGCTCACCCCCTTAGTAGATTGGCACGAGCAGTCAGGCTTATCTTAGATGCAGTGTGTAAAGCATTTGCACATAACCCACAGTAAGACAGTGTACACACTACAAAAGGACACCACACCAGTTTAGAAAAATATCCAATATTTTATATAATTTAAACAAGAACAAAAACGATTAAAAAAAACCACAATACTATATGTAAAAAAATATGTAGTTACCAAAATAAGTTTCACGCAAAGTTCCTCGATGTCGATAGCTCCGGCTGGGGCTACCACGGCGTCTTGAAAAACAAACCCAACCGTTCTGGCTGGTCGCTGGGTCGTGGGCCAGCTACCGTGTCGGGAAGTCCCGCAAACAGTACTTGTGAGAAATGCAGGGGAATGAGGCCCTTGAGGTCACTCGCGTTGCAGATCGAGCTCCTCTCTGATGGAACCTGGAGAGCTGACGTCGGCAGGCGTCGGGTGCTGCGGTGCAATGTGCAGAGGTGCAGTGCCCCCAGGTCACGGTGCGAGCAGTGGCTGACTGGCATCGTCAGATGGCGTCGTCGGTGAGACCCGGGTCGTGTTGCGAGATGGAGGCGGTGCTCGTCATGGTGCTAGCAGGTCACAGTGCAAGCAGTGGCGTCGTCATTGCTGAAGTGCTTTCGTCAGCTGGCAAGCGGGAGTTGATGGTGCCGGCGTTGGTGGGCCAGGGCTGCGGTGCGGGATGAGGGCGATGCTTTGTGTGGCCTACGAGCTGTGCCCTCGAACCACGATGCAAGCAGCAGCTTCAATTTCGGCATGGAGTGGCTGTGTCTGGGAGGCCAAGGCGTCCTCGTGAATCAAGGTGGTGCCCACAGGTCGCGTTGCGAGCAGCGCCTCGGTGGCGCATCAACATGCATCGTCGGTGAGACCAAGGTCGTGGTGCGGCATTTCAGCAGTGCTCTCTGCGGTGCCAAAGCGAGGCGTGAAGCGAGGCAGTGCAGAGTGCGGTGCCCACAGGTCGCAGTGCACGCAGCGGCTCGGTGACAGGCGTCGTCGGTGAGACCAAGGTTGCGGTGCGGCGTTTGCAGCAGTGCCCTCTGCAGTGCCTTCAGGACATGGAGTCAGCAGCATCGTCGTAGACGTCCTCAAGTTGCTTTTCCTCTGATACAGCACAAAACACACAGTCCCAGTTCTGCGGGCAAAAGAGCTTGAAGTCATTGCTGCTCCTGAGACTTCGCGAACAGGGGGCAAGCTGTACGTCAAGCCCTTGGAAAAACTCACAAACTAGGTTGCAGAAAGTCCTGCCCAGCCCTTTCACTGCCCAAGACAGAAGCAGCCACTGCAAGTCAGCCCAGCAAAGCACACAGCAAAGTGGTAGTTCCTCATCACAGCTTCTCCAGCTCTTTTTCTTGGGAGTCTTCTTGATCCAGATGACTTCTAAAGTTCAAGTGTCTGGGCCCCAGTATTTGTATCCAAAAATCCGTTGATCTCTCAGGCAGAGGCCCAGCCAGAACCAGTTCTGCCTTCTCTGGTATGATTTCCTGGCAGGAGGTGGAGACGGTATTGTGAGAGGCAGACCAGGCCCTATGAGGTGCAAAGAAATCTCCTCCCCCTTCCCAGCCCAGGTCTATTCAGCCCTTTTCTGACCTACCTAGACTATCTGGAGCCCCTCTGGCCCCCCAGGCTTCTATCATCCAAAACCCAGACAGGCAATCCACATTCCAACAGAGGCACATCGGATGACTGAGCAAGAAAATACCTACTTTCTAAACGTGGGATTTTTAAATGCAGAATGTAAAAATCCCCTTGACTAAAAGATGCATCTTTAGATTCTGAGTTCAGGCATACTATACTTCATGCTGCTACCTAATTCTTTGGGCCAGTTATGTTTATAATATGTTATAAACAAACCTCCCATTCTCTCCTATGGGGAACCAGTAGCCTTGCCATAGTGAAAAACAAATTGGCTGTAATTCACTATCGGGACATGCCACACACACCCGGGCATGTCCCACCTTTCACATACACTACACCCTGCCCACAGAGGTACCTTGGCCCTACCTGAGGGGTGCCTGACGTCTAAGAAAAGGGAAGGTTAGGAACTGGCAGTGTGTGCACTGACCCTGCGATGGCTGGCCTGAGTTACCTTTTTACGAGTAGTCCAGGTGGGTGGCACAATCCAGTGCTGCAGCCCACCAACGGCGCTTGAGTCGTAGGCCCTGGCACACGCAGTGCACTCTAGTAGAGACTGACACACGAATCAAGCAGGACAATCATGGAAACGCCAATCCATACGCATTTTACTACAGGAGCACCTGCACTTCACCACTGATCAGCAGTGCCAAAAGTGCTCAGAAACGCTAAGCCAGCAAAAACAGAGTCAGAACCGGGAGGTCAGAAAGAAAAATCTCACGCCAAAAGATGCCAAGTCTAACACATTCCCAATCTGATTTTTTGTTTACAATTCATGGTCGTGAGCAAGCATGTTTGGTGAGCGAAATGGTCAGGAAGATCTGCTCGGATAGACATTGCGAGATGTAAAGCGGCACGCAGAGGATGCAGCTAATTAGGACCTGCAGTGCTGGACTAGAGTGCAGTCCTCCGAGTGTTCAGCTTTGTGTCAGATTGCTTCAGGTATTCAATGTCTGTTCAGCTGGTGATGAGTGGTATAGGGGCTGGTACAGAACTGAGTGATGGATAAGACCCATAGCAGACAGGTCTTGTATGAGGGTAAGAGCATGAAGCAGGAAAAGGACTGCGCGATGGATAAGACCCATAGCAGACAGGTCTTGTATGAGGGTAAGAGCATGAAGCAGGAAAGGAAAATGCTACTTACCAGTATGCATCTGTTCATGGCATGTAGAGCTGCAGAGTTGTACATTTAGCATTAGATCGCCACCTGGTGTTGGGCTCGGATGATTGCATGTTGTTGTCGTCTTGGAAGAAGTCTTTGTAGTCACGAGATAGGTGACTCCTCCCTTGGACGATAGTGCGCATGGGCATCGGCTCCATCCTTAGATTGTTTTTCGCCATGATGGGAAATGATGGAGTTAGTAGAACTAAAGAAAAGGATGTCCATGCGTGTGCATCTAAGTAAGATAAAACTGGAACGGATACAGGTCCCGGGGAGGCAGGAGGGCGTGTACAACTCTGCAGCTCTACATGCCAAGAACAGATGCATACTAGTAAGTAGCATTTTGCGTTCGAGGCATATGAGCTGCAGATTGTACACTTAGCATTGGTTGTGCAGCAGTGTCTCCCTTAGCGGTGGTCACCTGTATCCGTTGCAGTAGTTTGAAATAGAGTTTTAAGGACAGTTTGGCCTACTGCAGCTTGCTGCTTGGCTTGCACATCAACACAGTAGTGTTTTGTGAAGGTGTGTGTTGTAGACCATGTTGCTGCCTTGCATTTGTCCTCTAAGGGTATGTTTCCTAAGAAAGCCATAGAGGCTCCTAGTTTGCGTGTGGAGTGCGCTCTAGGAGGAACTGTTAATGTACGTTTTGTTTTTGATAGCATATTTGTATACATTTTACAATCCACCTTGCAATCCACCTTTAGAGATGGGGTTGCCTTTATGAGGTGGAGAGAAAGACACAAACAGTTGTTTTGTTTTTCAAAAGGACTATGGGGCTCATTAGGATGACGGGCGGACTTTGTCGGCCCGCCATCCTGAGGGAATTAGGGACCGCCGGCCATAAGGGCGGGGGTCCCGTGGGGGGTATTAGGAGGTGCCAGCCACAGTGGTGGGCACATCCTGCATTTTTAGCATTGTGGCGGGCGGTGCAGAGAGCACCGCCCGCAATGCTAAAAATGCATTGAAGCTTTTGCATAAACAAAGCGGCAGGCACTCTAAGACTTCAGGAGCCAGATCGACAAATTTAGTTGATTTGGGTCTGGATGTCGGATGTCTCTATGGTTCTGCGTTAGCACGGATGGAGTTAGTCGTAACTTTTGGTGTGGAACTAGAGAGAGTTCTAGCAGTGTGGTGAACCACGGTTGGCGTGCCCATGTGGAAGCTACCAGGATTAATTTGAGAGACTGTTGTCTGAGCTTGCAAACTACTAATGGTATCAGTGGTAGAGGCGAAAAAGCTCACGCAAATCTGCCTGAACAGTTCATCCATATCGCAATCTGGCGGCGAAGGTTGGGCATTTTGCATTTTCGTGTGTGGCGAACAGATCTATGTCTGAATGACCCCACTTGTGGAAGAATGGTTGAAGAAGTTGTGGATGTAGTTCCCATTCGTTGATTTGTTGTGTCTGCCGACTCAACAGATCTGCTATCTGATTGTGAACTCCTGGAAGGTGCTCTGCTAACAGATATATGTTTTGTGAAATGGCCCACCTCCAAATGTTCTGTGCGAGCTGGGACAGTTGTAGAGAGTGTGCCCCCACTGTTTTTTTATATAATACATGGCTGTCATGTTGTCCGTCGGGATTAAGACAGCTTTGTTTTGTACTTGTTCTTGAAATGTTTTGAGTGCTAAGAATATTGCTAGCAGCTCTAGATGGTTGATATGGAATGATTTTTGTTGACTGTTCCATTGTCCTTGAGTTGTGTGAGGTAGGAGATGGGCTCCCCATCCTGTGAGAAATGCGTCTTCTGTGAGCACTAGTTGTGGGACAGGTTCGAGGAACGGCCGCCCTTTTGTCAAGTTTTTAGTGTTCCACCACTGCAGAGAGCGATGTGTGCGGCTGTCTACCAACACCAGGTCTGTTAGTTGACCTTGAGCCTGGCTCCACTGTTGTGCTAGGCATTCTTGTAACGGACCCATTTGTAGTCTTGCATATGGTACTATGAAGATGCAAGATGCCATCATGCCTATTAGTCTCATGAACACTCTGGCTTGCAGAGATTGTTGGTGTTGGAAGGCTGTGACTAAGGCTTGAATTCTCTGTATCCTTGCTGGACTGGGATACGCTAGAGCTGTAGACGTGTTTATTGTAGCCCCTAGATACTGATGTATATGAGAGGGTTGCAGGTGCGACTTGGTGCAGTTGATTGTGAACCCTAAGTCGTGCAACGTTTGAATTGTCTGATGTGTGTGTTGTACACACTGATTGAATGACTTGGATTTTATAAGCCAATCGTCTAGATAAGGGAAGACATGTATTTGTTGTCTCCTGAGATGTGCTGCTACTACTGCTAGGCACTTTGTGAATACACGTGGTGCTGTTGTCACTCCGAATGGAAGGACTTTGAACTGATAATGTTCTCCTTCCAGTACAAACCTTAGATACTTTCTGTGAGCAGGATGTATAGGAATGTGGAAGTAGGTGTCCTTTAGGTCTAGTGTTGTAAGGAAATCGCCTTGTTGTAGCAGTGGGAGAACTTGTTGTAAAGTGATCATATGAAAATTATCTGATTGTATGTAATGATTGAGGGACCTGAGGTCGAGAATTGGTCTTAGTGTCCCGTCCTTCTTGGGAATTAGAAAATACAGCGAGTAAACCCCTGTTCCTTGTTCTTGTAAAGGAACTATTTGTATTGCATCTTTTTGTAGAAGTGACAGAACTTCTTGTTTGAGTAGAGTAAGGTGTTCTGTAGACATTGGACGCTGCCTGGGTGGTATGTGTGGAGGGGTTGCTGTAATTTCTAGGCAGTAGCCATACTGGATAATCTGTCTTACCCACTTGTCTGTTGTGGTGGAGTTCCAGACAGGCAGGAATTGTGTTAATTTGCCCCCACAGGGGAGGAATGCTATTGGGGGAGCAGAGGGAAGTCACTGTTTTGTGGTGGAAGAGGCTCGAATATAGTTGTTACCCCGACCTCTTCCCTTGTTGTTATTTCCTCTATATCCTCCACTAAAAAATCCCTTGTTAGAGGATGTTTGTGTGCTAGATTTGAAGGATGTTGTATTGCCTGCCCCAGTTTGTTTGGACCGGAATCGAGCTGTTGGAGTCGAAACGATCTTAGTCGATATCAAAAGTATTTGGTCAGTTTTTAAGAAGTTTTTTGGAGCTTCGAATTGCTTGAAAAGTCTATTTCTAGCCGGAGCAGAAAACTTTCATCCGAACCCAGTGGCGGAAAACAACAATCTAAGGATGGAGCCGATGCCCATGTGCACTATCGTCCAAGGGAGGAGTCACCTATCTCGTGTCTACAAAGACTTCTTCCAAGATGACAACAACATGCAATCATCCGAGCCCAACACCAGGTGGTGATCTAATGCTAAGTGTACAATCTGCAGCTCATATGCCGCGAACAGGGAGTTATTAACCAGCCTGCATGAGCTATAATTGGCTGTAGACGGCCGAGTGTTACCATATTATTGTGGGTCGAAACATTTAGATAGTTAACATTACTATATAATGCTCTGGCTAGTGGCTATCCATATATCAGCCCTCATTATTTTACCTGTAGATGGGAAATAGTACACTGCTTGGGCTGTTTCATTTCTGTGAGATTTAAACTCAGATTCTCATTGATGCACTGGAGTGTACTACAGACTAGAAACTGTATACACTGTTAAGGCATCACTGTAGGGCAGAAGGAGGCCCTGTCTTTTACACACAGAGCATTTTCTATTAAATGGAAGCAAAATACCAACATGCAGTTTAATGATACAACTATATAGCGCACAAATACTAATGCGTGGAAATGTGGTTTTGGCAACTATATATCATTTGAACATCACCAAGTAAAGTGTCCTAATAGTTTTCATCCTATTAAACACTCTCTTTCCAGCACACTTCTGAACTACCAACTAGTGGTCCATTTGTGGTTTCCTAACTGCTGATATGTTTTGAAACATTTGCACAGTTTATTGACAGATATTTAAAAGTTGATGTGTGTTACAAACAAACTGACTGCTCACAGCCTTTGTTTTCACACCCCCAAGAAAATTTGAGAAAACAGGGTGCATTCTACAACACATTGGCAATTCTATATTCAATTGTATTCACTTCTAAATCATAGTAATTGATGGATTTACTGTGCACCAGGATAGGACAATCTTTGATGGGCTCTCCAATGATTCCCTCACTATCACCGCCCCCCAACAGTGCCTCTCATCTCTCCATTGCCCCTCTCTCACATGGATTTCATTTGTTTAATAGCCCTTCTCGTACCAGTATATGATGTCCAAGCACTTTACATCACACACACATACAGAGACAATGAATCAGATGAGTTCAAATCAGTGCATATGAATGAATGAATATGTAGTTTATTAGTCAATTAAAACCGTATGCATTCAAAAACCCTTACAATGTGAAATATTTACCTGAAGTGGTTAAAAACATTTCACTCATCAGCAGCAAACCATTTCATATCTTAATTATTAGGCAATCTGATTATTTGCATCCCTCATAATCATAATCACAAATCAGAGTGTGCACCAATATGCTCATTTTAGGATGGTTCAGAGATCAAGTATTCCTCCACACCTGCCTACAATCTAAAAGAATTTATCATTCTTTAAACAACTTTTTCATATCTTACTTAAGGAGCAAGCATATAAAATGACTATACATACAGGGAGACACAGTTAAAATGTCAATGCACACGTTGGAGTCGAGAGCATAGGATCATTAATACAGATAATAGAGCAGGTTGTTGATTTACAAATAAAGTGTCAATGTGCAAAATATAATACCATAAAAAACAGTATGCCAATTGGGAGGGGGGGCGCGTGCCAAGAGTGACTATGCATGAAGCAAATGTTTATGTGGTTTGACGGGATAGGGACAGGTTGTGACTTATTCCTCTAGCAGCCCGTCCCGTACGTATCAATAGCCCCGGTGAAACAGTTATTCGGTCACGTTACACCTACCCACCCCCCTACCCTCACCTCCCATAACCAAACTTAAGCTCCTATTACAGTTTTAAACGTAGTCAGAAATTGCACTAATCTCTTGTTCAGCGTTGTGTTTTGTGGGTCCAATGACCCCAGCATTGCATTCATACAGGCCCTGACTGCTACGCCCTTAAACAAAGGTCTTAATAAGCCTTTTTGCTGGTTCACCAGAGCAGGACAGATACATATGACATGTTGTAAAGATCCTGCCGCCTGATGGCATAGGCGGCAGCTCTTGCCCTCGTCTACCCCACCTTTCCTCCATTTTGGGACGAAATCTAGTGTAGGTATTTCACCAATTCTTTAGGCCAGGAAGGTCTGTTTTACCTTCCAATGGTGGGATGCTTCCAAAAGTGAAGATTCTCTTGAGTTTGAAAAGGATTTCAATACCAACTATCCATGGAGGCGCTTTGCCAGCTTGTCTTTGTCTGCAATCCAGCTTTGGAGTTTATTCGACTAGTTTACCATTTTCTCTTGTACACTTGTCCAGAAATGTTAGCGTTCAATAGATCTCCCAGTTCTAAGAGCACAATGCTATTCTCCAAATATTTCTTGTAGACTCCGTTCCCCCGTTGGAGATTGATTTAAATCCAAACTTGTTTAGCCAGCGTCTTATCAGCAGCTGCACGCAGCTTGTGGGAAAGCTTCACAAACGCCGCGGGTCTGGCAAGTGACTGTTTTGTTATTAGAAACTACAGCCGAACTTGGGCCGGCAGACAGATCTGGGCAGCCGAAAGGTTTGTATATACGATCTTATCACTAATTTGTCAAGAAGGGTAGTCTCATTGCCTGGAATTATCTCAGATCCATATGTAATGGAAGGTATAAGTTTAGCCTTAAGTACCGCTCCCAAAGGTTTCAAATCGTGGCCTCAGATGGATCTTGCCAGTGCTGAAAAGGCTTAATTAATTGTTTGGGCTTTCGCCTTAATTGTCTTTCTTTGGGGTACAAATGTTCCTCTTGCATCTATTTTTATCCCTAAATATACATAGGTAGATGTCTCATTTATAATATTGTTGCCAAGGTACCATTCACAGTTTTTCTTTTTTGTACGCCGGTTAAAAGCGATCAATTCGTCTATTTTGGTGTTTATTGTCAGGCCATTCTACTCTGCGTAAATGCTAAGACAGTTAAGAAGGCGTTGAAGTCCTGTTTGTGTATTGTTAAGTAGTAATACACCATCTGCATGAAGAATATTTGACAATTGTTGCCCACCCAGGCTCGGGGCATGCGCTGTCAGCTCATCCAACTCCGTTGAGAGATCTGCAACCAAAAGGGGTGCTAACACACAGCCTCGGTTTAAGCCCATCAATGTTTGAACTTTCTCTGATACATGGGTACCATTTCCAATCTTGATTTTAACCCACGTATCAGAGTATATTAATCTAATTGCTCGCAGGACGGTAGATGGAATTCCCCATCGATGGAGTTTTGCCCATAGACTACTACGTGGAACACAGTCAAAGGCTGCCTTGAAATCAACGAAGCACATATAAAGCGATGTACCAGTTGCCTTTGCTCTATTCAATATCAGGTCCACCACCATGATGTTGGTAATAGTACTGTGACTCCTTAAAAAGCCAGTTTGATTTGGTGGAAGTCTTCAGTTTTTATGTGCCCAAGATTCCAGATCGTGTAACAGTAGAGTAGAGAGGAATTTACACTCAACATCCAAAAGTGCACATAGACGGTAGTTGGTGAGAGAAGATGTTTTTCCACCTTTATAAATGGGATGGATTATTGAGCCTTTCCAGCTTTCGGGGGTAACCTTGTTTGCCAGAATGTTGTTATACAGTGACGACAAAAAGGTTGCCCACCTAGATGAAGAATGCTTAAAACGAGCCTGTGGTATTCCATTTGGGCCAGGGGCACAATCTGCTCTTGACTTTTTGATAACTTTTTCTACCTTCCCTGGAGTATTTAAACAGGGTGCCATGGTATCTTTGTAAGGATGATGCGAGCTCATTATATCCAAGGAACTTTCTTTAAAATGTGATTTTAAATGCTGAACCCACTCGAACTCGCAAATATTTGCATTATTTGCTGGTCCAGTACCTTTCTCGATATTGTTAATGAGTTTCCAAAATGTTTACGAATCATTTGTTTTTGTAGCTTGCATCAACTGAGCCCATAATGTTTCCTGTTTGGCTTTTTTAGATCTCCATATCTTCCTTTTTAATCGACGTCTCTCATTGCGGAAATGCTTTAATAATTCTGTATCTCCTAAATTGTGGCGCAACTTCCGCGAAAGCTTGCCTACTTTGGTTTTTTATTCTTTGAATATGTAGTGAGAATATGTTAGACCTGGGGGTCACTAGTTGGCAAAGGTATACACCTTTGACCAAATAGGGACCCTTGCGTCGAAGTCAGAGAAAGGGGATTACACTCCTTGATAACCCCTGCTCACTCCCTTGGTGGCTTGGCACGAGGAGACAGACTTATCTCAGAGGCAGTTCGTTAAGCATTTGTGAACCCATACAGTAATACAGTTAAAACACTACAGATGGACACCACATTCGGTTGTATACAAATAAGTATTCTTTATATACACTTATCACAAGACCACAAATGACAAAAATCCACAATACTGTAATTACAAGTAATACTTCACGATGGTAGAAGTAATTAAAAAATAGGTTATTCACTTAATCAGTCTTTAGCAACAGATAACCCCAACAGGAGTTATCACGACGTCGAGGTCAAAGAGTTCCCAAAGTACGGCGCCGACTTCGAGGTGCGCGGCGTTGGGCCCGGAGTCAAAACAGACCCCAACAGAACAGTACCTTGGAAAGCGAAAACAAAGACAGCTCACGGCCGCAGGGAAATGATGATGCGTCAGTGTCCTGGATGCTTGCGCAGGCAAGAGAGGCGTTGGTTCCTAACTGGAGAGGATGTGACGTTACGTTGGCACCGAAACCACGGTTCCTTACAATATCACGGTGTCAATGAGTTCTTGGCCACCTTCGTCGAGGATCAGCTCCACGATGATGTTGGTTTCAGAGTCGATACGGCACAGCAGCAGGTGTCGGGCCTACGTCGTAGGTCAGAGCAGCGCTCATGGCTTATGGCAGGTTACGATGTCGCTCGCTGGCATCAATGTTGCAATTTCCTTCTGTAGCAACTAGAACAGCAAGTTCCAGATGCAGGCAAGCAGAAGGGGTAAAGTCTTGTATCCCTGATACTTCAGGCAGGAGGTAAGCTCAAATTCAAGACCTTAGGGAAATATTCTGCAAGATGATGCTTTAAGATTTGTAGAAATATATATTGAAAGACCACCACATGGGTGACCTGAATTGGCTTCATGTGTTGCATTATTACAGTATTCAACATAGCCGATAAGGGGTTCATTAGATGTCGACCAGGTTTCCTGTAACATTATTATACTGGAAGCTTTCAGGAAATCCATTACCCCTTGATCTTCAATAAGCGAATTTAAGCCATTGACGTTCCAGGAACAAAGAATCAGAGGATTTGAACAGCATCAATCCTTCTTTTCAGGATTTTGCTTAGTTAATATTCCTGGGAGCCAACTCCAATCACAAAGACCAGTCACCTTGCAGTGCTGTTTTAACCTCCTCGTTTTGTCTTTTGTTTTTTGAATCTATATGTGTTTTGACATTGCTGTTTATAATTGCCGCAAACCTATATTACACTATAAAAATGTTATGAGTGGACGTTCTATTACCAACAAATGTCTACTTGTGCGTGATTCTAGGAATGCATTCCTATGTATGTTAGGTGTATGCTGTATGGAGGACCTGACGGAACCTAGTTATAGGATACGTTGTCACCTTTCATGCTAAATTTTGCTTTCCTCTACATGCTTCCTCTAGGTTCCCCTCTAGAGTAGGACCAGTTGGCTTACTCCTTGATTGACCCAGTGAGGTTGTATCTCTTTAATATTTTCTATATATTTATTAATACATTTTTTTCACTGTGTAGTACCAAAAACTCTAGGTCCTGAAGAATTGCCAGTTAGGCACGAAACATGTCGACCTTCTAGAGGGTTGAGTTAGTAGACTGTAAATTAGGCAGCTCCCTTTCTCCCCTCTCACCCCTTTTAACAAGGGAGTCAGCCACTCGAATAAAAATCCTGTGTGGACTGACTCACCCTTTTTTAACCTCACTCCAAACCTTACGACTACACTTCACCAGACCCCTCACACGCACTCAAACCATTGGCTGGAACAAAAGATCTCCAACAAAGAGCGCCTTTGGCGCCCGTCAGACATTGCAGCGCCAGTCTGACGAGGAGCAGGAGACCGATGATGAAGCCTGACACCTAGGTTCCTGGGTGTGTGAGGTCTCCTAGTTCCAACAAGGGAACACCCCTGTTCCCTGCTTCTGTTCCGTCTCCATTTCCTTACACCTCCATACTTTCCTGTCCCTGGGGAACTCAGTACTCCTTTGCTTATCAGTTGTCTGGACATGTACTGTGGACCCCGTTAAATATTGTCCACCATTGGTTCCCAATTTTGTATTGTAGCCAACTCCAATCGTCTTGTAACTCTGGGACTCTCTTCAATGCTTCACAGGTTCGCGTACCAGACTGGCTGCTCCTTATCTTGATGCCGTATGCTATGTTTAATTCCTTAGATGCGTCTGATGCATTTTTTTAAACTCTAACCTGTTCTATTCTGGCTGTTTTTCTATCATCTCGTTTTTGACTAGCCATACGTATTTTATTATCCTCACTTTTTTGCTGCATTATATCAAGGGGCTTGTTTGGAATCAACACCATTGGAAAACAAGATGCTTGTGGTTGCCAAACTTTAATACCCCATTTCTCAAATACGCTAACATTCGCCATTATTTTGTCAGCAATGTTCCTGTTTAGCCAAGTTGTAATTGTTATCTCCTTATCGGGGTATTCATCTTCTTTCTTAAATTCCACTACATCCAGATACGTAGTTACCACATCTTTAAGATCTGTAATAACTCGTAGTAATTTCAAGATATTACCACGGTTTAAAATATTGTGCGGGCCTGTATATATTGGGGGCTGAAGGCTACTTTCCTTGTTTCGGGCGATATGTTTAAATACTCAATATTCTCTTTCTCCATAATAACTGGGGGGCATGTATTTTCCATAACTGGCGACCCCTCTCTTTCCATCAGCAAATTCACTTCTTCACCTTCCGTGATTAATCACTCTTGTGTCCCTAAATGGGCCCCCTGAGTGATTCTATTATCACCTTGCTGGCCAGTGTGATTTGCTAGTATCTGATTAACAATGCTGTTTTGAGCTCCTTGGTCGACCACTAGTTCATTACTTGATATCCGACTTAATTCAATCCCTAGTTCATTATTCAGGCTTGTTAAATGACTGTTAGATTTAGCTGGATTCTTAATTTGTCCAGATTGCAAATTATGGACTTCTGCCCTTACACTTATCATTTGATCGGATACTTTTTCCTTTGTTATTATTGGCACTTCCCCTATGGGGACAGAACCGGATGTGCCCTCTACCTCCCCTGGTTTTGTTGTACAACACTCCAATAATTGGTTTACATTTACAATTAGTCCTGATTTCTTATTGGGGCCAAAGATCGGAAAGTATGAATTTATTTCAGATCCCTTTACTTTCAATGAATTAGGATCTACACTCACTTCTTTACTAAGAGTTTGTAGTTCATATGCTTTTTTATTGTGAGTTTTCCTTAACTTTTTCCTAGCCCTTTTTGACAGTTTTGTCAGTTTTGGTGAAACCCTTATTTCTTTGCTTTGTTTCGAATATGCCTTTTCCAAATTACTTGAGTCATTGATTCCACCAGAAACATCACTGCTCCCCCTTCTATTGCCAAGCTATCTTCTAAAGAATCTAAATGAGGGACTTCAGTGTGAGCTTGTGTATTCCTAGCATCTTTTACAGATTGAGGTTTTACATCATCACTCGGACTGCCTACAATATTAGATGGTGCAGTCATTTCATCCCTTCCTTGCCCATTTCTACCCAACAACGATTTTACTTCTTGCACCATGGAACTTACTACTATAGGCAGATCCGAGATCGTATCAATCAACTGTGCACAGGTGCAGGTTATATATGAAGTATCCTTATCCGCTTGAACTTTCATAATGAGATTAGTTAGATGCAAGAGTTGTGTGTCAATACCCGCCACATGGGTTGCTAGAGTGTTTAATATATCCACCTGAACATCCAATTTGTCTGAGTGGAAATTTAACGCATAAGTGATTGAGCCCATGGTATGTATTAGACAATCCCATAAACACTGCTCTGTGCTAACCTCACTCTTTTTTTTGGTTGACCTCAGCTTTAGATGATGAAGGTATATTCTCTTTAAGGTCTAAGCTACATTGATCGTTTGTACTGAAAGTCTTCTCAGAGCTACCAACATCTTGATCGAACAATGAGTTATTAGTAGTGAGGCTATTAAAGCTATTCTCCGTTACTATACTTGATTGATCCAGATTAATCAGGCTAACATTACCATCTTTAATTGAACAACTATATGGGACAGGCTGTAAGTCCTCTGTAACTAGAATGGATTAGCTGGAACCATCTTTGAAAGCTGGAATTCCAACTTCAACTCCATCTCCAGCTTCAGCTACTTGTACATACGTATTATCAAACACACTATCATATTTATTTTCATTCAGTGCCTTCAGCGGAGACAAATCACTCCCTACATCCAGCCCCTCAAAACCCAACTCTTGACTGGCAATTTAAGAATCGTTAGCCGGCCGAGGCCCCACCTGCGCTGTAGAGTCACAGACGTGAATTTACGCCCGAGCTTGTAACCGCCCTGCTACAATTAAGGAATGGAATGAGGGAGCGAGTGTGGGTGTCAGCGCTTAATCTGTCACAACCTCTTCGACTAAAATCTTCCTGTCCTGCTTAACCGATACAACATCCACTTTTACAGGCAGCTTAGTTTGGGTCAGATCATTAGCAGGGCAACTTTCTTTTTCTTTTTTACACACTGGGGAGGACAAGGCAGAAGATAATATGCACTCACTAAACCCCCCGCTAGGTTCGTCCCTCTCAGAGAACTTTCTTTTATGGTTTTCTTTGTGAATATCTTTATCTGACTGTATTTGATGGTACTTAAAGAAGTATTTCTTTATAGACGGCTGCGCCACACATGGAGACTTCATATGAACATAGTCATTACTTAGAGAAGTGGATAAAGTCCTTTCCTCAGCTGGGAAAAATTGATTCTCCTCTGAACAGGCGCTTCTTCTGTTAATTAACACGTCTCCCTCCTGTTCTCCATTTCCCTTATCCCAGCTAAGTCCGGCTGGGTCTTTTCCAATCTCTACCATCACTTCTGATTTCACCTCAATCGACTGGATTCGTTTAGATTTTTGCGGGGCTCCACGCTGGAGACCAGACCTCATCATGAAACGCACAAGATCACTCAAGGACCACTCCGCTCAGCACCTCCTCTTCTCTTTTGAGATCTTTTTTTGAGTTCGTGAGCTTGCGTAGGGTTTTGCAGTTCTCTTGCGTGCTCTCACTAACAACCTGGTGATTCCTAGTTTCTGTAAGCGCAACACATCAACACCTCCGCTCTATTCCCACTCCACCTCCCAAGCCTGTCTGCCCCCTTTGGGTTGGAGCAACTGCCATCAGGGAGGAACAGCGTGGTTGTTGCGTATGTGGCGACTACTCACTCTGGCGTTGAAAAGTGCATTTTTTTTAAAAATTATGCTAGGGATTTAATGGAGTTTAATGGAGTTCTATCCCAATGGTGTGAGCCTGTTTAACACACTGCTGACAGTTTCTTGGCTTATATATCGGGCAATTGATGTGGTAAAATTGGTGACTGTCACTTTTTTCTCCCTCCTACGCCGCCGTCTCCTTGCTGGTCTTCAATGCTACTGTCCTGTTGTCCTACTTTCACACAGGATAGGTGGGGGGGTGGCGTTGCTGGTGCTCCCGTTGGGGGAAGAAGGTGGGGGGTGCTGGGCAGAACTGCCTCTCGTTCTGCGTCCTCTCGAAAATCTCGGCGAGGCGAGTCTGGGCAGGGCAGGGCGGAGCTATACTGGAATACACAGGGCTGCACAGGACTTCACCCGTGAACCAGCCCGAGTCACCCCCGAACTCCCGCGGGACTAGCCACCCGCCGCCTCCACCTTCCCCCGGCCCCCCTCGCCACTCCTTGCACCTCACCGCGTACTTGCAGCTTGCAGACAGCCCTCCCCGGTGTATGCTGCCTCTGCTGCCGAGTGGGTCTCTCTCTCTCGAGTCGCCGAGTCACCGAGTCTCTGGGTGTGGGGTGTGGGCTGTAACTCAGCCCCGACCTGCTCCAACCTGCCTCAGCTTTGGGCGCGGACTCAGGTTTTTTTGATCCGACACCTTTAGCTCCCGGCTCCCGACTCTGCTGGCGTGCACCACTCAACTGCTCACTGCTCAGTGCTCAACTGCTCAACAGCGCCACCTCTGCTAATGCAAAATCCCCAGCAGTTACTGCTCTCTCTCTATAATCAAACTGCCCATTCTGACCTATCAGAACAGGTAGCCTTGCAATAGTGAAAAACAAAATTGGCTGTAATTCACTATCAGGGCCTGCCACAAACATGAGGGCATGTCCTACCTTTTCCATACAATGCACCCTGACCCTGGGGGTACCTTGGGCCTACCATAGGGGTGACTAACATGTATAAAAGGGAAGGTTTAGGGACTGGCAAGTGGGTGCACTTAGCAAGTCGACATGGAACTACTAGACTGCACACACGCTCTGCAATGGCAGGCCCGAGACACACTTTACAAGCTGGTTCTGTGGGTGGCACAATCAGTGCTGCAAGCCCACCAGCAGCATTTGATTTACAGGCCCTGGGCACACATTGTGCACTATACTAGGGTCTGACAAGTAAATCAAATAAGTCAATCATGAAGTCACTAATCCATAACATCAATTTAACATAGAGGGCATATGCACTTTAGCACTGATCAGCAGTGGTAAAGAAACCTGAGTCATAAAACAGCCAACAACAGATCAAAAGAAATACAGGAGGAGGGCAAACATTGCAGGGATGACCCTGCAAAAAGGGCCAAGTCCCCCTTCCTGCTAAAACGCAAGGGAGACCAATCACTTCCTTGATGGGCTTCCCTGCTTTGGGCGATAGAACATGGACTCATGCCCGCAACAACAGGGGCATATTCCAGTTCTACGCCAATCTGAACCCATTTGGATCCCTCTGTCCATACTCTCAGGGCCCACCAAGCTAACCCATGGGGAACCCTTCTCCTCGCCTGTGGGCACCCTGTGTGCATCACCTGACCTTAGCTTGCTCACAGGTGTGTCCCAACCAACAGACAGCAAGCCATGGTGGCCACTGACAGTGGTCAGTGATTAGACCCAGGCCTTATGCCTCTCAGGGCTCTCAAACCTCGGTGACGTCAGAGAGCGGGGGACAGTAGCCCTAGGTGCTTGGCACCATTTGTCTACTCTCCCTCCTGTCAGGTATGACATCCTGACACTGACCCACCAGTCCTGGGCCTGTACCCGGCGGCTGGACTGGAGAGTGGGGTGAGCTTTCCCACACCCGCTTCACCTCCTCGGGGCTCTGTATCCTCCCACCTGGAGCGGTATCCCCTTCCAGAATTGTCAGGGCACCTGTGGCAGGTGTCCTGCACAATTCGCCCACCAGTTCAGGGGTTATATCCTGCAAATCGGATCCCAGCATAGGGTCTGTAACCTTAGACTGGGCAGTGGTCAGGGGTGAGGCTGCCTTCTCCCTGCCCCCCTTACTGGGGCCCAGCACCTTCCCACGTGGAGCGGTGCCCCCAGAAGACAAACCGGTATGGACACTGATTGCAGTTGTCCTTCCCTCCAGGTCAGGCAACACCTGAACCTGGCTTTCCAACCCAGGGACGAAACCCTGAGGCTGAGCAAATGCCTGGCGAAGCAGGACTTCCTTGGGAGTACATATACCCTCCCCGAGGGTGAGACATAACTCATGTGTCGTGTGACAGTCTGCCTGGCACAGATCTCCCGACCCCTGTCCATCTGACAGTTCGTGAAGATCCTTCAGGACAGAAGTGGTGTCACCATGGTCACTCCTTGGTGACTTAGCCCTTCTGACTGGCCCCTGACCCACTGGTTCTTCCACTGGGGACTCTTTTCCCCTCTCGCCCCTCAATTTGGACTCCTGCACCCTCCACTTATGATTGGCCCCGCCAGGCACCAGAAATGATGGAGGTTCACTTACAGACTCTCCCAGCTCACCTGACTCGGGGAGATCCCTCTCAACAGACGGTCCATCAGGACAGACTAGGCTCCCTACCTGGTGTTCCCTTAAGGAACCATCCAGTACTGGAGACTAAGGTTGGGGCTCAGAATATGGCCCAGTCTCACTCCTTCTTCTGTGAGACAGGATGTGAGGCCCTATAACCTCATCACTATAAGGGGACCTAGCTGGGCTACTCTGAACCACTTCCACCACTCTGGGTTGAAAGACACCTGCACCATTCCTCTTAGGGTCACTCCCCCATGTCTATCCAGACCCTCTGGAATCCACCACAAGGTGTGCCTCACGTGCAAGCTTCCAAGGATCAGAGAACTCACACTCCAACAGGTGTTGACATAGCTCTGGAAAACAGGGACTTATAATATGCTCTCCAACAATTGGATCACACAGCCCCCTACAAGGGTTAACCAAACTACCCTTCACCTCGCCATCCAGTGCCTCGCACATGTACCCCACACCACTCTCCTGAGATTGGCAAGACAGTATCGGACTGTCTCCGTCACTCAACCCACACTTTTACGGGCGGTCTTCACACTCACATACCAGGACTTCAACGTTGGGGGAACCCCTCTCCCTGCACCTCCCATCTAGAGTCAGTAGAGTGTCCCTCCCACCAATAGGACCATGAACCCCTGCGTCAATTTCCCCATTCTGCTCAGGGACACTGCACACCACTGGAACTACCTCATGTCCTTGAACTTCCTGGTGTATGTTAACCCCCTCCTACAAGTCAGGCACCAAATTTCTGGGTGTGTGTACTATTCCCTCAGCATTAGAAAATTCTATCTTGCTGCCACCATCTGAGCTGGATTCCTCCTCCAACCCAGCAAAGCTCACTTCCTGAGCTATACCAATTTCTGCTTTTTGGGCTTAATTCCCTTTTGGCTTCATTAAGCTTTCTCAGCTCCTCATCAATCTCTCAGCCTCTGGTCACAAGCCAGAAACCAGGTATCTTTTTCTGTTTCCTCCTCACTTTTAGAGAATTCCTCCTCCTTAGACTCAGTTGGTAGTGTTGCCTTCCAGCAGGGTAACTCATACTGAAATAGGGATGCCTCTAGATCGTCCGTGGACCTTCGCTTCACAGGCAGCCCTCTTTCCTGGCAAAACACACGTAGCTCCTTCATTGTGTAGACAAATATGTGCCAGAAGTCGAGTTCCATTTTTCAACAACTAACCAGAGTCCTAGTATCAAAAATACTTCCAGGAGGACACCAGAAAACAGAAAAATAGTATGTGGTTGTGTTTGGTCTGCACTCACTAGTAGTGTACACCAATCACTGTATATGAGCCACAAATGCAAGTCTGAAACCTCATCGCTGAACACCAATGTTAGATATGGGGGTCACTAGTTGGCAATGGTATACACCTTTGACCAAATAGGGACCCTTGCTTCTAAGTCAGGGAAAGAAGATCACACTCCGGGATAACCCCTGCTCACGCAGACAGGCTTATCTCAGAGGCAGTGTGTTAAGCATTTGTGAACACATTCAGTAATACAGTGAAAACACTACAGATGGACACCACACGGGTTATATAAAAATAAATATTCTTTATATAGACACATCACAAGACTACCAACAACAAAAATCCACAATACTGTAATCACAAGTAATACTTCCCAATGGTAGAAGTAATTCAAAAATAGGTCATTCACTTAATCAGTCTTTAGCAACAGATAAACCCAACGGGAGTTATCACGACCTCAAGGACAAAGAGTTCCCAAAGTACGGCGCCGACCGCGAGGTGCGCAGCATCGGGCCCAGAGTTAAAACAGACCCCACAGAATAGTACCTTGGAAAGCGAAACATAGACAGCTCACAGTGTCCTGGAGATGCGGTGTCGATAGCGTGTTGCAATATCAAACAAGAGCTGGCTCTAATCAGTAAGGCTGAGCACTAATACCAATATAACAAGAAAAATTGCCTAAACTGATACACAATTCAAAGATTAATGTGATTCAAACGGAAGAACAACTCGTTTCTACCGGAGTATTCGCTATTTAATAGCTATTTAATCATTTTAAATAGAAACAATGTGATACAAAAATTGATATACATTAAGTTAAAGAAACATTGGACACAACATATTACGAAAAAGGTGATATGAACACAATTACTCTATTCAGGCATGTCACAGTCATTCAATACACATACAGCCACTCATACAAAACCTGACACACCCTAGAGTCCCGGATGTGTCAGTATAAAGAAAATAAATAGAATGAAAGTTCGGATTGCTCTGTGAATCAAACAATTGTTATAAATCAGTATTGCACGAAGGAATATATTCCAAAATTTTCAGTTTTCAACACAGTTTAAACACTAGTATATACAATATCATACAACTTGAGTTTCAAATGTTGTGTAGCAAGGTTCTGTGGGAATGGAGCAAAGATGGAAAAGAGATTTAGGGCGGGTCTCTCAAGAGAGATCAAGGACACTGTAC
The DNA here is from genome assembly GCF_964261635.1 of Lissotriton helveticus. Taxonomy (NCBI): domain Eukaryota; kingdom Metazoa; phylum Chordata; class Amphibia; order Caudata; family Salamandridae; genus Lissotriton; species Lissotriton helveticus. Next base: position 26,308,942 of record NC_136065.1, read on the forward strand.
ACGGGGGGAGTTTTTTGTGTAGAAAGTTACCTCTCGGTGGAGATGAAATGGCCACGGCGGGACCGTCAGTATGATTTATTCGCGAGGCAATGAACACACCACTGCAGGCCAACCCAACAACAGCACGCTGGCAGAGGGGCAGGCCAAACTCCTGCAGCTTCCTTCGGTTCTTCTCTTCTGCACAGGCTTGTCCTTGTGTTCCCAGAAGTGATCTAACTTCTTGGGGTCTGGGTCCCCATATTTATACTCAGAAATCCTTTGTCCTCTGAAGGCAGAGGGTCATGTACCTAGTCCAAAACAGTTCTGGGTGCATTATGCCAGTGCACAACTTCTTCCTTTGTCAGTATGGGCTAGGGTCATCAGACGCACCACAGGAGGTGGTACCAGCAATGTGGAAGGCAGGCACAGCCCTATTCAGTCCCAGGCGCAACTCCTCCCACCACTCCTCAGGTAGATCGACCTATTCAGCCTACTGCTGACTCGCCCTGTCTCCTGAAGCCCCCCAGACCCTGTCACTCACAAAACAAGACATTCAATACACACGCTAGCAGAGGCAGGCTAGATAGTTAGGTAAGAAAATACAGACTTTCTAAAAGTGGTATTTTCAAACACAGAATGTTAAAACCAACTTTACTAAAAGATGCATTTTATCATTCTGAGTTCGAGCATACTAAACTCAAATCTCTACCTCATACCCCGGGTCCGTTAGAATTATAGGATGTTCTAAACAAAACCGCCCGTTCTGGCCTATGGGGACAGGTAGCCTTGCAATGGTGAAAAACAAAATAGGTTGTAATTCACTATCAGGTCATGCCACGAACATCAGGACATGTCCTACCTTTTACATACAACGTACCCTGCCCGTAGGCCTACCGTAGGGGTGACTGCTATGAAGAAAAGGGAAGGTTTAAGGACTGGCGAGTGGGTGCACCCGCCTAGTCGACAGAGCCCAGACTGTGTATGGGCTCTGCCGTGGCAGGCCCGAGTTACACTTTACAGGCTGCGTTGGTGGGTGGCACAATCGGTGCTGCAAGCCCACCAGCAGCATTTGATTTACAAGCCCCGGCTCACACGGTGCACGATATGATGGTCTGACAGTAAATAAAATAAGTCAATCATGGAGTCACTAATCAAAACATCAATTTAACATAGAGAGCATATGCACTTTAGCTCTTATCAGTGCCCAGAGTCATAAAACCAACAAAAACAGGTCAGAGAAAATACAGGAGGAAGGCAAAAAGTTCATGGATGACCCTGCAAAAAGGGTCAAGTCCAACAACTATATATTTAAAACTAGGTGTTTTGCATACCACAGTCTAGGCAACCTAGTAGTACATTAGAATTTAATAATGTTGTCCAGTCGGATGAGGAGTGGGTGTTATATTCTGTATGGGTACCCTAATATAGGCCCGGGTAACATCATAACCCTTCACCTATATTCGTCCCCTACACTACATACATAACGGGCTTTAGGATTGACCCTTTACCTAGTTACAGTACTGCTCACAGAATGTGGAGTTTTCCCTGAACAATAGCCTCATACATTATGCATGAGGATTCATGAGGAATCTTGTAAACTCAGCAGGACCTACATCTACTGCATAATAACTATGTACAAGGTTCATTCCCAACGTCATTCCAAGTCCGACAGTGACACAGCAAGGTAGAACCCCTGGGGAGACCTCTGGGGATAAATACATCACATCTTGCTGAGATAGAGGGAGGAGATCAGGACTTCCCTGCCGACACACAGACGTGAGACGCTGAGGTTCCTGCATGCAGACCCTCCAGCTCGCAGTGGTCTGAACATCCCTTGCAGGGTGTCCAGCTCGATACCAAGACAAGGTCCCACAGTCTCAGACTTCAGGTAATGGGGTTGACTTTATCCTAAAAGTATTCTTGGCTTTACACCTGCTGACATGCCAGGTACACTTAGGCACATCTAGTTAGGGTTGCATCGCACTAGTACCCATTTTACTGTCATGTATTTTATATATTTGCCTGTATTCATGGTTTTGGTAAAATGGTAGAAATCTACATTCCTTTTACCTTTCTAGAGCTTTTAGTAATTTATATCTGTTTCTGCCTAACGATTGTTTCAGCACACTTATCTTACACTAGAATAACGACTGTTCAATATATGCTTATTGAAAACGTCCCTACCGTTTATTTTGTGTATCTCTCTGAGACAAAGTGAGCACGAGTGACTGAGCGAAAAGTAGTGCACTGTTTCCACGGTCCTGAGGGATCAGGGTTGTCATGTTCGATAGTTGCCAAGAACTAATCTTTCCTTGGTAAGAAGAGTTTCTAGTGGCACTGTGAGCCAGCTGGTACACAGGCTGACATCCGCAGTGGGGGTGTCTGGAATCAGTCTGGACACAAGGCATATACAGTGTATGTTGTCTAAACACGCAGATCGTATATAGGGTAAAAAGGAGCTACACAACAGTTCCTGATAGAGAGAGATCAGAGTTTTATCCAGTGGCTGTTTCCACTAATGCCAAAGTAGCACAGAGGATAAAGATGCCTGCTGCAAAGAACATATCCTTGTGTGTTCATAGGTTTTCAGGCAACAATAAATATGTAAAGGTAACTTACCGTTTAATGTTCCTGCGGGAGAGAGATCGGCATTTTATAAAGTGGCTGTTTCCACTCATGTTAAAGTAGAGCAGAGGATTAAGATGCCTGCTGCCAAGAACATGTCCTTGTGTGTCCAGAGGCTTTCAGGCAAGAATAAAAATGTAAACGTAACTTTGGCGATTAATACTCCTGCTGGAGAAATGGATTAGAGTCTTATCTAATGGCTGTTTTGACTCATGTTAAAGTGACGCAGAAGATTAAGATGCCTGCTGCAAAGAACATTTCCTTGTGTGTTAAAACATTTTCAGACAACAATAAAACTGTAAAGGTAACTTTGGCGATTAATTTTCCTGCTGGAGAGAGATCAGAGTTTTATCTGGTGGCAGTTTCTATTCATGCTGAAGTAGCGCAGAGGATTAAGATGCCTGCTGCAAAGAACATGTAAAAAAAAAAAATATATATATCAAAATGTGAAGGTAATTTTAGAGATTAATGTCTATGCTGGGGAGACTCCACTGCTTCGACGCCGGGTGCTCCCTTGCTGATTTGTGACCCCACGCCTCGCGGCCCCCGCTGCGCGGGGGCCACTCGAGACTCTTACCGCCTGGACTGTTGACCGGCTGCATCGTCGAGGGAATCTATCACCACCAGGGACTGCGAGGACCAGCGGGCGCTGCGTTCTAAACTCGCCACAGCTGGTCCTCTTCCCGCCCCTCCCGCTGGACTTCAAGTAAGGAGGCGTGAATTCACTCTGTGTGCCTGCCTACAGAGACTCCACTGCTTCGACGCCGGGTGCTCCCTTGCTGATTTGTGACCCCACGCCTCGCGGCCCCCGCTGCGCGGGAGCCACTCGAGACTCTTACCGCCTGGACTGTTGACCGGCTGCATCGTCGAGGGAATCTATCACCACCAGGGACTGCGAGGACCAGCGGGCGCTGCGTTCTAAACTCGCCACAGCTGGTCCTCTTCCCGCCCCTCCCGCTGGACTTCAAGTAAGGAGGCGTGAATTCACTCTGTGTGCCTGCCTACAGAGACTCCACTGCTTTGACGCCGGGAGCTCCCTTGCTGATCTGTGACCCCACGCCTCGCGGCCCCGCTGCGCGGGAGCCACTCGAGACTCTTACCGCCTGGACTGTTGACCGGCTGCATCGTCGAGGGAATCTATCACCACCAGGGACTGCGAGGACCAGCGGGCGCTGCGTTCTAAACTCGCCACAGCTGGTCCTCTTCCCGCCCCTCCCGCTGGACTTCAAGTAAGGAGGCGTGAATTCACTCTGTGTGCCTGCCTACAGAGACTCCACTGCTTTGACGCCGGGTGCTCCCTTGCTGATTTGAAGGAATCTATTATCTTCTGTGCTGTGAGTTACTTGTTGTTTCGGCTGGTTGCTATTGACTGTCCAAGTGCCTAAGGCCTAAAATCTTGCTATTGGTAATAATCTAACATCTTGCCATATTGTATTAGGTTTGAGTGGCTCCCATATGTCGAGACAGAAAACCCCCATCACCCCTGCCAACACCATGGACAATTATTTAGTCCATGTGGTGGCAAAAATTAATAGTGAACGGAGGTCTTCCCTGGGGCTTAGTGACTCTCCACCATGTGCACAATTAGAAAAGCTAGGTTCAACCCAATTGGACTTTGATGAAATAAATGTTATAGATCTGCATACGGACGAGATTAATGATTGTTCAGTGTTAAATGTTTCTACGGCATCTATTGCTCCACAATTAGATACTAATGCCGACCTATTCATTGGGGATGAGATAAATATGTCCTGCAATGACTCAGAGATAGATAAGGAGAGCATCTCTCCTCCAATGCCTGTACCCGCACCAAGAGCAGTAAGAGGGTCCACAAAGGTTCCCCCCAAAAGAGAAGGACTGCGGTCTAGCAGGAATAAACCAGCAAACCCCCCTAAAAACAAACATAAGAGTGTTACAGAAGGGATAAGGGAGGAAGGGAATGGCAATACAGGATGGGATGATATGTTATCAAGTAAGTTTATGGGCATGTTAGAATCTAAGATATCTCGGCTAATCAAACCCCTCATATCTAAAATAGACCATCTAACTGATAAAGTTAATAAATTGGAGACCATTCTAAAAATAACAAATGATAGCGTGGGAGAGATACCGAATTTGATAATAAGCAAACTTGATGAAAAACAAGTGATGGGAAATATAACAGGGGGAAACTTCTCTGGGGGAATAGAAGATATTCCAGTTCCTATTCAGTCAACTAGTACTAGATCTAGTAATGACCCTAACAACTATATAGCCTCAGATCCTCCGATAATCCAAGGGAATGCTATATCCCCTGATTTTAATACCGAAACAAGTCCTGTGGAGCTAATTGTAGAAGCCTCACCCCTGATAGTAGTACTTGCTAATGTCCCACCACTGAAAACAGGTCAGAGTGAGTCGCCAGATTCCCTATTAAATAAAGCTTTGCAGTGGTTGAGTAATAACATGCATATATCTCCCTGGGGAAAAGAAAAGCTGTCAGAAGACTTGCTATCAGCGAGACGGGTAAAGTGGATAGGGACTAAACCTAAGAAGTTTGCAGGTGACTGCGTGGTATTAAACCTTAAGGGCCCTGAGGTATTACCGGACATTCTGCTTAATATTTTCCCTCCACAACGTAGAACGGCAGAAATAATTCCACTTATGTTGGACTTTTTCTACAGCAGAAGAGGACTTGTAGCCAAGTCAAGCATATTGAGAACCAAGTGGTCAGTAGTGGGAAATAGAAGGGCCAGGGGTGGCCCTACCTGCGATTGGGGACTAAATTTGGAAAATCGTTACTCTGCTTTATCCGATTTAAACGAATGCGACTGACTTGCAAGTTGTGAATCTGTCTCTCCCAAAAAGCAGATGATCCAAAATAACGGAAGGGCAGAAAATATGATATGTACACAGTCGAGCAATCGGATAATAGGCCCTAGGGAACCCCAAATTTTTGCTTATGGAGAGCCAAAGGCAGATATAGAGGGTTTAAACAGAGTTAGAGAGGCAAAAGAGAGCAAAATAACATTGACGGATGGAGAAATAATAACTGCAGAATGTGAAGTATTTGTAAATAGTGCTGAGAAGTGCCAGGCGTTGCAACGACAAGAGACATCATTACTGTCCCTTGTCTCATGGAACATAGCAGGCATAGTAAATAAAATAACTATACCAGATTGGGTGGATTTCATTGACCAATACGACATAATTATGCTGCAAGAAACCTGGTCACTGACCCCAACCTTTCGTCAGGGGTATCTAAACTTTCATATGCCAGCAATTAGAAATCGTTTGGGATGCCCCTCAGGAGGCTTGTTAATTTGGATACGCCAGTCACTGAACTGTTCCATAAAACAAAGATCTGTACCATCTAATGATATCATAGCACTTGATATCAGTTGGGAAAATGGCCATGAACTTGTCCTGTATAATGTCTATGCCAGGGGAGTGGGTAGTGGCAAATCCTCAGAGGTTGTAACAATCCTAGAGCAGAATATTGAAATGATAACAGTAAAATCTCATGTAATAGTAGGCGGGGATTTTAATGCCACCTTTGAACCCTTAGGTGAAGAGGATAGGATTTTGTCTGAGGAGGAGGATGCCAAGTGGGGTATACCCCAGTTAGAGGTGCCTGCTATTAAAAAATGGAGTGCAGTGGCAATCCAGTTAAAGAGTCTCTGTTTAGCAAGAGGATTGAGAGCAGTAAACGGGCGCTCGCCCTCTGATTTAAAAGGGAATAACACGTTTGATAATGGCCGAGCAGCTAGTAGAATTGACTATCTACTATTGGATGTAAGGGCCTGGAATAAAATGCTAGATATGGTCGTGGAAAAGAGATTAGAAAGTGACCACAACCCTTTATGCCTGACCCTTTACTCCTATAATGAGATTACAGAGTGTACCAATAAAAATGAAATGGTTACGCAAGATGTTGCATGCTCGAATAACCAACGTCATTTGAAATGGAGAATGTTAATAGAAGACGTAGCAAAATTTGAGATTCTCAAAAAAATAGTAGTCGATGAAGTAAATAACATTAAGTCCCACTGTGGGAAGCTTAACTTCCAAGATTATATGATGGAGGCCCATAAAAACCTCTTTTGCAATATCCAAAGCTTTTTCACTAAAACAGTAGATTCCAATAAAATCAAAAAGGAACAACCAAGTCAAGGATGGTATGACAAGAGTTGTAGGTTGGCACGGCTCAACTTAAGTACAGAATTGAGAACAGGCAATGCCATAGCAGTTAGGAGGGCTAGAGACAATTATAGACAGACCCAGAAACAGGCCAGGAAACGCTGGGATGAGGAATGTTGGCAATATTTGAAGGAGGCCTGTGCTGCTAAGGATTCTAAGCGATTTTGGTCTTTAGTAAAAATGGGAGAGGGGAGGGATAGCTGCTCAGCCACAAAACCACGTTGCTAAAAACAAATGGACTGAGTTTTTCCAACCACAGTATGCTCGAAATCCAGCCTACATCTCCATCCAACCCCCGCCACCTGTCTTTTTCAAACACCAAATATTTAATGAAAAGGACGTTAGAAAAGCATTGGATTGTATAGCGGGGGGAAAAGCCCCGGGTATGGATGGAATCCCGGCTGATATATTTTTATCGGACCGGAAATCCTGGTGTACTTACTTTGAAATGCTGGCCAATGCAGTGGCGACGGGAGGGGAGGTACCTGCATCATGGAAGGGAGCAGAAATTATCCCCATATTTAAAAAAGGCGATAAAACTCTAGCTAAAAACTATAGACCCATCAGTTTAATTGACACAGCCCAAAAACTGATGGGGCGCCTAGTCCAGAATAAATTGCAACAATGGATTGACGAAAGGAACATACTGTCACCCTATCAGGCAGGGTTTCGTCCCCTGACTAGTAGTGTTGACCAAGTCCTATACTTCATAGCCATCTATTGGAGAAATGTCACACTAAAAAAGGGGTCATTGTATGCCGTTTTTGTGGACTTAAAAGCAGCGTTCGACCTGGTCCCTAGAGAAAAATTGTGGCAGACCCTGGCTGATGTAGGATTAAGCCAGGAACTTCTTACCCTCCTAGTCCGCCTCCACGAAAATAATTTTGCCAAAATTAGGTGGGGCAAGCAGGGAGAAGTAACAGACCCTTTTCCAGTAGAACGAGGAGTAAGGCAAGGATGTGTCCTAGCGCCAACACTATTTTCAATTTACATAAATGGTATAGTTGACCATCTAAAGAAACTTCCAAGTGACGCCCCAATTATAGCAGGCTCCCGCGTTCCCGTCCTTATGTTTGCGGACGATACGCTTTTACTTTCACGCACGCCGAGCGGTCTCCAAAAAGTGGTTGATGCCTTTGGAGAATTTTGTGATAGTAGGGGCCTTGAACTGAATACTACAAAAACTAAATTCATGTGCCTAAATCAACATTCCACTTTCAAAGGTGTAATAAAATATAAAGGCACTTCCCTAGAGAAAGTGGACGCTTTTTCTTACCTAGGCATCATCCTACAGGGAAACATGAAGTGGAAATCGCACATTAACACAACAGTTTTGAAGTTTAGCCAGCTTGCAGGCGCAGTTGCTTTAAAACATCGAGCCTCGCTAACTAAGCCGGTAAATTGTGCACTTGAAATCTATAATATGAAAGTAATGGGCGCCTGTTTATATGGATCCGAATTATGGGGGTTTTCAAACTTGGGAGAGCTGGGACGCGCAGAAAACAGATTCTTGCGAGGGCTTGTAATGGTCCCCCAAAGCACACCCATAACTCCTCTGAAACTGGACCTTGGCAGGAAAAATATTGAGGACATTGCCAGGCTACGGCCACTTTTATATTGGAGACGCCTGATGGTGACTCCAGAGCTAAACCATTATGCTACAGCTTTGGCAGATGTTGTTGAGTTCGATCGTTTTCATTGTATTGAATGGCTAAAAGAACTTCGGGGACTTCTTGTAAAGTTAAAACTGGAACATTTATGGAGCTCTAATGATGTGGCTAGTTTTCCTACAAAAGCAAAATTGAAAGAACTATATTGGGAAATGGTGTATTCAACAATGTTTTGTAAAGGATCCCATTCAAAATTGTCATCTCGCTTTTCGGACATAAAAATGTATCCGTCATGCGAACTATATTGGGATATAATCGAACGACCACATGATAGGAAACTATACTTCCAATTCCGTATAGGAACATTACCAGTAAATGCGTTTAAGAAACACTGGTCTCCACTGTGGGATGAACATTGTTATTTTTGTAAAGATCAAATAGAGCACATTTCCCATTTGTTGTTCTGTTGCCCATTGTATATTAGCCCTACGCGCAAATGGCTAAAACCAGTGTGCTCAAATATTGGTACCCGTAGCCAATCGATAGCCCTTAGAATACTAGAATCCGATTGTTCAGCGCCATTTGTAGTTGCCGTAGCAAAATTTCTTGCTTGGGCTTGGGTAATCCGTACTCGTACTCTAATGTCAAATACAGCAAATTGAAACATGGCTGCTACTATCTAACCATTCCGTTATATGAATTGTCATTTTAAAAATAATTTTTATGAATTTTGGAAAAATGTATTCGTATTTTTAATATGTATAGCATTCGACTGTCAATGTTTAATATGTGTTTTAGAAAGTATTTTTAGCTATAGTATTTATTGTAATAGGGTTAGGAGGATGCTTTTGTGACAAATGTCGAATAAAGCTTTGAAATTTGAATTTGATGCAAAATTAAAAACTGTAAAGGCAACTTTGGCGAATGATGTTCCTGCCGGAGAAGGTCGGAGTTTTATCTAGTTGATGTTTCCACTCCAGCTGAAGTAGCGCAGAGGATTAAGGGCCTCATGTATCAATGTTACGTTTTGCAATTCTCAAATAGCAATTTTTGAGAATCGTTATTTGAGAATCGCAAAACGCTACGTATGTAGATTTGGAGTACATATTGTGAATCCTACATATTCCTTAATTGCGAATCGCAATTAAAGAATACCTCCCCATTGATTCCTATGGGCCTAGAGGCCCCTAGGAATGAATAGGAAGACATTATCAATTTGTGATTCCCAATTATTGAATCGCAAATTGAGAATGCTATTTCAAGTGTGCAAGTGTGTCAAAAGGACACCCTGCTGCACCCCTGAAATGAGCATGGGTGCACATATGGCGAACATACATGCCCTAAGGGCACGTGTGTGCGCCACATGCCACTTTGAATAATCCGATCACGAACGCTAAAAATCTGTGAATTTCAGTGTTAGCGATTACAATTCGCATTGATACATGTGGCCCTAAGATGCCTGCTGCAAAGAACATGTTCTTGTGTGTTCAGGCGTTTTCAGGCAACAATAGAAATGTCAAGGTAACTTTGGCGATTAAAGTTTCTGTTGGAGAGAGATGGGAGTTTAATCTAGTGGCTGTTTCCACTTATGCTGAAGTAGAGCAGAGGATTAAGATGCCTGCTGCAAAGAACATGTCCTTGTGTATCGAGAGGTTTTCAGGCGGCAATAAAAATGTAAAGGTAACAATGGCAATTAATGTTTGTGGGGGAGAGAGACCGAAAGTTTTATCTAGTGGCTGTTTCCACTCATGCTAAAGTAGCGCAGACGATTAAGATGCCTGCTGCAAAGAACATGTCCTTGTGTGTCTGTAAGCTTTTAGGCAACAATAAAAATGTAAAGGTAACTTTGGCGGGTAATGTTCCTGCAGGAGAGAGATGGGAGTTTTATCTAGTGGCTGTTTCCACTCAAGCTAAAGTTTAGCAGAGGATTAAGATGCCTGCTACAAAATACATGTCCTTGTGTGTTCAGAGGTTTTCAGGCGACAATAAAAATGTAAAGTTAACCTTCGCAAATAATGTGTCTGCGGGAGAGAGATCAGACTTTTTTCATAGTGGCTGTTTCCACTCATGCAAAAGTAGTGCAGAGGATTAAGATGCCTGCTGCAAAGAGCATTTCCTTGTGTGTTCAGAGGTTTTCAGGCAACAATAAAAATGTAAAGATAACTTTGGCGAATAAAGTTCCAGAGGGAAAGAGATGGAAGTGTTATCTAGTGTCTGTTTCCACTCATGCTGAAGTAGCGCAGAAGATTAAGATACCTGCTGCAAAGAACATGTCCTTCTGTGTTTAGAGATTTTCAGGCAACAATAAAAATGTAAAGGTAACCACAGAAATTAATGTTTCTGTGGGAGAGAGTTCGGAAGTTTTATCTAGTGGCTGCTTCCACTGATGCTAAAGTAGCACAGATGATTAAGATGCCTGCTGCAAAGAACATGTTCTTGTGTGTCCTGAGATTTTGAGGCAACAATACAAATGTAAAGTTAACTTTGGAAATTAATGTTCCTGCAGGAGACGGATCAGAGTTTTATCCAGTGGTTGTTTCCACTCAACCTAAAGTTTCGCAGAGGATTAAGATGCCTGCTGCAAAGAAACATGTCCTTGTCTGTCCAGAGGTTTTCATGCGACAATTAAAATGTAAAGGTAACCTTTTTTTTTAAACAAAGTTTATTAAGATTTTGTGCATGTTTCAAACAGCAAGTGATTAGATTGTACATTAGACATTTCTATTGTATAACTTTATATCCTGTCAATGAGTTACCTTGAACAGCAGTTTAATTAAGCATCACAATATTATAACGCCTCACTTGGTGTTCTTGCTGCATTCACATATCTCTATTACACTCATATTGCCACTACATATATATATATATGACTCTCAACAAAATCTTGTATTACAGCATACAATCCTGTCCCTGTCCTAGTCTAATAAACCAAAGTAACATATAATGTAATTCCCCCCCCACCCCCCAGCTCGGCCTCGCTTATATGCCTCTTAAGAGCAGGTGGCACCATTAAATGTCCAGTGCCCTGTGAGGTGCAACCTTAGCATAATACTTGTGTTTCAGTATCAACATCCTTCCGCCCTGACTGCACACACTAATTATATGTATATTTACAATTAAACATTTGTCCTATGTGAATGCATTAATTTCTGTCGTTTTAAACTCCTCCATTAGTACATTCCATTCAAGTGAAATAGGTTTCTTACGTAATCCCCCACGTTCCTCACTTTGTATATCTATACCTTCAGCTCTACCCATCTAAGGGCTTCGTTATACCTCTATACCTTCAGCTCTACCCATCGAAGGGCTTCGTTATACCTCTATACCTTCAGCTCTCCCCATCTAAGGGCTTCGTTATACCAATCTGAAACCGTTGGCGCTTTCTTCGTTTTCCAGCGCTTTGTTATTGTTCTTTTAGCCAGTAACAGCATCAGAGTAAGAAAGCGAGTTGTAGGGCTCCCACTTTTTCTTTTAAGACCCACACCTAGCAAGCAGGAGTCTAGTGTATTTATTTGTTTCCCCGGTGCTATCGTAGCTACTATGGTATGTATTGTATACCAGTAATGCGATATTTTGTGCATGACCATATCTTGTGGACCAGATCAGCACTTGGTTCCTGACCGCGAGGGCATAGATCAGCCACATCCGCAAACATCACACTGAATCTACGGGGGATAAATATGCGCGGTGTAGTATCATTATTTGAATACATTTAAACTTCGGGTTACGCGACACCTTTCTAGGATATTCCGTAATGGTTGACCATTCCTTGTCTGTTAATACCCTGCCTACATTCGCATTCCATCTTTCCCTAAGAGTCTGTAGTGATGTTGCTGTGTGCGAATTAATCCCATGAGCTAAACATTTTGTTAAACAACTCCCATTCCCCATCAAGTATAGCATGTGCACCAGCTCGTGTGTCGTAGGTGCTTGGCCATCCGGCGCGCAGGTACTACGAATAAATCTCAGTATATGTGCATGCGTCAAGAAAAGTACGCTTGGCACTTCCTGTTCTCTCACAAAGGTAGCGCAGTCTGACAGCATACCGTCTGCAAACAGCATTCCTACTGTATTCACCCCTGATTCCGACCAGACCGAAACTCATCGTTTAGACACTATCTCTAGTGGCAAGGGTATGCCGATCAGTGGTAGGTTTGGAGCATACGGTATTTGTTGTTTAGTATAACGCAGTGCCTTTCTCCAGTATTGCAAAGCCACTTTTAGTAACGGAGGTGTGTTTGGTGGCACCCTTGCATTTGGCAGAAGAAGTGTTTGTAACTTACCCCCATTCCATTCTCTTTGGGACATACCGAGTTTTTGTAAATTCCGGCCCACCAGCCACTAGGCCATCCAGTGTAATTGGCTGGCATAGCAGTATATTTTAAAGTCCGGCACTCCCATTCCTACGCTTCTATTGTCTAACTGTAGCTCGGATAATCCTATCCTGCGCCTTCCGGTGCCCCAAATTAACTCCACCAGTAAGGTGTCAAGAGCTTTAAATATGTGTGTAGGAATATTGTAGGCAGGTTCGTAAAATAATAAAGTAATCTAGGGAGCATCACCATTTTGGTGATTGTTATCCTCCCTGCCTCTGACAAAGGTAAAGATGTCCACAACCTAATTTGTGATCGAAGTGTATTAATCACTCTAGTTATGTTGCCATCTATCATATTTGCCATCTCTCTGTAGACATGTATTCCTAAATATTTAAATGTTGTTTGTGCTGTTTGAAAGTTCCATGGACCAAAATACAGCGAGTCATATAACCTTTGACCCAGAAAGGAATATGCGTAGGATTTGGTATCATTGATAGAGAGCCCAGACAGCAATTGAAACTTCTGAAATATATCCGGGAGAGGCGTGTGGTCTTTGCTAAGGTCCTCGAGATACAATCTAATGTCATTGGCGTAAGCCCAAACAATGTGGGTCTCGTTCCCCATACGTGTGCCGTGTTGTGGTGCAAGAAGACGAAGTTTGGCCCACAGAGGTTCTAAGGCCAGGACAAATATTAAAGGAGATAATGGGCAACCTTGCCGCGTACCTCGTGCCACTACATATTGTGGTGATATATAAGGCCCCGTGCGGGCTCGCGCAGTTGGGTTAGTATATAATAAAGCCGACCATTTTATGTATTGCTCAGTAGAGCACGGAACATATAGCCCCAATGCAAAGAGTTGAACGCCTGCTGCAAGTCTAGTGATATACAACCTTGTGTATTCATGTGGGAAGATGCTTTTGTCATTAGTTGGTGGAGTCTATGAATATTTAGGGCTGTACTTCTGCAGGGCACAAATCCACGTTGGTCTGCATGTATTAATTGTGGTATACATTGTTGTATCCTAATAGCCAGTAGCTTACTGAGAACCTTGTAGTCTGTGTTTAACAGTGATAAAGGTCTGTACCCTGACATGTCTGATATTTCTACCAGGTTTCAATAGGGATACCACTAAAGCCTGAAGTGTTGTGCCTGGTAACCTGCCAGTTTCTAACAATGCCTGATATCATTTTTGAAGGTGCAGGGCTAATATTGTCATATATGTAGCATTTAATTCTACGGGCAGCCCATCCGACCCCGGAGTTTTAGGCCTAGGAAGCGCTTTGATTGCTGCTTTAATTCCCGCTTCCGTAATAGGCTAATCTAGTTCTTCCTTATGCCCTGCCAACAATTGCAGAAGCTGGAGGTCCTCAAAGAATGCGTCAAAGTCCCTTTCGGAAAGGAGAGGCGGTGTCATATAGAGTGTCTCTTAGTATAATTTAAATGCTTCATTAATGCCCAGTTGTGTATTTACAATAACCCCCTCGGAGTTAGTTACCCCTATATTAGGAGAAGCCGTCAGTGTATTGCTGATAATTCTCGCTAGTAACACTCCCGCCCTACCTGCTTCCACATGTTGCTTTTGTGTATACAGCTGGTAGTCCAATACTCTACGGTCTTCTAATAATTCAGCATGTTGTATGTGTGCTTCTTGCAATTCCTCCTTACTAGTGTCATTTGTCAATGCGCCCCTTTCCAGAGTACCTAACCTGTTTTCTAGTGCTGTGAGTTTATCTAACAATGCTGAGGGCTCCCCTACTCTTGTGCTGATTGCAACTTCCCTAATAACTGTCTTAAAAGCATCCCATTCCATCGGTCTTGTGCTGGCGGTGTTGGCATTTTCTGTAAAATAGTTAGTAATCGCCTTGTTTCGAGTACCTGAAAGACAGAATCTTCCAATAACGACGGCTGCAATCTCCATGTAGGTATTGGTGTGGGTATCCGCCCCCACGTGAGGGTACCTTCCAGTGGATTGTGATCTGAAAGGGTCTTCCCGAGGTACATTGTGTCTGTCACATTGGGCATCAGCCTCATAGAGCAAAATATCCTGTCAAGGCGTGTATGTCGGCCGTGGGGGTGGGAGTAGGAGGAGTATTCCAAACTGTCTGGATGCTTCATTCCCCAGGAATCACCAATATTCCATCCCATTGCCCAACTTCTTAGAGCATCCGCCTGTTTACTACTATTAGTACCGTGCAGGGGTGGGTGCGACCTGTCCAAACCGACATCTAACAGCATTAAAGTCCCACGTAAAGGTAACGTTGGCAACAGTGGCGTCACTAGGGGGGTGCGGGGGGTGCGGACCGCACCGGGTGACACCCTCACATGGGGGTGACACCATCTGGTTGCGCCCCCCCCTCCCCCCAGCAGGCCTCTGTACATGGCACCCCTGCACCGCACCCGAAGGCCTCGGAGAGACTCGATCCGCTTTAAAAACAAAAGCAACCAGAGATATTTTCTCACCGATTCGAATTAAAATGTTCTCATTAGTTAAAGTTTGAAAAGTGTAGTAATGAGGGGCCCCCGCCATTTATATGGAAAAAGACACGGTGCTAAAGAGGGGGGGCCGGGGAGGGGGGGTATTAACCGCTTGGAATTGGAAATTAGCTTTTACTTTAGCTGTTTCATATCATAAAATTCTCACGTCTACAAACTCGCTGGTGCCTTGTACACAGATTTCTTTTTGCATTTTGAAAAGCTTTAAAAGAGAAACCATATGAAAGCGGCAGAGAGTGTAAAGGGGGGGGGGTCCTGCCCCCCCCCCCGGGTTTAATGTGCGAGAGAGAGGGAGCTAGAGGGAGTAAGAAGACGAGAGAGAGAGGGAGCTAGAGGGAGTAAGAAGACGAGAGAGACAGGGAGCTAGAGGGAGTAAGACAGAGAGAGAGGGAGCTAGAGTGAGAAAGACAGAGAGAGAGGGAGCTAGAGGGAGAAAGACAGAGAGAGAGAGAGGGAGCTAGAGAGAGTAAGACAGAGAGAGGGGAGACAGAGGTAGCTAGAGGAAGTAAGACAGAGAGAGAGAGAGGGAGCTAGACGGAGAGAGGGAGCTAGGGGGAGTACGATAGAGAGGGAGCAAGACAGATAGAGAGGGAGCAAGACAGAGAGAAAGGGAGCTAGAGGGAATAAGAGAGAGGGAGCTAGAGGGAGCAAGACAGAGAGAGAGGGCGCTAGAGGGAGTAAGACAGAGAGAGAGGGAGCTAGAGGGAGTAAGACAGAGAGAGAGGGAGACAGAGGGAGCTAGAGGGAGTAAGACAGAGAGAGAGAGGGAGCTAGACAGAGACAGAGGGAGCTAGAGGGAGTAAGACAGAGAGAGAGGGAGCTAGACAGAGAGAGGGAGCTAGAGGGAGTAAGACAGAGAGAGAGGGAGCTAGAGGGAGCGAGACAGAGAGAGGGAGCTAGAGGGAGTAAGACAGAGAGAGAGGGAGTCAGAGGGAGCTAGAGGGACCAAGACAGAGAGCGAGGGAGCTAGACAGAGAGAGCGAGCTAGAGGGAGTAAGATAGAGAGAGAAGGAGCTAAAGGGAGTAAGACAGAGAGAGAGGGAGCTAGAGGGAATAAGAGAGAGAGAGGGAGCTAGAGGGAGGAAGACAGAGAGAGGAGCTCGAGGGAGTACGACAGAGAGAGAGGGAGCTAGAGGGAGTAAGACAGAGAGAGAGGGAGACAGAAGGAGCTAGAGGGAGCAAGAGAGAGGGAGCTAGAGGGAGTAAGACCGAGAGAGAGGGAGACAGAGGGAGCTAGAGGGAGCTAGACAGAGAGAGGGAGCTAGAGGGAGTAAGACAGAGAGAGAGGGAGCTAGAGAGAGTAAGACAGCGAGAGAGGGAGCTAGACAGAGAGAGGGAGCTAGAGGGAGTAAGATAGAGAGAGAGGGAGCTACAGGGAGCTAGAGCGAGCAAGACAGAGAGAGAGGGAGTAAGAGAGAGAGAGAGGGAGCTAGAGGGAGCAAGCCAGAGAGAGGGAGCTAGAGGGACCAAGCCGGAGAGGGAGCTAGAGGGAGCTAGTGGGAGTAAGACAGAGAGAGAGGGAGCTAGGCGGAGCAAGACAGACAGAGAGGGAGATAGAGGGAGCAAGACAGAGAGGGAACTAGAGGGAGTAAGAGAGAGGGAGCTAGAGGGAGTAAGACAGAGAGAGAGGGAGCTATAGGGAGTAAGACAGAGAGAGAGGGAGCTAGAGGGAGTAAGACAGAGAGAGGGAGACAGAGGGAGCTAGAGGGAGCAAGACAGAGAGAGAGTGAGCTAGACAGAGAGAGGGAGCTAGAGGGATTAAGATAAAGAGAGAGGGAGCAAGACAGTGGGAGAGGGAGCTAGAGGGAGTAAGAGCGAGAGAGGGAGCTAGAGGGAGCTACACAGAGAGATGGACCTAGAGGGAGTAAGAGAGAGAGCGGGAGCTAGAGGGAGTAAGAGAGAGAGTGGGAGCTAGAGAGAGTAAGATAGAGAGAGGGAGCTAGAGGGAGTAAAACAGAGAGAGAGGGAGCAAGAGGGAGTAAGACAGAGAGAGAGGGAGTTAGAAGGAGTAAGAGAGGGAGCTAGAGGGAGCAAGACAGAGAGAGGGAGCTAGAGGGAGTAAGACAGAGAGAGAGGGAGCTAGAGGGAGTAAGGCAGAGAGAGAGGGAGCTAGAGGGAGTAAGACAGGGAGAGAGGGAGCTAGACAGAGAGAGAGAGCTAGAGGGATTAAGATAGAGAGAGAGGGAGCAAGACAGCGGGAGGGGGAGCTAGAGGGAGTAAGAGAGAGAGAGGGAGCTAGAGGGAGCAAGACAGAGAGAGAGGGTGCTAGAGGGAGTAAGACAGAGAGAGAGGGAGCTAGAGGGAGTAAGGCAGAGAGAGAGGGAGACAGAGGGAGCTAGAGGGAGTAAGACAGAGAGAGAGACGGGAGCTAGACAGAGACAGAGGGAGCTAGAGGGAGTAAGACAGAGAGAGAGGGAGCTAGACAGAGAGAGGGAGCTAGAGGGAGTAAGACAGAGAGAGAGGGAGCTAGAGGGAGCGAGACAGAGAGAGGGAGCTAGAGGGAGTAAGACAGAGAGAGAGGGAGTCAGAGGGAGCTAGAGGGACCAAGACAGAGAGAGAGGGAGCTAGACAGAGAGAGCGAGCTAGAGGGAGTAAGATAGAGAGAGAGGGAGCTAAAGGGAGTAAGACAGAGAGAGAGGGAGCTAGAGGGAATAAGAGAGAGAGAGGGAGCTAGAGGGAGGAAGACAGAGAGAGGAGCTCGAGGGAGTACGACAGAGAGAGAGGGAGCTAGAGGGAGTAAGACAGAGAGAGAGGGAGACAGAAGGAGCTAGAGGGAGCAAGAGAGAGGGAGCTAGAGGGAGTAAGACCGAGAGAGAGGGAGACAGAGGGAGCTAGAGGGAGCAAGAGAAAGGGAGCTCAAGGGAGCTAGACAGAGAGAGGGAGCTAGAGGGAGTAAGACAGAGAGAGAGGGAGCTAGAAAGAGTAAGACAGCGAGAGAAGGAGCTAGACAGAGAGAGGGAGCTAGAGGGAGTAAGATAGAGAGAGAGGGAGCTACAGGGAGCTAGAGCGAGCAAGACAGAGAGAGAGGGAGTAAGAGAGAGAGAGAGGGAGCTAGAGGGAGCAAGCCAGAGAGAGGGAGCTAGAGGGAGCTAGTGGGAGTAGGACAGAGAGAGAGGGAGCTAGGCGGAGCTAGTGGGAGTAAGACAGAGAGAGAGGGAGCTAGGCGGAGCAAGACAGACAGAGAGGGAGCTAGAGGGAGTAAGACAGAGAGAGGGAGACAGAGGGAGCTAGAGGGAGCAAGACAGAGAGAGAGGGAGCTAGACAGAGAGAGGGAGCTAGAGGGATTAAGATAAAGAGAGAGGGAGCAAGACAGAGGGAGAGGGAGCTATAGGGAGTAAGACAGAGAGAGAGGGAGCTAGAGGGAGTAAGACAGGGAGAGAGGGAGCTATAGGGAGTAAGACAGAGAGAGAGGGAGCTAGAGGGAGTAAGACAGAGAGAGGGAGACAGAGGGAGCTAGAGGGAGCAAGACAGAGAGAGAGGGAGCTAGACAGAGAGAGGGAGCTAGAGGGATTAAGATAAAGAGAGAGGGAGCAAGACAGAGGGAGAGGGAGCTAGATGGAGTAAGAGAGAGGGAGCTAGAGGGAGCTACACAGAGAGATGGAGCTAGAGGGAGTAAGAGAGAGAGCGGGAGCTAGAGGGAGTAAGAGAGAGAGTGGGAGCTAGAGAGAGTAAGACAGAGAGAGGGCGCTAGAGGGAGTAAAACAGAGAGAGAGGGAGCAAGAGGGAATAAGACAGAGAGAGAGGGAGTTAGAAGGAGTAAGAGAGGGAGCTAGAGGGAGCAAGACAAAGAGAGGGAGCTAGAGGGAGTAAGACCGAGAGAGAGGGAGCTAGAGGGAGTAAGACAGGGAGAGAGGGAGCTAGACAGAGAGAGAGAACTAGAGGGATTAAGATAGAGAGAGAGGGAGCAAGACAGAGGGAGGGGGAGCTAGAGGGAGTAAGAGAGAGAGAGAGGGAGCTAGAGGGAGCTACACAGAGATGGAGCTAGAGAGAGTAAGACAGAGAGAGAGGGAGTAAGACAGAGAGAGGGAGACAGAGGGAGTTAGAGGGAGCAATACAGAGAGAGAGGGAGCTAGACAGAGAGAGGGAGTAAGACAGAGAGAGAGTGAGCCAGAGGGCTCTTGACAGAGAGAGGGAGCTAGAGGGAGTAAGAGAGAGAGAGAGGAAGCTAGAGGGAGTAAGACAGAGAGAGAGGCAGCTAGAGGGAGTAAGACAGAGAGAGGGAGCTAAATGGAGCAAGACAGAGAGAGAGGGAGCTAGAGGGAGTAAGAGAGAGAGAGGGAGCTAGAGGGAGTAAGAGAGAGAGCGGGAGCTAGAGGGAGTAAGACAGAGAGAGGGAGCTAGACAGAGAGAGGGAGCTAGAGGGAGTAAGACAGTACCTAGCGCCGTACATTTCCGACAGAGGTGGTCCATGCTGTAAGTCGTGAGGGGGTGACACCATGAGTTACCCGCACCGGGTGACACCAACCCCAGTGACGCCACTGGTTGGCAAATAATGTATCTGCGGGAAAGAGATGGGAGTTTTATCTAGTGGCTATTTCCACTCCTGCTAAAGTAGCGCAGAGGATTAAGGTGCCTGCTGCAAAGAACATGTCCTTGTGTGTCTGTAAGTTTTTAGGCAACAATAAAAATGTAAAGGTAACTTTGGCGAGTGAGGTTCCTGCAGGACGGAGATGGAAGCTTTTTCTAGTGGCGGCTACTACTGATGCTAAAGTAGCGCAGAGGATTAAGGTGCCTGCTGCAAAGAACATGTCCTTGCGTGTTCAGAGGTTTTCAGGTGACAATAAAAATGTAAATGTAACTTTGACATTTAATGTTCTTTTAGGAAAGAGAAGGAAGTTAAGATGCCTGATAGGCACCAGGTTTGCAGTACGGAGCACAGCAGCCACACTGCTCTACAACATACCTTAGAAACATTGCCACAGCCAATAGCTCGGGCTAAAGACTTATAAGGTCCCAAAGGCAGGACCTATTGGCTATGCCAATGCTTGTTTAATTCTGCAGTTTGGTGCATGATTCACACGGGAAACATTGTCTGCCCTTGTTTATAAAATCTACAAGGAAAAGAGATACATAGTTTCACTGAGGCTTCTGGTTGCCATGGAAACAGGTGAGAGGGTCATTGAAGAAGGTTCTTGGAATGTTGGAGTTTAAACCGTGGATGACAGTTGGAGGGGGTGGGGGGGGGGGGCTCACTCCAGCCTCAGCTCCGCTCCTCCCCTGTAGGGGGGTGGGCGGGAAGGATGAGGGTCTGAAGCTCCCTGCAGCTCTCACTCCAGCCTCAGATCCGCTCCCCAGAGACCAAAGAGCGGGAAGAGCCTCTGTGTGAAGGGGGCCGGCGGGAAGGAGTAGAGAAGCTCCATGGAGTCAGCATTGTACACGGACAGCCGCCCCCCCTCGTAGTCCAGATACACCCCCAGCTTCAGGGGCTCCTCACGAGGGGTCAGAGGGGTCCAAGGGGAGGTGAGAGCTGAGTACTGACCCCCCGACCCCTGCACAGCCCAGACTCCCCCCTCAGGTGACCATGGGATCCCTCTCTTCCTGTCCACAGACTCTGCTGCGACCCCCACACGCCACTCTCCCCCCTCCTGCAGCAGCTGCACCTCCCAGTAATGTCTGCCGGAGGTGAACCCCTCGCTCCCCAGCACACAGAGGGAGTGAGTGAATCTCTTGGGGGTGTCCGGCAGGGTCTGTGCTGTGTTCGTGTCTCTCACTCGTCTCCCCCCCTCAGACAGGAGGAGCCGAGGATGAGCCGTGTCAGGATCCAGAGTCACCATCACTGCAGAGAAGAGATTCACAATTAGAGATTCAATGACACAAAGAAAGGCTGTAATTACTGCTTCTGTTTTACATATGATTAATTTACACCACATCTGGAAGGAGCACGCGGCGCTAGAGAGCGCGGCACTAGACGGCTCACTACACTAAAGCGCGCGGCACTAGACTGCTCACTACACTAAAGCGCGCGGCACTAGACTGCTCACTACACTAAAGCGCGCGGCACTAGACTGCTCACTACACTAAAGCGCGCGGCACTAGACTGCTCACTACACTAAAGCGCAGCACTAGACCACCACACATGAGACATGCTACACTACATCACACTACCACCAACGAAGCATGCTACACTACATCACACTACTACACATGAAGCAAGCTACACTGCATCACACTACTACACATGAAGCAAGCTACACTACATCACACTACTACACATGAAGCATGCTACACCAGACTACCACACGAGGCATACTACACTACATCACACTACCACACATGAGACATACTACAACACACTACAACACGAGGCATACTACACTACTACACACTACCACACATGAGACATACTACATCACACTACAACACGAGGAATACTACACTGCATCACACTACCACCAACGAAGCATGCTACACTACATCATACTACTACACATGAAGCATGTTACACTACATCACACTACTACACATGAAGCAAGCTACACTAAATCACACTACCACACATGAAGCATGCTACAACACACTACAACACGAGGCATACTACACTACATCACACTTCCACACATGAGACATACTACAACACACTACAACACGAGGAATACTACACTGCATCACACTACCACACATGAGACATACTACAACACACTACAACACGAGACACACTACACTACTACACACTACCACACATGAGACATACTACATCGCACTACAACACGAGGAATACTACACTGCATCACACTACCACCAACGAAGCATGCTACACTACATCACACTACTACACATGAAGCATGTTACACTACATCACACTACTACACATGAAGCAAGCTACACTACATCACACTACTAACTACATCACACTACTACACATGAAGCATGCTACACCACACTACCACACAAGCCATAATACACTACATCACAGTACCACGCATAAAGCATGCTACACTACATCACACTACTACACATTAAGCATCCTACACTACATCACACTACTACACATGAAGCATGCTACACTACATCACACTACCACACATGAAGCATGCTACACCACACTACCACGAGGCATACTACACTACACTACCACACATGAAGCATGCTACACCACACTACCACTCAAGGCATAATACACTACATCACACTACCACGCATAAAGCATGCTACACTACACCACACTACTACACATTAAGCATCCTACACTACATCACACTACCACACATGAAGCATGCTACATCACACTACCACACGAGGCATACTACACTACATCACACTACCACACATGAGACATACTACATCACACTACAACACGAGGCATACTACACTGCATCACACTACCACACATGAGACATGCTACACCACACTACAACACGAGGCATACTACACTACATCACACTACCACACATGAGACATACTACAACACACTACAACACGAGGCATACTACACTACATCACACTACCACACATGAGACATACTACAACACACTACAACACGAGGCATACTACACTATATCACACTACCACACATGAAGCATGCTACACCACACTACCACACACAGCATATTACACTACTTCACACTACCACACATGAGACATACTACATCACACTACAACACGAGGCATACTACACTACATCACACTACCACACATGAGACATACTACATCACACTACAACACGAGGCATACTACACTACATCACACTACTACACATGAGACATACTACATCACACTACAACACGAGGCATAATACACTGCATCACACTACCACAAACGAAGCATGCTACACTACACCACACTACTACACATGAAGCATGTTACACTACATCACACTACTACACATGAAGCATGCTACACCACACTACCACACAAGCCATAATACACTACATCACTCTACTACGCATAAAGCATGCTACACTACACCACACTACTACACATTAAGCATCCTACGCTACATCACACTACTACACATGAAGCATGCTACACCACACTACCACACAAGCCATAATACACTACCACACATGAGACATACTACATGTATTGTATGTATGTATTGCGACTTATATAGCGCACGTATCACCCGAAGGTATCAAGGCGCTTGCTTAGGGAACCCGTCCTGGTATTCCCCTGTGAGATACCCCGGCAGGGTAACCACAAGGTGAAAGCCAGGCATCCCGCCGCGAGGGGCCGTAGTGGAGATTAAGCAAGCTATTGCCCAGAGTCGCAGAGTGTGACCCCGTGAGTCGAGTAGGCACCGGAGCGAGAATTGTCGAGTCTGTGGAATTTTTGAGCCCGAGACCCGCCGAGGCGGGGAATCGAACCCTGGTCCACGGCCGATCTCAGCTTCCGGGTCTGCCGCCTCTAACCACTGAGCCACGCTTCTCACACTACAACACGAGGAATACTACACTACATCACACTACCACAAACAAAGCATGCTACACTACACCACACTACTACACATGAAGCATGTTACACTACATCACACTACTACACATGAAGCATGCTACACCACACTACCACACAAGCCATAATACACTACATCACACTACCACGCATAAAGCATGCTACACTACACCACACTACTACACATTAAGCATCCTACACTACATCACACTACTACACATGAAGCATGCTACACCACACTACCACACAAGCCATAATACACTACATCACACTACCACGCATAAAGCATGCTACACTACATCACACTACTACACATTAAGCATCCTACACTACATCACACTACTACACATGAAGCATGCTACACTACATCACACTACCACAAACGAAGCATGCTACACTGCATCACACTACTACACATGAAGCATGCTACACTACACTACACTACCACACATGAAGCATGCTACACCACACTACCACACAAGGCATAATACACTACATCACACTACCACGCATAAAGCATGCTACACTACACCACACTACTACACATTAAGCATCCTACACTACATCACACTACCACACATGAAGCATGCTACATCACACTACCACACGAGGCATACTACACTACATCACACTACCACACATAAAGCGTGCTACAATACCCTACCACACAATGCATACTACACTACATAACACTACCACACATGAATCATGCTACATCACCCTACCACATGAGGTATACTACACTACATCACACTACCACACATGAAGCATGCTACACTGCATCACACTACTACACATGAAGCATGCACACTACATCACACTACTACACATGAAGCATACTACACCACACTACCACACAAGCGATAATACACTACATCACACTACCACACATGAAGCATGCTACATCACACTACCACACGAGGCATACTACACTACATCACACTACCACAAATGAAGCGTGCTACAATACCCTACCACACAATGCATACTACACTACATAACACTACCACACATGAAGCATGCTACACTGCATCACACTACTACACATGAAGCATGCTACACTACATCACACTACTACACATGAAGCTTGCTACATTATATCACACTACTACACATGAAGCATGCTACACTGCATCACACTACTACACATGAAGCATGCTACACTACATCACACTACTACACATGAAGCATACTACACCACACTACCACACAAGCCATAATACACTACATCACACTACCACACATAAAGCATACTACATACTACACTACATCACACTACTACACACGAAGCATGCTACACTACATCACACTACCACACATGAAGCATGCTACACTACATCACACTACCACACATGAATCATGCTACACCACACTACCACACAAGGCATATTACACTACTTCACACTACCACACATGAAGCGTGCTACAACACCCTACCACACAAGGCATAATACACTACATCACACTACTACACATGAAGCATGCCACATCACACTACCACACGAGGCATACCACACTACATCACACTACTACACAAGAAGCATGCTACACTACATCACACTACTACACATGACGCCTGCTACACTATATCACACTGCTACACATGAAGCTTGCTACACTACATCACACTACTACACATGAAGCATGTTACATCACACTACCACACGAGGCATACCACACTACATCACACTGCTACACATGAAGTATGCTACACTACATCACACTACTACACATGAAGCCTGCTACACTATATCACACTGCTACACATGAAGCATGCTACACTGCATCACACTACTACACATGAAGCATGCTACACTACATCACACTACTACACATGAAGCATACTACACCACACTACCACACAAGCCATAATACACTACATCACACTACCACACATAAAGCATACTACACTACATCACACTACTACACATGAAGCATGCTACACTACATCACACTACCACACATGAAGCATGCTACACTACATCACACTACCACACATGAATCATGCTACACCACACTACCACACAAGGCATACTACACTACACCACACTACCACACATGAATCATGCTACAACACCCTACCACACAAGGCATAATACACTACATCACACTACTACACATGAAGCATGCCACATCACACTACCACACGAGGCATACCGCACTACATCACACTACTACACAAGAAGCATGCTACACTACATCACACTACTACACATGAAGCCTGCTACACTATATCACACTGCTACACATGAAGCTTGCTTCACTGCATCACACTACTACACATGAAGCTTGCTACACTATATCACACTGCTACACATGAAGCATCATACACTACATCACACTACCACACGAGGCATACTACACTACACCACACTACCACACATGAGGCATGCTATATCACACTACGACACAAGCCATAAAACACTACATCACACTACCACACATGAAGCATGCTGCACCACACTACCACACAAGCCATAATAAACGACATCACAGTACCACACATGAAGCATGCTACACAACTCTACAACACGAGGTATACTACACTGCATCACACTAACACACATGAAGTGTGCTACAACACCCTACCACACAAGGCATGCTACACTAAATAACACTACCACACATGAAGCATGATACATCACACCACCACACGAGGCATACTACACTACATCAAACTACCACATATAAAGCATGCAACACCACACTACAACACAAGGTATACTACACTACATCACACTACCAAACAAGAAGCATGCTACTCAACACTACAACACAAGGTATACTACACTACATCACACTACCACACATGAAGTGTGAGTCTGTGAGAGAGTGTCTGTGAGAGATTGTCTGTGAGAGTGTCTGTGAGAGTGTCTGTGTGAGAGAGTCTGTGAGAGAGTGTCTGTGAGAGTGTCTATGAATGTCTATGAGAGTGTCTATGAGTGTCGATGAGAGTGTCGGTGACAGTGTCTGTGAGTGTCTGTGAGAGAGTGTTTCTGAGAGTCTGTGAGAGAGTGTCTGTGTGAGAGTGTCTGCGAGAGAGAGTCTGTGAGAGAGTGTCTGTGAGAGTGTCTATGAGAGAGCCTGTGAGTGTCTGTGAGAGAGTCTGTGAGAGTGTCTGTGAGAGAGTCTGTGAGAGAGTGTCTGTGAGAGAGAGTCTGTGAGAGAGTCTGTGAGAGAGTGTCTGTGAGAGAGTGTCTGTGTGAGAGTGTCTGTGAGAGTCTGTGAGAGTGTCTGTAAGAGAGTGTTTGTGAGAGTCTGTGAGAGAGTGTCTGTGTGAGAATGTCTGCGAGAGTCTGTGAGAGAGTGTCTGTGAGAGTCTGTGAGAGTGTCTATGAGAGAGTCTGTGAGAGTGTCTGTGAGAGTGTCTGTGAGAGAGTCTGTGAGAGTGTCTGTAAGAGAGTGTCTGTGAGAGTGTCTGTGAGTGTCTGTGAGCGAGTGTCTGTGAACGAGTGTCTGTGAGAGAGTGTCTGTGAGAGAGTGTCTGTGAGGGTGTCTGTGAGAGAGTGTCTGTGAGAGTCTGTGAGAGAGTGCCTGTGAGAGTGTCTGTGAGAGAGTTCCTGTGAGAGAGTGTCTGTGAGAGTATGTGAGAGAGTCTGTGAGAGAGTGTCTTAGAGTGTCTGTGAGGGTGTCTGTGAGAGTCTGTGAGAGAGTGTCTGTGAGAGTGTCTGTGAAAGTCTGTGAGAGAGTGCCTGTGAGAGTGTCTGTGAGAGAGTTCCTGTGAGAGAGTGTCTGTGAGAGTATGTGAGAGAGTCTGTGTGAGAGTGTCTTAGAGTGTCTGTGAGGGTGTCTGTGAGAGTCTGTGAGAGAGTGTCTGTGAAAGTCTGTGAGAGAGTTTTTGATGCCTAGATAATTCAAAGTTAAGATATCTGCAGTTAGACATTGTCTCTACCAGATAAGGTGTTACTGAAGGTAAGTAACTTGTTCCTTAATGTATATTGGATTAAGAAAAGTGCTGTTGTGTTCATGTCTAAATTAGACCAGTAGTGCCACCATGTGGTGGACTGTCATGAGTACTTATGCTGACAATTAAAACCACTGGTTCAAATTAAGCATTGATTTTGTGACACCATTGCCACTGAGCATGGCAGTGATGTGTGGGGACTCTCACTACACTAGCAGTAAATTCCTTCCACCAGGACTGTCTGTCTGTCCCGGTCAGGTGGTGGTAAAGCCCTCATTTGCATGTAGATGTTGTCTGGTCTGTTTTGGCATACGTGCGCACTTTATCAAGCATACAGCTATAACAAACGATATCATTTTCATAAACAGTATCAAACATGCATAATAAACCCAATTGTATTTACCTTTATAACGCTTCATCTCTGGGCCTTGAAGCTTCACATTATTACACCTGAAACAACACATCAATCATGTTGGTGTTACAGAACAAACACAGTTTAAAAGGATAACATACGGAACACCAGATACCGCCTGTAATTAAAAAAGTAATCCTGTGATCCCAGGCGCTCCTGTGGACCAGTGCAAAGAGTGTGTTACTCTTGACACAACAACAATCAAAGCTCCAATGACACAACAACAATCAAAGCTCCAATGACACATGGCAACCCAGTTACAACCTGCTGAGCAGTGGCTGGGTGAGAATAACAGGTGACAACCCACTAAAATCACAGAATACCAAACAAACCAGGGCCACGCTGCTTGCAATGATGAAGGGACATAGATTGGCAGCCAATAAAGCCTGTCAATGGGTAAAAAGACTATTCGGCAACGCTCGATTCAAACTGGTCCAATGCAGTTATCGCCACATGTACATGGAGTTCTCCACACTGCTCAAGATGCCATGAAACACAGCTGACTCCCGGAGTATGAGGTGGCGATGACCTTCAGTACAAACATACTAGTCTGAGTTAGAGAGAAGGCTGCCTCCGCGCACTGGACGGCTTCCCGAACTATGTCCAGTGCTTACGGCAGATGAAAGAAAAGGAAAGATGAAAAGACAGATCACTCCACTGGGGAGTATACTAGCAGTATTCTATAATGTCTTTAATTGCGTGTTTGTAATTAATCTCTAGATGCCAGCACTTGTGAGTCTCTGTGGTCCTGCACCTTGGAATCTCTGTGGTCCTGCACCTTGGAATCTCTGTGGTCCTGCACCTTGGAATCTCTGTGGTCCTGCACCTTGGAATCTCTGTGGTCCTGCACCTTGGAATCTCTGTGGTCCTGCACCTTGGAATCTCTGTGGTCCTGCACCTTGGAATCTCTGTGGTCCTGCACCTTGGAATCTCTGTGGTCCTGCACCTTGGAATCTCTGTGGTCCTGCATCTTGGAGTCTCTGTGGTCCTGCACCTTGGAATCTCTGTGGTCCTGCATCTTGGAATCTCTGTGGTCCTGCACCTTGGAATCTCTGTGGTCCTGCATCTTGGAGTCTCTGTGGTGCTGCACCTTGGAATCTCTGCGGTCCTGCATCTTGGAGTCTCTGTGGTCCTGCACCTTGGAATCTCTGTGGTTCTCTACCAGGGAATCTCTCAACTCCTGATTCTTGGGATATCTGTGGTCATGAACCTGTGAATCTCTGTGGTCATGTACCTGTGAATCTCTGTGGCCATGTACCTGTGAATCTCTGTGGTCACGAACCTGTGAATCTCTGTGGTCATGAACCTGTGAATCTCTGTGGTCATGTACCTGTGAATCTCTGTGGTCATGTACACGTGAATCTCTGTGGTCATGAACCTGTGAATCTCTGTGGTCATGAACCTGTGAATCTCTGTGGTCATGAACCTGTGAATCTCTGTGGTCATGAACCTGTGAATCTCTGTGGTCATGAACCTGTGAATCTCTGTGGTCATGAACCTGTGAATCTCTGTGGTCATGAACCTGTGAATCTCTGTGGTCATGAACCTGTGAATCTCTGTGGTCATGAACCTGTGAATCTCTGTGGTCATGAACCTGTAAATCTCTGTGGTCATGTACCTGTGAATCTCTGTGGTCATGTACCTGTGAATCTCTGTGGTCATGTACACGTGAATCTCTGTGGTCATGAACCTGTGAATCTCTGTGGTTATGAACCTGTGAATCTCTGTGGTCATGAACCTGTAAATCTCTGTGGCCATGTACCTGTGAATCTCTGTGGTCATGTACACGTGAATCTCTGTGGTCATGTACACGTGAATCTCTGTGGTCATGTACACGTGAATCTCTGTGGTCATGAACCTGTGAATCTCTGTGGTCATGAACCTGTGAATCTCTGTGGTCATGATGACGTCTGTGAGACATAGTTGAAATTGCTCTTCTGCGACGGTAGAATTTTCTTCAGGCACTAAGATACACTGAGTATCATCGGCATATGAAGTGGTTTCAATTTTAAAGGATAATATTCTTTCAATGAGGGGAGCCATATATATGATGAATAAAACCAGGCTGAGGGCAGATCCCTGAGGAATGCCAGACTTGAGTGACGTTTCAGTTGGCTGTTAATGTCCAAGCGTAACCACCTGCCTGTGGTCGGCAATGAAGGACTTTAGCCAAGCCAAGGCTAGATGGGAAATGCCGCACATCTTCAGGCGGTGCTCTAGAATATCATGGGAGATCGAGTCAAATGCAGCTGATAGATCTAATGGGATCAGACTGCATTTGTACCCATATCAACGGCAAATTTAGGGTTCAGTGCATTCAAGAAGAGCGGATTCGGTGGAATGGTTAGGTCGAAAACCATACGGGCGAGGGTGCAAAAGGTTGGTCGCTTCAACAAAAGTGGTCAATTGACTATTGACTAATTTCTCCGTGATCTTACTAAGGTAGGGCAACAAAGAGATGAGCTGTAGATTGGAGAGAGTGGTACGATACTTTAATTGGTTTTTTAAAGGAGTTTTAAAGCAGCAACCTTTCCAGTCAGTGGGAACATCTGCAGTTAACAGGGAAGAATTGATTATTTCATTGATAACCGAGTGGACAACATCAATAATAGTGTGAAGAACTTCCAGCAGGCAAGCATAGAAAGGTGACCCCGACTCACAGGAAAGGATGGCTTGCCGTGACTGTTCTAGGCTAATGGTCTGGAAGGTTTGCAGATTAGAGATGACCTTATAAGATACAGAAGACGTGTCTATGGGAGGAACATATCCCATATAAAATCTGTTTGTAACTTTTGGATTTTTGGTTAAAAAAAGTTAACAATATTGTCAAATAATGTTTGAGAAGTGGGTTATTTTGAGTTTAAAGATACATTTTTTTATCTGATTTAGCTGATGTAATTAGATTTGTGTAATACGCTTTTTTCTCCACTTAAATTTGTTTGTGATAAGCTTACAGAACTGTTTTGAACTGAGCTTAGTCTTCTGAATTGTATCCTTTCTGCCATCTACTCTCAGATTGTCTACATTGAAGGTGTAATTCAGTTAGTTTTTGAGTATAGCAGGGGGCTGATACTTTAGTGATCGATTTCATTTTCAAAGAATTCTGGGGGGTGAATATATTACTAACAGTGATCATCCAATGGTTAAAGCTCTGGTTATCCTGAGAGGTGCTGACTGATAAGGTGGGTCTAAGCCCTAATGCACGGTTAACTAGATCTGGGTGCTCCTGCATGTCGCCCCACTTGCGTAATGTCTTGGGGGAACTAGTAGTAGGTGGCCTTGGGGGATTAATATGGGGCCAAGTGATTCTAAACTGAATAAGTGTATGTGCTGACCAAGGCAAAGGAATCGGGGAGTTGACAGTTAATGAACATAGATTGGAGAAAATTCCATCTATCCCCTGTAGCAGCAAGACATGCTCCTTTCACACTGAGAGGAGGATAATAAATCAGCCTTACCTGCTCAGGGTACTTCTGACATCCTGCAAAACAGAAAAAGAAATACAATGAATGCAGTTTCCACTGAATATATTAACATTTTGTATTCATTTAGCATGGAAATGTGTTTGGAAATCTAAGCTCCATTGAACTCTTCAATCTCTAGTTTGAAGACTCTGGGAGCCCCCCCCCACATCCTCGTATAAAGTCAGATATTCTGTCGGCACAGGCGGTGACATCCTGAGTGGATATCCCATGACACAGCACAATCTGAAATATTCTGAATGGGGTCACATGACACAACAGAAACTGATATTCTGAGTAATATAAAAAGGATCTCTACCCCGGAAAACCCCAGGAGTTCACTTTTTTACCACTGGTCCTTGACCTCTCCTGTGTTGTAAGCCTTCCTACAGACGTCTCACCCCTTGTAATTGCTGCTAAAATGGAATTAGGAGCTTCAACCTGTAGAGCCTGCCTTTTAATATATGGCGAGCTATGCTTGAACAGTGAGGGTAAGGGGCTCTGGGTAGGTCACAGAAGACCTGTCTAAAGACTATGTGTGCACTATGAGTGTTGCATGTGTGGATTAGGGTGAGCGTGGAACTTGTATGTTGTGCGATAACCTAAAAGGACAGCATTTTGTATCTGCTGTGTGTCAAGAGTGCCAAACAAGGAGGTAAGTTATGGGTACATAAAAGTCCTTTGAAGCTGACCAGACTTCTCTGAAAGGAGGGAGGGAGACAGGTGCCACTTAAAAGTGCCAGGACAGTCCGGGACCACTTCCCGCTACACTCTTGTCCAGCATGGTTGCTGAGGACAGCGCAGTGATTTGGAAGGCCTCTCCCTCTTTTGTGTCTTTGTCTCAGATTCCATCAAGCCACACTAACCTCTGCTCCCACTTACTGCCACATTTGAGCAAACAAAACTTTGGCCTGGACCATTCTGGGCAAATAAGGAAAATGCTACTTACCAGTATGCATCTGTTCTTGGCATGTAGAGCTGCAGATTACTACACTTTGCATTAGATCACCACCTGGTGTTGGGCTCAGATGAGTGCATGTTGTTGCCGTTTTGGAAGAAGTCTTTTGTAGTCACAAGATAGGTGACTCCTCCCTTGGACGATATTGCGCATGGGCATCGGCTCCATCCTTAGATTGTTTTCCGCCATGATGGAGTTAGTAGAAGTAAAGAAAAGGATGTTCATGCGTGTGCATCTAAGTAAGATAAAACTGGAACAGATCCAGGTCCCGGGGAGGCAGGAGGGCGTGTAGTAATCTGCAGCTCTACATGCCAAGAACAGATGCATACTGGTAAGTAGCATTTTCCGTTCGAGGCATATGCGCTGCAGATACTACACTTTGCATCGATTGTGCAGCAGTGTCTCCCCTAGCGGTGGTCACCTGTACCGTTGCAGTAGTTTGAATGAGAGTTTTAAGGACAGCTTGGCCTACTGCAGCTTGCTGCTTGGCTTGCACATCAACACAGTAGTGTTTAGTGAAGGTGTGTGTTGTAGACCATGTTGCTGCCTTGCATATGTCTTCTAGGGGATGTTCCGTAAGAAAGCCATAGAGGCTCCTAGTTTGCGTGTGAAGTGTGCTCTAGGAGGAACTGTTAATGTACGTTTTGGGTTTTGATAGCATATTTGTATACATTTTACAATCCACCTTGCAATTACACCCTTAGAGGTGAGGTTGGCTTTGTGAGGTGGAAAGAAAGATACAAACAATTGTTTTGTTTTTCCAAAAGATTTAGTCCTATCTATATAGTAGAGAAGAGCTCTTTTAACATCTAGTGTGTGTAGAGCTCTTTCTGCTACAGAGTCAGGGTTTTGGAAAAACACAGGTAAACTCTACAGATTGGTTTAAATGAAAAGGACGCATCTGTGAGCACTAAGGTACTTTTGGTCGCTGACCCTGCAACCCCAGCGGTATTCCCTGAACCTTCCAGGACTTTGCAGGACGACTCGCCGCACCCGCTCCGCGGGTGCCGCTTCGGCGCTTTGGACTCTGGGACACTTGGTGCGGGACCGAAGACAGGCTACCGGGTGAGTGCGGTCAGCGGGGCTGCGAGCGTGCAGGGGACTCCATTGCCCAGGAGTCCCTGCTAGACCATTGCCTAACATCCGGTCCGCTCTCCCTGCTGCCGCCCCCCGCCTTCTTCCGTCTTAAAAACCCTTTCCTTCCCTTCACCTGCGGGACGCATCTGTGAGCACTGAGGCACTTTTGGTCGCTGACCCTGCAACCCCAGCGGTATTCCCTGAACCTTCCAGGACTTTGCAGGACGACTCGCCGCACCCGCTCCGCGGGTGCCGCTTCGGCGCTTTGGACTCTGGGACACTTGGTGCGGGACCGAAGACAGGCTACCGGGTGAGTGCGGTCAGCGGGGCTGCGAGCGTGCAGGGGACTCCATTGCCCAGGAGTCCCTGCTAGACCATTGCCTAACATCCGGTCCGCTCTCCCTGCTGCCGCCCCCCGCCTTCTTCCGTCTTAAAAACCCTTTCCTTCCCTTCACCTGCGGGACGCATCTGTGAGCACTGAGGCACTTTTGGTCGCTGACCCTGCAACCCCAGCGGTATTCCCTGAACCTTCCAGGACTTTGCAGGACGACTCGCCGCACCCACTCCGCGGGTGCCGCTTCGGCGCTTTGGACTCTGGGACACTTGGTGCGGGACCGAAGACAGGCTACCGGGTGAGTGCGGTCAGCGGGGCTGCGAGCGTGCAGGGGACTCCATTGCCCAGGAGTCCCTGCTAGACCATTGCCTAACATCCGGTCCGCTCTCCCTGCTGCCGCCCCCCGCCTTCTTCCGTCTTAAAAACCCTTTCCTTCCCTTCACCTGCGGGACGCATCTGTGAGCACTGAGGCACTTTTGGTCGCTGACCCTGCAACCCCAGCGGTATTCCCTGAACCTTCCAGGACTTTGCAGGACGACTCGCCGCACCCGCTCCGCGGGTGCCGCTTCGGCGCTTTGGACTCTGGGACACTTGGTGCGGGACCGAAGACAGGCTACCGGGTGAGTGCGGTCAGCGGGGCTGCGAGCGTGCAGGGGACTCCATTGCCCAGGAGTCCCTGCTAGACCATTGCCTAACATCCGGTCCGCTCTCCCTGCTGCCGCCCCCCGCCTTCTTCCATCTTAAAAACCCTTTCCTTCCCTTCACCTGCGGGACGCATCTGTGAGCACTGAGGCACTTTTGGTCGCTGACCCTGCAACCCCAGCGGTATTCCCTGAACCTTCCAGGACTTTGCAGGACGACTCGCCGCACCCGCTCCGCGGGTGCCGCTTCGGCGCTTTGGACTCTGGGACACTTGGTGCGGGACCGAAGACAGGCTACCGGGTGAGTGCGGTCAGCGGGGCTGCGAGCGTGCAGGGGACTCCATTGCCCAGGAGTCCCTGCTAGACCATTGCCTAACATCCGGTCCGCTCTCCCTGCTGCCACGCCCCCCTGTTCTACTCGGCCACCTACTTATTGAACCAGCACTCCCGCAGCGCGGGACGCAGCCCGGGGCGAAGACCGGGCAAAGAGCGGGCCGTTTGAGGCCGTTCGAGGACTAAGAGGGCTGGGCTGGGCCACCCCCCCTTGTTGGTACATTATACAGTCTTATCGTTGTTTGTATTGTTATTTATTCACTTGTATCCTGTAAAATGTGCTCACGGGGTAGCCGGAGCAAAACCCTCATGGCCGCTAGCAACCCTAATAGAACCCTGGACGATTTCCTAGTCAAAACCAATTTGGCTATTGACGAAGAAATTAGTAAAATGCAGCACAAGGTTTCCTTAGAACTTGATGCTGCAAGAAGGCTGTCAGAACATATAGCCAACACAAAAAAATCATCCTTGGGGAATATTGCATCTGCCCGTACTCCCGATCGTACCATAGCTCCCCGGCCCTTATTAGCAACGGTAGCTATTCATCCCGCTCCGCTAACAACTCTTATAAATTCTCCCCCTATCCCCATCCCAACTCTAGTGCAACAAAGCAAAGCCCTTGTCCCACTAACCAATGGTATAGGCTCCATTCCTTTCCTCAAAACTAACTTAATCACGAGATCGTGTAGTGCCAAGAAAGCAGCAACCTATAAAAAGAAATGTCTAGCGAGGTCTATTTATGCTCGGAAAAAAGCTAAAATTGCAAGATCCCAGTTTTTTAACAGTAGACGTAC
This sequence comes from Lissotriton helveticus, assembly GCF_964261635.1. NCBI lineage: Eukaryota > Metazoa > Chordata > Amphibia > Caudata > Salamandridae > Lissotriton > Lissotriton helveticus. Next base: position 26,344,448 of record NC_136065.1, read on the forward strand.
CATGGGCTCCCTTGGGGCGAAAGATGATAGTCATAAACCGACTCCTAGTGGTCTGGGGGGGGAACCCGTTCCCAGTTCATCTAGCCTGGCGGAAGATAACATCCTCATCACCTCCCCAGGGGAGAATAGCGTGGTTAATTTGGAGAGTCGGGTGTGCAGTCCCGTGAATGGAAGGGAGGGGGATGAAGAATTCCTTAAGATAGTTTGGGGTACGCTTAAGCAATTACTATCCCCTTTGGAATTAAGACTTTCCCGCATAGAGAACAATCTGCTGGAAATGGACAGGACCATAGTCACCCTGGCTAGTTTGAGCTTAAAAAACATGGAAGCCAAGCTCCCATGTGTAACCGACTCTATCCCCCAACCCAAGGCACCTGTCCCCATACCACCTCCTCCGCATGTATCTGTAAGCATTCCTGCGACCTTGTCAGCACCAAAACCAACACCTAAGCCCCGCACTATTATTGCCAATCCTATAGTACCTACTCCTAGCTTAGATGTACCACTATCTCTCCCCTCGCAAAAACCCGCCAATAGACAGAATTTTGTCCCAAGAGTAGCAGCCCATCAACTCTCAAGGCCTGAACGCACGAAATATCCACTACGACAGGCTACCCGCCCTAACTTTCGTGGAGGGTTTATTGATTTACCCCCTGAAGCTGGGTCCTATGTCATTATATTAGCTGGTGTTCCTGAATTGGACCCACATTCTCAGGAGAATGATCTTTCCCTTAAAAACAAGGTCATTCATTGGCTTAATTCTAATAAACAGCTCCCCGGTCAGTATAGAAGTAGTGTCTTAATGGTACGGAGAGTGCCCTGGATTGGTCCCACGCATAAGTCTATAGCTGGTGACTGTGTTGTGGTATCTTTTGCGGACCACCACACAGCCCAGCATCTTTGCGCATGGCCATCCTACGGAGCTAATTCTACTATAGTCGTGAGGCCACTTACTTTCTTTTACCCTCCTAGACACCAACATACGCAGGAGGGCTTATGGTTAAATGTTCAGCACTCTAGACGGCCAACTCATATGGTTGATGGATACACCCAGCATAATTGGTGGCAGGGGGCTCCGACATCAAATATGTTCGGTTGTCTGGAGGATGTCGACTGACATGGGGGGTCTGTTGACATACTGCCACTAAAGAATTTCCCTCACACTAGGGAGATAGTCCCATTTATCACCTCTACAAAATCCAGTATTAACTTAACTCCTCCTAGAAATCTGACGAACTCTCCTTATTCCAGGGAGGCAGCCCAATTTACTACCTTAACATCGCCTTGTATTGGCCTCACTGCGCTTGGAAATCTGTGTCCAACTCCAGACCCTAGCGTTGTTCTGGCTATGTCTGGGTTAGATGCGCAGGGCCTGGCTCCCATTTGCCGAGTAAATGGTACGGATAACCCACTGAGAGTGGCATCCTGGAACATCGCAGGGCTACGGGGACGCCTGGATAATGTCGATTGGACCAACTTTATCGACCTATACGACATCATTATCTTCCAGGAAACATGGTCAACAGTCCCCTTATACAGGGTGGGTTATCTTAATTTCTCAAAACCCGCCACCCAGAGTACTAAGGGTAGGGCCTCAGGTGGCTTAACTATCTGGATTAAAAATAATCTGGGCTTTCATGGCAAGGAGATTTTGGTAGAGAGTGTGGATCTTCTGTGTATCACTTTGAGTAAAGCCAATGCCATTGATCTTTTTCTGGTTAATGTCTATGCCCGTGGCTGCCAGGGTGGGAGAAAGCAAACCGTGTTGAACGACCTTGACCGGGTACTGAAGAACTCTACAGGTGACCAGATTGTTATGGTAGCGGGCGATATGAATTCCTCCTTTGAGCCCATACTTACCCTGGCAGAGGATGTGGGTGCAGAGGAGGATACAGCATGGAACATTCCCCCGTTAACTATCCCTAGGGGAGTTAGGGGTACTGAGGCAGCCCTACATTGGCTGGGCTTTTGTTTGGAATGGGGCCTCCGGGCTGTTAACGGGCGCACACGCTCAGATAGATTAGGGACAAATACCTTTGACAATGGTTTAAGCTCTAGCCGCATCGACTACATATTGATCAATATTGAATGTTGGTCAATTGTGCGAGATATGGTGGTAGAGCCCCGTCCAGAGAGCGATCACAATCCCCTTTCACTCGAGATCTTGGTCTCTGGCTTGGGTGCCCAAGCCTGTGGAACCAACTGCTTGACGTCAGACGTAGTCTTGTGCGACAACAGACGTCGTGTAAAATGGTCCAGGGTGTTAGACGATCTAGCGCTTATCGCCAAGATAGAGGAGAAGGTCAGGAGCGCGAGGAGTAGGATGCCACCATTATCCCCTTCTGGTGTTGTTGATCCAACTTTTATCACTCTCCACGAGGAGTGTTTTTTGAGTCTCAAAAACCTCCTTACTAAGCCCTCTAAACCAGCCCCCATTAAGGCGTACAAAAAATGGTATAACAAGAGTTGCAGAGCAGCTCACAGTAGCTTAGTAGCTGCTGTTAAGGCTAGGAACATTGCAGATATTAGGGTTGCTAGGCAGTGTTATAAACATACCCTCTGGGCGGCCAAGCGGGACTGGGATGACTCTTACTGGCTCGCCCTCCTTAGAGCCTGTGAGTCTTCCAATCCAACAGAATTTTGGCTGATCGTGAGGAGGGGAAGGGCTTCAGTTGCCCAAACACCTGATAACCACGTGTCAGCACAATCTTGGGTTGAATTTTTCTCGACTCAATTCAACGACCCAAATATAGCTCTGGATCAAACAATAGCTACCTTCCCACTGAGCCCCCTACTACCAATAGGAGATAGACTTACCTTTCTGGAAACTGATACTTTACAAGCTCTTGAGTCAGTCCAGTCGGGAAAAGCCCCTGGCCTAGATGTCATCCCCGCAGACCTTTTTAAGCTTAATCCTGACTTATGGGTTCCATATATCACACTACTGGCAAACAATATAGCTGCAGGCGCAGAGATTCCGAAATCCCGGAAAGGTGCGGAAATCCTGCCAGTATATAAGAAGGGTGATCGCTCCGTCCCAAACAATTATCGGCCAATTAGTCTGATCGATGCGTTTCAGAAAATTGTGTCTAGGATGATTTTAGTAAGAATCCAGGAATGGATCGACACTAATAACATACTTTCTCCCATGCAGGCAGGGTTTAGGTTCGGCATCAGTACTATTGACCAGGTTCTCCGGTTTTCACTACTCTTTTGGAAAGTGGTTTTGTTGGGCGGCGGCGTAATATACGCCGCGTTTGTCGACCTTAAGTCGGCTTTTGACTTAGTCCCAAGGAAGAAGCTATGGGAAGCTCTTAGATCAATGGGTCTTCCTTTAGAGCTTTTGAGCCTTGTCCAGCGCTTACACGAGGATACTTTCGCTCAGGTAAGATGGGGTAGCCAGGGGCAGGTGACAGAATGCTTCCCTGTACAACGTGGGGTGCGTCAAGGCTGTGTCCTGGCCCCCACCTTGTTCCTCTTGTTTATTAATCAGGTGGCCCAATATTTTAATAACACACAGTCCGATGCACCAATGTTGGGTGGTCGCAAATATCCTATGCTTATTTTTGCAGACGACACCCTCCTCCTTTCGAAAACAAGAGGAGGGCTTCAGGTGGCCCTGAATAGATTTTCTGAATTTTGTAATGCAAACGACTTACAAATAAATGTTGAAAATACCAAATTTATGGTTTTTTGTAAGAAAACCCCTCCGATCTGTTCTGTGTCTCTAAACGGGGTCCAACTTGAGCAGGTCAAGGTCATGACATATCTTGGTGTGACTCTTGATCATCATCTCGACTGGAACTCCCAATTGGAGACGTCCAAATTGAAATTTAATAGGTTGGCTGGTTGTTTGGTTCTTGAGCAAAAGAACTCTTTTACAAAATGTATTACCCCCGCCCTTAAGATCTATGAGGCTAAGGTCCTTTCTGCAACCTTATATGGAGCCGAAGTCTGGGGTCACAAAGATCTTTCATGCTTGGCTGTGGCACAAAATAGGTTCCTACGGAACCTGGTAGGTCTCCCGCAGTCTGCACCCATAAAACCCTTGTTACTTGACCTAGGTTGTAGACCAATCAATGATTTGGCCCAGTATCGCATAGTGTCACTCTGGCGTCGCCTTTGGTCCACTCCCGAGCTTAGTCTTTTTGCTCGGGAACTAGACGAGGTAAAATCATTATGGGGTGCACAAAAATTACACTGGTTTAGGGAAGTCAGAAACACCCTACATATGATGGGCCTTCCTGAGCTTTGGTCAAATCCAGGGGGGTCTACTTTCCCATCCAAATCTGAGTTTAAGGCGCTCTTTTGGGCATGGAAAAAATCCATCTTGGTAACCCAATCCCTGGACACTAATCTAACAGGGAAATTTTTATTGCACAAGGTCACTCCCTTATTAGAGCAGTATTGGGATTTGATACCCAAGGTGTTAGATCGTAAGCTCTATCATCAGTTTCGTACTGGCACCTTGCCAGTCAATTCCTTTACTGCTAAATGGGATGCGAAGACAGGAAGCAAATGTCCCTGGTGTTCTGACCAGGAAGAAAGTATTGGTCATCTTTTCTTTGGTTGTCCTGTATATCGTGAACCTAGAAACAAGTGGCTAAAACCCATATGTGCATCCTTGAATTGTAGTGGTTATCGTGATGCACTCAGGAAACTGCAAGTTGTAAGATCGGAAATTGTGGTGGTTTGTGTTGCTAAATTCCTGGGATGGTCCTGGCTGATCCGAATTAAGAGACTGAATGCACCTTTGCACTGATCGTCCCATTTAGATGTATTTTATGTATACTGTTTGTGTATTGTGCTTTTTAGTCCTAGGGATTCCTAGTGTATTTTATATTGTACATGCTTGTATATTGTCTTTTATGAATTCTTATCATTCGAAATAAAGACTAATTGAATTGAATTGAAAAGGAGTTATGACTTTTGGAAGGAATTTAGGATTAGTTCTTAGAACCACTTTGTTACGATGTAGTTGTAAAAATGGTTCTTGTATTGTGAAAGCTTGTATCTCACTTACTCTTCTACGAGAGATAATAGCAATAAGGAAAGCTGTTTTCCATGTGAGGAATTGCAGTTCACATATGTGTAAAGGTTCAAAAGGTGGTTCCATGAGTCTTGTAAGAACAACATTTAGGTTCCACACTGGAGAAGGTGGTAACCTCGGGGGAATGATTATTTTTTAATCCTTCCACAAATGCTTTAATAGCAGGTACTCTAAAAAGTGACAGATGTTGTCTGTTTTGTAAATATGCTGCAATTGTTGCAAGGTGCAGGCGTATGGATGAATATGCCAAGTTACATCTTTGTAAATGTAAAAGGTAGCAAATTAGTCAGTCAGTCAAAGTACTTTATTTCGGTAACATACCATAAAAAGGCCATACATACACAATAAGCATAACGCAATAGCAAAGGATAAAACAGGTAAAACCATGTATTAAAAATCACATACAAACAGTTCCTGCAAATATTAAAAAAAACATCGGACATTGCACCGAAATGTCAGTATATAAAATATATAAAATTGGATAAAAAGTGTGGCACCTCCTAAAAGTAGCCCTTAGTACGAAATATGAGCTTCCAGCTTTAGTATTGCACATCTCATATACCACATAGATTGGAGAAATCTTGCAGTGGCAAAAACTATCAGGGGGGAAGTGTCATATTTAAGAATCCTGAATACCTCCCTGTAATCCCTAAAGCCCCTAACCCTACATAGCTGCAAAATCCATTTCTCCCTAGCCCTAGCGTAAGTGGGGCAGAAGAGCAGAACGTGCAGATCTGTCTCACTGCTGCCCGAACACCCCGGGCAGGTACTTGCCGTTGAGGAAGCGTTCCGCCATTTGTGCGTTACCGCCCTCAATGGCAATGCGCTGTGTCTGAACTGGGTGTAAAGTTTCTTAGCCAAGGAGGGCTGGATATCGTCCAAAAAGACTTCAAAGCGGGGATAAGCCTTGATGTTCAAGAAAGTGTCCGTTAGCCTACCCGTCGAGAGATTGCATGTTGTAGACACCATGCGGTACCTTCTAAGAGCTGCATTCAGTAGTTTTTTAGAAAGCAAAGGACAGGAATCTTGGGGAAACGACCACATGTCTCCCCTGTCTAAAGCATGGCAGAGGTGCTTGATGTAATTCAACCAGGGTATTTTCCCCGAGGTCCCCCTATGCAGAATGTCTCTCAGGTCATCCCTATAGCTCGAAAGCTCAGGAGTCACCCAAAAGACGCCTGCAGTACAGGAGAGGACGATTTGCTACGATCTCCTGGATTGGGACCAGGCCCAGGTCCAACCTCAGAGGGATCAAAGGCGAGCTCACAGGGAGATGGAGCAAGCGCCTAATAAAACTGTTTTCCGTGAGCATCAAAGGGGCAGCTGATGTATGGCCCCATAGCTCTATGCCATAGAGTGCGCCCCCTCTTGCTTGGGCCTTATAGATCTCAAGAGGCGGGCTCAGGAGTTTCAATGAGGTGTCATTAAAAACCTTTAAAATACCACCCGATGATTGGGCCAGCTTTAGGTTGGCCCTAGCCTTATGGGACCCCCAGTCCATCTTGTCATTCAGTGTGACCCCCAAGTACTCAAAGGTGGACACACGGTCCAACACTATTCCATACATATGCGGGCGGGGGCAATTGGCCGATTTATAGTTAAAGACCACTAACTTTGCTTTCGAGATGTTGATCTCCAGATTTCTCAGATGGCAAAAGGAGCAGAATGCGTCTAATGTGCGCTGTATACCCCCTGACGATTTTGACACCAGGAGTGTATCATCGGCGAACATTAGGGCCGGTATCCGTCGCCCCGCTAAACTGGGAGAGTCCAAGTCTTTTGCTCCCGAGAGATGGTCTATTAGCCCATTAAGAAAGAGGGAGAAGAGGGTAGGAGCCAAGAGGCACCCCTGCCTTACTCCCCTCTCAACCGGGAAGGGGGCCGACAACTCCCCACTCCTCCCATACCTCACCCTAGCATATGTGCCCTGATGCAGTCGTTTAAATAGGTGGCACAAGTAAGAGGGGGCACCCATCGCCAGCAGTAAAGCCCACAGCTTGTCCCTATGGACCAGGTCAAATGTGGACCGAAGGTCCACAAAGATCAAAAACAAACTACCCACCCCAATAGTGACCGTCTTCCAGTAGACCAACTGTAGTCTAAACAGTTGGTCTATGGTAGAAACCTTTGCTCGGAAGCCCGCCTGAAGGGAGGTTAGGATGTGTTGGTCATCCATCCAACTCTGCAACCTTGATAACAAAAGGCGGGCAAAGATTTTCTGGAGGACGTCCATCAAACTTATGGGGCGGTAATTAGACAGGTCTAGGGGGGAAGCTTTCTTGTGAATGGGGATTATTTCGGCTCCCAACCAGGTTTACGGGATCTCCAGACCCTGCAAAATGGCATTAAAATAAACACAAATGTAGGGAGCCCATACCTTTTGTTTGCTACAGTAGAGGCCGCCAGGGATCCTGTCCAGGCCCGGGGCTTTTCCTAATTTCAAGCTACCAAGGGGCCCCCACACTTCATGGACAGAGCAAGGTGGGCAGACCAGGGCCGGGGCTTCCAGGAGAGCCAATTCTGTAGGGCGATTTTGCAAAACAGCCTCCTCATGGTGGTCACTATGGCCAGATGAATACAGGGGCTTAAAATGATCTAGCCACGCATCTTCACTCAGATTAGGGATGATGGCAGACTTCCCCTCGGCCGACCCGACTCGCACAAGGTTCCAGAATGACCTGAAATCTCGGGTTCCCAATGCCACGCGGATATTGTCCCACCTGGCGGCTTCCCACTCAGCCCTAGCCTCCCTAATCAAAGTTTTATACACCTGCCTCGCCGTTCTAATGCTAAAGATTGAACCCGATTTGACCTCCCTGATCAAGCACCTCTTTGCGTGGCTACATTCTTTGTTAAACCAGTGATCCTGCCTCTTTGACCCACCGCTCCTAACATCCAAAGAGTAGACATAGCGGGCCAGGGAGCCAAAAAGGTTGTTATGTATATCTTGGAGCCCCTGGGAGTGGGAGGGGAGAGGTTCGCAACCTGCAACCGGGAGGTTAGAAACCTCCGTGAGAGAGCTTTCAACAAGTTGATATAATTCTGCCAGCCTCTCAGGAGCCAGTGCAATCCTCTCCCATCTAACTCTTCTCCCTCCCGCCGCTATGACTAGATTAAAGTCAGTAGCCGTTTCCTCACGTCCTGAATCATTGCGACAACCAAGGGGAACAAGCAGTTCTAATGACAATAAATTGTGATCGCTATCGAACCTTGGGATCACAGAAAAAGTTCTGAGGCAAGCCCAAAACTCTAAATTCACCAATATATAATCTATGGTAGAGCTTCCCCCGGTCTGTTAAATGTACTGGTCTCTGGAACATCTGGGGCCAATCTACCATTACAAGCCGTTAGTGAATATAGAAAAGCCAACTTGTTAATCGCAAGGGCTTTTCTGGGTACATGGTGCAGTCCGGAATGAACCAACTTTCGTCCTCTTCCGTGGAAATAGAGGGAATCCCCGAAAATGGCTCAAAGTGACAGTTGAGGTCTGCACCAATAATTTTATGAGCACCCGGGGGAAGAGATTGTAAAAGAGTCTCCAGTGCTTCCAAGGTTGATAGGCCCAGCTGGAGCGGATGAGGGCGCAGGTATATATTAAACACTGCCAACAAAGGCCCCTTGTTGAAATTCAATATAACACGGAGAATGTCCGGGCAGTGGCAATCTACTACCTTAACCGTACATCCCAGATGGACAGCAACTCAAATACATAACCCCCCCTGAAGGTCTGCCCCTCAAGCCTTGTACTGCTGGGATATGGAAGGACGCATATCCCTCCTTGACCGGTGGGGACAGCATCCAAGTCTCTTGAAAGAGACATAAATCATAGCACTCCATCAACTCTCCCCACTCCGGATTTAGCAGCTTTCTCTCGAGTTCTGCTACATTCCAAGAGGCTATAAGTGGATAGTGAGTTGAAGCAGGAACCGGGGGTCCGCCAGTAGTAGAGGCTCGATAGAGCAGGAAGGTTTAGAATGTAAATGGTTACCCACTTCCTCTGCAGAACTAACTAACCCCAGATTAGAAGAGGGCGGGGGAATAATAAAATGTGTCCCTTCTAGACCGACTCTCTCACCTGGAGCACACTTCACTCTGCTAGGATTCCCCCCACCTTCACACACCGTGTGGGGCAAAACAGATCCTACGGGGGAGAAAATTAATAGGGGTCAGTCTATATTGCTTAGGGCAGAGTATCTATTACCCATAGCGATGTTAAATTCATGATCATAACCAGCAAGAAAGGGGTGGAATGGGTCATACCCCCCTAAAGCTGGAGGTTGTGAATAGAAATACCCCAAATGGACGGTGTTAATAGAGTTCGCGTGGGAAAACCCTCCATTGTGTAATACATGTTCAACAGCCCTTGGATCCCGAAAATTCACAATCACACAGTCACCACTAATGTCCTTAGGTCTCGTCCCCAACCAACTTACTCTATGTGCAAACATAATTTCCCCCTGCCCGGCACCCATTAAAGGTCTATGCCTACTTAACCAGAAGATAACTTTGTTCTTCAATTCCGGAAAAGATTCCCATGTATCGCCTGGGAGGGCAGGGACGCCTGTGAGCACCACCACATAGGGCGAGGCTTCCGGCGGAACCTGGGGTAGGGGAGTGTATTTGGAAGAGCCCAGCATGTTGTTATTTCCTAGCGGGCACTCTAAGAGCCCAGTTGGTTTTGGCAGCCCTGGTGGTTCCTGTACTTTACATCCCGGGACAGATGGAGGCGCAATAGAGTGACCAATGGGACCTGGCCCATTAGTAGTTAATGTGGGAGTCGTGATCTTAGGAGGGATCAGTACAGGGGAGGGGGGATTAGGGCAAAGGCTATTGGCCGGAGGCTGGTCCTTCGCAGCCACGTTGGTGGGTCCTTTGGCCGGTGCCGAAATAGTATTCCCCGATGCAGTGGCTGTCTGTGCTTTCCCTGAGCCTTTACTATTTATCAAAGAGACCAGTCTGTCAATCTTAGAGGACAAAGATTTAAAATGGGTAATGATGAACAGTTGCATATGGGCCTGGAGATCGAACAAAAGGTTTGTAGCCCAGAGAGGGGACCAGAGAAAACACGAGGACTGGGATTGGGGTCACAAAAGCCCTGCTCAGAATCTCCACAAGCAGGAGTAGGTGCTGGTGCCTTAGTGGGTTTCCCTTTTTTCTTAGATTTTATGGGTCTGGCACAACGCACGTGCTCCTGAGGTGGGGCCCGGGGGGGGAAGAGGAAGGTCGGGATTGCACGCTCTCAATTGCAAAATCTGAATCAGACACAATCTGAGCACCAGGTAGGTCTGAGAATGAGGGCATAAGGGAGGTCATAAAATCTGTAGGGAAAGCTGTAGCTACGGAGCAGTCTTCCAGAAGAGTAGAGGAGGGCATAGCAGGGGTAATCGAAAGACGCCTTTTCGTATTTTCTATAGCGTTTGCCACAACCCCTATTGTTTTTTGAAGCATTTTATCAATAGCGTACGGCTAGGTAGGAAGCCGATAATAGCCTGGTCATAGGGCGGTGGGCAGTCGGCTTATCTCCCTTGCACATGCTGCTGCTCTCAGCTACTTACAGCCAATTAGGGAGTGAAATAAAATACCTAAAATACAAAGTTACACCAAGAGCAGGAACACAGTGAACTATAACAATATAACAAAAGTGGCCAAGTAGAAATATTTAAACAACAAGAAGTGTTGTTAGTCTCTTCGACTGCATATTATAGAATAACATTAAAACGAGGTACCGCTATAGAGTTCACCCAAGATATCTTTTGCGGGAAGGTTTAGAGGGGTGGCCCAGCTCGGCCTCTGTCGGCCCCGGACGGCCGCAGACGGTCCCGCCCTTGTCCCGCCCTTGTCCCGTGATGCGGGTACTAAAGAGTGACTATATAGGAGGAGACTCGAAGGGCGTGGCTTGTTCCTGGTCCAGGTGATTATCAGGCACCGAATCCTGGGACTTGGAGTCTGCCTCGGTGTTCCGGCGTGACTCTACAAGTCCAGGATGCGGGTAAGGGCCCCACGACGATCCTTCAGAGCCCGCAGTTCGTGGAAGGGCTTAGCAAGGTTTAGTCCAGTTGATTAACAGCTCCACAATGACCTCTGCGCTGCGGCACCCGCAAAGCGGGTGCGGCGAGGTCTAGTAAGCGCCTGAAGCTGGGGGCGAGGCTTGTTCCCGGTCCAGGTGATTATCAGGCACCGAATCCTAGGACTTGGAGTCTGCCTCGGTGTTCCGACGTGACTCTACAAGTCCAGGATGCAGGTAAGGGCCCCACGACGATCCTCCAGAGCCCGCAGTTCATGGAAGGGCTTAGCAAGGTTTAGTCCAGTTGAAAAACAGCTCCACAATGACCTCCGCGCTGTAGCAAATTATATTCTGGATAGAAGCATCCAGGGGATCAATTTGGTTATTGTTGCAATGCATGGCAAATCTCTTCCATTTAGCAGCATACCAAGCTCTGGTAGTAGGTCTCCTGGCCTCTTTAATGATGTTCATACAGTCTGGTGGTAGGTTAAGATAACCAAACTCTAAGACTTCAGGAGCCAGATCGCCAGATTCAGTTGATTTGGGTCTAGATGTCTGATGTCTACAAGGTTCTGCGTCAGCATGGATGGTGTCATGCGTAACGTTTGGTGTGGAACTAGAGAGAGTTCTAGCAGTGTGGTTAACCACGGTTGGCGTGCCCATGTGGGAGCTACCAGGATTAATTTGAGAGACTGTTGTCTGAGCCTGCGTACTACTAATGGTATTAGTGGTAGTGGCAGAAAAGCGTACGCAAATCTGCCTAACCAGTTCATCCATATCGCATTGTCCTTGGACAGCGGGTGTGGAAACCTGGCGGCGAAGGTTGGGCATTTTGCGTTATCATGTGTGGTGAACAGATCTATGTCTGGATGACCCCACTTGTGGAAAACTGGTTGAAGAACTTGCGGATGTAGTTCCCATTCATGAATTTGTTGTGTCTGCCGACTCAACAGATCTGCTATCTGATTGTGAACTCCTGGAAGGTGCTCTGCTAGCAGATATATATTTTGTGGAATGGCCCATCTCCAAATGTTCTGTGCAAGCTGGGACAGTTGTAGAGAGTGTGTCCCCCCTGTTTTTGTATATAGTACATGGCTGTCATGTTGTCCGTCCGGATTAAGACAGCTTTGTTTTGTACTTGTACTTGGAATGTTTTGAGTGCTAAGAATATTGCTAGCAGCTCTAGATGGTTGATATGGAACAATCTTTGTTGAATGGTCCATTGTCCTTGAGTTGTATGATGTAGGAGATGGGCTCCCCATCCTGTGAGAGATGTGTCTGCTGTGAGTACTATTTGTGGAACAGGTTCAAGGATTGACCGCCCCTTTGTCAAGTTTTTGGTGTTCCACCACTGCAGAGAGCGATATGTGCGGCTGTCTACCAACACCAGGTCTGTTAGTTGCCCTTGAGCCTGGTTCCACTGTCGTGCTAGACATTCCTGTAACGGACGCATCTGCAGTCTTGCACATGGTACAATGACGATGCAAGATACTAGCATGCCTATTAGTCTTATGAACACTTTGGCTTGCAGAGATTGCTGGTGTTGGAAGACTGTGACTAAGGCTTGAATGCTCTGTATCCTTGCTGGACTGGGATACGCTAGAGCTGTAGATGTGTCTATTGTAGCCCCTAGATACTGGTGTATATGAGAGGGCTGCAGGTGCGACTTGGTGTAGTTGATTGCAAACCCTAAGTCGTGCAAAGTTTGAATTGTCTGATGTGTGTGTTGAACACACTGATTGAATGACTTGGCTTTTATGAGCCAATCGTCGAGGTAAGGGAAGACATGTATTTGTTGTCTCCTGAGATGTGCTTCTACTACTGCTAGGCACTTTGCGAATACTCTTGGTGCTGTTGTATCTCCGAATGGAAGGACTTTGAATTGATAATGTTGTCCTTCCAGTACAAACCTTAGATACTTCCTGTGAGCAGGATGTATAGGAATGTGAAAGTAGGCGTGCTTTAGATCTAGTGTTGTAAGGAAATCACCTTGTTGCAGCAATGGGAGCACTTGTTGTAAAGTGATCATGAGAAAATGATCTGATTGTCAGTAATGATTGAGGGACCTGAGGTTGAGAAGTGGTCTTAGTGTTCCGTCCTTCTTGGGTATTAGAAAATACAGCGAGTAAAGCCCTGTTCCTTGTTCTTGTAAAGGAACTATTTCTATTGCGTCCTTTTGTAGAAGTGACAGGACTTCTTGTTTAAGCAGAGTAAGGTGCTCTGCGGACATTGGACCCTGCCTGGATGGTATGTGTGGAGGGGTTGCTGTAAGATCCAGGCAGTAGCCATACTGGATAATTTGTCTTACCCACTTGTCTGTTGTGATGGAATTCCAGACAGGTAGGAACGGTGTTAATCTGCCTGCCCCCAACCCCCACAGGAGTGGAATGCTGTTGGGGGAGCAGAGGAAAGTCACTGTTTTGTGGTGGAAGAGGTTCGATTATTGTTGTTACCGCGACCTCTTCCTTTGTTGTTTTTTCCTCTTTATCCTCCTCTAAAATATCCCTTGTTAGAGGATGTTTGTCTGTTAGATTTGAAGGATGTTGTGTTGTCTGCTCCAGACTGTTTGGAGCCTCCTCCATAGAAGTAGCGATGAAAGCAACTTTTAGCTTGTGTGGTCTGTAAAGCTCCCATAGATTTGGCAGTATCTGTATCCTTCTTCATATTTTCAAGTGCTGTGTCTACCTCTGGTCCAAACAATTGATTTTGATTAAGTGGTTGATTTAAAATGGTAGTTTGCACTTCCTGTTTAAATCCAGAAATGCGTAGCCACGTATGTCTTCTAAGTAGGACACAGGTGTTTACAACTCTAGATGCAGTGTCTGCTACATCAAGTGCACACTTGATTGAGGCATTGGAAATTAGCTTGCCTTTTTGTATACGGTTGTTTGCCTGCGCCTTATATTGGTTAGGTAGATGTTCTAGTAGTTTCTCTAACTGATCATAATGAGCCCTATCATATCTTGAAAGGAGGGCTTGTGTGTTAGCTATATGCCATATGTTGGTAGCTTGCACAACTATTCTTTTGCCTGAAGCATCTGTTACCTTGGATTCTTTGTCAGGTGGGGGTGCCTCACCTGATGTTTTGTGAATTTGCCCTTTTCCTAGCATTTGATACAACTAGTGAATATAATGGTAGCGGTCCTTTAATGTAGGCTGGTGCAGGGCTATGTTTTTTTCAATTCTAGGGTTTAGGATCCTAGTATGTACAGGGTCTTTAAATATCTCCGGAGCATGTTTGATGACCCCTTTAATCATGGGAAGAATTTGAATAGACCTTTGCGATTGTTCAAATGTGTCTAACAGAAAATCTTCCTCTGCCTCATCAGAATGCATAGTGACCCCATGGTCAATGGCAGCTCTGTTCAGCAGGTGTCCAAAACTAATTTTATCTTCTGGGGGAGAAGGTTTTGATGGGTATGACTGTGGGTCAGGAATATCTGGCCTTGCAAAGAAGAGAGTTTCCCAGAGACCAGAAAGGACCGGGTATACAATAATTTGAAAAAAATTCCTTTCTGTGTTATTAGGCTTTTATATTAGTGACCAACAGGCCTACATGCATATCGAATGACTTTTGTTTTTAGCCGTGACACTGAGAGTTCTAATTGCACCACACTAGTTTAGATTTGAGTTTCTCAAAGTTTATTTTCATAAAACATATTCATTCATCATTAAAAACATTTTGCGAATATCTTCGTACAGTGCTCTGGTACAAAATTAGCACCTTTTTCTAACAATTCCGTATTACGGTATTCTAGCACAGAGTCACTGATGGTTATGCATCAAACTTAAATATTAAATAAAACAAGAAATACACAAATTACTTAATGGGCATATTGTTTCAATATACACTTATAATAACCTTATAATAACAAAGGACTTAGTTTTTATTATAAGGTTATTATAAGTGTATAGAATAGGAGAATGTGGGTTAGAAATCTGTGGTGAATTGTTAAGAGGAGCAGGGGATGAAGGAGAAGGGAGTATAGGAGAAGAAGGGTGCATAGGAGATGTGGTAGAGTCCTTCTTCTTGGCAGGTACTACAGGTGTGGGTGTTGTATCTGCCTTCCTCTTCTTTTGTGGTATAGTGGATACAGCACCTGTTTTTGGGTCAATGTAGATCTTCTTTTGCAGAGTATCAGGTTGGAAAAGTTCTTCTCCTTCTGGAACATTGTCGGTGCCGATTTTTTCGGTTCCGAACGAGGTTGCTGCTTGTCTTTAGCCTTAGGAGGTGTTACAGTGTCCTTTGGCGTAGTTTTCGGCACCAAAGGTGTTGTTTTCGGTGTCGTAGGCTGTTTCGAGGGCTTGTGTGCATCAGAATCAGGCCTTGTCGGTTTCGGTACCGAAGACGATGGCTTCGGAGTGAAAGCTGGTCTCGTCGGCTTCGAGGCGTCGGACGCTGGCTTCATACCTTTGTCTTTAAAAGTCGACGGTTTTGGAGCCGAGACTTCTTTCAGTTTCTGTGCCGAGGGAGCTTGTGGGATCGGCACGTGTGGCTTGCTCGGTACGGAGCTACGAAAAGGCTTAGGGCCAGATGTAGGTAATCTCAATTTACCTATTCTTAAATACAGAATCATACCGATTTGGTATTTGAGAATAGGTAAATGGGATGTAGGTAATTTTTCGTTAAAAATTACCGAATCGGTAAGTTTCGGTAATTACAGAATCGGTATTTAGCAATTCGGTAATTGCCATTCATTCCTATGGGCCTGGAGGCCCATAGGAATGAATAGCAATTACCGAATCAGTAAATACCGATTCGGTAAAATGGGGGACACATTCAAGGGTGCCAGGGTGTCACTTTGACACCCTGTTTCACCCCTGAATCGTGCTTGTGTGCAGATGTGGCACACATACATGCCCTAAGGGCATGTATGTCTGCCACATGGCACAGTTAAAAATTCACAGATTTGCATTTTCTAAGGTATTCCTTGTTTACCACTAACTTATAGTTGGTGGTAAATAACGAATCCTAACATGGCAAAAGCACTCTTTTGAGTGCTCCCTACATTGCAAATTCGGTAATGAATATGCTACTTACCAGTCTGCATCTGTTCTTGGCATGTAGGGCTGCTGACATTCATATCTATAGCATAGATCGCCGCCTAGCGTTGGGTCCGGATGATCGCACATTGTTGTCCTGGAAGAGTCTTCGAAGTATCACGAGATAGGTGGCTCCTCCCCTGGACTACAGTGCGCATGGGCATCGACTCCATCCCTAGATTGTTTTTAGCCATTGTGGCGAAGATGGAGTGTAACAGTGTGAGCGATGACCATGCTAAGAGTAAGTGTAAATTCTGCAGCCGCTACAGGCGCCGGGGAGGAGGTCGGGCGATATGAATGTCAGCAGCCCTAAATGCCAAGAACAGATGCATACTGGTAAGTAGCATATTCAGTTCGAGGCATGTGGGCTGCTGAATTCATATCTATAGCATAGAATAAATAGCAGTCCCTCCATTAACGGCGGCCGCCTGTGCCAGCTGCAGACGTTTGAAAAAGTGTCTTAAGAACAGCCTGCCCTACAGCTGCTTGCTGCTTGGAGTGCACATCTACACAGTAGTGTTTAGTAAATGTGTGTGGTGTAGACCATGTGGCTGCTCTACAAATATCTTCCAAAGGGATATTACCAATGAAAGCCATGGAGGCCCCCAACTTGCGGGTGGAGTGGGCTCTGGGGGGGAACGTTAAAGTGCGCTTAGCCTTGTGATAGCAAATCTGAATACACTTAACGATCCACCTGGCTATACCTGCTTTGGAAATGGGGTTGCCTTTGTGCTGGGCTGAAAAGGCAACAAAGATTTGATGTGTCTTCCTAAAATCTTTGGTCCTATTGATGTAGTACATCAAAGCTCGTTTGACATCAAGAGTGTGGAGCATTCTTTCGGCTACCGTCTCGGGGTTTTGAAAGAACGCGGGCAGCTCAATGGTCTGATTGACATGGAACTGCGAAACCACCCTGTTGGAGTGAATTTGTATGAATGGCTCTTGTACAGTGAGCGCCTGTAGCTCACTAGCACGTCACAGAGACGTAATGGCAATGAGAAAAGCCACTTTCCATGTTAAGAACTGAATCTCACAGGAATGTAGAGGCTCAAAAGGTGGGCCCATCAACCTGGTGAGGACCACATTGAGGTTCCATACAGGAGCTGGCGGGGTTCTGGGAGGGATGACCCGTTTCATTCCTTCCAGGAAGGCTTTAATGGCAGGCACTCTGAAAGAGGAGAGATGCTGCCTGTTTTGGAGATAAGCCGCTATGGCGGATAAGTGTATCCGAATGGAAGCATATGCTAGATTGCATTTGTAAAGATGTAACAAATAACAGATGATGTTGGGAGTGGATGCATCTAGCGGGTTGATGTTGTGTTCAGTACAGTAAATGACAAACCGCTTCCATTTCGCTGCATAGCAGGCTCTGGTGGTGGGCTTTCTTGCCTCCCGTATGATATCCATGCATTCAGGAGGCAAGTTAAGGTAGCCAAATTCTAAGACCTCAGGAGCCAGATCGCCAGGTTGAGCTGTTGCGGATCTGGGTGCTGAATGTCGCCATGGCTTTGCGTCAAAGGTCTGGGTGTGAGGTGCAGCTTTTGATGCGGTACCACAGAGAGTTCTAGAAACGTGGTGTACCATGGTTGGCATGCCCACGTTGGAGCAACCAGGATGAGTGTCATCGAGTGTTGCTTTAGCTTTCGTGCCACCAGCGGTATGAGAGGTGCTATGGGAAAAGCGTACGCAAATCTGCCTGACCAGTTCATCCATATCGCATTGCCCTGCGATTGCGGGTGAGGGAACCTGGCGGCAAAGCTTTGGCATTTTGCGTTTTCCCTTGTGGCGAACAGGTCTATCTCTGGATGACCCCACTGCTGGAAGTACGGGCGGAGTACTGATGGATGTATCTCCCACTGGTGTATTTGGTGGCTGTACCTGCTGAGCAGATCCGTCATCTGATTGTCCTTGCCCGGGAGGTGTTCCGCCATGAGGAAGATGTTCCTCTAAATGGCCCACTTCCACATGCTCCGAGCCAGATGAGACAACTGCGGAGAGTGTGTACCTCCCTGCTTTTGAATGTAGTACATGGCCGTCATGTTGTCCGTCCGGATCAACACAACTTTGTTGCACAGATGCACTTTAAATGCCTTCAATGCCATGAAGATTGCCATCAGTTCTAGGTAGTTGATGTGCATCTTCTTTTGCTGCGTTGTCCATAGTCCCTGCACCGTGTAGTGGAGTACATGAGCTCCCCATCCCAGGAGAGATGCGTCCGTCGTCAGGGTAATCTGTGGCACAGGCTCCTGGAACGGTCGGCCCTTGCAAAGGTTGTGTGGATTCCACCAATGCAGAGAGCTGTATGCCCGACCGGTTACCAACACTAGGTCGTTCAACTGTCCTTGAGCCTGAGTCCACTGATGAGCCAAGCATTCTTGGAGCGGATGCATATGTAGCCTCGCGTGCGGGACTATGAAGATGCAGGAGGCCATCATGCCTATCAACTGCATGAACACTCTTGCAGGAAGCGAGTGTTGCGGTCTGAACTTTTGGATCAGTGACTGAATGCTGTCGCTGCCTCACAGAATTTGGCTGAGCTGTGGCTGCCAGAGTATCGATCGTCGCACCCAGATATTGCCGCACATGGGCTGGCTGAAGGTGCGACTTGGGATAATTTAGTGAGAATCCCAGATCGTGAAGAAGGTGAATGGTGTGGGACATGTTGGCGGCGCACTGCTGGGCCGACTTTGCTTGGACAAGCCAGTCGTCCAGATAAGGGTAAACGTGAATGTTCTGCCTCCTGAGGTGCGCAGCTACTGTCGCCAGACATTTTGTGAACACCCTGGGCGCCGTGGTCACCCCGAAAGGCAGGACCTTGAACTGATAATGCCGACCCTGAATGGTGAACCTGAGGTATTTTCTGAGTGATGGATGCAGTGGAATGTGGAAATATGCATCCTTGAGATCCAAGGTTGCGAGGAAGTCTCCCTGATTGAGCAACGGGAGAACCTGCTGCAGTGTGAGCATATGAAAGTGTTCTGATAGAATGTACTGATTCAGGGGTCTGAGGTCCAGTATGGGTCTGAGGGACCCGTCCTTCTTTGGGATTAAGAAGTACAGGGAGTACACTCCCGTGCCTTCTTCCTCCACCGGCACGAGCTCGATTGCCCCTTTTTGCAGCATGACGAGCACGTCCTGCTGCAATAAGTGCAAATGCTCTGTGGACATAGGACGGTGTTTTGGTGGCATGTTGGGTGGAGTGGATGTTAACTCCAGACAATAACTGAACTGGATAAGTTTCCTGACCCACCTGTCTGTGGTGATGGATTTCCCGACCGGCAGGAACTGCTGGAGCCTCCCCCCGACAGGCGTGTATGGTCGGGGGGCAGTGACAGGGCGTCACTGTTTGTTGGTGGCGGAGGAGCGGGAGTTGTTGTTTCCACGACCCCTGCCCTTGGTGCTGTTGCCCCGATAGCCACCTTTACTCTGCTTGGTGTAAGAGGACTACGCCCCACCTTTATTGTATTGCGTTTGCTGGGACATCTGGCCTCTGGAAACGCCTCTATTGACTGAGCGAGGAAAAGTACTTCCCCTAAACTGCTGGGACAGGAGAGCCCCCATGGACTTTGCAGTCTCGGTATCCTTCTTTATCTTTTCCAGGGTGCTATCCACCTCAGGACCAAATAACCTATCTGGGTTTACTGGCTGATTGAGGATGGTGGTTTGTATCTCCGGCTTGAAACCGGAGATTCTGAGCCATGCCTGACGTCTCAACATCACACTGGTGTTAATGGCCCTGGCCGCGGTGTCCGCTACGTCCAGTGCACATTTAATAGAAGCGTTGGAGATGAGCTTCCCTTCTTGAATAAGCATCTCAGCTGTCTCTTTATACTGATCTGGAAGATGTTGTAACAGGGTCTCTAGTGTGTCATAGTGCGCCCTGTCATATCTGGCCAGGAGTGCCTGAGTGTTTGAGATACGCCAGATATTGGCCACTTGAGCCGCCACCCTCTTCCCTGATGCCTCCAGCACTTTAGATTCCTTGTCAGGGGGAGGAGCATCACCAGTGGTCTGCGAGTTCGCCCTTTTCCAGGCATTAGAAACGACCAGAGAGTCCAATGGCAACTGGCCCTTGATGTAGGTCGGGTCGCCAGGTGCCGGCTTATATTTCTTTTCAATCCTAGGGTTGATCTCCCTGGCCCGTGTGGGTTCTTTAAAATGTCTGCAGCATGTTTTAGAACCCCTTTCAGCATGGGGAGGGTCACGACAGTCTTTTCTGCTGTGGAAAAGGTATCAAAGAGGAAGTCCACTTCGATAGGGTCGGCATGCAGCTGGACGTCGTGGTTTTTAGCCGCCCTCTCAATTAGAGCATTAAATGCAGCTGAATCCTCAGTAGGAGAGGTTTTGACATTGTACACCTGAGGGTCCTGGGCAGTTTGCTGATCCCCTGGGTCACCTGCATCTGCCCATGAGTCCTGGTGATCCTCAGGATCAGTGTTGGCAGGAAAGGTATACTCCTCGTCATCACCTTCTCCACCCTCCACATCTGAATAAGTGGGCGAGGGTGTAGCCACTCTTGGAGTCCGTGGAGCAAGCGGCTCCACTAGAACTGGGGAGTCCGTAGCAGGCTTCTTGCGCTTCAAAGGAATCGTGTAGGACTCCAAAGGTTGGGTTGCCGTGATCTTTCTCTTGTAGAGGGTAAGTTTCCCGGTGTCGGCGTCGATAAAGTTTTCCGACTGCTCCTCCACCAAGGGTTGTCGATGCTTTAAGCTCCCAAGTGGCTGAGAAGGCTTTGACGCTGAAGACACTTGCACGGGCGCTTCTGCGACCGACCGTGGTGCGAAGGCCTTCGGTGCTACCTTCGGCGGCAACGTAAACAGGAGTGGCATCGAAGACTTTGGCGTTGTGGCAGCTGGCTTCGGGGTGGAAGCATCCTTCGGAGCGGCCGTGGAAGCCTTGTTCCTGATGCGCTGTAGAGAGTCCGACACTTGCTTCGTAAAGGAAGCAGACGGTTTTGTCGACCCGACAGACGTTTTCGGTCCACCAGCGAGTGAAGACTCGAGCGTCGATGCCTTGTTCTTGTCCGGCCGAGGTACAGGATCAGCCCTTTTCGGCGCGCTGTGCCCTCCTTCCGTGCCGACGGCCTTTGGCGCTGACGTTTTCGAGTCGGGGGACTTGACTACTGGGTGTGGGGTCCTAGTCTTTGGTTCGACGCCCCCTTGGTTGATTTTGGCTCGACGCCCTTGACCGACTTTGACTCGGCGCCCTTGACCGACTTTGGATCGGCGCCCTTGGTCGACTTCCCCGGGGTCGACAGCCTTCTTCGGCTTCGGCTGCCCCGACGTATCGGAAGACGAGGAGGCGGCCGGAGGGACAGACGTCTTCTGTTTCGACGGCGTCTCTATTACTTTCGTTTTCGTCGACACCGAAGGTTTCACTTTTGGTTTTGTTTTGACCAACGGCGGCTCCGCAGAAGTGTCCGTAGCCGGGCCCGTAGGCGAGGCCGTGGATCTGGGTGAAAGGTCTTGGGTAAGGCCGTGTGGCGATCCCTCGACCTGAGCCTTAGTGAGTGTTCGATCGGGGCTTAGCTCCTCACATGAGCTATCTTCCGTGGCCCCATAGGCCTAATTGTCGTCTCCTACCTCGTCGACGACTTCTTCTGCATCGAGCACTTCGACGTCCGCGTCATAGTCGTAGTCGATCTCCTCGGCTGGAGGGGAAATCTGCATATGAACTTCTTGTTCGTCTGCTTCTTCTCTGTCGAAGATGTCCACCGGTGCCGGGGCCGACTGCCGGGCCTCCAGGCGCGCCACGCGCCAAAGTCGAATTGTCTTCTTCGATCGAAACCTGGAACAAGCCATACAGTTGGCTTCATCGTGGTCCGGCGACAGGCACTTGTTGCACACCGGGTGGACGTCGATGTGGGGATATTTAGATCCGCACACGGGACATTTCTTGAACGGACTCCGTTCCATGATGTGTTGTCGAAAGTCTTGCTGCGTCGACTGGGCCTCGAGCACCGAAGAGCCACGCGACTCCTCTGGATGTCCGACTCGGGAACTGAGCCGGAATAGAGCTGGGCACCGAACGCAAACAATACCGACGGTATAGGAAAAGGCCTCCAGGCCTTAAGAAAAGTCTATATCGATTCCGAACTGGAGATAACGAATATACATCCGAACCCAATGGCGGAAAAAAACAATCTGGGGATGGAGTCGATGCCCATGCGCACTGTAGTCCAGGGGAGGAGCCACCTATCTCGTGATACTTCGAAGACTCTTCCAGGACAACAATGTGCAATCATCCGGACCCAACACTAGGCGTCGATCTATGCTATAGATATGAATTCAGCAGCCCACATGCCTCGAACATTACCGATTCGGTATTTTGAGGAATCAGTAATTTACAGATTCCTTAAAATACCGAATCAGTAAATTAACGAATTTGCAATTTGGCCACCTACATCCCAAATGCCCAATACCGGTCGGTAACGGACGAAATTCGGTAATTTCGGCCGTTACCGACCGGTATTGGGCCACCTACATCTGGCCCTTAATTACTTTCTTAGGAGAATGGCTCGATGGTGGGGCTTCGAAGTGGTTTTTCGGTCGCGACTGGGCCCCTGAGGCGAGTGTTGACCTTTGCCTTCAATCTGGGTGCTGTGTGTGGTGCAGGGGCAGTAGTACTCACGTGCTGACCCGATGGTATGGAGTCATCTGAGTCGTCTGCCTCTGATACGATTTGGAGATCATCGGAATCTTCTTCGGGAACAAACAAAACCTCCTTGTCGAAGATATCCACAGGTTCCGGAGCTGATCTCAGCATGTCGTGTCGACGGGCCCTCCGATCTCGGATGGTTTTCTTGGATCGAAAGGACGCGCAGGCTGTACAGCTAGATTTGTCACGTTCTGGCGATAAGCACAGGTTGCAGACCTCGTGGTGGTCAGTGCGTGGAAACTTTGCTCCACACATGGGGCATTTTTTGAATGGCCTCCTTTCCATGAGGTGTAGGCCTCACGGCGTGGATAGGCCCATTGGCCCGCGTCGACGACTGGAGTCGAGCTGATGGAGTCGAAACGATGTTAGTCGATATGGAAGGTAGTTAGGTAAAGTTTTAATACGTTTTTGTGCTTTGAAGTACTTGAAAAGTAGATTTCGAGCCGGAGGGGAAAAAGTTCATCCGAACCCAGTGGCGGTAAAAAACAATCTAAGGATGGAGCCGATGCCCATGCGCACTATCGTCCAAGGGATGAGTCGCCTATCTCGTGACTACAAAAGACTTCTTCCAAGACGACAACAACATGCAATCATCCGAGCCCAACACCAGGTGGCGATCTAATGCAAAGTGTAGTATCTGCAGATCATATGCCTCGAACATACATTATCAGGGCCTGCCTGAAACCAGCTCCTGGGATGGACATCTGGAGTTTGCATCTATGTCTGCAAAACTTGGATAAATATTGGTTGGAAACCCAGATCAGTGCCAGGATTCTCTCTGACCATTGTCAGGATCATAAAGAAATGCAGGTGCGAAATATTGTAGCTTCAATGCCAGGAGGCCTGATTGCTGACTTCCTAGGTAGGAGCCCTATAAAGTGAGCTGTAGACTGCCCGGAGAAAGCAGGAACTACCTGCAGGACATAGGGGGTTAGTAGACAGCATCCCCACAGACACCTGCTTCGTGAGGTCATCCATCAGCAGAACTGTCTGGTGACTAAGTAGCTTTGCAAGGCACTTGGGGCCTAACCCAGGTGGAGCTGCTGAATCTATCTTGAGGGCAGAGTCTGATTCACTATTCAGACTGGTATGAAAGGAGTGCCCTGCATGAGGAGGTTCGAGCAGATGGGGTACGAGAGGAGAGCCCTGCATGAGCAGGTACAGGCAGATGGGGTACGAGAGGAGTGCCCTGCATGAGCAGGTACAGGCAGATGGGGTACGAGAGGAGTGCTCTGCATGAGCAGGTACAGGCAGATGGGGTACGAGAGGAGTGCCCTGCAAGAGCAGGTACAGGCAGATGGGGTACGAGAGGAGTGCCCTGCATGAGGAGGTTCGAGCAGATGGGGTACGAGAGGAGTGCCCTGCATGAGCAGGTACAGGCAGATGGGGTACGAGAGGAGTGCCCTGCATGAGGAGGTACAGGCAGATGGGGTAAGAGAGGAGTGCCCTGCATGAGGAGGTTCGAGCAGATGGGGTACGAGAGGAGTGCCCTGCATGAGCAGGTACAAGCAGATGGGGTACGAGAGGAGTGCCCTGCATGAGGAGGTACAGGCAGATGGGGTAAGAGAGGAGTGCCCTGCATGAGGAGGTTCGAGCAGATGGGGTAAGAGAGGAATGCCCTGCATGAGCAGGTACAGCAGATGGGGTACGAGAGGAGTGCCCTGCATGAGCAGGTACAGGCAGATGGGGTAAGAGAGGAATGCCCTGCATGAGCAGGTACAGCAGATGGGGTACGAGAGGAGTGCCCTGCATGAGCAGGTACAGGCAGATGGGGTACGAGAGGAGTGCCCTGCATGAGCAGGTACAGGCAGATGGGGTAAGAGAGGAGTGCCCTGCATGAGGAGGTACAGGCAGATGGGGTAAGAGAGGAGTGCCCTGCATGAGGAGGTTCGAGCAGATGGGGTAAGAGAGGAATGCCCTGCATGAGCAGGTACAGCAGATGGGGTACGAGAGGAGTGCCCTGCATGAGCAGGTACAAGCAGATGGGGTACGAGAGGAGTGCCCTGCATGAGCAGGTACAGCAGATGGGGTACGAGAGGAGTGCCCTGCATGAGCAGGTACAGGCAGATGGGGTACGAGAGGAGTGCCCTGCATGAGCAGGTACAGGCAGATGGGGTACGAGAGGAGTGCCCTGCATGAGCAGGTACAGGCAGATGGGGTACGAGAGGAGTGCCCTGCATGAGGAGGTACAAACAGATGGGGTACGAGAGGAGTGCCCTGCAAGTGGAGGTACAAGCAGATGGGGTACGAGAGGAGTGCCCTGCATGAGGAGGTTCGAGCAGATGGGGTAAGAGAGGAATGCCCTGCATGAGCAGGTACAGGCAGATGGGGTAAGAGAGGAATGCCCTGCATGAGCAGGTACAGGCAGATGGGGTACGAGAGGAGTGCCCTGCATGAGGAGGTTCGAGCAGATGGGGTACGAGAGGAGTGCCCTGCATGAGCAGGTACAGGCAGATGGGGTAAGAGAGGAGTGCCCTGCATGAGCAGGTACAGGCAGATGGGGTAAGAGAGGAGTGCCCTGCATGAGGAGGTTCGAGCAGATGGGGTACGAGAGGAATGCCCTGCATGAGCAGGTACAGGCAGATGGGGTACGAGAGGAGTGCCCTGCATGAGCAGGTACAGGCAGATGGGGTAAGAGAGGAGTGCCCTGCATGAGGAGGTACAGCAGATGGGGTACGAGAGGAGTGCCCTGCATGAGCAGGTACAAGCAGATGGGGTACGAGAGGAGTGCCCTGCATGAGGAGTTACAAGCAGATGGGGTACGAGAGGAGTGCCCTGCATGAGCAGGTACAGGCAGATGGGGTACGAGAGGAGTGCCCTGCATGAGCAGGTACAGGCAGATGGGGTAAGAGAGGAGTGCCCTGCATGAGCAGGTACAGGCAGATGGGGTACGAGAGGAGTGCCCTGCATGAGCAGGTACAGGCAGATGGGGTACGAGAGGAGTGCCCTGCATGAGCAGGTACAGGCAGATGGGGTACGAGAGGAGTGCCCTGCATGAGCAGGTACAAGCAGATGGGGTACGAGAGGAGTGCCCTGCATGAGCAGGTACAGGCAGATGGGGTACGAGAGGAGTGCCCTGCATGAGGAGGTACAAGCAGATGGGGTACGAGAGGAGTGCCCTGCATGAGCAGGTACAGGCAGATGGGGTACGAGAGGAATGCTCTGCATGAGCAGGTACAGGCAGATGGGGTAAGAGAGGAGTGCCCTGCATGAGCAGGTACAGGCAGATGGGGTACGAGAGGAGTGCCCTGCATGAGCAGGTACAGGCAGATGGGGTAAGAGAGGAGTGCCCTGCATGAGCAGGTACAGGCAGATGGGGTACGAGAGGAGTGCCCTGCATGAGCAGGTACAGGCAGATGGGGTAAGAGAGGAGAGCCCTGCATGAGCAGGTACAGGCAGATGGGGTACGAGAGGAGTGCTCTGCATGAGCAGGTACAGGCAGATGGGGTACGAGAGGAGTGCCCTGCATGAGCAGGTACAGGCAGATGGGGTACGAGAGGAGTGCCCTGCATGAGGAGTTACAAGCAGATGGGGTACGAGAGGAGTGCCCTGCATGAGGAGTTACAAGCAGATGGGGTACGAGAGGAGTGCCCTGCATGAGCAGGTACAGGCAGATGGGGTAAGAGAGGAGTGCCCTGCATGAGCAGGTACAGGCAGATGGGGTACGAGAGGAGTGCCCTGCATGAGCAGGTACAAGCAGATGGGGTACGAGAGGAGTGCCCTGCATGAGGAGGTTTCGAGCAGATGGGGTACGAGAGGAGTGCCCTGCATGAGCAGGTACAGGCAGATGGGGTACGAGAGGAGTGCCCTGCATGAGCAGGTACAGGCAGATGGGGTACGAGAGGAGTGCCCTGCATGAGCAGGTACAGGCAGATGGGGTACGAGAGGAGTGCCCTGCATGAGCAGGTACAGGCAGATGGGGTACGAGAGGAGTGCCCTGCATGAGCAGGTACAGGCAGATGGTGTACGAGAGGAGTGCCCTGCATGAGCAGGTACAGGCAGATGGGGTACGAGAGGAGTGCCCTGCATGAGGAGTTACAAGCAGATGGGGTACGAGAGGAGTGCCCTGCATGAGCAGGTACAGGCAGATGGGGTACGAGAGGAGTGCCCTGCATGAGCAGGTACAGGCAGATGGGGTAAGAGAGGAGTGCCCTGCATGAGCAGGTACAGGCAGATGGGGTACGAGAGGAGTGCCCTGCATGAGCAGGTACAGGCAGATGGGGTAAGAGAGGAGTGCCCTGCATGAGCAGGTACAGGCAGATGGGGTACGAGAGGAGTGCCCTGCATGAGCAGGTACAGGCAGATGGGGTACGAGAGGAGTGCCCTGCATGAGGAGGTACAGGCAGATGGGGTACGAGAGGAGTGCCCTGCATGAGCAGGTACAGGCAGATGGGGTACGAGAGGAGTGCCCTGCATGAGGAGTTACAAGCAGATGGGGTACGAGAGGAGTGCCCTGCATGAGCAGGTACAAGCAGATGGGGTACGAGAGGAGTGCCCTGCATGAGCAGGTACAAGCAGATGGGGTACGAGAGGAGTGCCCTGCATGAGGAGTTACAAGCAGATGGGGTACGAGAGGAGTGCCCTGCATGAG
This sequence comes from Lissotriton helveticus, assembly GCF_964261635.1. Taxonomy (NCBI): domain Eukaryota; kingdom Metazoa; phylum Chordata; class Amphibia; order Caudata; family Salamandridae; genus Lissotriton; species Lissotriton helveticus. Next base: position 26,371,793 of record NC_136065.1, read on the forward strand.
CAGGTACAGGCAGATGGGGTACGAGAGGAGTGCCCTGCATGAGCAGGTACAGGCAGATGGGGTACGAGAGGAGTGCCCTGCATGAGCAGGTACAGGCAGATGGGGTACGAGAGGAGTGCCCTGCATGAGGAGGTTCGAGCAGATGGGGTACGAGAGGAGTGCCCTGCATGAGCAGGTACAGCAGATGGGGTACGAGAGGAGTGCCCTGCATGAGCAGGTACAGGCAGATGGGGTACGAGCGGAGAGCCCTGCATGAGCAGGTACAGGCAGATGGGGTACGAGAGGAGTGCCCTGCATGAGCAGGTACAGGCAGATGGGGTACGAGCGGAGAGCCCTGCATGAGCAGGTACAGGCAGATGGGGTACGAGAGGAGTGCCCTGCATGAGCAGGTACAGGCAGATGGGGTACGAGAGGAGTGCCCTGCATGAGCAGGTACAGGCAGATGGGGTACGAGAGGAGTGCCCTGCATGAGGAGGTACAGGCAGATGGGGTACGAGAGGAGTGCCCTGCATGAGCAGGTACAGGCAGATGGGGTACGAGAGGAGTGCCCTGCATGAGCAGGTACAGGCAGATGGGGTACGAGAGGAATGCTCTGCATGAGCAGGAACAGGCAGATGGGGTACGAAAGGAGTGCCCTGCATGAGCAGGTACAGGCAGATGGGGTACGAGAGGAGAGCCCTGCATGAGCAGGTACAGGCAGATGGGGTACGAGAGGAGTGCCCTGCATGAGCAGGTACAGGCAGATGGGGTACGAGAGGAATGCTCTGCATGAGCAGGTACAGGCAGATGGGGTACGAAAGGAGTGCCCTGCATGAGCAGGTACAGGCAGATGGGGTACGAGAGGAGTGCCCTGCATGAGCAGGTACAGGCAGATGGGGTACGAGAGGAGTGCCCTGCATGAGCAGGTACAAGCAGATGGGGTAAGAGAGGAGTGCCCTGCATGAGCAGGTACAAGCAGATGGGGTAAGAGAGGAGAGCCCTGCATGAGCAGGTACAGGCAGATGGGGTACGAGAGGAGTGCCCTGCATGAGCAGGTACAGGCAGATGGGGTACGAGAGGAGTGCTCTGCATGAGGAGGTTTGAGCAGATGGGGTACGAGAGGAGTGCCCTGCATGAGCAGGTACAAGCAGATGGGGTACGAGAGGAGTGCCCTGCATGAGCAGGTACAGGCAGATGGGGTACGAGAGGAGTGCTCTGCATGAGGAGGTACAAGCAGATGGGGTGCGAGAGGAGTGCCCTGCAAGAGGAGGTACAAGCAGATGGGGTAAGAGAGGAGTGCCCTGCATGAGCAGGTACAAGCAGATGGGGTAAGAGAGGAGTGCCCTGCATGAGCAGGTACAAGCAGATGGGGTAAGAGAGGAGAGCCCTGCATGAGCAGGTACAGGCAGATGGGGTACGAGAGGAGTGCCCTGCAAGAGGAGGTACAAGCAGATGGGGTACGAGAGGAGTGCCCTGCATGAGGAGGTACAAGCAGATGGGGTACGAGAGGAGTGCCCTGCATGAGCAGGTACAGGCAGATGGGGTACGAGAGGAGAGCCCTGCATGAGCAGGTACAAGCAGATGGGGTACGAGAGGAGTGCCCTGCATGAGCAGGTACAGCAGATGGGGTAAGAGAGGAGTGCCCTGCATGAGGAGGTACAAGCAGATGGGGTAAGAGAGGAGTGCCCTGCATGAGGAGGTACAAGCAGATGGGGTAAGAGAGGAGTGCCCTGCATGAGGAGGTTCGAGCAGATGGGGTACGAGAGGAGTGCTCTGCATGAGCAGGTACAGGCAGATGGGGTACGAGAGGAGTGCCCTGCATGAGGAGGTACAAGCAGATGGGGTAAGAGAGGAGTGCCCTGCATGAGGAGGTTTCGAGCAGATGGGGTACGAGAGGAGTGCCCTGCATGAGGAGGTACAGGCAGATGGGGTAAGAGAGGAGTGCCCTGCATGAGGAGGTTTCGAGCAGATGGGGTACGAGAGGAGTGCCCTGCATGAGCAGGTACAGGCAGATGGGGTAAGAGAGGAGTGCCCTGCATGAGCAGGTACAGGCAGATGGGGTACGAGAGGAGTGCCCTGCATGAGCAGGTACAGGCAGATGGGGTACGAGAGGAGTGCCCTGCATGAGGAGGTACAAGCAGATGGGGTACGAGAGGAATGCTCAGCATGAGGAGGTTTGAGCAGATGGGGTATGAGAGGAGTGCCCTGCATGAGGAGGTACAAGCAGATGGGGTAAGAGAGGAGTGCCCTGCATGAGCAGGTACAGCAGATGGGGTAAGAGAGGAGTGCCCTGCATGAGGAGGTACAAGCAGATGGGGTAAGAGAGGAGTGCCCTGCATGAGCAGGTACAGGCAGATGGGGTAAGAGAGGAGTGCCCTGCATGAGGAGGTACAGGCAGATGGGGTACGAGAGGAGTGCTCTGCATGAGCAGGTACAGGCAGATGGGGTACGAGAGGAGTGCCCTGCATGAGCAGGTACAGGCAGATGGGGTACGAGAGGAGTGCCCTGCATGAGGAGGTACAGGCAGATGGGGTTCGAGAGGAGTGCTCTGCAAGTGGAGGTACAGCAGATGGGGTACGAGAGGAGTGCCCTGCATGAGGAGGTACAGGCAGATGGGGTACGAGAGGAGAGCCCTGCATGAGCAGGTACAGGCAGATGGGGTAAGAGAGGAGTGCCCTGCATGAGGAGGTACAGCAGATGGGGTACGAAAAGAGTGCCCTGCATGAGGAGGTACAAACAGGGAGGTACACTAGAAAAGCACCTTGCAGGAGGATGTATTAGCAGAAGGGTAAGTTAAGGGTGCCCTGAAGGAGGAAGTACGTGCAGGTAGGAGTATGAGAAGTGCCTTGCAGGAAGACTGTCTAGGAAAGGAGATTGCAGCAATCCGGTAAGAACGAAGAGCTATGGCCACCTCTAAGGCAGGGGCTTCTCTGTGCAGCTGCGTGCTCCAAACCACATTAACATGGGTGCAGACTTTAGGAGGCTCTGATTGAGTGTCTTGCTAATTTCCTGCCAGAGACCACAGCACCTGCACCAGTCACCCAGGGCAGGACCAGACGTATGTTCGAAACCTGGCCATGTCAGGGAGACGTTCCCTCACATTTGTATCCCAGAATGGAAAAGACAGATGCCCAGGAGGAGCAGGCACCTGATTAAAAACCATCTTTGTGGGTCTAACGTTTGTTAAGGCTCAGAGGGAAGGTGACCCATGTGTGGCGGGTCAAACAGGGTTTCTACTAGGAAACAGTGTAAACAAAGAGAGAGTTGCTCTGGGAACATAACTCACATAAGGCCTCTTGCATCTGGTTACAGTTGTGTTGCTTCATGAGATGATGGAACAGGAATATCCTCAGTGTATGGAGTATGGTCATGCACCCTTGTCTTGGGGATCCGGATGCATGTGAAACTGATAACTTGACATTTGTGTGGCCCTGTAACACAGTAATATAGTGTGTGCACAAAAACCTAGGCCTTTCCATGGGAATGTGGGGTTATTTATAGGAAGAGGTGAGGGCACCGTTCCGAGATTTGTGAACCATTAGGCTTCAAAAGAAGTGTTTCTATGTCTGAGTAGAGTACAACAGAGAGAGAAAGAGGAAAATGCCTCAGGCGATTGTTTTTGTGCAGGAAGGTAGGTACCCCTTCGTAAACAATAACAATCCTGCTTACAATGCAGACATCCATCTGTGCCTGGCCATGCCCAACCATCACAAGCATCCCTGCTTCCCGTACATCAGAACTGAGGTACCCACAAGAATCGCTTACTCATCTGCAGTCTTACATAAAGTTGTCAATTTGCACAGAACCTATGCTCCTTCAGACACCTCTTGCAACGGGCCTTTCCCAACCCAATTAGAAGCCCCCATAGCCTGTCTACACTAGATTTCACTATCTTCACAAGGGTTTAAAAGACCCGAGCAAGTCATCACGCCAGGTTAACAACAATAAACATAAGGCAGTAGACACCCGTAGACTCAAATAGAAACCCCACCCCCCCACCCCCCGCCTGTTGTCTCCTTAGCCTCCAAGTGCACTGACAGCCTCCTTCTCAATGTCAGGACCAAAGCATGCGGTCGATCTCTAGGACTTGCCTTCCTCAATGTCATCCATAATGTTACATATGCCCCTTAGTTTCCTTTGCATGGAGCCATTTCTCAGGAAGCTTCTCGGCTGTGAACTAATCATCCTATTTGAACAGAGCATCAAATGGACAGCGTTTCCCCATCATAAGTGGGGTTGCACCTCTATTCCTATCCTAAGCCATATCTGGTTACAGTTCATGGTGTCCAGAAAATTCAGTTATAAATCAAAGTTACTTCCTGCCAGGCAGCAATTTGCAGACATTCATGTAGTGCACTGAGCGTTAGAAATTGGGTCTCTAGTTGACAGAGGTTTGAGCCCTAACCAAGTAGGGACCACAATACTAGTCAGGGTAAGTCAGTCACAAACCATAAATTATCCGGTCTGGTAGATTGGCACTGAGCTGGCAGGCCTAGCTTAGGAGGAAAAGGGTAAAGTGTTTGTGCAACAGAACACAAAGTAACACAATGACAGCACCACTAAACGAGTCCACACCAGGTTAGAACAATAGATATTGTTTTTATAAATAAAACAATACCAAAACAACACAATTTCAATAGGTAGATGTCGAGTTATGAATGTTTAAAGACTAAAAGTGTCCGTAGTGCTTAGAAGCAATAAGCACCAATGGGAGTCTTCTGGTCACACTGGACCTGGACAAAGTGAAGAATTCAGGCCGAGCACAATGGCGTGCGGGCTGGAACAGGAGCCACGGAGGCCCAGTGAACACACTACCTTGATGCGTTGATTCCCTTTATGCAGTGGTGATGAAGCTGTGGTTCTGACGACGATATGTTGAGCGGTAGGTATTGGTTCCATAGACGATGCCCTAGGATTCTCCTCTCAGTCAATGTAATGTGCTCCCACTGCAACGCCAGCGATGCGACAGTTCTGTGAAGTGATGTGCCTATTCGGCTCCTTCAATAGGGTTAATGTGCCAGTTCTGCTACAGTCAGACTGGAGATGCAGTGAGCACAGGTGCAAGCACCTGGGCCCACTGCCAATGGACCAGGCACAGACGCAGGAGTAGAAACATTGATATCCCTGAGTCTCAAGCAACAGGAGGCAAGCCAACTAGCCCTTGGAGATATTTCTGGGTTCAAGGCGGAGTCCAGCTCTCCCTCAGCAGGGTCAGAGAGCAGCAGGCAGAAGGACAGCACAGCAGAAAGGCAGTTCTTCCAGAGAAGCAGTCCGGCAGATGAGGTATACAACGGTTACCACACATTTTTTACAATGCGGTACCGTTACCACGCTACTTTTACCACGCAAGTCGTTACCACGACTTGCGCTGGGGGGCGCTCCAGGATAGTAAATTGTTTAATTTACTATCCAACTCCTTTCCCTAGAGTCCACGGGGACTGGAGTTGGAATAGTAAATTAAAAAATTTACTATCCAGCGCCCCTCCACGCAAGTCGTGGTAACGACTTGCGTGGTAAAAGTAGCGTTGTAACGGTACGCGTTGTAAAAGTACGCGTGGTACCGTCATACATCCGGCAGATGACAGTCCTTTTAGCAGCACCGCAGTTCTTCTGAAAGGGGTTCTTTACAGGTCTAGAAGAGCCTGATTTAGTGTGGTCAGAGAACCAGTACTTATGCCCAGGTGTGCCTTTAACCCCTTCGGAGCTCATGACGAGCTCAGCTCGTCATAGCATATACCTCTCAGGTGCTCATGACGAGCTGAGTAGTATTTAAAGAAGATTTTGGTGGGAGGTTGGTTTATTCGTTTTCGTTTCACACGGAAGAAGACATGCATATTTTTGGAGCCACGGTTCTGACAGTGAGGTAAAGGGAAACATCGTAGTATTCGTAAGAATGATTAAACAGCATGGGGAAAGGGGAGAGCATTTGCATGATATCATGTCTGATTTCTTTATGAATAGTTGTTATGAACACTTGGCAAGCAAACAGGATTGATTATTGGGATATGTTTTTTGTTTTAATGATCGCAGAGCGCAAGGGTTTGGGAGAGGACTTTAGTTTACTTTGACTAATTATACAGGGGAGCTCACGAGCTCACAGGGGAATGCAATAGAGGGTGGGTTTTGGTAAAGTTTGTGATGAGATTTCTGACAATCGTGAAATTTAGAGGTAGGAAACGCTTTGTGTTTCTGTCTCATTGTTTACACAGCCTTTTTGATGTATTACAGTGCCCCTGAGGAAGAACTTATAAGGGTTCGAAATGCATTGGGCTTTACAAGTTGCTGACTTGAAGGAATGTAAAAAAGCACGTATCAATGTTTAACCTTACTTTGGCGACATCTGATATCTGAAAATGCATAATAAACATTCCAGTACCATCAGGCTGTTTCCGCAGTGATTTAATAAACTGGGATAAATTGGATTACTTTATTGGATTACAATGGAACACTATGGATTACAGAGAATAATATGGTATATTTCGGAGGAATGTCTTCCTATTGCAGCAGTGCAGCAGCAGGGGGCACAAATGGTGCCCTTGTTTGGAAGGATCACATATTCACTTACGACATATACCAGGCGAGAAACATGTTGACCGTGTTTTAGATCAATTTATTCACCATGCTAACTAGGACCATTATATCCTTAATTAGCGCTGCACTTTTAATTATGTGAGTGAGCTCAATTGTTAAATAGTCTGACCCTGAGCATCACCATCCCTATTTTACCTTATTACCACTCTACAATCAACCATCCGGGTGTGTGAGGGCCCGTGATCCTATTGGAGCACAATCCTCTCCCTGGAACTATAATCTTTCTTAAGATTATTGTTACACGGAGCTTGTGTGCTGGACCTGAATAGCTCCTGGTTCCCCGTTTTGTAGAATTCTCTTAACATGCTCTGGGGCACCAGTTACATACCAGATTAGACTACATTCTCTGTAGTGAAGTGTTCTGGCCTAGGATGCTCAATTCTGAGTACTTGGGCCGGACCTCAACAGATCACGGCCCCCTCAAGGTTACCCTCTGATAGAGGGGGGGGGGTGGAGAGTTAAGGCACTGATACCAACGCAGTGACTGCGGACAGAGGACCTGCTTGACAATGTCTACAGAGGCACCATTCGCACACACTGGCTTCTTGAGGAGGACAAAGGATCCGTTGGGTCTAAAGGAATAGAATGGGATGCAATGAAGGTGGTCATGCGGGGACATTGTATTGAGACCTCTTGAGAGGCGAGGCACTCCTTCCTCCGCAGAGTGTTAGTGTTGAATGCTCACCGGCGGGAGATGATAACAGTGGTTGAGGCACGGATGCCTCTAACTGAGCTTCATGGTCAGTATAGAGAAGAGGTATGCCATCTTAATAATATCAATTATAAGGCCTCTCTGGCTCGCATAATGCAGACGGTAACAAGCTGGGGCATACTCTAGGATGCCTGCTGCGATCAGCAATCCCTAGAACTCTTATGGGGGAAATTCATACTCCTGCTGGCAACGCTGTAAACACACATGCGGACATAAATGGGCTCTCTCAGACCCCATTCTGGACTATATTCGTGGGGTTACCCTCCCACGCATGATGCCTCTGCAGTTCCAAGAGTTGGAAAAACCTCTACAAATAGAGGAGAAACAGGCGGCGATATGTCATATGGCTCCTAACAAGGTTCTAAGAATGGACGGGTTTCCGTGGAATACTATGCTACATTCAGAGCAACTCTTACCCCAATTTTATTTGCAGTTTACCAGGAGGCACATCAACAGGGAATTCTGCGTGATTCCTTACAAGGGGCCATCATAGTATTGTTGCCCACGCTTGGCAGGGATCCCTTGGAGGAGGACCCTTATCGCCCATTGTCAATGCGTAACATTGATTATAAAAGTTAAAGCAAGGTGCTTGCCATTCAGTTGCTTCCTCTGCTTCGGTCACTGGTCCATCCTGACCATGTGGGTTTATCTCCCAAAGAACAAACTACTGTAACACACGTCGGCTGTGTCACATTATGGGAAAGGTGGAGGGAAGCGCGGGACTTCAAATGGTGGTCTCCTTGGATTTTGAGAAGGCATTCGACACCTTAAGGGTGTTGTATATGCTGTTGGTGTTGGAGGTCCTGGGGATGGGACCTGAGTTCATCGGTTGGGTCCAATTGCTCTACACGATTGCTCTACATGCCGCTAGCCAGAGAGAGAACCAGACACAGATATTGCGTCAGTTTGAGAACAGCAAAGGCACCCACCAGGGCTGCTCCTTATTGTTGGAATGGGTGAATATGATGTCAATGAATACCATGATATGTGCAGGCCCGACAACAGCAATACCAATAACTGCAATATCAGTGTATGCCATAACTTGTGACGGCTTGATCATGCCAACATCCATCAATTCAATATCAATATATGTCATAACCTGCATCCGCACAATAGCGCCAACACCGGCAAGGATGATATCAATGTATGTAAGAATCCATGCACAAATGAGGATACCGTTACCAGTAAGAACAATGTCATTGTACGTTACGACCTAAGCTAACATAACTGTGTCAACACCAGTAAGAACAATGTCAATGTATGCTATGACAACTGTATGCACAATGTTAAGGATGTCAATAAAAATGATACCAGTGACTGCCATTTTATTTCCAGGAGTTGTAATGAACTCAGCTCATTTATCTCGGATTCACCCAAGGTGACCTCCCCAACAACCCTGAGTCAGAGATAAGTGGTTAGACAACTCCTATGAACCACCCCCACGCCTATCGAATATCAGGTCACAGGTGGGGTCTCGCTTAACTAAAAGACATATGTGCACACAGAGAAAACAACAGATAGATAGCTGCACCACAAACAGGTCTGAGGAAATTGGACCCAATAAAACACGTTTGGCCAAAGGTTTGTGCTCTTCAAAATGATCACAAAGTTAGATACTAAATGTAGAAAACCAATCGGGACACAACATACACACCACAGGTAGTGATCACACGCTCCTCGTGCTGGACATCTGGACACATACACACTGACCACACTAGCTCTCTAAAAGTGGTGTCTCTTTAGATATTTCAGCAGCCACTGTTGGAGGGAGGTGTGGGGGCACTTGACATCAAGGTATAATTTGTGGCCGCACTGATAGAGAGGCCCGTGCGTTAACTGATAGGCGACATATTAGAGAAGAGCAGAGCAATTCAGGAGGAGCTGGGTGATGTTGGAGTGTTGTACTGGCTAGGGACACCTGGGGGCCTGTCCAGGAAACTGGGCAGACTGGGGCGTGTTGCTAAACTCTGCTGGTATTGGTATATCCAGCCTGACACAGGCAGATGCCTTAAGCCCCGCAGTTACTGCTGTGAAGCGCTCCAGGGATGAGAGTCCTGCTGGTAGTGCATGACTCAACACCGTGGCAAGAAGTGGGAGTGTCCCACAGAGGTGACTAATATAACTAAGGCACTGGGGGCTGATCTCTTTCTCGTTATAATGCACTTATTTTGTAAGTCGGGAACACCTGGGCAGTGAAACAAGAGGAACCACCATCAAACTGTAAGATACAGTGTACCCTAACACATGGATTGGGCAGAAGGGCAGTCAGGATGCTCTACACATCTCTGCAGGCTGCTGATGCTGACCATGCAGTACACAGTAAGCCCCGATGGGAGGAGTGTTTTGGGGGCATTGACAGTTAAACAGTGGGGGATGGCAGTGGAACACATGAAGAGCGTTTTTATGTAATGCCCTCCTGAAGTTTACGCAGTTTAATTACTTACATCAAACATACTTTACACTGCAACGACTCCACAAGATGTTCCCAGGGGTGGCCCGCTGTGCCCACGCTCTGGACCTCAGAAGCGACTTTACACATGGTGTGGGATTGTCCGACACTAGCACAGGTATTGGTGCAGGGGGAAACATCCTTTACCACGCGGATTTTAATCCGCAAGGCTTTAACAACGCGTCCATTACAACGCAAGTCGAACCACGACTTGCGCTGGAGGGCGCTAGAGGATTAAGAATAGTATATTTACTATTCCAACACCTTCCCTAGTGTCCACGGGGACTGGTGTTAGAATAGTAAATTATACTATTCTCAATCCGTGCCCCCAACGCAAGTCGTGGTAACGACTTGCGTTGTAAGGGACGCGTTGTTAAAGCACGCGTTGTGACGGTACGCGTCGTACCATCACACATCCTGGTGCAGGTGATGGAACATATTTTGGCAGTAACTGATGTGCACTTATCTCCCGATCCTCTGCCGTGCTCGCAAGAGTTTGCAAAATGGACGAAACGAGTGGTACATAAATGGTCTGTAGCTGAGGCTGACACCATGTCTTATGATCTGCAGCTCCGAGGGGGAGGTGGTGCTGCCAGGCTCTGGGATACTTAAGTGCTTAAACTCCTTGACAAATAAGACCCCCCTGCGGAATGGTTGGTTTTGTGAGATGGCTCTGCGTCGATGCTAGCCTCGACTCTGCACTTCGTTGGGAGACCTAGGAGACCTGGTCTGTCTCCACGCCCCATTGGGTGCTTTCTAGGGTCGGATGTTCTGTGTGCACTGCGCTTCGCATCCTCCCTCGCACAGATGCTCCTGTGATACACCCTTTTCGTACAGTGATCATGTTATTGTTCTTCTGTTCCCGCCCTCGAGGACCTAATCTGTTTTTGGCAGTTTTTGTTATTATAATCATAATTTTCTATTTTTGGCATCACCCTGATGGAGCGTTAACGACTTTGTTAAATCCATTTGCTATATTGTTTGAACAACATGTTTCCATGTACACTAATTCCACTTCTATATTGCTCGCTGATATATCGAATACTACTGTTTCCAGTGTGAACTCAAATGCTGATATATTTATTGATATATATGATCTGCTGTTTGTGATATAACAAAATGGCAATAAATAAAAACATAAAAAATCATTACCTTTTTGAAAATGCTTAATTAAATAGCTCACTTTTCACCCTAACATGAGGTTCGTGCAGATAAAAATATGTAGTGTCCTTCACTAGGAAAAAAGTAAGCGCTGTAGAACAGAAAGAAGTGTGTTCACTCTTCTGAGAAACTTTGTTTCTTTCAAATTCCCACAGATTTTGCTTCTCACTATGTTGCACATTTGTATTCAGCTTTTTTTACATTTTGCTCCTCTGTCTCCATATGTTCATTGCTGTCACTGGGATTGGTTGGTGTGCTGTGTCGCCCATGATAGAAAAAATGCATTAATATAAAACAACTCATCTTCATATTGAGATGGATTATTGACATGTATGTATGCATGCATGACATGTACATCTAAGTTGCGAGTGGAACCTGCTTTTGTTGGAGGTCTGCCAGCGGAATCGGTGGTTGCAATGTCCACCTAAAATGGCGGTGACCTGCCCCTGGTTATGGGGATCCTGGCGAACACAGATGCTAGGGGCGGATCATTGTATGCATCCTGCTCCGCCCACTGACCGTATCACGCCGCACGCTGTCCTCCCTCGCATGCCGATCATCTTACTCCATGCTCAGCAGAGGGTGCCCGATCCGGTATTTGTATCGCACAGGGTGAATGACGGCCATTATGGGATGTCACGCTTGCCGCATTCATGTCCAGGTCTGATGGGGCTTGTCCGATGCGGCTATCCCTCCTCGGTTATTGCCATGTGCCGCTTTCCTTCCTGGCTGCGGGGATGATTGCACACACTGTCCTGTCTTCACTTTGCCACGATCCCGGAGTCTACTGCTGGTGAGAGTAGCTGGAGGGCTGATCGTGTTTCTCGCCCTGCTACTTTCCATAGTGTGATCCTTCACTCTGCATCGGTGCTGTTATGGATCTCTCCCAGGGTTGTCTGCTCTCCCGGCTGTCTCCTACGGAGGTGAGATCTTGATTATTGGGGTGCTTTCTAAAAGTCCCCTGAATTAAGCACAAGAGATTGATGCCTGACTTTAAAATGGCGCTGGCTTGTGACTCATTTCCATTAGTAGTAAACATGGAAACAAGTCTAGACTCAATTATCAAGCTTCTTGGATTGAACACTGTGCCTGCTCATGACCTCAACTCATCTGTACATGGTCTTTCATTACTATTCTAGACAATGAAACAGATCTAAGTATCTATACTACGTCTTGGATATATTAAAGGCACTTTTTTTTTAATTAAATCTATATTTACTGGACTTCATATCTAATCTTTGGAATTGATTGCTGAAGGATTGAAAGAGAAGGAAAGAGAAAAGAAAGTGGAAGAGAGGATAAGAAGGGAAAGGAAGAAGGAAGGAAAGGAAGAGATAAGATGGGGAAGGGAAAAGAAGAAAGAAAAAATAGAAAAAGGAAAAGGGGAAAAGGAAAGGAAAAGGAGGAAAAAAAGGGAAAAAAAGAAGAAAAAAAAGCCCTTAGACTTGGAACCCGCAGGCCACAATGCCTACAAAATTCTTTACCCAGCTAAACTCACAAAAAATGCATCGAAGAAATTCAAACACCGGCTTATGATAACAAATATGGAGACTCTTGTCTTAGATACCTACTTCTGCTCTAACAAGGGCATTATTGCTAATGACCTTATCTTCCACACTAATAAACGTGCCAAATGGAGAGCTACCTTCCACGCTATGCTACATATCTCCTCAATGAAGAAATCTCCGTATGCCATCAAACTGATGGTTACTGCCTCAGACCTTTACCCTTTAAATGCCACCATTACTATTTACAATAATGGCAATATCCTAATACAATCCTCTGACGAGAATCTAGATATCTTTGATAGGCTCTTCCCCACTCGCAAGAAAGCAGTAAACAATAGGGATAACACACTTTCTACATCCTTGCATCGCCTGGACTTAGATGTCTCCTTATCGCCCCCCTTCCAGCATACCTTATCAGACCCTCCCAACCTGACCAATGCCACCCCTATCTTGACGCCTATCCCGCCAGCCTCCACTATTGTAGCTATACATGGGTCTCCTGACTCTTGCGTGCTAGGTTTGCCTTCAGCCCCTACCATCAGTACGACTGAAACCACCAGTAATCACTGCCAACTAGTCCAGCCGGCTGATACCACTCAATACTGAAGATACAAGCTTAAGCCTCGATACTGATCACATCCTGACTAATACTCCAAAGTTATCCTGGCCCTCCTCGTTGGATAACACCATACTGGAGATCTCCAACTCCCTCCCACCTCCTTCACACATTGGGGACCATCTAGTCTCCACGCACCTTCCTTCCGCTGTGGTGCTTGAGGGTATTCTTTCAACCACTACACTTATCTCGCCTATACAATCCCACATATTGGATTGCCCAGACTCCACTCTCCCACTACCTGTCACATTATGTGAGGGAACCCCTACAATGGCTACATTTAATCCGCCCATCAATTCGCAGAATTCATTGACCCCTCCACATCCCGAAGGGGGAGACCCTGACGGGCTGCCTAGCGACATTTTCACTCCCACATTGGATATGCATAATGACACTACGAGTAGTTCGCCACAGCAAACAGTCCATACACCAACTCCCATTACATACTCTCCCATCTCTGTCCTGATTGATCAAATCAATGAGTTAGCTACAGGCCTATCTCATCTTAAGGACGATATTCTTAATATTTCAACCATCACAAAAGATCTTCTCATCTTACATAGAGCCACCAATGACACAGTGAATCTTATCAATCTCCAAATGAGAAACTTCTGCCCTACGGATGCCCCCATTGACAATATTACTCAGCACAACCCAAACTATGTCCAACCTAGTAGCCTCATACCCACAGTCACACTCCCTATCACCACCACTCCAGGCAGCTTATCTTCCCTCTCGGGGACAAAGAGTTCATGCAATGAGCTCTCAGAAAGTGACATTGATGATCTTCTTACATCCTATGCCTTGGACTCTTTTAATAGTAAGTCCCACTGCAACGTCATTAAAACCATTGTAACCAACCCCCTCAGAGAACCTACACCCAAACTAGAGCAGTTAATAGAGTTAACCTCACTAATATCAATTTAGAACAGATTTCCTCAATCCCCTTGATTAACAAGCTGAAGTGTGGGCTTTTAAACTGTAGATCTGCCAGCAAACATGCTACTGATATCTTCAATCTCACATCAGATGAAGATTTAGACATTATGGTCCTCACAGAAACTTGGCTAAACAGCTCCTCATTTCCCATCCTCGATTTACTGGTTCCTCCCTCACATGATCTAATCCGATTTGATAGGATTGGGAAACTTGGCGGAGGGGTAGCCTGCATTTATCGTAACTCACTATCAGTAAAACAAGCGGATTCCATTGAGCTATCCTCGTGTGACTACCTATGCATTAGTATCTCAGATGCTAAGCGTGTCACTAGTAACTTACACATTTTTTACCACCCCCCAGGTGACAATTTGACTTGTATAGATGAGATTATGGAGATTATGGCATCCAATTCCAACTCTCTAATTCCTCATATCTACCTAGGGGATTTCAATCTCCACTGGAGCAATGCAAATGATCAGATTGTTTGCTGCTTCAAAGAATTTTTGGTTGAACAGGAGTTATTCCAATTCTGTAACAGTCCAACACATAACAAGGGTGAGACATTGGACCACATCATTGCAAAATCAAACTTCATCTTACTGGAATCCATCACCCCTTGTGACTGGTCTGATCATTATTCAATCCTCTTCTCCATCAATATCGAAGCTATTCAAAAAAGGAGTCAACCCCCAAAATCAAGGCAATTGAAACGGAATCTACAAAACATCAATCACATCTCCAATGCAACTCCGCTTTGACCCTCATGACTGATATAACTGATGTACATGACCTTACAACCTTCTACAATGACACGATGCTCGAAACTCTGGACTCCATAGCGCCGTTACGGGAAACAAATGTCTGAACTTGGATCGTAGACAGCTAAGAGCCACTGAAAGTCTTTGGAAATCGGCTCCTAACACTGACAACCTGGAGCTCCTTAGAAGGTTACAGAATTCTTACAATAGAAAGATTCTTAAGGCAAAAGCAGACTTTTTCCGAACTCAGCTGAACCAAGCTAGCAACCGTCCAAAAAAACTCTTTGAAATCGTCAAGCAACAATCATGCAATACAACTAACCATAGTGAGCTAAATGATCTGGCCACGCCTATTTGTGACGTGCTTGCCAATTTCTTTCATGAAAAGACTAGGGCTATTGAGCTAGACATCCAATCAAAGTTGGCCCCCTCTAAACCCATGGCACAAGATCCCAAAATGGGCGCTTTATTTGAAGCTCATTTTAATAACCCAAGGGAAGTTACAAAAAATAATGCCTCCTAGCACACCTTCTCTCCAATTTCTCAACAATCTATCAACAACACTCTCCAAGCAGTCAACCCCTCCAATCATTTCTCGGACCCCTTGCCTCCTGCCCTGTTCAAGATCTTAAAAACTTCTATACTACCTTTATGGTCAAAAATTCTAAACGCCTCCCTGAGTGAAGGTGTCATCCCGGACTGTCTTACAATAGGTCAGGTCACTCCTATATTAAAGAAACCTGACGCCTCCCCATCTGATCCTAACAACTACCGTCCTATAACCAACATCCCCACCTTGGCTAAATTATTGGAGAAATGTGTTCAAATTCAATTATGCAATCACATTGAGAACTTCAACCTCTTAGATTGTCACCAATCTGGATTCGGAAGAGGGCACAGCACAGAATCCGCACTCACTCACATTCTGGATGATATACTAACTATGCTTGACCGTAACGAATCATGCCTTTTGATTCTTCTTGACCTGTCCTCCGCCTTCGATACGGTCAAACACGACAACCTCTTGCCTCTACTGAAAAGAAGGATAGGCCTCTCAGGCACTGTGCTACAATGGTTCTCTTCCTTCCCGAACAATAGATCTCAAAGATTCAAGATGAAAATTTCACTCTCGCAACCTTCCATGGTCAATCTTGGTGTGCCTCAGGGATCGTCCCTCTCACCCATTCTTTTCAATCTCCTAATGGAGCCTCTGGCAAATGCATTGAAATCAGCAAACATTCTATATCACCTGTACGCGGATGACACCCAGCTATACCTGAAAATCACCTCACCTGATGACATCATTGCTCTTAACACTACGCGTATGAACACGCAAAGCTGGCTCACTAACAACCACCTGATGCTGAACACACAAAAAACTGAATTCATTCTCATCTCACCTCCAAATCACGCTCCTAAGATAGACCTCTGGCTAAAACACCTAACCTCCTTTGACTGTGTCCCCCTCATCATAGACTCAGCAAAATCCCTAGGTGTCTCCATTGACAAACATTTGAATATGCAGTCGCACATTTCTATTGCCACCAAGGGAGCTTATCACAAGATGAGTATATTAAGGAAACTCAAACACTTCCTCCCTCAGGCTGATCTAAAAATTGCAGTACAAGCTCTAGTCCTACCAAGACTAGATTACGGAAGCTCCACCCTCGCTGGTCTCCCTAAATACAGACTTGCTCCTCTGAGAGCAGCCCTAAATGCTGCGGCTAGACTGGTTTCAGGAACTAAAAGAAACAGCCACATTTCACCAACATTGAAAGCACTGGATTGGTTGCCTTATGAGGCAAGAATACACCTTAAAGTGGCTTGCATGACGCATAAAGCAATTCACAACAGTACACCTAGTTATCTGGCGGTAAAGTTGGAAAAATCTGGAGGCTGTAGACAATTACGAAGTGCGAGCACTTTCCTTCTGAAACCCCAATCCTTCCGGAAGAAGAGAACAGGCTGTAGAGCTTTCTCAGGGATTGCACCAAAGATTTGGAACTCTCTACCACCACTTGTGCATGGAATCACCTCCTTCTTTAGACTACTAATGATCAAATTCATGTCCTAAGTTTAAGTTTAAATACAGGATGTATTTGAGTTTAAGATTTTCATCACAACCCTTGTTGCCTTATATCTGCATGCAGCTCAATACTAGCTGGATATTGATATGCTTGATCATCCATGTGTGTGTTTGTGTGTATGTACATGTGTATACATATATTTATGTATATACATGTATGTATATGCATGTGTCTATTCTGGTCCTCTATGTTTGCTATGTATTCCTTTTTTTTTTTCTTTCCCTGATCTCTATTTCTTTACAAACTGGGACATTTGTTTTTGTTGACTGTAGTCTACTTCATCCTTTAATATTCTTCTACTGTAAAGCGCTCTGATACCCTCGTGGGTCACGTTCGTGCTATATAAAACTCTATAAATAAATAAATAAATAAATATGTGACGGTAAGAACTGTTTGTATATGTGTTGCACTTGGCCCTTTTTGCGGGGTCATCCCTAAACATTTTTCTCCTAGCCTTTTCTCTGACATGGTGTTGGTGGTTTTAGGCCTCCGGGCACTTTAGCACTGCTGTCCAGTGTAAAGTGCGTGCACTTTCTGTGTTACATTTGTTAAGATTGGTCTACACCTGTTTGGCATATGTAACTTACCTGTCAGTCCCTTGTTAAAGTGATATCTCATATACCCAGGGCTGGTAAATTAAATGCTACTGGTGTGCTTGCAGCGCTGATTGCGCCATCCACCAAAGTAGCCTTGTAAACCTATCTCAGGTCTCTGCCATTGCAGGGCCTGTGTGTGCAGTGTCACTGCCGCTGTGGCGTGGCACCTACAGTGTGTGCCATGTCTGTGACACCCCTTTTCCTGCATATCAGCCACCCCAAAGGTAGGCCCTAGCTAGCCCTATGGGCGGGGTGCATTGTAGGTAAAATATAGGACATGCACCTTAAGTGTGTGACATGTCCTGGTAGTGACAAACAGCCATTTTGGTTTCTCACTACTGTGGGGTTGCCCTCCCATAGGGATGCATTGAGGATTCCCTGTTAAGTGTTTCAGTGGTAATTCCAGATATGAGAGGAGCAGCATGGTCAGGTTTAGTATATTTGGAATTGTAATAATAAATGCTGCGCAATGGTGTGCACAGATTTATTATGACTATTTTAGAAATGCCACTTTCAGAAGTTGGCATTTCTGTGTGCTATGTGTCTAGGTGCCTGACGTGAATTGCATGTCTGGTTTTTGACTGACAGGGGCTGGGAGGTGTGTGTGGCTCCAGGAGGGGCAGGGTGAGTCAGCACTAGGCTGAATGGGACATCTGCATTGGGAGTAGTGGGAGGAGTAATCCCCTGACCATGAATAGGTCTGTGCCTAGCCTGTACAATGCTGGCTCCGCCCCCTGTGATGTGTCTGATCACTGAGCCCCCACCTGACAAAGGGAAAGAGGAGCCTGGTAAACAAAGTGCTCCAATTCCCCCTTTTTGCTGGTTCCCCCAAACCCTGCATTGCAGAGAAAGGAGAGAGGTAGTATAAGTATAGGGGTTGTGACCCCATGATTGGGTGCTTGTGCTTGTTCCTGAACCTGCTGGGGCGTGCTGCTGCTGGGGACCAGGAGGAAACGCCATGAGGGCTTGCCTCCCTGAGCACAGCATTGCCTCCTGGATCTCTCAGGACTTTTGCTGTTGGAGCTATGGCTCCTAGCGCCTCATGAGTGCTATATTTTAATTTCCAAAAGAAGAGGAATGCATGGGTTTCACAGCTCTGAGCTTCCCGTGGAGGAGGATTTCCCCGGCGTAGGGATTCCCCGCGTTGGCGGGAGCCCACCCAGCTCTCATGCCGAATTATCTTTATTTACGGCGGGTGCCCACCCCGCATTGATGAGTTTATATTCGCCTCGCGGGTGCCCAGTCTGCATTGAGGAGTTTATATTTGCCTCGCAGGTGCCCACCCCGCTTATTTATTTTGCGGGTGCCCACCCCGCATATGGAAAT
The DNA here is from genome assembly GCF_964261635.1 of Lissotriton helveticus. Lineage (NCBI taxonomy): Eukaryota > Metazoa > Chordata > Amphibia > Caudata > Salamandridae > Lissotriton > Lissotriton helveticus. The sequence goes on from NC_136065.1 coordinate 26,390,515, forward strand.
CTCCAGGGGGGCGCCATGATCGAGCGTGGCAAACCGGAAGCCAGGCAGGCTGCCTGGTGGTGGGCGGAGCCTGCCGCATGCCGCAGGAAGTGAGCAGGGCTCCCGTGAGCTAAGGGAAGCCCCGCGTATGCGGCAGAGGATCCCCGGTGCCTGTCCCCAGTCCAGGGGAGGCCGGAGAAGATCCAAGTGTGGGACCAGAGAGTCAGGAGAGAGAGTCCCAGAGGAGAGGGGGCTCTCCTGAGCATGCCGCCCGAGACGAGAGGAGCCCAGAGAGTTCCGGTGAGTGGGGGCTCCATGTGCACATTGTTGGTGCCTGAGCGGTCCCGCCGTTGTGGGCCGCTCCAATGCTGGGGGCAATTTCGTTTAGTAAGAGTCCCCGAGGGCTCCGGTGAGTTGGTGCCGATCGAGGCACATGGTCGGGGCTTTTTGGCCACAGTTGTCTGCTTGACAGTGGGAAGCTGCAACGATTGGGCAGCTATAAGACTTCAGGAGCCAGATTGCCAAATTCAGTTGACTTGGATCTGGATGTCTGATGTTTCCATGGTTCTGTGTTAGCATGGATGGTGTCAGACACAGTCTTTGGTGGGGAAATAGAGAGAGTTCTAACAGTGTTGTGAACCACGGTTGGCGTGCCCAAGTGGGAGCTACCAGGATCATATTGAGAGACTGTTGTCTTAGCTTGCAAACTACTAATGGTATCAGCGGGAGTGGCGGAAAAGCGTCCTCAAATCTGCCTGACCAGTTCATCCATATCGCATTGCCCTTGGACAACGGGTGTGGAAACCTGGCGGCGAAGGTTGGGCATTTTGTGTTTTCGTGTGTGGCGAACAGATCAATGTCTGGATGACCCCACTTCTGAAAAGATGGTGTGAGAACTTGCAGATGTAGTTCCCATTCGTGAATCTCTTGTGTCTGTCGACTTAACAGATCTGCTATCTGATTGTGAACTCCTGGAAGGTGTTCCGCCAATAGATATATTTTTTGTGGAATGGTCCATCTCCAAATGTTCTGTGCAAGCTGGGACAGTTGTAGAGAGTGTGCCCCCCCCCTGTTTTTGTATATAGTACATGGCTGTCATGTTGTCTGCCCGGATCAAGACAGCTTTGTTTTGTACATGTACTTGGAAGGACTTGAGCGCTAAAAATATCGCTAGCAGCTCTAGGTGACTGATGTGGAGCACTTTTTGTTAAGTGGTCCATTTTCCTTGAGTTGTATGGTGTAGGAGGTGGGCTCCCCATTCTGTCAGGGATGCGTCTGCTGTCAGTACTATTTGTGGAACAGGCTCGAGGAACTGCCGCCCTCTGGACAAGTTTTTGGTGTTCCACCACTGCAGAGAGCGATGTGTGCGGCTGTCCACCAACACCAGGTCAGTAAGTTGTCCTAGAGCCTGGTTCCACTGACGTGCTAGACATTCTTGCAATGGGTGCATTTTCAATCTTGCATATGGTACAATAAAATGCAAATTGCCACCATGCCTATTAATTGCATGAACACTCTGGCTGGGAGAGAGTGTTGGTTAAGAAAATCTGTGACTAACGCCTGAATGCTGTGTATCTGGCTGGACTGGGATACCCTAGAGCTGTAGACGTGTTTATTGTAGCCCCTAGGTATTGATGTACATGTGAGGGCTGGAGATACGACTTGGTATGTAATGTCTAAATTGTTTGGGATGTGTGTTGGGCACACTGATTGAATGATTTGGCTTTTATGAGCCAATCGTCTAGGTATGGGAAGACATGGATGTGTTGCCTCCTGAGATGTGCTGCTACTACTGCTAGGTACTTTGTAAACACTCTTGGTGTGGTTGTGACCCCGAATGGAAGGACTTTGAACTGATAGTGTTGTCCTTGTAGCACAAACCTTGGATACTTCCTGTGAGAAGGATGTATGGGAATGTGGAAGTAGGCGTCCTTCAGATCTAGTGTAGTCAGGAAGTCGCCTTGTTGCAACAGTGGGAGCACTTGTTGTAATGTGATCATATGAAAATGATCTGAGTGTATATACAGATTGAGGGGCCGGAGGTCGAAAATCGGTCTTAGTGTCCCGTCCTTCTTGGGTATTGGGAAATACAGCGAGTGAACCCCTGTTCCCTCTTGTTGTAACGGAACTATTTCTAGTGCGTCCTTTTGAAGCAATGATAGAACGTCTTGCTCGAGCAGCGTGAGACGTTCTGTAGACATTGGACACTGCCTGGGTGGTATGTGTGGAGGGGTTGCTGTAAGTTCTAGGCAGTAGCCATACTGGATAATCTGTCTTACCCACTTCTCTGTTGTGATGGAATTCCAGACAGGTAGGAACTGTGTTAGTCTTCTCCCTACAGGAGTGGAATGCTGTTGGGGAAGTTGAAGAAAGTCACTGTTTTGTGGTGGGAGAGGTTCGACTATTGTTATTTCCTCAACCTCTCTCCTTATTGTTGTTGCCTCTATAGCCTCCTCTAAAATATCCTCTATCGGAAGATGTTTGTGTACTATTTTTAAAGGAAACTGAATTGTCTGCTCCAGCTTGTTTGGAGCCTCCTCTATAAAAGGAGCGACGAAAGGAGCCTCTAGCAGGGGTGGTTTGCAGAGCTCCTATAGACCTGGCTGTATCAGTGTCCTTTTTCATTTTTTCAAGTGCTGTGTCTACCTCTTGTCCAAACAATTGTTGTTGGTTGAATGGCTGATTTAAGATAGTGGTTTGCACCTCTTGCTTAAATCCTGAAATGCGTAGCCAAGCATGACGTCTAAGGAGGACACTAGTGTTTATTGCTCTAGATGCAGTGTCTGCTACATCAAGTGCACATTTTATTAAGGCATTTGAGATTAGTTTACCTTCTTGTATAAGGTCATCTGCCTGTGCTTTATATTGGTCAGGTAGATGTTGTAAAAGCTTCTCTAACTGATCATAGTGAGCTCTGTCGTATCTTGCGAGGAGGGCTTGTGTGTTAGCTATGCACTATGTATTGCTAGCTTGGGCAGCTATTTGTTTGCCTGAAGCGTCTATTATTTTTGATTCCTTATCAGGGGGTGGTGCTTCCATGATGTTTGGGAGTTTGCCCTTTCCCTAGCATTTGAAACGACAAGGGAATCTAAGGGTAGTTGTCCCTTAATGTAGGCAGGATCTGCCGGGGCTGGTCTTTACTTTTTCTCTATTCTTGGGTTTATGATCCTAGCTCGTACAGGATCTTTAACACCATCTCTGCTTGGGATCTCCTTCTGCTGTGCAGGACTATAATAGAAATGGGTGTGGTCATGACGCGCTCAGCTCGTCATGAGCACATGAGCACCGTGCCTCATGACAAGCTGAGCTCGTCATGAGCACGGAAGGGGTTAAACACTTCTGGGGCATGTTTAATGACCCCTTTAATCATAGGCAGTATTTGAACAGATGTTTGTGAGTGTTCAAAAGTGTCTAATAAGAAATCTTCTTCTGCCTCATCTGAGTGCATTGTGACATTATGATAGATGGCAGCTCTATAAAGTAAGTATCCAAAACCAAGTCTTCTGGAGGGCAAGGTTTGGATGGATATGTATGTGGGTCAGGAATATCTGGTACATCCTGTGGGATTGGGAACTCCGAGTCTGGTGTATAGGAAAAAGGCTCATCTGAGTCTCCCCCTCCCCCTATGCTATACTCATCATCATTCTGAGGAGATGTATGTGGTGAAGAATGAGGAGGAGAATTTTGAGGTGAAATGTCTGAAGGAGAATGAGGTGGAGGAGAAGGTACAGGAGAAGAAGGATGCATAGGAGATGTGGCAGAGTCCTTCTTCTTGACAGGCACTGTAGTTGTAGGTGCTGAATCTGCTTTTCTCTTTCTTTGTGGTATAGTGGAAACATGTCCTGTTTTAGGGTCAATGTAGATCCTTTTTTGCAAAGGATCAGGTTGAAAAAGATCCTCTTCTTGAGGAACTCCTTCCGGCGCTGATTTTTTCAGTTCCAGACATGGTTGGTGCTTGTCTTTAGCCTTAGAAGCTGTTGTAAGGTCCTTTGGCGTAGATTTCGGCACCGAAGATATTGTCTTTGGAGTCGAAGCCTGTTTTGTGGGCTTTTGGGCATCAGACGCAGGCCTTGCTGGTTTTGGCACGAAGATATAGGCTTTGGAGTCGAAGCTGTTTTCGTCGGCTTCGAAGCGTCGGAAGAGTCTTCATTGTTTTCGGAGCCGTCTTATCTTTAGGAGTCGACGGTTTTGTATTGTCTTTCGGAGCCGGGGCTTCCTTCGGTTTCGGTGCCGAGGGAGCTGGTAGTATCGGCACGTGCGGTTTGCTCGTTACGGAGCTACCGGAAGGCTTGAGCATTTTCTTCGGAGCCGGGCTTGATGGCGGGGCTTTCGAAGTATTTTTTCGGTCGTGACTGGGCCCCGGAGGCGGAGTGTTGGCCTTTTCCTTCGATTTATGTGTTGGGTCTGTGTAAGGGGCAGTAGTACTCACGCGCTGACCCGAAGGTATGGAATCGTCTGCCTCGAATACGATTTGGAGATTGCCTGAATCTTCCTCTGGGACACATGCTTCTTCGTCGAAGATATCCACTGGTTCCGGAGCCGATCTCTGCATATCGTATCGACGGGCATTCCGATCCTGAATGGTCTTTTTAGAACGAAAGGATGCGCAGGCTGTACAGCTAGACTCGTCGTGATCTGGCGATAGGCACAGGTTACAGACCTCTTGATGGTCACTGTGTGGAAACTTTGCTCCACACTCGGGGCATCTTTTGAATGGCGTCCTTTCCATGAGTTGTAGGCCTCACGGCGTGGATAGGCCCAACGGGCAGCGGGGACGACCGTAATCGAACTGGTGAAGTCGAATCGATGCCTTTTGATATCGAAAGTTGCTTGGCAAAGTTTGTAATTGTTTATGCGCAGAAAAACTACTATTAAGTAGATTTCGAATTGGAGCGGAAAAGTTACATCCGAACCCAGTGGCGGAAAAAAACAATCTAAAGATGGAGTCGATGCCCATGCGCACTATAGTCCAAGGAAGGAGTCTCCTATCTCGACAGCAACATGCAATCAACCGAGCCCAACACCAGGTGGCGATCTAATGTTCAGTGTGAGATCTGCAGCTCATATGCCTCGAACATATGGTTAATGGACCCTGATTTATGCCTCTAATGTGGGTTATGTATGAGGTTATTTGCATAATGTGGTTTATGCTTGTGAGGTTATGCTCTACTGTGATTTATGCCCCTAATTTGATTCATGATTAGGAGGTTATGGTCCAATATGTTTAGGCTTATGAGGTTGGCGCATAATGTATTTTAGGCCAGATGTGATATGGTGCATAGTATGATTTGTATTGCAGGATATAATGCTGAGTACAGTGTTTGCCAGTAATTACTGGTTGTGTTCTATGTTTATTATTGGTTCTACAATTACTGTTTTCACGTTGTGATGGTTCTGACAGTGGCCCAATTGGCCCTGTCATATGTATATAATCCCCTGTAAATATTGCCTAGTGCCAGTTGGCACAGTGTTTATTGTGTGATTACTATTCTAATGTGTTTATGACAATACAAAGGCTATTTTTTATATATAACCTTGTGTGGAGTTCCTTTGTGGTGTGCCTAGTATGTTGCTGCTGTGTGTGTGTTGCGCAAATGCTTTACACATTGCAGCAAAGCTCGGGCCATGCAACCAAGGGGGTGAGCAGGGGTTATCTTCAGCGTGTAACTCCCTTGCCCTGACTAGAGAGGTGGTTTCTGCCTGGCTTAGGCGCAAACCCTCGCCAACCAGAATCCCATTTCTAACATTATTGTATTGAGCTCTCAGCATAAAAGGCGACAGTATAAAAATGTCTGTCTGTATGTTGTGTGCCTGTCGGAGAGCATGGCGTCACTGTGCATTGACCCTGGCAGGAGATCATGTGTGTTCTGTCAACACATGTAACACTGTATACAAAATATGACTAATTCACTTCCTTCTTTTGTTGTATTTACCAAATAGTATCTCACCTTCAGGAGTTCCCATGCCGGTGCCTCACACTTCTTTTCTATCTCCATTATCAGGGCATTGAGAGAGGTGATTTTATTGGACAGTTTGGTTATATTTGCATTTTCTACCATGGTGATTTTCTTCTCCATCTCTTCTAGTTTTGCATGCAGTGTTTGCTTATTTTCTTTCAGGAGCTGCTGCAGTTTTTCAAACTCAGATTCAATTTTCTGCTTCTCAGTTCTTAACTTGTCCTGTCAGGCGCAAAGAAAAGATGGTTAGATATTAAAAAGCTTTCTACTGAAGGTGCAGCTACAGGAACGGGTACGCGCAGCACGTCCATGAACTCCACGAGAGCCACAACCCCACTGAGAAGGTAAATGAGGCCTAACTTACAATAAACTGAAAGAGCAAAGGTTTCGGAGAAATCTGCAGTGTAAGCACTATAGTGTCTGCCCGTGTGAACTCTGAGACCTAAGCCATTGAACTGATCTACGCAGCAGCCAGTAAGGAGATTGATGTTAAAGGGAAGCTGTGCATGAATAATGCCTAGGTCCATACTGCATACTGGGGTCTATAAACATTAGACCTCCTAGGGAGGGAAGACGGCACCAGAGGGGGTGCTGGAACTTTCTTGGGACTGTACATAGCATTCCTGTATTTATAAATTTACTGAACTATTGTTCAGTAAATTTGTAACTAGAAATAAGCACTGGGCTAGACATAACATTACTGTGTTGGTTGATTGACTGGTGAGTCCTGAGTGCTTGCCCCACCCGGTTACCTCCCTAAGAAGGCTTTGACTGCTCAACCTCGCTACCCTGAGAGTCAAGTTCAGAAAGGGATGTCCTTGGCCCAGCTTGCCGGGGCATAGTCGCAACCCTTAGGCTGGTGAACAGAGCTATGATCCGATTACCAGAGTTTAGCAGCAATGAAAGGGTCACTCAGCTGTCAATACTATTGGGCGTATAACGCCAAGTAAAATAACAACCACTACAGAATGAAGGGTGTACACCAGGAAAACACTTCCCAAAAACTCTGAGAGGGACTATCAGATACCACCAAAATATTTATATTGAAACTCTCTTTAACTTGACCGCTGTAGTCCCCATGATGAACACTTAAATGTCACGACCAAGATAAGGCCTAATTGTTAGAAGGGGCGATCCCAGGGGGGCACAGAAGATGTCTTCCGACCACCCCGTGACCCACCTCTCGTAGGAACGCTGCCAAGCACTGGAGGGAGACCCTTCAGGAGAAGAGTCTAGTATCTAGGATCGTACGCGCTGAGATCTCACCACTCGACAAGGGACACCACACGGTAGGTTACTGGAGAACAGGTTCTTTATCCAACAGAAGTATTTGGATCTTTATGATCAATACGTGGTCAAATATTTACATTCGGATCAAGAGTTCACAAAGTCTCGGTTGCAAGGGTGTGGGTAGCGGGACAGTCTTGTTACTTAGGGTCAATGCGCAGCACATCCGGCGCACGGCTCTCAATCCTCGAGCCGGGAGATACGGTAAAGTCAAGGCTCCAGCCGGACCAGAATACTCTCCGAGCCGAGACCAAGTCAGCAGGGCTCGAGCAGGAATGAACGGAGGGTCCTTCGGTCTTTGGGGAGCCGCGATCCAATCAGCAGGGCTCCAGCAGAGTTGTTCAGGTGTTTCTTTAGGGTTCAAGGGAGCCACGACCACGTCAGCAGGGCTCAGACGGTTACAGGCAGATGTTTGTCTCTGCCAAGCTTGAGCCGCGACCAAGTCAGCAGGGCTCGCCGAGATTCCAATGCTCGGGTAGCATTCTTCTTCGATGATCGTCGAGCCGCAACCAGGTCAGAAGGGCTCTCTTCGTCCAGGATTCAACAACCGATAGTTCCAGAGCACCCCTTGGTATAGTCCTGTTTCCCTTTGAAGTCCGGAGCCCTCGCAGGCAGGGGTCTGGAGCCTGGGGGCTGCTTGTCGGGGTTTCCTGCCACACGGCCCTGGTATCCTTTGAAGTTGGGTCCGGGGGATTCCAGACACCCAGCAGGGTGTGGGGCCAGCACTCAGGGAGGCCGGAGGGGGCGATCGAAACCAGTCTTCCGAGGGGAGGCCAGAGGTGTGATCGAAACTGCTCCTCCCTATCTTGCTCACGGGAAGTCCTCTACCCCCCAGCCGGGCATGGCGCGTCTAGGGCCTAGGTTTCGCTGGGGCCGGGGTCAGCCATTTTAGAGACGAGGGAATGGTGACCGGAGGCCTTCAGGTGTGATGGGGTGTGGGGGCGTCCGGCACCGGGAGGATAGATGGCGGGTGCGGGGGAAGCTCGCCCTTTCTGTGGGGTCATGGGGGGAGTGGATCGGACAGGGATTGTTACGACCAGGGGTTTGGGCGGTGCACGGGTCATTGTCGGGGCGATATAGGTCAGGGAGGGCCATGCCACGAGGCCAGGTCTAACACACGTCCCCCCCAGCTGAAAGTCAGGGAGAACTACCCATCCCCTTGGGGGTTCTCTTCGCTGAGGCGGAACAACCTGGACAGGCCGTCAGCGTTGGCGTGGTCCGTACCGGGGTGGTGTTCTACGTTGAAGTCCATCTCCTGGAGGGAAATTGACCACCGCAGCAGTTTGGGGTTCTCTCCTCTCATCTGCATCAGCCATCGTAAGGGTCGATGATCGGTTTGGACCCGGAAGTGAGTTCCGAACAGGTATGGCCGCAGCTTCTTCAGGGCCTAAACCACTGCGAATGCTTCCCGCTCAATGGTGCTCCACCGTTGTTCTCTGGGCAGTAACCTCCGGCTAATGAAGGCTACGGGCTGATCTAGGCCTTTCTCATTGAGCTGAGATAGGACTGCTCCAATGCCATGCTCGGAAGCGTCGGTTTGGACCACAAATTCTCGAGAGTAGTCGGGGGCTTGGAGCACGGGGGCGGTGCACATAGCGGTCTTTAAGACTTCAAGCGCCTCTTGGCAGGAGGGGGTCCAATGCACTTTCTTTGGCTGTTTTTTAGAGGTCAGCCTGTGAGGGGGCCTACTAACCTGCCATACCCTTTGATGAATCTCCGGTGGTAACCGGTGAGCCCTAGGAAGGCCCTGACTTCGGTCTGAGTCGTGGGGGGTTCCCAGACCAGAATGGCATTGATCTTGGGCTGGAGGGGGGCTACCTGTCCGCTCCCGACCTGGTACCCCAGGTAGACCACCGAGCCTTGTCCAATTTGGCACTTGCTGGCATTGACGGTCAGGCCCGCCTGGCCCAGGCCCATCAATACCTTCCGGAGGTGCCGGAGGTGTTCGGTCCAGTGAGAGCTGAACACCGCAATATCGTCCAGGTACGCGGCGCTGAATTCTTCCAGCCCGGCCAGGACCCGGTTAACCAGTCTCTGGAAGGTGGCCGGGGCATTTTTCATCCCAAAGGGCATCACCCGGAAGCGATAGTGTCCATCCGGGGTGGAAAAGGTGGACCGCTCCTTGGCTCCCTCTGTGAGCGCAATTTGCCAGTATCCGCAGGTCAGGTCGAAGTTGCTGAGGTAGTGAGCAGACCTGAGGCGGTCAATGAGCTCATCTGCGCCGGGAATAGGGTGAGCATCGGCTCGAGTGACTGCATTGAGCCCCCGGTAGTCTACACAGAACCTCAGTTCGGGGGCAGTACCGGGGGCGGCTGCCTTGGGAACCAGTACCACAGGCTTGCCCCAAGGGCTGTCAGAAGGCTCGACTACCCCCAGGGCTAGCATCTTAGAGACCTCGGCCTGGATGCAGGTCCGGACTCTGTCAGGGACGCGACAGGCTCTGTGCCGTACCGGTGGGCTGTCCCCCATGTCCACATCGTGGACGCACCAGTCGGTGACCCTGGGGACGAGGGAGAAGAGGTCTGAGAATTGCCCCAATAGCTGGCGGCAGTCCTCGCGTTGCTGTGGAGTGAGGGAGGAGGAGAGGCTCACTCCCTCTACGGAGCCATCTTTCTCCTTAGCACACAGGAGGTCAAGGAGAGGCTCCGTGTCCTCTTCCGCCCCATCGTCGGTGGCTAGGAGCAAACTCAACTCCGTCCGCACAAAGTGAGGCTTGAGGCGGTTCACGTGTAGAACCCGGTGGGGGTTCCGGGGGGACTGTACGTCAACTAAATAGGTGACTTGGCTCTTCCCCTCCACTACTTTGAAGGGCCCGGTCCATTTGTCTTGGAGGGCGCAAGGTTTCAAGGGGGCCATCACCCATACCTGCTGGCCTGGTTGAAACTCGACCAGAGTGGCATTCTGGTCATACCAGTGTTTCATTTCCTCCTGGCTCGCCTCTAGGTTGGCCTCTGCGAGCTCTCTGAACTTCCGAGTCTGGTTCCGGAGGGCCAGGATGTATCGAAACACATCTGGGGGCGGGTCTCGGGGCGCTGCCTCCCAGCCCTCCTTGACCAGGCTGAGGCGTCCCCGGACGGGGTGTCCGTAGAGCAGTTCGAAAGGGCTGAACCCCAAGGACTTCTGGGGGACTTCCCTGTAGGCGAACAGGAGGCAGGGTAGGAGGATGTCCCACTTGCGCCGTAGGGGCTACTCGAGGCCCATGATCATTCCCTTGAGAGTCCGGTTAAACCGCTCAACCAGGCCATTCCCTTGGGGGTGGTACGAGGTGGTGAATTTGTACGTCACTCCACATTGTTGCCACAAGGACATCATGTACTTCGAAATGAAGTTGGTTCCGCGGTTGCTCACGACCTCTCGGGGAAAACCCACTCGGTAGAATATCCCCATCAAGGCCTGCCTCACCACGGGGGCCATCACCGTTCGGAGGGGAATGGCCTCGGGGTACATGGTGGCATGGTCCACCAGGACTAGGATGAATCGGTGACCCTGGGTGGTCCTGGGATCCAGAGGTCCCACAATGTCGATCCTCACTCGCTCAAAGGGGATACAGACGACGGGGAAGGGTTGGAGGGGGGCCTTGCGCTTCCCTCCGCTCTTCCCGCTGGTATGGCACGTTGGGCAAGACTTACAGTGGGCCTCCATGTTGGCTCACTTTTTTGGCCAATAGAAATGGGTGACCAATCGGTGATAGGTCACCCATTTCCATTTCTATGACCCAAGTGCCCCGCCTAGGGTACGTCATGGGCCAGGCCCTGGAGGAAGTCTCGGAATCGTTGGGGTACCACCAGCACCTGGGCTGACCCTAGTTCGGCAGACTTCTGCTCACTGTACAGGAGGTCGTTCTCCCAGTAGACCCAATGGGTTCCGGACTGGTCGCCCGCAGCTTGGGCGGCGGCCTGTTGCCGGGGTCCGATGAGGGAAGGGCAGGTAGCTTGTTCCTGGCAGAACTCCTCCCGGGAGGGGCCCCCCTCGTGGCGCCACTGAGCCAACTCGGGCAGGTCGCCTAACTCGGCGACAGGTTCGAGGTCGGGGTTTAGGGGGCCGTCGTCTGTGACGGGCTCTCCTCCCGTGGGGAGATCACGGGGCTCGGGTAGCCCGCCCCTGTCCCCATCGATTGGGGTCTGGCCTAGGATTTCTGGCTCGACTCCCCCGAGGGGGGGCAGTCGGGCAGTCATGGACCGAGTGGTGGCGCACACCCATTTGGGTAGGCCCAGCATTCCTAGGTCGGCCTTCCTCTCTACCTGCGCCCACAGGGAGCTCTCCAGATCGTTGCCCAGTAAACAGTCCACGGGCATGGAGGGTCAGACGGCCACTCGCAACGTCCCGGCAACTCCCCCCCCCCATTCGAAAGGAATTTGGGCCAGTTTGTAGAGGCTCTCCAAATTGTCGGAGGAAATAACTGGGCAAAAGATGTGCGGTAAGATCTGTTCCTCGGTGACCAGGTGACAGCGGACAGCTGTGACACTTGCCCCGGTGTCGCGAAGGGCCCCTACTCTGTGTCCATTGACCGTCACCCACTGCCGGTATTTCTTGGTGATGGCTGGCAGGTGGGCTCCAGGGGTCATTTCTCGGTCTCCTAGGGAGACCAGGGACATGGCTGCAGGCTCCCACTCTTCCGTATCCTCAACCTACTCTCCTAGGGCCACGGTGGCCATCTGTCGGGCTGGGGGCCCCGCAGTCGCGGACCTTTGGTACATGGGACACTGGGGGTCACTGGCATAGTGGCCTAGCTGCTGGCATTTGTAACATGTTATGTTGACTCGGGCCCTTGCTTACCTGGGGGGCCTGTGCTGGACGGAGGAGGAGATGGAAAGTTCTGGGGTTGGTTTCTTGGGGGGCTACGCTGGGGACCCGACTGGAATTCCCGCTGTCTCCCTTGGCCTCCCCCCCTCTCTGGCGGAGAGGTCCTTGACTGATCCGGGCATAGTCTCCCATGGGGGCCCGGGGGACCCGGTTGTTCACCCAACGATCTGCTTCGCCGGCTAGTTTTTGAGGGTCTGTTAGTTTGCTGTCTAGGAGATGCTGGCGTAATTCTACAAAACAATTTGTGGACAGGTGTTCCCAAGCTATTAAGTCGAACAATTCTTCGAATGTGGTGACCTTGCTGCCCTTGATCCATCCTTGGAAGGCCCTGCTGTAAAAGTTCACGTACTCTACCTACGTGGTGCCGGGAATTTTTTTGCAGTCTCGGAATCGTTGCCTGTACATCTCGCGGGTGACCCCATACCTGGCTAATAGTGTGGAAAAGTAAATTTTGCCATGTTCTGTGTCCCTACGTGTCCCCCATCTTATGTTATGTGTGCATGATTAATATGCATATGTATTCCCCATGTTCGATTAAAGACGCAATTATAGTTGTGTCCATCCCTAGTATGCCAGTTTCCAGTCCTCGTGAATACTACGAATATTAGGCCTATGTAAAAGTTACGTTGCCACGTTTCCCAGTGTGCACGTTATTTCATTGTAAAGTCCCCGTTTCTAGGCCTCAAAAGGGCCCGGACACCAGATTCAGCTCCTGTCTCCTGAGCCCTCGCTGAGGAGCGATACAGCCCCCACCTGTGTTCCTGACCCTTCACTTACTTCCTGCCTCACAGTGCCCGGCTCGGCCTGGCTCTGCCTACGAGTCTGCCAAGAGTATGTTATGATTCTAGTTATCAGTCCAGCCCTCCTTCTCTGCATTCCTAAGCTACTGAATCGCATCAATAGTTTCCGTCACAGTCTAGCCTTTACGTCTCCATGTAAGAGAAATACTGTATTAATGGTGTGAGAAGTTGGCCTGATGTGCAGTGCTCACTATTCTAGTGATCACTATATATCAGTCCAAACAACCCTTATTGATGATTGGTTGTAAGTCAACCTTATAGACCAGCTATCCTAGTAGCATGGATACGAGCAGTCTAAGGCTAAGACTCTAGAGGGCGTGTTAAGCCAGCTGTTTTACCATCACATTACCCCTTGAACACCCAGTGAAAGGACACCACACAAGTGTTATGAAAATAAACAATGTATTTATTAGAATCACAACAACCCTGTACTCTTTATGAGGACAGGGTGCTAGGCACACAACAAAACTCTTATGAAAATACTTAAGTTAGCATGTTATACACAAATGCCCGAGGGGCACGAAAAACCATATACTTTAAAAGTGGAATGCGAATTACTAGCAGGTAAGTAACAGTTCTAATAGGCTTTGGAATCGCTAGGACTGGACTAGGGAATCGTTAGATTACTACTAGGAGGCCCAGGGGACTCGGGTGCAGAGTGTGCACTCTCACGCGGGATGCGGGACAAAGTCTATGGAAGCTAGAATTCACAAAGTTAGTGTTCACGGGCGAACCCGACCTGGTAGGGAGAAAACGACAGTGGATCCTGACCCTAGGATAGTGAGGCTATGCTGGGACACCGAAGTGCCGAAGTTACCTAGCCCAGGGGCTGCAGCTGCATAGGTCTGAAAAGACGTCGGGGATCTCGTTGCCGGACCAGGAGCCTGGAAGGAAGAAGTTGCTGGCAGGCGACCAGTGAAGGAAAGTTCGATGGATCCAAGCCTGGATCAAGGAAGAAGAAAACCTGAAAGCAGAGGGGACCAAGTTCTTGAATCACTAGCCAGTGATTAAGTGGGCACCAGGATGGCACCGGGCGAAGTCACCGCAGTCAGGTGAGTGGGCGCTGCTGGGCTCTGCAGTCTCTCGGACCAGGAGGCGTTGTCGGCGACCAGGATGGAGGTGCGAGCTGTCCCATGAAGGTTCTTGCTGTCGACGTCGCTGGACCCAGGATTGGGCAACAAGTCTTGGCAAATGCAAGGCCCACGCGGTGGACCTAAAATGGCGTCTTGAGTGGACCAGGAGGGTCCAGGGTACTTCTCCGATGGAGGGAAGCAAGGGCCAGTCTGGAGCAACCAGACCAGCAGCAGAAATGTCGTCGGGCGTCGTCAGGAAGGCCACAAGCCAGCGGGCTAGTAGCCAAACAACGCGGTGAGCAGTAAAAAGCAGAAGGGCCCCACGCAGATCGTGGAGATGCTGGGGGGCTGCTCTTCGGTGCTGGAGCTGCTCAGGGTGGGGGCTTCTCGGACCCCAAAGCACTCACCAGGAATTCACTCGGCGGGCTTGTTGTTCAGAAGTCGTGCAGTCTTGAAGATGGCCGGTCCCTCGAGGTCTCGTCACACCCACGAATCTCAGCGTGACTGATGATGCAGGTAGAGGTCAGAGGTGCCAGGGAAACCGGTTCTCGTCGAGCTGGGCAGTCGGATTCCGGAGGAAGGACTTGCAGCAGACCGCAGTGTTCTGTAGATGGTGCCTGCGGATGCAGGGTGACTACTCCTTAGTCACAAGGGAGAAATCTTAGGAAGAAGTCTTGAGTTCCTTTCGTGGAAAGTAGTTTCAGGATTCAAAGATGATCTGATTTGGAAGGGGGCCAGTTCCTACCTTTATCCTGTAAAAAGGGGCTGGCACGCGACTAAGTCCTGCCCTATGGGTGGGACTAGGAGGGGGGTGGTTACACCCACTTCCTTGGCGGGCTTTTCCCCAGCACAGGGTCTGGAGTGACCCTGGAACTGGTTCCAGCCAGCCTATGCACAGTGAGCACCGGGGTGCCACTTGCAGTCACCTTCCTCTAAAGCCCTGCCTACCTACAATACACAAAACCCTGTCTGGGACGGTGCTGGCACCGCCCCTGGCAGGAAACCCTTTGTCCTTATCTCCTGCTCTGGGAGGACTCCCAGCAGCAGGAGGGCAGACTTGTGTCTCGGTGGCAGCATCCATTTTGTGGATGCTAAGGCTCTGTCTGACTTTAACCGGGGTTAGGGGTTACATACATGTCGTGTCCCTCTAGAAGGGTGGAATGCTAACCCCGTCGCCAGAATTGGCGAGGGGTTAGTATTCCAATTCGTATGACACCTTACTGGACATGTTTTGATAAAGCGATACCAGAGTTGGCATATAACCGCGAGGATTATAATGCACTTAAGAGTATATGGTATGCGATATCATGGAAATGGCTACGGGATAGATCCCGAAAGCCGCAGACAGGCTCAGCTCATGCCAGAGCACCATCTCACACGATTCCAAGCACTCTGCCTTCAGGATTGTTAAGGCCTGCCATAGGAGTGACTGATAGGAGATCTGTGTGTCCATTTTAGGGTTAGATATAGGTATACTATATCTAAAGCAAAGGGTGATTACACCACCTTGCCCCAGCTGTCGTGCAGCCAGTTGTGTCAGATTTGGATGGCCAGCCAGGGGTGGCATAATACATGCTGCAGCCCCTGGTAGGCCCTGGGTACACCTATGCCCTGGGTACCTACGGTACACTGTACAGGGACTGATAAGGTGACTCAGTATCCAATTTAGATATGTACCTAAGGTACATGGAATCCATTTTACAGAGAGAGCAGTAGGCCGGGGGTCTTGAATAGCAGGGCCCCAGGTCAACTAAGTCAGAAAACCAGCAAAACACCAGGCAAAAAGTTGGGGGCAACCATAGTCAGGGATCTACCTTCCTACAAATGGTCATTTAATATTCTTCATCACGCACTACATGTAGAATAATGCATGCACCAGTCTTAGAGTCTGTTAGCCTTTACCCCGATAACTTTTGGATTCTATCAACATGTTCCCTAAACATCAGATACTAGATAGTGTTAGGTACATGTCGCCCTGACTCTCCAGACTTCAGTCTCTGCTCCTAGCGCAGAAGTCATAGCCCCCAGCTTCTCCTAGTAACGCGTCATTGTTAGTTTGCGCGCACCATTAGGTTAGAGGTCCCGGCTCCTTAGGTAGCCCCCTCCATGTTTCCGCCCCATTTATGACATATTCTGTTACGTTTACATCACATGTCTATGTATACGCCTCTTGTTACACCCACTTTCACCCTTATCTTTCGCGACTGTTATTGACCACACCCACTGCTCCGCCTATTGTATGTATTGCAATTGCAACTGTTTTAGTATATATGCTTGTGTATTGTTATTAATGTTAGCGCGCTCATCCCAGATCCAGCCCCGGCAGCTGCCTGGCTCTGCCATCCCATTCCTGTGCAGGTTGTCCTGTTCCTGTCCTTATGCTGTATTAAACCTGCAAACTCCTACTACCTCGAATCTTGACTCTTATTTATTGAGCTATCTGTTATTACTATGTCCAGTCAAACCTAGATCCGGTATTATTTATTTATATACCACATAATGGCGCCCGAACAGGGACTTGCCCTTTCCCCAAGCGCCGGTGAAGCCACGTATGCCCCCTGACCCTCTGCAGCCGTGACGGAACCATACCGGCCACGTGCAGATATTTCTGCTTCAAGTATCCCTCAGGCCCACGGAGGAGACGGAGGTTGCGGTCCAGCATCCAGACGAGGCGGTGGAGGAACGCGGCGAGTCCCGACCAGAGCCCAAGCCGAGAGTCCAAGGTCCGAGGTATCCGGAGGCCCACCCGTAACAGAAGTCCGAAGTTCGTCCGTCCGGCGTCGAAGCAGTCCAGTCCAGTCCGAGGCCTTCCGTTCTTGCTGCCCGGTGAGTACCGTTGCTGGGGTAGTATCTAGACAGGGTCAATCTAATTGTCTCTGGTCCGTGGGGTTTGGTGGTACACAGATCCCAAAACGAAGTGTCCACTCCGGTGGATGCGGGTCCTGACGTGTCTCTTTATGAGACCGGTAAGTTTCGTACTGTTTCGCAGTGCATCTAGTTTCTGTTCTAGTCAGTTCTGTTCTCGAGAAAATCATGTATTCTGTTTTCCGTATTCCAGGTAGTGTTCTGTTCGAACTGTTATTTTAAATGTTCTTCATGTATTTTAATGTCGTGGTATGAAAGTGGTGTAATTATCGTTATTGTATTATCGTGTTCATTGTGTATTGTATTGTGTCTAGATTACAGTTCAGTCATGCCGTTATTTTCCAGACTACGTCAGTTAAGAACTAGAAAAGGTCTGTTAGAAGAAGCAGTTCCTGTCCCGCCTAGGGACAGTCCAGGTCATTTTATGTATCAGAAGCATGGCATAAGTGCCATATTATATCTAGATTTATGGGTAGAGTATACCAAACAGTTAGAAGAAAAGTATAGATGGCCCGTATCGGGTACATGGGATGCCGAGTGCATCATGCGAGTAGAAGAAGCATTATGGAAAAAGAAAGCCAGACAGTCACAGAAAGATGCCATCGAGTTATGGCGCAAAGAATCTCATAAAAGAACCGAAAAAGAAATCAGAAAGTCAGAATTAAGTAGAGAATCCTTAGAACGAGCCCACGAAAGGGAATTAATCGAGATAGGTGAACGAGTTAAAACCGAACAGTCAGACAGACAGAGGAATGCCCTCATAAAGGGTATGTATCCTCTTCTTGCCGAGGGCTTGCCAAAAGCGACCCCGGAGGCATCCAGTAATTTTCCGCCACCATTAGTTCCGACCAAGCTACGTCACAAACCGACCGCAGCTGATATTTTTATCTCGTCCTACTTGGACGACACAGTCCCAGAATATGCAAATCCTGTTCCGACAGTCCCTGTAAACCATGCCATTCCTGCTCCTCCAGATACCGGAGTACCTGCTACGGTACCCCCGGTCCAGCCTACATTACAACTTCCCGCCACTCTGCCAGCACGAAGAGTATCAGTCGATGATACCAGTTTAGGGGCCGCAGGAGGAGGTCCTCCTGGTACCCCGCCACCACACCAACGTTTAACGTTAGTCGAGTTACATGAATGTGCATTACAGCGTACGCCCAAATATAAGTCCGTTGCAGATATCCGACGAGCTCTCACTGAATGCCGCTATGATCCAGTCGCAGGTGATGATAGTACAGTTATATATTCCATACGTGTAAGACGGGTGACCGGGTATTTGGACACCCTACCAGATATGAAAGAAGATCTAGACAGAATATATCGTTTCATCCGTACAGGGGATGATCCAGAAAGTATTGGCGAAGCCATGTCTCAAAGGAAAGCTGAAATCCAGCTCATGATATTAAAGTTTCTGATTAATTGTTTAATAAGGGAACAAGATTATCCGTCCAAAGATCCGAGCGAAATGAGAATCCTGACAAGGTGGAGTGATAATATAGCCGAGGGTAAGCACAGAACTATCAGTAGTATAGAGAGTATGTACAAGAAAATTCGTAAGGAAATAATAAGGTTACACGAACAACGTAAAGCAGCACAAGTAAGCGAGAAAGAGAATGACTCTCCTACGGAAGAGGTAGAGGACGAGAATCCCGCCAGAATAGCGTATGTAGGAAAATCTAGATTTCCAGACCGCTATTTACGCCTAGAACGCAAGTCCGTTTTTCATCATTCACCACCGGAACAAGGTTCTCTAGAACAAGTATTTCAAGCTACCGATCACATTCTGAAATCACGAATCGGTTATAGTGAGTTAAGTACTATGCATGAACAAGAACTAGTCCGATCAGCAGTCCGATGGATTACTGATTCTACCACTTTTCCAGACGAAATAGTGGCACACATGTTTCTGAAATTGCCCCCAGCCGAGCAACGACTGGTGGGTATGTATATGATCCAGCACCTCATCACATTGTATGAGGGTCAACATTCTGATCCAGGTCCGTTACATGATGTCCTGAACGAGTTACTCCAGTATAAATGGAAAGGTTTAGGTACCGATTTAATTAGTGTCATTTTAGAACAGCGTCACAAATATAGTATGTTTCTGAACCCGCATTTTGTTCATGTCTCACCTCCAGAAAGTAAACCGTTTTACATAGATAGACAGAATCCGCTACGAGAAGTACACCCAGTCAGGACAGCAGGTGGTGAAATGCAAAGAGTATTTGTTTACACCCCGATTACAAAGATGGAACTCTTAGAGATGAAGAAATTAATTCCCTGTCACGACAAAGATCCAGCAGGGTTCCACCGAGAATTAAAAGACATGCTCCGTATGGGAGAATACACTTATCCAGATATTATTAAAATGCTAAAAGTCCTATTGCCCGCAGGGGTATACGAGAAACTCAAGGAAAAAGATTGGGAGGTGGGAGAGAAAAAGATCGATTGGGCAGTTCTAGAAGCTGAAGATAAGATACGAGTACCAGGTACCGGTCTTGGAGAGAAATGTAAAGAATTACCAGAACTGTTAATACAAGTTTTGCCCAGATTATTAGCCACTAAAAAGGAAGACTGGGATGCAATCTCAGCCTGTAAACAGAAACAAGACGAAGACACTAGTGATTTTTATTCTAGATTTGAGAAATGCTTTATTATAAACAGTGGCTTGAAGACGAGTAGTGAGTCATACCCTCATCTTTTTGTTACTAAATTAGTCGAGAATTCAAGTCCACAAGTTAAGAATCGAGTTTTGAAAGTCGAAAGTACATGGCAAGCTAGTACCCCGTCCCAGATGTTACAGATGCTCCAGTACCACCAGAATAGAATCAGAGAAGAGCAAGAACACGAGAGAAAACGTATGAAAGACACGAAAATGAAAGTACTAGTTGCACAATCTGTTCCACAAGACAGTCAGAAGAGGGGTCCGAATCAAGCGAGTCATCCTGCAGCCCCCGTTAAAGGGACATGCAATTATTGTAAACAGCCAGGTCATTTTATAAACGAGTGTGCAGTTCTGAAACACAATATAGCTACTGGTAAGACTAAAGAAAGACCACGTCCGCCTAGACAAGAACAAGTTTCACAGACTTCTCAGCCACAGAATGCACAACAGACAGTTCCAGCACCGCAGCCTATTGCTGCAACACAGCATGTTACACAGCAGATGTACCAGTATGCTCAGACAGAGTATCCAGAGTATCAACAGTATTCATGAAACAGCCTAGAGAGGGAGGTAGGCTTGCCTCTCATCGAGATTCCTGTAGATCAAGAAGGTCCCTATGTTCATAGTCAAGTACTAGGGACAGACAGAAAGTTTCTGATTGATACAGGGGCAAGTAGGACGACCATCAGTCACGCCGAAGTTCCAGGGGCTCCGCTCTCAGGCTCTAGAAATGTTTCCCTTGGATTTTCAGGAAAGCCTATTGTAAATGAGATTTCAAAGCCAGTTACTCTAGAAGTAGGTCCATTGTCCCGCACTACTGATCTGTTACTTACGAAGTCATGTCCAGAAAATTTGTTAGGCATTAAGACACTGAAAGAATTAGGTGCAGTTATTTGCTGTTCCCCAGAGGGAATACGATTGTTTCTACGTGACTTCAAGGGTCACTATGTATTACGAGATTTTGATCCAAGATTGTCTAATGTCCCGCAGCATCTATGGGCACAAGGTCCAACTGATGTGGGTTTCATGCAAATCACACCCCATCGTGTGACTCTCAAACCAGGTGTAGTCCTACCACGAATCAGACAGTACAGATTACCACCTGAGGCTGTAGCAGCCTTATCCAAAATTATTGACGAGCTCATGGCTCAAGGAGTAGTTGTAGAAACTGACTCCAATGTATGTAATTCTCCGATCATTCCAGTCATGAAACGTACTGATCCAAATGCACCCCCAGTATATCGATTAGTGATTGACCTTCGAGAACTCAATAAATGTATTATTCCCCAGTATCCAGTTGTTCCAGATATTTCTTCCCTATTGACAGCCATTGATTCTGAGGCAACATTTTTCACAGTCATAGACCTCAAGAACGCGTTTTTCAGTGTCCCCATTCATCCAGACAGCCAGTTTCTTTTCGGATTTTGTTTAAATGGAAGAAGCTATATGTTCACACGAGCTCCTCAAGGTTTCACAGAAAGTCCTAGTATTTACAGTCAAGCACTTAAGAGACAACTAGACAACATTCACATGCCAACTGACACTGCCCTGCTCCAGTATGTCGATGATCTACTGATCACAGCCCGTTCTGAACGTGCTTGCGAGCGAGCATCACTTACAGTCTTGTATTTCCTTGCCGAGATGGGGCACAAGGTGTCCCCTTCAAAGCTTCAATTCTGTGTCCAGCAAGTGATCTACTTAGGCCACTTACTGTCCAAGTGGGGTAGGCAGTTGACACCAGACCGCATCCAGTTAATAGCGAGTCTTCCTCAGCCCAAGACACAGAAGGAGGTACGTGCCTTTATCGGCCTTACTTCTTATTGTAGACAATGGATTCCTCAGTATGCATTTCTAGCTAAACCACTGATACAGTTAACGACACAGGAGGCAGCCGTATTGACTGTCCTCCCTTGGACATCTGAACATACACTTAGTTTCAATGAGCTAAAGAAAGCTTTATGCCAAGCTCCAGTTCTAGCTACACCGAACTACAGTAAGCCTTTTACACTTTTTGTCACAGAACGTGATGGTACAGCATTATCTGTTCTCACACAAGATCAAGCAGGACAATACAAGCCCTGTGCTTATTTTTCGAGCACATTAGATCCTGTAGCCCAGGCTCTGCCTGCGTGCCTTAAGTCAGTTGCAGCCACAGCACTAGCTATCAGACAAAGTGATTCCATAGTATTAGGACATTCCTTGACAGTACAAGTTCCACACTCCGTGGAAGTTCTTTTAAACCGAACACAAACTCAGCACTTGACAATTGCACGTTTAACAGGTTATGAACTGACACTGTTCCAGCCACACATAGAAATCAGACGCTGCAACGTTCTAAATCCTGCTACACTGTTACCGTCAGTTAATTCAAATCCTGCCACACACGACTGTGTGGAAGTAGTTAACACTATGACTAAGCCAAGACAAGATCTGACAGATATTCCATTACCAGATCCCGACCTGACACTTTATGTGGATGGTTCATGTATGAGAACAAGTACAGGAGAACTAGTAGCCGCGTATGCAGTGACTACTGACACTGAAGTTATAGATACACACCGTATTGACACCCTGTCTGCTCAAGCAGCAGAGCTAGTTGCTCTGACACAAGCCTGCATACACGCTAAAAACCTGAAAGTTAATGTTTACACAGATTCACGCTACGCATTTGGAGTTGTACACGACTTCGGAGTGCTCTGGCAGGAGAGAGGTTTCATGACTTCTCATGGAACCAAGATTCAGCATGGTCTCCTTATTCAAGCTCTGTTAGATGCCATACATTTACCGACATCTATTGCTATCATGAAGTGCAAAGCACATACGAAAGTTACTGACATTATTTCTCAAGGTAACGATCTAGCAGATCGCACAGCCAAGCTTACAGCACAGACTCCAGACATTCCAGTTAATCCAACACAGACACATACTCCAGATCCGACTACCTGTATGACAGTTAAGGACCCTACTCAGGATGTCATAGATATCCAGTTACATGCTACTCCCGATGAAATCAAGAAATGGCCCGAACAAGGAGGGGTCCAGACAGATCAGGGATGGGTAACGAAGGGTAGAGCCACATGGTTTCTCCCCGACTCTATGGTTCAAGTCATTATCAATACCGCACATAGTCCAGCACATTTAGGAGAAAAAGCTATGTTAGACAGTATCCAGAACATTTGGTTCAACAAGCATTTACGAGCTGCAGCTAAGCAGAAAGTCCGTACCTGTATGATATGTTGCCAGTTTAATCCAGGTAAAAGTGTCCCGGTGGAACAAGGTGGATTCCAGCCCCCTGACCACCCTTTTGAAGTCCTCCAGATGGATTATATTCAGATGGAGCGATGTCGAGGTTTCAAGTATGTCCTTGTAGTTGTATGCGCTTTGTCCAGGTGGACAGAAGCATATCCAGTTCCAGATTACACAGCCGCGACCACTGCCAAGCAGTTGGTTCGTGAGTTCTTCCCCCGTTATGGACTCCCTAGAGTCGTATATTCTGATAACGGCCAGCCATTCTCATCTGAGCTCATGAAACATGTTTCCCTGTTGTTAGGGTACCAGTGGAAGTTCCATTGTGTACGCCATCCAGAAGCAGCCGGTCTCGTAGAGAGACATAATCAGACCCTGAAAATCCGTATTGCCAAGATTTGTAAAGAGAAAGGTGTAGACTGGCTAGTAGCTCTGCCAGTCGCTTTGTTTTACATGCGCATGGTCGCACATTCCAGATCCGGTCTGTCCCCGTATGAGGTCGTATTCGGCCGCCCCCCTAACATGTGGGGTACACCTAGACCCCGAAGTATTACCGATGTTTCAAGTAATATGCTGACAGATTACCTAGCTTCCTTGATGTCTGCCCTACACTCTTGTCGTTCACAGGTTGCCGCCGCATTTCCAGACAATACCGAGGTGGCACCGCATGAGATCGTTCCCGGAAATCTGGTTCTTGTGAGGAACTTTGATCGTTCAAGTCCGCTGGAGCCTCGCTGGAAGGAGCCAAAACAGGTCCTCCTGGCCACCCGTACTGCCGTCAAGCTGGAAGGCAGGAAGGGCTGGGTCCACCTGTCTCACGTGAAAAAGTTTTATGGATTAAAGACTGTTTCTAAGAACATTCCCGAGGATTTGAAAAACTGCCAAAGTACTATTCTTAAGGACTGTCCCGCAAAAGACAATGATACTAAACCCTCCCTGTTAGAGAAAACTCTGCAACAGGAGTATAAGAAGAAATTAAGGTCTAGTAAAATAAGTCAGCCAGTTTGATTGTCTAAGTCCTCCCCTAGGTGAAACGGTTAGACCGGTTTCTGACATGTATAAAATAGACCCCCATAGTGAGAGAGTTAGTCAAAACTCAATCCGATGTATCGTTTTTCTAAGTTTCATATTGTTTTTCAGCCTTATGGCTACCTGCACAGGTTATGCATTTTATTTGTGTTTTCCAGTTTCTCATGTAAATAAGTCTTTCAATGTTACAGTAGAGCACACGTTTAGTGATCTACCTCCTCATGAACTATCTTATCGTCTTGCTATGCGTAATAATTCCTTTATCCGCATGTTACATTATTCACACCAGACCAGCAATGCCACTAATTGTTGGGTGTGTGGTCGACTCCCCCCTTTCCAGACACCGAAGGGAGTTCTGCCACTCTTTCCTTATCCATTTTCCCATAATGGTTCGTGTGGAGCATGGTCCACATTAACGTCATCCTCAACAGATATGTCTTTTCTTAACAGTACATGTTTTCCAGACAAGCAAGGTCTTCCCCACAGAACAGGGTTAGATCTAGAAAATGAAGTTTATAATTTAGGTAATTATTCTTCGAATTTCATGGTCCTGAATGTTCAGTCTGATACTACTCCAGACTTACCTGCTATGTCAGTATTACCAGTTAAAGGCGAATTATGTGTCCGAAAGAATGGTTCCGTACATGTAGGACATAGTGATTGTACCACTATTGTCAAGTATAGTGACAGTAGGAAATCTATTTTTAAAGCTTCACGTCATTCTTATTTTGTTTGTGGTCAGACCGCATATGTTCGTCTGCCCCTCGATTGGGAGGGAACCTGTTACATTGCCTTCCTACTGCCACCAGTTTTCCTAGCCCCACCTGACTATCATAGGAATTCCCACCTAGTACATACTAGACACAAGAGAGACCTCCCGATTGTCGATTATACTGAAACTGCTCTAGAACAATACATAGATATCAATAAAGGTGTCTTTCCTTATTTAGGTACTGTCGTGAATAGTAAACTGATACGTAGATTAACCAGAACACTTGAAGTAGTAGTGATTGAGACTACTTCTGCTCTAAGTAACTTAACCGAAGAGCAATCCTTTATGAGAATTGTCGTGCTCCAGAATCGTCTCGTCCTTGACGTCATACTGGCCGATAGGGGCGGGGCTTGTAGAGTCATCGGATCTAGTTGCTGCATTTTCATTCCAAATAACGCGCCGTCTGTTTATTCAGCCATAACCAGACTCCATAAAATTGCCCATATGTTACACCAAGATCCAGGCACCTGGACATGGTCCGGTTGGTTCTGGAATATAATTTCCGCTTGGGGATGGAAAGTATTGTCCTTTCTAGGTATTGCAGTAGCGATCATATTCAGTTGCTGCCTATGTATACAATGTGGCCCTGCGATTTGTGGCATTTGTGCTACCTCTTGTATTCCTAGTCCCAAGTCCCGTTCTAAATCCCGTTCCAAGAAAATCCGAGACGAGCAAATGATACTGTATGAAATGATAGATGGTATCATGAATATTGATGTTTCCTGATGGAAACGTAGTGACAAGGAGGGAATGTGGAAAAGTAAATTTTGCCATGTTCTGTGTCCCTACGTGTCCCCCATCTTATGTTATGTGTGCATGATTAATATGCATATGTATTCCCCATGTTCGATTAAAGACGCAATTATAGTTGTGTCCATCCCTAGTATGCCAGTTTCCAGTCCTCGTGAATACTACGAATATTAGGCCTATGTAAAAGTTACGTTGCCACGTTTCCCAGTGTGCACGTTATTTCATTGTAAAGTCCCCGTTTCTAGGCCTCAAAAGGGCCCGGACACCAGATTCAGCTCCTGTCTCCTGAGCCCTCGCTGAGGAGCGATACAGCCCCCACCTGTGTTCCTGACCCTTCACTTACTTCCTGCCTCACAGTGCCCGGCTCGGCCTGGCTCTGCCTACGAGTCTGCCAAGAGTATGTTATGATTCTAGTTATCAGTCCAGCCCTCCTTCTCTGCATTCCTAAGCTACTGAATCGCATCAATAGTTTCCGTCACAGTCTAGCCTTTACGTCTCCATGTAAGAGAAATACTGTATTAATGGTCATTTAATATTCTTCATCACGCACTACATGTAGAATAATGCATGCACCAGTCTTAGAGTCTGTTAGCCTTTACCCCGATAACTTTTGGATTCTATCAACATGTTCCCTAAACATCAGATACTAGATAGTGTTAGGTACATGTCGCCCTGACTCTCCAGACTTCAGTCTCTGCTCCTAGCGCAGAAGTCATAGCCCCCAGCTTCTCCTAGTAACGCGTCATTGTTAGTTTGCGCGCACCATTAGGTTAGAGGTCCCGGCTCCTTAGGTAGCCCCCTCCATGTTTCCGCCCCATTTATGACATATTCTGTTACGTTTACATCACATGTCTATGTATACGCCTCTTGTTACACCCACTTTCACCCTTATCTTTCGCGACTGTTATTGACCACACCCACTGCTCCGCCTATTGTATGTATTGCAATTGCAACTGTTTTAGTATATATGCTTGTGTATTGTTATTAATGTTAGCGCGCTCATCCCAGATCCAGCCCCGGCAGCTGCCGGGCTCTGCCATCCCATTCCTGTGCAGGTTGTCCTGTTCCTGTCCTTATGCTGTATTAAACCTGCAAACTCCTACTACCTCGAATCTTGACTCTTATTTATTGAGCTATCTGTTATTACTATGTCCAGTCAAACCTAGATCCGGTATTATTTATTTATATACCACAATAGGGCCCCTTTCATGTGGCTGTAGGAGTTCAGTACTGTGGATGGCAGGTCTAGCAGGGTGTCTCTCCCCTTGCTCAGGAACTGACCCCACAACCCGGCCCCCCAATCCTTCTGTGGGACTAGGTGGGAGGTCATAGCTACTTCATAGGCTTTAAACCATTGCTGGATGTCGTCGTTTTTGTAGTACTCTTTCACCACATCCTTGGGGATGTGTACTTTAGTTTCCACCGGGGGAGGGGTCTCTCGGTTCCCCAGGGGCCTGGTTTCCTCACTCCTCGCCTTGAGTTCGATCTCTTTTAGGCTGCGTTCATGCTCCAGTTGAAGCTTCTTTGCTTCGTGTTCTCGTTGAAGCTTCTTCTCCTCCAACTCTCCTTGCAAGCGTAATTGTTCCACGGCCAACTTCTATTCAGCTAATTTGAGTTCTCCTTCCATTTTGAGCTTAGCTAGCTCTAGCTCGTGGCTTCGGCTTCTTTCTCGGTCCGTCAGTTCTTCTGGGAACATGCCCTCCTCTGACGCGTTACTTCATACTGGGGTGCCGCTGCTCTCCCCCTGGAAGATTCTTGGTTCGTTTTGCTGCTCCTCCTCTCCGCCGTTTCCTTCTGTTTGGAGGAGGGGGGCTCCGGACTCCACCCAGGCCTTCAAGGCTTTTTGGAGATCTTCTTTGGTGCTCAACCCAGTGGTAGCGATTTTAAAATCTTTACAGAACTGTTTTTGGTCTCTGTGAGTGTATTCCTCCAACCGGTCCGCTCGAAACGTAGGACTTGCATTGGTTCCAGTGGGACTCATGGTGGTTCTTTCTTCCGTCTTTTTCGGTCTTTGTTAGGTAGTGTCAGCCACTCACTGTACGATCTCTAGATGTCGGCTCGGATCCCGTCGCTTGCCACCAATGTTAGAAGGGGCGATCCCAGGGGGGCACAGAAGACGTCTTCCGACCACCCCGTGACCCACCTCTCCTAGGAACGCTGCCGAGCACTGGCGGGAGACCCTTCAGGAGAAGAGTCTAGTATCTAGGATCATACGCGCTGAGATCTCACCACTCGACAAAGGGACACCACACGGTAGTTTACTGGAGAACAGGTTCTTTATCCAACAGAAGTATGTGGATCTTTATGATCAACACGTGGTCAAATATTTACATTCGGATCAAGAGTTCACAAAGTTTTGGTTGCAAGGGTGTGGGT
This sequence comes from Lissotriton helveticus, assembly GCF_964261635.1. Classification (NCBI taxonomy): domain Eukaryota; kingdom Metazoa; phylum Chordata; class Amphibia; order Caudata; family Salamandridae; genus Lissotriton; species Lissotriton helveticus. The sequence continues at coordinate 26,418,123 of NC_136065.1, forward strand.
AGCGGGACAGTCTTGTTACTTAGGGTCAATGCGCAGCACATCCGGCGCACGGCTCTCAATCCTCGAGCCGGGAGATACGGTAAAGTCAAGGCTCCAGCCGGACCAGAATACTCTCCGAGCCGCGATCAAGTCAACAGGGCTCGAGCAGGAATGAACGGAGGGTCGTTGTTCAGGTGTTTCTTTAGGGTTCAAGGGAGCCGCGACCACGTCAGCAGGGCTCAGACGGTTACAGGCAGATGTTCGTCTCTGCCAAGCATGAGCTGCGACCAAGTCAGCAGGGCTCTCCAAGATTCCAAAGTTCGGGTAGCGTTCTTCTTCGATGATCGTCGAGCCGCGACCAGGTCAGCAGGACTCTCTCCATCCAGGATTCAACAACCGATAGTTCCAGAGCACCCATTGTTATATTCCTGTTTCCCTTTGAAGTCCGGAGCCCTCGCAGGCAGGGGTCTGGAGCCTGGGGGCTGCTTGTCGGGGTTATCCTTTGAAGTTGGGTCTGGGGGATTCCAGACACCCAGCAGGGCGTGGGGCCAGCCCTCAGGGAGGCCGGAGGGGCGATCGAAACCAGTCTTCCGAGGGGAGGCCAGAGGTGTGATCAAAACTGCTCCTCCCTATCTTGCTCAGCTAATGTCTGAAGTCAGCGGCTTAAAGAGTACTGTGCCCATGTCATTTTGAGGATTAGAAATGCATTTGTCCTGAAGAAGGGTATGCACATGTCCCGAAACGTGTCCAGATTATAGGGTATTTGGTTTCTATTACCTTAACTATTCATGGATTTAAAATCACAATAAATATTTGTTTTCTTTCATCAGAAGCGAATACCCTGGAGAGTGAGTAATTTATGAGTGGGAAAACTATCAAGAAGTCAGTTTCTCTTTGTAAACAGGTTCGTCAGATGTCATGGGGCTGCACATACCATCTACATGGCTAGGTCATAGGTAACCATGTCCACACCTAAGCAAGAAATTTAACAAAATGACAGAATCAGTCAGATGGATGAATAAATAACTCAAGATCCATGCTGTTGGGATGGAAGAGTCCTCTGTGTGGTGAGAGACGTGCACCCCTGCCCTCAGTGCCCAAATGTTGTCTGGATCCCCAAGGCTGATTGTGTGTCACAGGCAAAAACAGATCATACGTTTGCACCATGACACAGGCCTGTCTCATGGAGTGCGGTCTTGTTGGACTGGGGAGAGTGGCGAAAGTGCTGCCCTCATAGTGGTGGAAGGCTACCGCACTTCACAAGGAGTTTAGTCGCACAAGCGCGGTGGTGACACCATACCATGTAGTGATCAGTAGTAGTAAACAGTTACTTTTTACCCTATGTCACTGCAGTGTGGCCTACAGGCTCACTCACCTTTTTAAAAGTTCTGCTTCTGTGTGCTGAACTCACCCCTGGCCTACACCAAGTTGATGTGGAAGGGCATGCGTGATGGAAACATGAGCCGAGTGCGTGTGTGCTCACAAGGAATACACTTCACAAAGGGTGAGGTGTGGTACAGTGCACGAATGGTAAATGTGTGTGCTGGCAGTGTGTGTTTTTAAAGTAACACACTCTGATACAGCACAGAGACACTGCCGTACTGAACAGTGTGCGCCGGCTCAGTGAGTGTGCTACATATGGGTATGCTGTCGGTAGCATAATACATGAAGATAACAGTACTGAGCAATGTGTGTGCTGTGGATGTACACTGAGTGCAGAAGTGTCTGCACTGGTGCATTACCTGGAGGACCTTGGGGTCCATTTTGGGGAGCCCAAGCCGGCCTGTTGCAAACACGAGGAGTAGAGGAATCCCCCCAGACAGAGTTGTGCATTGCTGCATTCCCATAAGCGGGGTAGGACATGAACTGGAGGGCTCTTTAATTCAGTGACAGCTCACAAGGTAGGAGCCTAAACACCTCATAGGAAGTGAGAGGTGAGGCTGACAAGGAAATCATAAAGAGTGGGGCTGAGGGCTCAAGATTAACCCTTTGATGCACATAACACTGAGGTTGACATCCAGGTGTAAACTCTGTCACTCCCCCGAATCTTGTTGTGGGTCAATCAGCTTTGAACTCCTGCCTGCTGTGACAGGCTCCTTCAGGAGGAAGAAGAAAGGGGAGAGATGTCCATTTCGAAGAAGCAGAACACCAACATAAATCTTCACAGACCCAGACACTAAAGGTCTGAGACATATGGGCTGCGTGAGCAGGGGTAGCACTGCAAGACTTCGGGGGCCCAAGCCTGCTAGTCTCCCTGCTGGGTAAGGGATATCCCCCAGGGAAAAGAAGATCACCTGCCCTGGAGCAGCACTGCCTGCCTGCTCGCCAAGACCGGTCTGCCCGCTCCCTGCTCCGATCGAGCCGTAGCCAGTGTGCTGGACTGAGTAGGTGAACGCAAATGCCAGGAGGGGCCGCCGTAGAGTCAAATAAGGAGTGCAGCGTGAGAAACCCACTCCCGCACCAATCGAGCCATCGCCCGTGAGCCAGATTGCCTTAGCGGCAATCTCTCCCCAAGCGCCTTGAGACCCTCTGGGTGAGTAGTGTGCTATACAAATTCTTGAACTTGAACTTGAAGTTGAGCAGCCCGTATGCTGGAAAGGGCTGCAGTGGACGCCAACATCAGGTCAGCGTGACCGGACATGCAAGTACCGGGGATATACCAGGAGGGGCCGCCAGAGACGTGGAAGGCCAGGGGCTGGACTGAGACACTGCATTGACTAAGGTGGGACCAAGCCGCATTCTGTGGACTGCACTGATGGAGGACCGATGAGAACCAGGACACAGCTGGAACCTCTTTGGAAGCAGGAGATCACCCCCATCCCTGTCGAGAAAGAAGTGACTTAGTGCATGACTGCTGGAGCAGGAGCAACCCTCACCGTCTAAATCCGCAAGTAACGTGGCTCGAGAGAGAGCTGTGTCCTGCCAGGTGCTGCCACGTGTGATTGTTCGCAGCCCGACGTAGCTGCTCCAGACGAGGACCGCGCTGCATCGCCAATGGGTTCCCTGATGCCAGAATGGTTAAGCAAAGAAATGGGCCCTTTGAACCCCAGGGGACATACCGCTATTGGTGCTGCAAATCCTTTGGCTCTAGTGAGTGAACTTATTAACAGAGTCCTAGGTAAGAACTCTTGAGTACGGCTTACTAGTTTACATCCCCTGGATGCAGCCATCAGTGAATGGGGAATAACACTGAACCCGTTGCACTACAAGAAGGAGGACAGGGAGTTGCTTGACAACTATCAGAGCCCGACCTCAAGGGATCTGTGATATTGCTTCTGAACAATGTTTACCTTTGTTTGGGTAGAGTTAGAATTGAAATACTTCTTATGATATAAAAACAAGTATTTGACTGGACATTGATATATTGTTGCACAGCTCGCACGTTGAGCTATAGGTCGTGTTCACTGATCTGTATATGAGCTTCCCTCGAAGGAGCCTTGCCTGCTTGAGCTACACTACCCACATGAGAGTCAGGTGCAGAAGGAGGGGCTTGACCCAGTTGAACAGCATCCATAGAAGGGCGAGCCCTGGGACATCGGGAGTAAAAGGCCTCAGACACCTCGGATGGGCCCAGTAGCTCCTGCATCCCCCATGGCCCTCTGAACGGTGTTCTGACACATGCGCACACAAACCTACAGAGGCACACACTCATATATATGCACAAGTGCATGATCACACTTGCACACAGATGCATAGATGCATGTACATACTCACAGATGGATATCTCTACTCCATGCATACATAACCTCACAGTGGCACACATTCACACAGATGCACACATTAATGTATGCACTCACAGATGCATAGATGCATGCACATACTCACAGATGGATATCTCTGCTCCATGCATACATAACCTCACAGTGGCACACATTCACACAGCTGCACACATTAATGTATGCACTCACAGATGCATAGATGCATGCACATACTCACAGATGGACATCTCCGGCCCATGCATACATAAGACCTTGCAATATGCAAACCTATCGACAGGCATTCACATATGCAAGTACCAACTCACAGAAAATAAATCCAGATCAAAGCATACACAACCCCCAAACACACACACACACAAATGTGCACATGAATTTGCATGACTCAACATCCATAAATGCACACACACACACACAAAACTTACCTATGTCCACATAAACAGAGATGCACAGACAAGAATGCACTCCCAAAGATAACTCCAGAGCCATCCATATATGAACACATACTAAGACACGCACACATTAGCTTGAACACGCTCACTCAAACTAGTACATACTCACAGCCAGATAATGCCACAATTGTCCATACGCACGCTAATGCTCACCATGTAAGTGCTACCTTAAGGTCAGAAGAGTAATTAGGGGCAGATTTACAAGCCCCTTGCACTACATTTGCGTCACTTTTAACATGGGAAAAGTGACGCAAAAGTGACGCAAAAGTGGCGCAAGGGGCTTGTAACTCTGCCCCTTAGTGTTTTTGTTTATTTTAGAAATTATAAGATACGAGGTGGCTAGGTTCAATTTAAGCACTCACCTACTATTATCTTGAAACTTAATACATATACATTTTTGTCTGACCTTCAGTTGGCCAACAAATAGCCTTTAGGAATGGAGAAAAGTTAAATTGCAAAAAGGTCTTTGCGCACACTACACTTTGTTTATTTTAGGACAAACCCTTGGCAAATTTGAGCCCCAATATCCACGGCAGTGACTCCGGTCAGTGAATTTACCTGGTGGGGATGATAACCCATTCCTTTGGGCGACTCATCGATTTTAACAGGTTCACACATAGACAAGGGCACAGACATGAACAGACACAGGATCCACTGCTGGCACTCACCCTCAGGGTTTTATATTCTTTCTCTTCCTTGACTTTAGACTCCAGGAAATATTCCTCCTCTTTCTTCAGAGTACGCAGCCACTCCTGAAGTTTCACCTGCGGAGATGAGAGTGCAAGAAATATGTAAAGATGGATAGGGTGCGGTCTCACTTACAGAAAAGAATCACTAAAAGGACAAGCCCTGGGCCCGATTCACGAAGGTAAACTTCGACCAAAACCTGAAGTCTAAGTTTAGACCTAAATTCTAACTTTACTACCTGTAAAGTTAGACTTTAGGTCTAAACTTGAACTTTTGGTCTAAGTTTACCTTTGTGAATCAGGCCCCCAGACTTTAAGTAGCACTCAAGCCTCGCCCGCCACTTGCCTGTGGACTCCAGTTCCAACTTGTTCCAGCCTGATCCAGTTAACGACTTTTGACCAATTGGCACCGCCATTGCCCAGGTGTTCACGCCTGTTTCTTCTGGACTGGGCATTCTCACCCGGGTTTTTCCCACTCACTGTTCGTCCCACTGGCAGAAGTTCCGCCTACTCGAAGCCAGACTTAATGCAGGCTGCAGACGATCCCATAGTGGATATGCACAGCCGGCACGGCAAAGGCAAGCCCATCTGCACCCATCTGAGCCTGGACCGCTCCCAGAGCCAGGAACCCTGACCCCACGACCCTCAAGGCTCGTCGCTCAGCCCAACACTCTACAACATCCACTTGACACCCCTCGGGGACAGCACAGAGCTCATGGCATCAACAAAGTATCCTACGCTGATGACATGACGCTCATTCTCTCCCATACCGACTCTACCAGTACCGCCAAAGCAAAATTTGCAAACTGCAGACGCAACATTGCTGCTTGGATGAAAAACAACTACCTCCAGCTCAACTCAGACAAAACATTGGTCCTTATCATCGGGATCAACCACTTCCCTTGGGATCCCTCTTGGTGGCCTTTGGAACTTGGCCCCCACCCACCCTTATGAACCATGGCAAGACCTCTGGGTCATACTGGACACCAACCTCTCCATGACCATACAGATCGATGCCGCTGCCTGATCATGTTACTTCCTCCTGTGAATGGTCAGCAAGATTTTCAAGTCGATATCACTTAACAACCGACGAACAGTCACCAAGCTACTTATTACAAGCAGACTTGACTAACGGAAACACACTCTACTTCGGAATCCCAGCCCATGTACTATGCCAAACTCCAAATCACCCAGAAATCATCCGCCAGACTCATTCTGAACATCTCTCTGCACCTGAAAAACCTCCACTGGCTCCCAGTCCAGGAAAGATGTAAGTTCAAGCTACTCACCCAAGCAAATAAAGCGCACAACAGCATCAGTCCAGCATAACTCAACCACTGTCTCAACTTCTACCAACCCGCCAGACACCTTCGATCTGCGTCCCTGGCAAGAGCACATCTCCCTCTTATCAAGAAGGCCAGAAGCGGAGGACGCTCCTTCAGGTACCTCGCAGCCAAGACATGGAACAGCCTTCTGCAACATCTCAGAACCTCCCCCTCCACCATTTTTTTATTTTTTATTTAAGAGGTTTTATATAGCGCTAGCCAGACCCAAAGGTATCGGAGCGCTTTACAGTATATAGGGGAGAAAAAACACATAAAAGAGGCAAAAGAAAGCATAAGTGTTCGAGAGTTTCAGTGTGCTGTGCGTCCGAGGAGGACATTGAGGTAGAGTGGTTCCGAGGTAATCTTGATGCGTGGATAAAGTCGTGAGCTCAGTCTTCCTCCGGGAGTAGAGAAGAGTAGGGGGTTAGGCGGCAGGGATGAGGTGGGGAGTGTTGGAGCAATTGCCTGGTGGCAAGAGGGTGCCGGCTTGTGCATTTCGGAATTCAGTTTGGGAAGGCACGGTTGAGGTATAAGTTTTTTAAGAGTCAAATTCTAGGAAGGAGGGAGTAGTCCTGATATAAACCGGGATGGAGTTCCAGATTTTGGGTGCGTTTCCTGCGAATGAACGGGCCGCAGTTGTTTGCTTGCGTGTTTTCAGAGGGATTAGTAAGAGGGTGTTGGAACTTCTAAGGTTTCTTGACATGCCGGCTTTCTTGAGCTTGGAGGCCAGGTATTCTGGTTTCCCTGTTTGCAAGGCTTTGTGAGTGAGGCAGGCAGTTCTAAAGCTGGCATGCATTTCCACTGGGAACCATTTTAGTTCTCTGAGTGCCGGAGATAGGTGGTCGTATTTTTTTACTCCAGTGACCATTCTGGCAGCAGCATTGAGAGTTGTTTTGAGTGGGGCTAAGGGGAGAGAGCTGTACCGGGGAGAACTGTGTTCCCATAGTCCAGTCTAGATAACACCAGTGACTGGGTGGCTTCTTTGAGGTCCATGGGCGGGATGAAAGGTTTACGTTTGTTGAGGAGCTTCAGATTAAGGAAGGCACTCTTGCCGGGGGTCTTAATGTGGTTGGTCATGGTTAGTTTCTGGTCAAGGGTGATTCCTAGTGATTTTATTGAGTTAGCCAGGGTGAGATTGCAGTTGAGGGCATCGATAGCTTTCAGCCACTCTACGATTTGCGGGTTTTCATCTTTGTTGGAGATGAGGAGGATTTCGTTTTTTCTTGATTGAGTTTAAGGTGATTTGTTGCCAGACATTGTTCAACCTCTTTGATAGTGTTGTTGAGTCTTAGAATTTTGTTAATGGAGGAGGTTTCCAGGTAGATCTGAGTGTCGTCTGCATATAGGTGGAAGCGTATGTTGGCTTTTTTTAGAATGGTTGTGAGGGGTTCCATGTTTATGTTCAACAGCTGAGGGGAGAGTACTGAACCTTGGGGGGCACCTCTGTTGACGGGGAGTGGGTCGGACGTAAAGGATTTGATTTTCATCCTTTGGGAGCAACAGTGAAAGAAGGAGGAGAACCGTTGAAGGACCACCTCGTCTGCAACTACCCGGTCTTTGAGAGCCTTGATGAGAAGATTGTGATCCACCAAGTCAAAGACTGCCGAGAGGTCTAGGAGAATGAGGTGGCAACATTGGTCAGTGTCAAGGGATTTGAGGATGTCATCGACGATGTTAAGGATCGCAGTTTAAGTGCTACAGCCTTTTCTGAAGCCTGATTGGTGTTGGTCTAGCATGTTGATATTGTCCATGTGCTGATTCAGTTGACGGAGAACGCATTTGACTCATTGACTTCAGAAGGAACCTCAAGACGTGGACCAACCTCCTGCAACACCTCAGAACCTCCCCCTCATTCATGGACTTCAGAAGGAGCCTCAAGACGTGGAACGACCTCCTGCAACACCTCAGAACCTCCCCTCACTCATGGACTTCAGAAGGAGCCTCAAGACGTGGAACGACCTCCTGCAACACCTCAGAACCTCCCCCTTACTCATGGACTTCAGAAGGAGCCTCAAGACGTGGACCAACCTCCTGCAACACCTCAGAACCTCCCCCTCACTCATGGACTTCAGAAGGAGCCTCAAGACGTGGAACGACCTCCTGCAACACCTCCCTCATGGACTTCAGAAGGAACCTCAAGACGTGGCTCTTCCAGACGATACTGGCATGATCTCCTCCTCCACCCTTAGGTCTGCCCTACTCAGTGCCTGGATTCCCTCACGGGTGATGAGCCGCACTCTACAAATCCATATAACAAAACAATATTGAATGTATAGGCACATATTATACAGATTGTAAGTACCAGTCATACATATCAGGAATGTAAGTACCGGCCACACATATCCAGATGGTAGGAACCAGCTCCAAGTATCATAGACAAAGAGACAGACAATGGTGTCACTTCTTTAGGCCTGTTTGGGTCTAGGGCCAGAATCCCTGGTAAATTAGCTTAATCATTGGCACTTATTGATAACTGATAAAGACTTTACGCCAAAATCGCTTAGCAACATTTATACATGGACCCACTTTAAACAGGTCCACTAGACAATAGAGAGGCCTCACAAAACAAGGGTTCAGAGCACCGTATTAACAGAAAAATCTATTATCCCCTTGAAGAAGGAAATAGAAACACCCCCTATTTATCTTCAGACACTCATTCCACAGTCTTCGCTTTTACTACAAAGATCTACAGCCATAAATCCATACCAAGTCAATGTCAAGTTTGCACCAGAGTTTTAATTTTGCAGACAATTCTACACCGAAGTTCACAAAATACTCCTATACATCATTATGCAGTACAAAATCCACATTTCATCATAGTGTTCTAACAAGAATGAAATTACAAATGGGAAGGGTCCCAGAGCATTGAGTTCTCACTATGCAACTCTTGACCCCTTCACCACGAGGCGCAACAATTTAATAACAATTAAAAATCAACAAAATCACATAATCTATTAAGAAAAAGATGCTAGACAGACAACAGAAGACACTACACATGAATTTATTCTAGTGGTGGTGGTCCGCTCCTCATCAAGGGATACACAGAACGTGGTCTTATCACAAAGGTATTTATCTACCATATCAAAATGTCAAGCAGATTGTGCATTAAAAAATTGTACGTCGACGCGTTCTGGTAGATTTTCTTCATATTCTTCAGCACAAAACATAAAATGCAATCTCCAACACAAAATTATAAAAACCAATAATAAAAAAAAATCCTGTGTAGAGAAATATATCAAATAACAATGAATCCACTGTTATTTCCCAAACATGACATCTCAGTGCAAAGGACATAGACATGATACTTTACATCACACTCATAAATAATTTCTTCTTTAATATCCATTCTTAAAGGGGTATTCCTACTGTTTGAGTACCACCATATACAATTGTCCAGCACCCCGTTGTACTTCGTTCCCACACATTATGCAGTGGAGTTACCATCAACACCCATGTCCATTCGTACAGCACCCGTTCTACTTTGTTCGCACAGTGAAGTTAATTCTCCCTAACACCCATTCTCATTAGGATATCGGGGTTCCAAGTTATCATTTTGGTTCCCCGGTTTTCAGTTTCATACAATTATAAGGATCAGTTATTTCTCAGTCAAATTTTTGTCAAAACACCCAGTGGTTCCAAACCCACAGATATCTTAAAATCATACTGCCAACCCTTTACACTCACCAGTTAATAGAGTAAACTTCCTCTGCCCGGCCTTCTCTTTCTAGTCCAGATGCTAAGAGCTGTTTTCTTTCCCTGGTTTCCCCTGCTTATTATTTGTTGGCACCCTTGACTGTTTTGTTAACCCTTTGATTTCTTGAGGGCCTTTTTATTCATATACATGCCTCCCTCACCTGTTTATGTACTAGACTATTCTAGTTTTCTTACCTGTTAGATATCTTAAGACACTTGTCTTTATTTAGAAAGCTGGGGCTGTACTGTGCACTCTGTATGTGGCATTTATAACTGTGTCCCAATTCCTACGTTAGGGGTTCTTGCTCCTCATCGATGTCTTATATGGATCTTAAGCTCCCCAAAACTAAAATCTGATTATGAAAATTCAAAAGTTCATGTTAAAGTTTTATTACCGGTAGACAGTACTGCTCTAGAAAGCTTCTTAACTTGAAATGGTGCCCGATACATTTTTCGTGGGTCTCCCAAGTCGCTGTATTTTGGTGGGGGCTATCATCTATAAATTAAAGAATTAACATAGTTCCAGTCTGTACCTTTAATGTAGATGCATAGCTGGAGAACCTTATGGTCTTCTGGCGTTAGTAGGCTCTTGACGAATATGCAAACGGCCCAAAACTATATTGACACAATAACTCATGCGCTCCTGCGGTCTGATACCCTGGGTGTATTTGTTACTTAAGAGAGGAAGCGGGTGCCACACTGTTAGACTAAATTCCAGCCATCCCGTGTACTCTTTACGAGAGATCATTGGAGAATATTATAGCACTTCAGCATGATCCAAGAATTCACCAAACCCCCCCAGCGTGGCCACAGACATCACCCCTTCCCAGGACCTCTGCAACAAGCTCAGCTACTACATCCAACTGAAAATCAAGTCTCTGGACAACAACTTCAGCGAACGAACTCCGGACTCCAAAATCTACCCCCCCCTCCAACAACGCCAGCCAATCCACCATCTCCGCCGACCCCACTCAGCACTGAATCGGCCATGAAAGGCATCCACTCAGGAGCACCCACGGACCTCTGCCCTCAGCACATCTTCCATAGAGCCTCCGCCACCATCGCACCAGAACTACTGGAAATGTGCCCAAAATTTGGAACTCCATCTCAGTACATATCAGGACTAACCCCTCCTTTTCAAAATTCAAAAGCCAGCTCAAAGAGCTTTTTCTCAACGATCTCTTCCGAATAGATAGCTGACGTTCTACAGCTAATTCCGCACACGATAGTATACAAAGACTCAGAAGAGGACTGAAACCTCTTTTTAACTCTCGTTTTTCTCCGGTGTTCCCCTTCACCTTTCTGGATTTGTCACGAACCATGGAGTCTATCGGCGACTTGGTTTGTTTCAACTTTACTCGCCACGTATATTTACGTTCTCTCTGCTATTCTTTGTGTCCGATCTTTACTCGTTACGAATCACTATGCTCTACTATGGTCACTTCTTATGTTTGTTTGCACCTTTGATACATGTTGTAAAGCGCTCTGATACCCTCGGGTCTGGCCATCGCTATAAATAACTCCTAAATAAAATAAATAAATAAAATAAAATTACGAGGCACCATTAACACCATCTTCGAAACCGGCACCTTCCTCTATGACTGGAAACACACAGAAGTCAAGCCCCTGCTTCAGAAGCCCTTGGCAGATCTTCAGACCTCAAGAACTACCGACCCATCTCCCTACTTCCCTTCCCGACCAAAGTCACCGAGAAGACCGTCAACGCCCAACTACCATCCTCGACCCCTCCCAATCCCTACTTTGCACCAATTGTCTAAAAAAAAATCACTTGGGAATGACACATCCTCTCTGCGTGCTGGAGCTCTGCGTGCCTTTGAATCATGAAGTGTACGACCCATCGAACACGATGGATGCACGCTACACACATGACAAGGTAATAGGCACAAGTCATAATACCTTTTATTTTTCACTGCTGCCGTGAAGAGGATAAGTGGTGGCACCCTCCGAGAAGTGACAATTTCTCCAACTTTCAGTTTTTTCGCTTGTTCTAGCCCCAAATAAATATAATTGTTCCTTGTATATTGTCTGCTATAATACCCCAAAGCATGCTCTCTTTTTTTCTTATTTTCTTTGATTTTCTGCAGCATTGGTGCTGCTCTCAGCGAGCATCCGTCTCTTGATCTGTAGATTAGTGCTTTGTTCTGCGCCGTTGCTTCGGAGCGCTGCCGCTGTTTCTGAGGACGCCCTGAATACCAATATGGCACAATGAGGCCGTGAAGGACTAGGCTATTTAAGGCCCAGCGGTGCCAGGGGACAACACCTAAAACCTTCGTGGGATACCTGTTCTGGCGCACTAAAGACAGAGACACGGGACACTTCCTTGGGCATCAAAGATCAGCGTTTATTACTGCAGGGAGGCAAAAGTCACGAGAAGTACAACAGAGTGTAGGTTCTGAGAGTCTGCTTCAAATTGCATATGTGAGTCGCTCTCTTTTATACAAGATTTTGTCATTGCACAACATGTGAACAAAAGGTTACAACTCAGTTCCCACAGTAAAACTCAAAAGGATCGCTTTCATGTATTCAGAACCCCGAAACATAATTACAGTAACATCGCCGGTTCCCAACTGTAAAAGCACATCTTCTCACCGTTAGGCACATTCCACTCTAGTTGTAAATGACCAAGAGAAAGAGACAAGAACAGCTGCAAGGAAGACAGACATTCGTAAGCAAAAGAAGGTGAGGGTAATATCGGAAGCATGATCCTAGGATCAAAGAGCTGGATCCCAGCACGTACTAGGCTGAAATAATAGACCGGCACGGCAAGATTACCCTCATGCGGAGCCATCTGCCTCTGCAGTGTCATTCCCCCGGTCATAAAGACGCATGAAAGGAATATGCGTCTTCCGTAAGGCTTGGGAACTAAAGGGTCATGTGGCGAACAGTTGCCTGCTCGCTGACTACGTGAGGGCAAGAAACAAAATGGATGCCGTATCTAAAATGGAACCCGGAGGTTCGATGAAGAAACCTGTAAATAATGCAAACCCTTCCACGCAGTGTAGCGAAAACGTGTACACTTACTAAGCTCGTTATTTACGGTTCGTAGATACCAAACTTTCCCATATTCGATCGTGCTCTGAGGTACCGTAATAATTCTTACGGAACCTGAGCCGGCTTCGATCGAACTCACATACTGGATCCGTGACAGGCCAGACTATTCATGTACTGGACACTGGCTTCATGAATCCATTTCTATTGATGTTTGTCGGCATTCATTCCAATACCATTAACAACTCTGAAGAACTCTTCTGCTGATGCAGTGCAGGGTGTTTTCAGGAAAGAAGCTGACAACAACTGTGGAAAAGTAAATTTTGCCATGTTCTGTGTCCCTACGTGTCATCCATCATATGTTATGTGTGCATGATTAAATATGCACATGTATTCCCCATGTTCGATTAATGACGCAATTATAGTTGTGTCCACCTCTAGTATGCCAGTTTCCAGTCCTCGTGAATACTACGAATATCAGGCCTATGTAAAGCTACGTTGCCACGTTTCTCAGTGTGCACGTTATTCTATTATAAAGTCCCCGTTTCTAGGCCTCAAAAGGGCCCGGACACCAGATTCAGCTCCTGTCTCCTGAAGCCTCGCTGAGGAGCGATACAGCCCCCACCTGTATCCTCGACCCTTCACTTACTCCCAGCCTCGCAGTGCCCGGCCCAGCCTGGCTCAGCCTCTGAGTCTGCCAAAAGTATGTTATAGTTCCAGTTATCAGTTCAGTCCTCCTTCCCTGCATTCCTAAGCTACTGAACTGCATCAATAGTTTCCGTCATTGTCTAGCCTTCACGTCTCCACGTTAGAGAAATACTGCATTTAATGGTCATTTAATATTCTTCAACACGCACTACATGTAGAATAATGCATGGTCCAGTCTTAGAATCAAGTTAGCCTTTCCCCTTATGACTTCTAGTTTATATCAACATGTTCTCTAAACATCAGATACTAGATAGGGTTTAGGTACATGTCGCCCTGACTCTCCAGACTTCAGTCTCTGCTCCTAGCACAGAGTTCATAGCCCCCAGCTTCTCCTAGTGATACGTCATTGCTAGTTTGCGCGCACCATCAGGTTAGAGGTCCCGGCTCCTCAGGTAGCCCTCTCCATGGTTTCCGCCCCATTCATGACATATTCTGTTACGTTTGCATCACATGTCTATGTATACGCCCAGTTACACCTACTTTTACCCTTATCTTTCGCGACTGCTACGCGTCACGCCTTCTGCTCCACCCACTGCTACGCCTACTGCAATGTAATGCTATGTGTTCACGTTATGTATATATGCTCATGTATTGTTATTAAAAGCCAGCGCGCTCATCTCAGATCCAGCCCCAGCAGCTGCTGGGCCCTGTCATCCTATTCCTATGCAGGTTGTCCTGTTCCTGTCCTTATGCTGTATTAAACCTGCAAAACTCCTACTACCTCGAATCTTGACTCTTATTTATTGAGCTATCTGTTATGATATATGTCTAGTCAAAAAGAGAGGTATTATTTATTTATTTACCACATAATGGCGCCCGAATAGGGACTTGCCCTTTCCCCACGCGTCGGTGAAGCCACGCCGACCCCCTGACCCTCTGCAGTCGTGACGGAACTCTTCTGCGCTGTGGCAGATATTTCTGCTCAAGTATCCCTCAGGCCCACGGAGGAGACGGAGGAGGCGGTCCAGCATCCAGACGAGACGGTGGAGGAACGCGGCGAGTCCCGACCAGAGCCCAAGCCAAGAGTCCAAGGTCCGAGGTATCCGGAGGTCCACCCGTAACTGAAGTCCGAAGTCCGAAGTTCGTCGTCCGTCGTCGTAGCAGTCCAGTCCAGTCTGAGGCCTTCCGTTCTTGCTGCCCGGTGAGTACCGTTACTGGGGTGGTATCTAGACAGGGTCAATTTAAGTGACTCTGATCTGTGGGTTGGTGGTACACAGTCCCACAAACGAAGTGCCCACTTCGGTGGATGCGGGTCCTGACGTGTCTCTTTATGAGACCGGTAAGTTTCGTACTGTTTCAGCAGTGCATCTAGTTTCTGTTCTAGTCAGCTTCTGTTCTCGAGAAAATTTATGTGTTCTGTTCTCAGTATTTCCAGGTAGTATTCTGTTCGAACTGTTATTTTTAAATGTTTTTCATGTATTTTAATGTCGTGGTATGAATGGGGAATAAGTATCGTGTTCATTGTGTATTGTATTGTGTCTAGATTACAGTTCAGTCATGCCCATATTTTCCAAGTTACGTCAGTTAAAAACTAGAAAGGGTCTGCTGGAAGCAGCAGTTCCCGTCCCGCCCAGGGACAGTCCAGGTCACTATATGTATCAGAAACATGGCATAAGTGCCATATTGTATCTAGATTTATGGGTAGAGTATACCAAACAGTTAGAAGAAAAGTATAGATGGCCCGTATCGGGTACATGGGATGCCGAATGCATCATGCGAGTAGAAGAAGCATTATGGAAAAAGAAAGCCAGACAGTCACAGAAAGATGCCATCGAGTTATGGCGCAAAGAAGCTCATAAAAGAACTGAAAAAGAAATCAGAAAGTCAGAATTAAGTAGAGAATCCCAAGAGCGAGCCCAAGAAAAAGAATTAATCGAGATAGGTGAACAAGTCAAAGCCGAACAGTCAGACAGACAGAGGCATGCCCTTATTAAGGGTATGTATCCTCTTCTTGCCGAGGGCTTGCCAAAAGCGACCCCGGAGGCATCCAGTAATTTTCCGCCACCACTAGTTCCGACCAAGCTACGTCACAAACCGACCGCAGCTGATATTTTTATTTCGTCCTATCTGGACGACACAGTCCCTGAATATGCAGATCCTGTTCGCGCTCCGCCAGTCCCTGTAAATCAGGCACATCCTGCTTCTCCAGACACCGGGGCACCCCATGCAGTACCTGCTACGGTACCCCCGGTCCAGCCAGCATTTCAATTTCCCGCTCCACCACGAAGAATATCAGTCGACGATTCTAGTCTAGGGGCCGCAGGAGGAGGTCCTCCTCAAACCCCGCCGCCACGCAAGCGTTTATCAGCACTCGAATTACATGCTCAAGCATCACAGCGTACTCCCAAGAGTAATAAGTCTGTTGCAGAAATCAGGCAAGCCCTTGGCGAATGTGCCTATGACCCAGTCCCAGGCGAGAATAATATGGTTTTATATTCAGTACGCGTAAGGAGGGTGACCGAGTATCTAGTCACCCTACCAAATATGAAAGAAGATCTAGACAGAATATACCGTTTCATCCGTACAGGGGATGATCCAGAAAGTATTAGTGATGCCATGTCTCAAAGGAAAGCTGAGATCCAGCGTATGATATTAAAGTTTTTAATTAACTGTCTAATAAGAGAACAAGATTACCCGTTTAAAGATCAGGCCGAAATGAAAATCCTGACAAAGTGGAGTGATAATATAGCCGAGGGTAAGCACAATACCATTAGTGCCATGGAGAGTATGTACAAGAAAATCCGTAGAGAAATAATAAAGATACACGAACAACGTAAAGCAGCACAAGTAAGCGAGAAAGAAAGTAACTCTGATACTGAAGAGGTAGAGGACGAGAATCCCGCCAGAATAGCGTATGTAGGAAAATCTAGATTTCCAGATGCCATTTACGCCTAGAACACAAGTCAATTTTCCATCATTCAGCACCAGAACAAGGTTCCCTAGAACAAGTGTTTCAAGCTACCGATCACATTCTAAAATCACGAATCGGTTACAGTGAGTTAAGTACCATGCATGAACAGGAACTAGCCCGATCAGCAGTCCGATGGGTTACTGATTCTACCACTTTTCCAGACGAAATAGTGGCACAAATGTTTCTGAAAATGCCCCCAGCCGAGCAACGACTGGTGGGTATGTATATGATCCAGCACCTCATTACATTGTATGAGGGTCAACACTCTGATCCAGGTCCGTTACATGATATCCTGAACGAGTTACTCCAGTATAGATGGAGAGGTCTAGGTACCGACTTAATTAGTGTCATTCTAGAGCAGCGCCACAAATATAGGACGTTTCTGAACCCGCATTTTGTTCATGTCTCACCCCCAGAAAGTAAACCATTTTACATGGAAAGACAGAACCCGTTACGAGAAGTGCATCCAGTTAAGACAGAGGACGGTGAAATGCAATGAGTGTTTGTTTACACCCCGATTACAAAGATGGAACTCCTCGAAATGAAGAAATTAATTCCCTGTCATGACAAAGACCCAGCAGGGTTCCATAGAGAATTAAAAGACATGCTCCGTATGGGAGAATACACATATCCAGATATCATTAAAATGTTAAAGGTTCTGCTGCCCGCAGGGGTGTATGAAAAGCTAAAGGAAAAAGAATGGGAGGTGGGAGAGAAAAAGATCGATTGGGCAGTTCTAGAAGCTGAAGACAAGGCACGAGTACCAGGTACCGGTCTTGGAGATAAATGTAAAGAATTACCAGAATTATTGATTCAAGTTTTACCCAGATTATTGACAACTAGAAAAGAAGACTGGGATGCAATCTCAGCCTGTAAACAGAAACAAGAAGAAGATATTAGTGATTTTTATTCTAGATTTGAAAGGTGTTTTAGTATTAACAGTGGCCTCAAGACAAGTAGTGAGTCATACCCTTACCTTTTTGTTACTAAATTAGTCGAGAATTCAAGCCCGCCAATTAAAAATCGAGTTTTGAAAGTCGAAAGTACCTGGCAAGCTAATACCCCGTCCCAGATGTTGCAAATGCTCCAGTACCACCAGAATAGAATCAGGGAAGAGCAAGAACACGAAAGAAAACGTATGAAAGACACGAAAATGAAAGTATTAGTTGCACAATCCGTTCCTCAAGACAGTCAGAAGAGGGGTCCGAATCAAGCCAGTCATCCTGCAGCTCCCGTTAAAGGGAATTGCAATTATTGTAAACAGCCAGGTCATTTTATAAATGAGTGTGCAGTTCTGAAACACAACATAGCTACCGGTAAGACTAAAGAAAGACCACGTCCGCCTAGACAAGAACAAGTTTCACAGATTCCTCAGCCACAGAATGCACAACAGACAGTTACAGCACCGCAGCCTATTGCTGCAACACAGCATGTTACATCGCAGATGTACCAGTATGCACAGTCTGAGTATCCAGAGTACCAGCAGTATTCATGAAACAGCCTAGAGAGGGAGGTAGGCTTGCCTCTCATCGAGATACCTGTAGATCAAGAAGGTCCCTATGTTCACAGTCAAGTATTAGGGAAAGACAGAAAGTTTTTGATTGATACAGGGGCAAGTAGGACCACAATTAGTCACGCCGAAGTTCCAGGGGCTCCGCTCTCAGGCTCAAGAAATGTTTCCCTTGGATTTTCAGGAAAACCTATCGTAAATGAGATTTCAAAGCCAGTTACTCTAGAAGTAGGTCCATTGTCCCGCACTACTGATCTGTTACTTACTAGGTCATGTCCAGAAAATCTATTAGGCATTAAAACACTGAAAGAGTTAGGTGCAGTTATATGCTGTTCCCCAGAGGGAATACGATTGTTCCTACGTGACTTCAAGGGTCACTATGTATTACGAGATTTTGATTTAAGACTGTCTAATGTTCCGCAGCACTTATGGGCGCAAGGTCCAACTGATGTAGGTTATATGCAAATCACACCCTATCGTGTGACTCTCAAGCCAGGTGTAGTGTTACCACGAATCAGACAGTACAGATTGCCACCTGAGGCTGTAGCAGCCTTATCCAAAATTATTGACGAGCTTATTGCTCAAGGAGTGGTTGTAGAAACTGACTCCAATGTATGTAATTCTCCGATCATTCCAGTCATGAAACGTACTGATCCAAATGCACCCCCAGTATATCGATTAGTGATCGACCTACGAGAGCTTAATAAATGTATTATTCCTCAGTACCCAGTTGTCCCAGACATCTCTTCCCTATTGACAGCCATTGATTCCGAAGCCATGTTCTTTACAGTAATCGACCTCAAGAATGCATTTTTTAGTGTTCCAATTCATCCAGACAGCCAGTTTCTTTTCGGATTCTGTTTAAATGGAAGGAGCTATATGTTCACACGCGCTCCTCAAGGTTTCACGGAAAGTCCTAGTATTTACAGTCAAGCACTCAAGAGACAACTAGACAACATTCACATGCCAACTGACACTGCCCTGCTCCAGTATGTCGATGATCTACTGATCACAGCCCGTTCTGAACGTGCTTGCGAGCGAGCATCCCTTACAGTCTTGTATTTCCTAGCCGAGATGGGGCACAAGGTGTCCCCTTCTAAGCTTCAATTCTGTGTCCAGCAAGTGGTCTACTTAGGACACTTACTGTCCAAGAGGGGTAGGCAGTTGACACCAGACCGTATCCAGTTAATAGCGAGTCTTCCTCAGCCCAAGACCCAGAAGGAGGTACGTGCTTTTATTGGCCTTACTTCTTATTGCAGACAATGGATTCCTCAGTATGCATTCCTAGCCAAGCCACTGATACAGTTAACGACACAGGAGGCAGCCGTATCGACTGTCCTTCCTTGGACATCTGAACATACACTTAGTTTCAACGAGTTAAAGAAAGCTTTATGCCAAGCTCCAGTTCTAGCCACACCGAACTACAGTAAGCCTTTTACACTTTTCGTCACAGAACGTGAAGGTACAGCATTATCTGTTCTCACACAAGATCAAGCAGGACAAAACAAGCCATGTGCTTATTTTTCTAGCACATTAGATCCAGTCGCCCAGGCTCTGCCTGCGTGCCTCAAGTCAGTTGCAGCCACAGCACTAGCTATCAGACAAAGTGATTCCATAGTCTTAGGACATACCTTGACAGTACAAGTTCCACATTCTGTGGAAGTTCTTCTAAACCGAACACAAACTCAGCACTTGACAATTGCACGTCTAACAGGTTATGAATTGACACTGTTCCAGCCACACATAGAAATCAGACGCTGCAACATCCTGAACCCTGCTACACTGTTACCATCAGTTACTTCAAATTCTGCCACACATGATTGTGTGGAAGTAGTTAACATTACGACAAAGCCAAGACAAGATCTGACAGATACTCCGTTACCAGACCCCGACCTGACACTTTATGTGGATGGTTCATGCCTAAGAACTAGTACAGGAGAACTAGTCGCCGCGTATGCAGTGACTACTGACACTGACGTTATTGAAACACACCGTATTGATACCCTGTCCGCTCAAGCAGCAGAGCTAGTTGCTCTGACACAAGCCTGCATACACGCCAAGAACTTGAAAGTTAATGTTTACACAGATTCACGTTATGCATTTGGAGTTGTACACGACTTTGGAGTGCTCTGGCAGGAGAGAGGTTTCATGACTTCTCATGGAACCAAGATTCAGCATGGTCTCCTTATTCAAGCTCTGTTAGATGCCATACATTTACCGACATCTATTGCTATCATGAAGTGTAAAGCACATACGAAAGTCACTGACATTATTTCCCAAGGTAACGATCTAGCAGATCGCACAGCCAAGCTTACAGCACAGACTCCAGACATTCCAGTCAACATGACACATACTCCAGATCCGATTACATGTATGACAGTTAAGGACCCTACTCAAGATGTCATAGATATCCAGTTACATGCTACTCCCGATGAAATCAAGAAATGGTCCGAACAAGGAGGGGTCCAGACAGATCAAGGATGGTTAACGAAGGGTAGAGCCACATGGTTTCTCCCCGACTCTATGGTTCAAGTCATTATTAATACCGCACATAGTCCAGCACATTTAGGAGAAAAAGCTATGTTAGACAGTATCCAGAACATTTGGTTCAACAAGCATTTACGAGCTGCAGCCAAGCAGAAAGTCCGTACCTGTATGATATGTTGTCAGTTTAATCCAGGTAAAAGTGTCCCGGTGGAACAAGGTGGATTCCAGCCCCCTGACCACCCTTTTGAAGTCCTCCAGATGGATTATATTCAGATGGAGCGATGTCGAGGTTTCAAGTATGTCCTTGTAGTTGTATGCGCTTTGTCCAGGTGGACAGAAGCATATCCAGTCCCAGATTACACAGCCGCGACCACTGCTAAGCAGTTGGTTCGTGAGTTTTTCCCCCGTTATGGACTCCCTAGAGTCGTATATTCTGATAACGGCCAGCCATTCTCATCTGAACTCATGAAGCACGTTTCCCTGTTATTAGGGTACCAGTGGAAGTTTCATTGTGTACGCCATCCTGAAGCAGCCGGTCTCGTTGAGAGACATAATCAAACCCTGAAAATCCGCATCGCCAAAGTATGCAAAGAAAAAGGTGTGGACTGGCTAGTAGCTCTGCCAGTCGCTTTATTTTACATGCGCATGGTCGCACATTCCAGATCAGGTCTGTCCCCGTACGAGGTCGTATTCGGCCGCCCCCCAAATATGTGGGGTACTCCTAGACCCCGAAGTATTACCGATGTTTCAAGTAATATGCTGACAGATTACCTAGCTTCCTTGATGTCTGCCCTCAACTCATGTCGTTCACAGGTTGCCGCCGCATTTCCAGACAATACCGAGGTGGCACCGCATGAAATCGTTCCAGGATCCATGGTGATGGTCCGCAACTTTGACAGATCAAGTCCGCTGGAGCCTCGTTGGAAAGAGCCCCGACAGGTCCTCCTCACCACCCGTACAGCCGTGAAGTTGGAAGGACGCAAGGGCTGGGTGCACCTTTCTCATGTCAAACTTTTTAATAGACTAAAACCCGTCTTAAAGAACATTTCCCAGGATTTGAAGGATTGCCAAAATATTGTTTTCATGGACTGTCCCGCAAAAGACATTGCTACAACCCCTCCCCCGTTAGAGAAAACTCCGCAGCAGGAGTATAAATAGAAACTACGGTCTAGTAAATTAAGTCAGCCAGTTTGATTGTCTAAGTCCTCCCCTAGGTGAAACGGTTAGACTGTTTCTGACATGTATAAAATAGACCCCCATAGTGAGAGAGTCAGTCAAAACTCAATCCGATGTATCGTTTTTCTATGTTTCATATTATTTCTCAGCATTATGATTTCCTGCACCAGTTATGCATTTTATCTATGTTTCCCAGTTTCACATGTAAATAAGTCTGCTAATGCTACAGTAGAGCACACGTTTAGTGATCTGCCTCCTCATGAACTCTCCTACCGCCTCGCTATGCGAAATAACTCCTTTATCCGCATGTTACATTACTCACACCAGACCAGCAATACCACTAATTGTTGGGTGTGTGGTCGACTCCCCCCTTTCCAGACACCGAAGGGAGTTCTGCCACTTTTTCCTTATCCATTCTCACATAATGGTTCGTGTGGAGCATGGTCCACGTTAACGTCATCCTCAACAGATATGTCTTTTCTTAACAGTACATGTTTCCCAGACAAGCAAGGTTTCCCTCACCGAACAGGTTTAGATCTAGAAAATGAAGTGTATAATTTAGGTAATTATTCTTCGAATTTTATGGTCTTGAATGTTCAGTCTGATACTACTCCAGACTTACCTGCTATTTCAGTACTACCAGTCAAAGGCGAATTATGTGTCCGAAATTATGGTTCTGTACACGTAGGACATAGTGAATGTACTACTATTGTCAAGTATAGTGACAGTGGGAAATCTATTTTCAAAGCTTCACGTCATTCATATTTTATTTGTGGTCAAACCGCATATGTTCGTCTGCCCCTCGATTGGGAGGGAACCTGTTACATTGCCTTCCTACTGCCACCTGTTTTCCTAGCCCCACCTGATTATCATAGAAATACACATCTAGTACACATTAGACATAGAAGGGAGTCCCCAATTGTCGATTATACTGAAACTGCTCTAGAACAGTATACAGATTTCAACAGAGGTTTCTTTTTCTTTATAGGACCTATCCAGAATAGTAAGCTAATCCGTAGGTTAACCAGAACCCTCGAAGTTGTAGTAAATGAGACTGCCTCTGCTCTAGGTAACTTAACCGAAGAGCAGTCTGCTATGAGATTTGTCGTTTTACAGAATCGTCTCGTCCTTGACGTCATATTGGCCGATAGGGGCGGGGCCTGTAGAGTCATCGGATCTAGTTGCTGCATTTTCATTCCAAATAACGCGCCGTCTGTTTATTCAGCTATAACCAGACTCCATAAAATTGCCCATCTGTTACACCAAGATCCAGGCACCTGGACATGGTCCGGTTGGTTCTGGAATATAATTTCCGCATGGGGATGGAAAATATTGTCCTTCCTAGGTATTGCAGTAGCGATCATATTCAGCTGCTGCCTCTGTATACAATGTGGCCCTGCGATTTGTGGCATTTGTGCTACCTCTTGTATTCCTAGTCCCAAGCCCCGTTCTAAATCCCGTTCCAGGATAATTCAAGACGAGCAAATGATACTGTATGAAATGATAGACGGTATCATGAAAATTGATGTTTCCTGATGGAAACGTAGTGACAAGGAGGGAATGTGGAAAAGTAAATTTTGCCATGTTCTGTGTCCCTACGTGTCATCCATCATATGTTATGTGTGCATGATTAAATATGCACATGTATTCCCCATGTTCGATTAATGACGCAATTATAGTTGTGTCCACCTCTAGTATGCCAGTTTCCAGTCCTCGTGAATACTACGAATATCAGGCCTATGTAAAGCTACGTTGCCACGTTTCTCAGTGTGCACGTTATTCTATTATAAAGTCCCCGTTTCTAGGCCTCAAAAGGGCCCGGACACCAGATTCAGCTCCTGTCTCCTGAAGCCTCGCTGAGGAGCGATACAGCCCCCACCTGTATCCTCGACCCTTCACTTACTCCCAGCCTCGCAGTGCCCGGCCCAGCCTGGCTCAGCCTCTGAGTCTGCCAAAAGTATGTTATAGTTCCAGTTATCAGTTCAGTCCTCCTTCCCTGCATTCCTAAGCTACTGAACTGCATCAATAGTTTCCGTCATTGTCTAGCCTTCACGTCTCCACGTTAGAGAAATACTGCATTTAATGGTCATTTAATATTCTTCAACACGCACTACATGTAGAATAATGCATGGTCCAGTCTTAGAATCAAGTTAGCCTTTCCCCTTATGACTTCTAGTTTATATCAACATGTTCTCTAAACATCAGATACTAGATAGGGTTTAGGTACATGTCGCCCTGACTCTCCAGACTTCAGTCTCTGCTCCTAGCACAGAGTTCATAGCCCCCAGCTTCTCCTAGTGATACGTCATTGCTAGTTTGCGCGCACCATCAGGTTAGAGGTCCCGGCTCCTCAGGTAGCCCCCTCCATGGTTTCCGCCCCATTCATGACATATTCTGTTACGTTTGCATCACATGTCTATGTATACGCCCAGTTACACCTACTTTTACCCTTATCTTTCGCGACTGCTACGCGTCACGCCTTCTGCTCCACCCACTGCTACGCCTACTGCAATGTAATGCTATGTGTTCACGTTATGTATATATGCTCATGTATTGTTATTAAAAGCCAGCGCGCTCATCTCAGATCCAGCCCCAGCAGCTGCTGGGCCCTGTCATCCTATTCCTATGCAGGTTGTCCTGTTCCTGTCCTTATGCTGTATTAAACCTGCAAAACTCCTACTACCTCGAATCTTGACTCTTATTTATTGAGCTATCTGTTATGATATATGTCTAGTCAAAAAGAGAGGTATTATTTATTTATTTACCACACAACAAAGCAGACGTGAGCACAAAGTGGCCTGCGAAAACAAGCATTAAAAATGCAATAGGTCTCGCCTTTCATTAAGTTAAAGCCGTTTGCTTTGCCATACAATACCATTAGCAAAGCAAACGGCTTTAATTTAATCAAAGGCAAGACCTATTGCATTTTCAATGCTTGTTTTTTCTATTTCTACTTTATTATACCCCTGAGGGTCCCACAAGATAGGAGTGAGGGCTCCCCGGCCTGTACCAGGGGCGATTCAGCTACTAGATTAAAGGAACACGTGATTTATAGCTGCCAACAAATAATGTTTTGGCAAAAAGAATGTTTTGGCAAAAAGAATGTTTTGGCATTACTTTAGAGCCAGACAATATAGAGGGGCTGTTCGTGGAGACAATGTGGGGTCCCAGGGAACTCTTTGGGGCTACACTGCTTTATTTTCAAAGGGGCCCTAGTATGGATCTCTGTGATTGGACAGCTGTGGGGAGTCCAAGTAGATCCCCACTGATGCTCGAAATTGAGACACATTATGCACAGGGAGAAATGGTTTTATAAGCAGGTTGGTTTCATTGAGACATCCAAAAGAAAGAGCGCTTCTATCGAAAGATCGGTGCTGATTAAAAAAGAAATTGATTCACTGCTTTTAGATTTGTGATGCATTTTCAGAACTGTTCTTGAAAGATAGGTGTTTCTTTTGGGGGGTGGGGCGGAGGTACAGGGCTGCCTACCACAAACAATTTTTTTTGCCTCCAAAAAGAATGTATAATTGTAATTGTGAGTTTTTAACTGCAGCTTATAAGTAGAGCATATTTGGGGTTTGGGGGTGTTCTTGCTGAATTGGAGGATAGTCATTCACTGATTATGAGTTCCTGCCCAATGTGTTTTTAGGTCTCAGCCTGATCCAGCGCATGCGTTGGTCTGGCTGAGACATCTAGTAGATGCTCTGGGAAATGCTCCTTTGCCGGCGATCAGTGTACTATCACGCGCACAAGCGCGATCACTTTCATTGCCGTGCGGCCGTGTGCCTTTCACGGCCGCACGGCCAATACTTGTTTTCCTACCCATCAGCCACAATGCATTCTGCTGCGCAACGCGGTTTGATGCGAATTACATTCAAACTAACATAATGCACCACAAAGTCACAGCTCAGCAGGAGGAATGTAAACGCGCGTTTATTTTTCCTGAATGCACCGCAGCTCAGTAATTGCTAGGTTGAGCTTTAACATTGTTTAACAATCTTTAACAAGTTTCATTGATTGTCGCGTCAGTAGCTTTCTCTTCAAAGAACCTCTCCATGCACGCTGTGTACTGCGCGTAGAACAGTACGGCCCGACATTGTGTGCAGCGTAAGAACACCCGCCCAGCCACATTAAAGGAGGCGCACAGCTGAGAGGCTCCGGGGGGCGGCCCTCACGGCTGCCAGCCGGGCACATTCTCGTCCTTTCTGCGGGCGGTCACCAGGCTCGCCGTGGTACAGAACAGTAGCCGTCGCTTGTTTAATGCCTATTTCTATGTACAGTTTGTTAGAGACAATTTGTTTGTACTTGCTATGTGGTCACATACATAGGTAATGCTTATCTCAACCAGACCTAATAAAACCAATCCAGGAACAAATTAGTGCTGTAGTAATATTTCGCAGTACTTTTAAATATAACATTGTTCCCCATATGCTATACTGTGACTCTTGGTTCGGCTACAGATGGAAGACACAGAAGAGGGAAAAGCAGGTCTGGGGGTGTGTGTGGGGTTCACTTGGCAGAATCTCCACATTCGTTGCCCGGCATATACAACAGAATTGGTGCACAGCGGATCGATTAAATGTGACGACCGGTTATAGCCTGCTCAATTCGGTGGTAAACACATCTCCACATCAGACCCATTTCACGCCTTACAGATCCGAAATGCAAAACACCACTATCTGCAAGTCCATTCTATTTTATAATTTTCTCAACATTATGTTAACATAATTCTTGCAATGTATACAAGAAAAATTTCAGTTTTTTTCATGAACTATTTACTTGTATATTTCCAGTACAGACACCCTACCAGGGACCTCAGTATTCAGGATAATATATTACATTTTCAAAGGTCTGGAAACCACGATTCGCGTTTTCAGAAGGTATGTATTAAAATGTAAAGTAAGACCATAATTATTATTTTTATTATTTTATTTTTATTTTTTTAGAGCGCGTAGTCACCCGGAGGTATCCCAGCGCTAGACAATCCTATCTCCTGAGTACAGTGGGACAAAGAAGGGAACAAGGGAAAAAGGACCAGGAGGGTGGAGCGCAGGAACAAGATAAGGGCCAAGGGTGATTCACTGTGGGAAAAGGTGGGTTTTGAGCTGTTTCCTGAAGCGGAGATATTGCGGTTCGAGGCGGAGGATTCGGGGAAGTGTGTTCCAAAGTCGTGCGGTCTGGACTGAGAAACGCCTTCCTCCGGACCGGGCTCTCTTGAATTTGGGGGCAACAATGAGATTTTCTGTGTCAGAACGAAGGGGTCTTGAAGATTTGTAAGGTGTGATAAACTTCCTGAGAACAGGGGGGCCTTGATTTCGTCGTAGCTTGTAGGCCAGACACAGGGCCTTGAATTTGACCCGCTCTCTTATGGGAAGCCAGTGGAGGAGTTTTAAGGCCGGTTTGGCCGATGCTCTGGCAGGGGTATTTGTGAGAATCCGGGCCGCGGTATTCTGGATTCTCTGAAGTTTGTTCAGAGTCGCCTCTGGGGCGCCCAGGTATATCGCGTTGCTATAATCGAGCCTCGAGATTATTAGGCCTTGAATAAGCAACTTTTGGGAGTTGGTGGGCAGGAGGGGCAGGACTTTCCTCAATGATTTCAGAAGTCCAAAGCAGGTCCCGGCCACTTTCTTTGCCTGCACAGTGAACGAGAGGTCGGTATCAAGCCACACTCCCAGACTCTTTACTTCCTCTCTGGGTTCGGGAAGAGGGCCCAGACAAGCTGGCCAGATGTTCGGGGACAATGTGAACCCTTGTGGGCCAAGGAGCAGAACCTCAGTTTTTGACCCATTTAGTTTTAGGGCAGAGGTGTTCATCCAGAGATGGACCTGCGCCAGGCAATTGAATAGGTCTGCTGGTTGTTGTTTGGGGTGGGATAATGACACCACCAATTGTGTGTCGTCAGCGTAACTGACGACACTCACTCCGAAAGGAATGATGACCTCCTCCAATGTGGACATATAGATATTAAATAATGTGGGGCTCAGGGAGGAGCCCTGAGGCACGCCACATTGGAGGGGAATTTCGGAGGAGCGGGCGTTGTTCTCCCAAATTTGGTAGGTCCGTTGAGCCAGGAAAGAAGTAAGCCAGGCTAATGCGGAGCCTTCTACACCGGCTCCCTTGAGTCTTTTAATAAGGAGTCGGTGGTCGACGGTATCGAAGGCTGCGCTTAGGTCGAGGAGGATCACTGCCACTGATCCTCCTCCGTCCAGTAGCGTTCTGGCCTCCTCAACCGCTGCTAGGAGGGCGGTGTCTGTGCCCTGCCCTGGGCGAAAGCCCGTCTGGGAGCTTTTTAGTATGTTATTAACTTCCAGGAACTGGGAGAGTTTTCTATTAACCAGTTTTTCAGCAATCTTGCTGATTCCTGGGAGTAGGGAGATGGGCCTATAGTTCGCCAGGTTTTCGGGATCGAGGGAAGGTTTTTTTAACAGAGCTTTCACGACCGCCGCCTTCCAGCTTAGGGGTACGACTCCCTGTTGGAGTGAGGTGTTAATCAGGTGGGTCACGGGAGGGATGATCGTAGGGGCAACCTTTTTAAGAATTCGGAGTGGGACGGGATCCTTGGGAGAGCCGCTTTTTATAGATGTTAACGTGTTTTCCACTTCTTCAGTCGTAACTTGGCCCCAAGAAGAAAGACGGCAGGGTGTTGAGGGTTGCAGGGGATCGTGTTCCCCGCACAGGGTCGCGGAGGGGATAGACTCGAGGATTTTTAGGATTTTCCCGTGAAAGAAATCCGCCAATTGTTGGCATTTGGTCTGGTCAGCTGTAGGGTCAATGAGATGTTTAGGTCCAGGTGCTGGGGTTTTCAGAAGGTCTTTTAGGATAGCATAGGATTCCTTACTGGAGGATACTGCTTTCTCTATTCTCTCCTGAAAGAACGCGGTTTTGGTTTTACGGATGGTGGTTTTGTAATTAAGGAGAGAAGCAGAATAAGTCTCTTTATTTGTTTCAGATTTGACTTTCCTCCAGGATCGTTCCGTCCTCTTGCACTCTTTGCGCAGGGCTTTGAGCTCTGGTGTGTACCATGGAGCCGAGGCTACTCTTTTGGGGTGTTTAAGGAAGGAGGTTTTAGGGATTAAGTTCTCTCCACCAGGATCTGAATTACCTTTATTATGTGACCCGGCCAACTAAATCGATGCTGTAATTGTCTCATGTGGTAACTACTGCACGCATCTTCCGATGTAAATGTTTGAGTTTAATTACTATAATGGAACTCGCTGTAATCTATGTATCGTGCTACTGTTGTAAAACGCTCTGATGCTTCAGGTCATGTCCGTGCTATTTAAAATGGCAAAAATAAAAAATAAGACAATACATATATTTGTGGGACGTTACATCTTTCTGAAAAAAACATTGTATTCTCGCTATTTGCAGTCTAAAAAAGTACTTATATTGTGAAAAGGTAACATTTCTTGGCAGGCGCTTGTCAACTGTTCACACATGATTGGGGGGCAGGGGGGGGCGGGGTGTTTTAGTTGGGGGTGGAGGGGGCTTGGAGAATAAGAGTTGATGACACTGGTTTGCTTCTTAAGTTAATTTTGGGACATGGACCACGGTGGAAATCCTTAGGATTAAAATCCGACAAGGTAGCATGCATATTATTGGGACCATGCTCTTAATGGCTGTGAGAAAGTGCCATCTTTCTTGCATTGGTATGCCCCCGCTGTTTTCTGAACTGCTGATGTGCTTTGACTGAGTGTGCCCTTGGTTCCTGCCAACCAGGTACCCAGGGCCTGTGTTCCTTCCCTAAAACTGTGTTGAAACTAAAACCCAATTGGCATCTCTGGCCACTTGTCAGCCCCGAGTAAATGGTACCCTAGGTACTCAGGGCATGGTGACTATAGACGACCCGTGAGGGCTGCAGCACCTATTATGCCACCCTCAGGGGCCCTGTACCCTGACACCCACACACTGCCCTTGCAGGCTGAGTGTCTAAGTACAGAACTAAACAAAGAGTCGACATGGCATACCTCCCTGTGTGCCATGCCCACAGAACCCACTACCCTGGCATACTTCAGTCACCCCTCTAGCTGGGTGCCCTATGCCAGAGGTGTGGGCACAGGTGCATGAGCCCTGTGCCCCTACAGTACCCAGGGCCATTCCTGGGCACTGTAAGTGCAGTGAAGCCATTAAGAGTATATGATGATGGGAGGTTGTCATTACGATCTCCACAGCACCATAATGGCTACACTGAAGACTGACAAGTTTAGTACCAAACTTCTCAGCACATTAAACCCGCACTGATGCCAGTGTGGGATTTAATGTAAAAGTCACCCAAGGGCATCTTAGAGATGCCCCCTGAAAACCTAACCTACAATCCATGTCTGGGCTGAGTGGCTGCAGAGGCTGCCACACAGCAGACATGTTGCTGGACCCCTGGGTGGAGAGCCCCCGCTCTCCAGGGCCTGCAACAATGCACATCCTGGGCGAGGTGCTAGGTCTCCTCCCCCAGGATGGGCAGGGGAAGCTTCAAAGGCATGCCGCCTCTGTGAGCTTCTCCAGGCCATTTGCTGTACCCATCAACTGGCCCCATTAGTCCTGAGCCCCCACTCTGGCGGGAAGACTGGCGGGAAAAACTACGTCAGGAAGGGGGGTGTGCCAGCCTGTGCCAACCCCACCCCTCAGGTGGGGGAGACGAGGCAAAGCACGACCCCGGGATCCGGCCATCTTGTAGATGGGGAGCCCTGCCCAATCACAGCTAGGCTCCTGCCCCCTCCCACAGGAGAGGAGCAGGCTAGGGGGTGTACCCACACCAGGACAGGGACCTACTGGTCCCTGTCCTTGCCTACCTGTAACGCCCCTAAATTCAGTATTTAGGGGCTCCCCGAACATTCCTTCCTCCGATCCCAAAAGAAAAAAGAAGATCAAGAGGAAGAAGACCCGCTGTGCAGCTGCTAACAACAGGATGACAACAACTGACTTGGCCCCAGCCCTACCGGCCTGTCAACCCTGGAACCTGCTCCTGCCTAAATCCAGGCGAGTCCTGTGGACAGTAACCTTGGGACACCCAGAGGACTTGCCTGCCTTGACCCTCTTAAAGATTGGGACTCCCATCAGCAGAGGCTCTGCTGCAACAACCCCCCTGGCACCAGCCAGGAAGCTCCGGACCAGCCCCTGCCGAGCCCGGGCCGTGCCCAAGTGAACCAGGACCACGAGGACGTCCCCCCGGCGACTGGGACCCAAAGTCCAGTGCCCAAAGACCTTCCTCAACGAACCAGACGACGCCTCCAGACTCAGAACCAGGGGCCACCCCAACCGCGACCAGCTGAGGGTAAGTTTTTCCGACACCCAAAGACACCCATAGACACACCTACACCCGGTGCCCTACAGCCCCCTGTGCCTCCCTTGGGGTACTTACCTGTGCTCCAAGCTCCCAACTTACCTCTGGAAGTGCTGATCGCCCCTGGAGAGTCTCCATCCCCGAGCCTGCAGCCTTTGTTCCTTTTTGACCTGTCCCATTGGTTAACATTGAGCGCCCGACGGCTCAAAAGCACACTGTGCCACCTTTGTCCTATCCTACTTCCCCCTTTGCCCTGAGCAAGTGACCAGGAGCCACGTTCCCACAGCTGCGTGGCCTGCCTGCGTCACATGCAGTGAAATAGTTAAAACGGTGGGCGTGGTGCCAACCCGAGAGAAGGCGTCAATTCGAGGGGCGGTGGTAAGACAGAGCCAGAGGGTGGAGTATAGAGGCATCAAGGGTGGAGGTGAAGAGAGAGGGAAAGAAAGGAACACAAGAGAGAAATACATTGAGAGACAAAAGCGAGTGTGTGTGTGTGTGAAAGAGAACGGTAACCGAGAAAGAAATATTGTGAAATATTCCACCACTGACGCTGGTGCGCTTAAAGATTGCGCGCCTCCCTTCCTCTCTACACACACAAAATGTGATATTTTAAAAAACGGACGCAAATATTGCCACAACATGCCCCCATAAAATAGAAAGCATTGAGCCTGGCAGGCGCTGCGCCGAGGTGGGTGTGTTCATGTCCATGTAGCGACGTGTGCCAGGCTGAAGCGCGTGTGGGCACCAGGCGTTCTCCACGCTGGGCCTGTGTTCTCCCGAGGGCAGCGCCTGGGCCCCGATGGTGGGCCCCGATGCCAGGAGACACCGCTGTCACCACCCCGCCGCCGGCAGCACACACGCCCAGGTGCGCAGACTCACACCGGTCTCTGGGCCTCATGCCCCCTCTGCAGCAGAGAGCGAAAGAGAGGCATAAGAAAAAGGGGTGGGCGTGTGGCGAAACAAATAAAGCAAAAGGTTAAACGAGAATGAAAAGAAAAATAGAGCTTGGACGGTAAATCACTTCCAGATGTGCACTGCGTTTGGGATTACAGACCCTCATAAAACAAGTGACGGCAGAAGGATGTCTAGATAAAAAAAGTCCTCAGTGTGTCATGCCGAGAGTGAAGCATCCAGCCCTCTCGTGCACATCTTCTGTCCGTCTGCGTGCACGCTTTGGAATCCGTATTGATTCCATAAGGCCCTCGAATGGCTCGCTGCTAGCGCCAGGCGAGACCTAAATATGGGCGGAGAGCGGGCAGAGCTTCAAGTCCCTACTAGTATACAGCATGCCTCGCAGAGCAGCGCGTGCGCTGCCCAGGCTCGACCTACAAAGCAAATTAAGTGGCATAATAGGTCACTTTCCATGGCACTACTACTTCTCTATTTTGACATCTTAACGCATACTAACACTGAATGTGCAAAGGTTCCACCTCAGAAGTACCTTTCACCACACAATACTGCTATCAGCAACTCAAATGTGACCCGCTGCAATGGGCTATTTTAGCTACAAATTTCGAAACATTTTGTCATGCTTGTGTGAAAATTGTGTTGGCTGAGATATAGGTTCCTTCTAGGCAACCCCCACCCCAAACCTTTATAAGACTTATCTGTGGTAGAGGTGGGTGAGCTACTGAAAGCTTGAGCCCGGCATGAGCCTGAAGTCTGGCTCAGCTCGAGGCCCTGCTGGGACCTCAAGCCCATAACGAGCCGAGCTTTAATGTGGCTTCTGCCTCCCTAGTCCCTGTCCCCAAGACCGGGTGTTAAGGTCAGACTGGTTGACTGTGGAACTTTGCACCACTATCTTTTCCGACCCTACCACCTTTGCACTACACGTAGCTTTTTTCACTTAAATACGTGCTCTGACGTCTACATAGGTCGTAGCACGCCCCGCCTCGTAGACGGACGGGAAGACCCCTATAATGAAGCATGACACTGAATTAATTTTAAGTGGGTGAGGGGTATTTTAAAAACACAGTGTGTTCCCCCCTTTTTGAATAACTGCAGGGGTCTAAAACACTTTTTCTATACCATCATTATAATTACAATTACAGTGTTGAAAGTTGTTTCTCTTACGGGGTTGCAGGTATGCCGACGAGGGGCAACTACCCGGTAAATATATCACACGTGATGCCTTGATTCCCCACAGATATCATATATCTTTTTTAACTTGATGCATTGTCTGTTATATGTGTTGATGAAATGTGGTATGCTGTCTTTTGCAGGTACAATAAACGGAGAAAAGAGGTGTAGTGAGGATACTGATGAAATTGCCGCAAATTCTGTGAGGCAATGAAACATGTTGGTTTTAATTGAGCAGACACACAGCAATGAATAAAATAGTAAAGGCACTGGGTCTAGCTCGTTTTTATTTTTAAACTAAGGTGCACCAGGTTTTCGATGCTAGATCCCACGAATCTGCAGAACCACCACCGGGGGAAGATCCTTCTCCTACCTAGCGGCCAAGACATGGAACTCCCTCCCCGCACATCTCCGGCTGACACAGGACCATCTCTCCTTCAGGAAGCAACTCAAGACCTGGCTCTTCAAGCAGTAGCTGCACCCCCTCCCCCAGCGCCTTGAGACCCTAGCGGGTGAGTAGCGCTCTTTACACATTTGATGATTGATTGATTGATCCTGGCACTCCTTATAGAGTCACATGTATCACATAGAACACAATTTTGTTTTTCTATTTCTCCTCACTATGTAATTGTTTTTCAAGTTGGCAGGTGCTAATAATGAGAACCTGAGGATACAGGCGAGTACCAGTCTGAAAACTCCCATGGTGTTACTCCCGTGAGGCGCGGCCAACTTTTCCTCACCTTTTTTCACCTCTACGTCCCCCTCACACTTGTGAGAGGGTCTGATCAAGCAGATACAGCACCACAGATCAGGGTTTAAATTAGTGATTTAGGTCACTCTCTGGCAGATGTGAGATATTGTTTCACTGCCGTGTCACATAAAATTGTATGATTAGAAAAGATATGGTGGACGTTCGTAGTCGTCCATAGAATTAGATAGAACAGGTCCTTTTTTGTGGTGTGTGAAATGCATGCCTGCGTGCACGAGGGAGAGAAGGCTGAGTGCATCTTCGTTTTATACCATTCCGTGCAGCAACTCAAACTAGCCTCACACTTGAAGCTCCTTTTCAATTTGGAGCAAGAATCTTGCCCATGAGTTGACACTTTGCGACGCCCTTTTAAATGCACATCCCCAACCGCTGTCCGATTTCCAGGTAAGTCCTGCCACCCATGTCGACCATATTGACTTGGTCTATAGACCCTCTGATCCCCTAAATTTGCACTGGTAACCATTCCTTTGCTCCATCCAACCACTGTTCCTCCTATAACTGCTAAACAACTAACTAACTGTACCATCAAGCGCAATGCTTTACATTAATTCTCTTTAAAACAATCTTTTATTTCTCTCTGGAGCTTAGTCAGCAGTGCTTAAAAAATGTCCTGAACAGCTAATGTTTAATCTATTCACTTAATAACTCATCACGGCACAAAACCCACCAATCTGGCGTTGCAAGCTCCACTCCACAGAAATGTATGAGGTCTCCACAGGACAACCCACACACAGCTCGGTCCTTACTGCCACTCAAAGCATACACCGCCTCATCCTGCGGTGCGAGGCCTAGCTACTCCTACAGCTACCCGCCCCACACTGCCCCCCTCCTGCTGTGTGAGGCCTAGCTACTCCTACACATACCCAGCTCACACTGCCCCCCTCCTGCAGTGCGGGCCTAGCTACTCCTACACACACTCACCTCACACTGCCCCCCTCCTGCGGTGCGAGGCCTAGCTACTCCTACACACACTCACCTCACACTGCCCCACTCCTGCTGTGCGAGGCCTAGCTACTCCTACACATACCCACCTCACACTGCCCCACTCCTGCTGTGCGAGGCCTAGCTACTCCTACACATACCCACCTCACGCTGTCCCCCCCTCCTGCAGTGCGGGCCTAGCTAGTCCTACACATACCCAGCTCACACTGCCCCCCTCCTGCGGTGCGAGGCCTAGCTACTACTACACATACCCGCCTCACACTGCCCACCTCCTGCGGTGCGAGGCCTAGCTACTCCTACACACACTCACCTCACGCTGTCCCCCCTTCCTGCGGTGCGGGGCCTAGCTACTCCTACACACACTCACCTCACACTGCCCCCCTCCTGCGGTGCGGGGCCTAGCTACTCCTACACACACTCACCTCACGCTGTCCCCCCTTCCTGCGGTGCGGGGCCTAGCTACTCCTACACACACTCACCTCACACTGCCCCCCTCCTGCGGTGCGGGGCCTAGCTACTCCTACACATACCCACCTCACACTGCCCACCTCCTGCGGTGCGAGACCTAGCTACTCCTACACATACCCACCTCACACTGCCCACCTCCTGCGGTGCGAGACCTAGCTACTCCTACACATACCCACCTCACACTGCCCACCTCCTGCGGTGCGAGGCCTAGCTACTCCTATACACACTCACCTCATACTGCCCACCTCCTGCGGTGCGGGGCCTAGCTACTCCTACACATACCCAGCTCACACTGCCCCCTCCTGCTGTGCGAGGCCTAGCTACTCCTACACACACTCACCTCATACTGCCCCCCTCCTGCGGTGCGGGGCCTAGCTACTCCTACACACACTCACCTCACACTGCCCCCCTCCTGCGGTGCGGGGCCTAGCTACTCCTACAGCTACCCGCCCCACACTGCCCCCCTCCTGCGGTGCGGGGCCTAGCTACTCCTACACACACTCACCTCATACTGCCCCCCTCCTGCGGTGCGGGGCCTAGCTACTCCTACACACACTCACCTCATACTGCCCCCCTCCTGCGGTGCGAGGCCTAGCTACTCCTACAGCTACCCGCCCCACACTGCCCCCCTCCTGCGGTGCGAGGCCTAGCTACTCCTACAGCTACCCGCCCCACACTGCCCACCTCCTGCGGTGCGAGGCCTAGCTACTCCTACACACACTCACCTCATACTGCCCCCCTCCTGCAGTGCGAGGCCTAGCTACTCCTACACACACTCACCTCACACTGTCCCCCTCCTGCTGTGCGAGGCCTAGCTACTCCTACAGCTACCCGCCCCACACTGCCCCCCTCCTGCGGTGCGAGGCCTAGCAACTCCTACACATACCCACCTCACACCGCCTCATCCTGCGGTGCGAGGCCTAGCTACTCCTACACACACTCACCTCATACTGCCCCCCTCCTGCGGTGCGAGGCCTAGCTACTCCTACAGCTACCCGCCCCACACTGCCCCCCTCCTGCGGTGCGAGGCCTAGCTACTCCTACAGCTACCCGCCCCACACTGCCCACCTCCTGCGGTGCGAGGCCTAGCTACTCCTACACACACTCACCTCATAGTGCCCCCCTCCTGCAGTGCGAGGCCTAGCTACTCCTACACACACTCACCTCACACTGTCCCCCTCCTGCTGTGCGAGGCCTAGCTACTCCTACAGCTACCCGCCCCACACTGCCCCCCTCCTGCGGTGCGAGGCCTAGCAACTCCTACACATACCCACCTCACACCGCCTCATCCTGCGGTGCGAGGCCTAGCTACTCCTACAGCTACCCGCCCCACACTGCCCCCCTCCTGCTGTGCGAGGCCTAGCTACTCCTACACACACTCACCTCACACTGCCCCCCTCCTGCTGTGCGAGGCCAAGCTACTACTACACATACCCGCCTCACACTGCCCACCTCCTGCGGTGCGAGGCCTAGCTACTCCTACACACACTCACCTCATACTGCCCCCCTCCTGCTGTGCGAGGCCAAGCTACTACTACACATACCCGCCTCACACTGCCCACCTCCTGCGGTGCGAGGCCTAGCTACTCCTACAGCTACCCGCCCCACACTGCCCACCTCCTGCGGTGCGAGGCCTAGCTACTCCTACACACACTCACCTCATACTGCCCCCCTCCTGCAGTGCGAGGCCTAGCTACTCCTACACATACCCACCTCACACTGTCACCCCCTCCTGCGGTGCGGGGCCTAGCTACTCCTACACACACTCACCTCACACTGCCCCCCTCCTGCGGTGCGAGGCCAAGCTACTCCTACACATACCCGCCTCACACTGCCCCCCTCCTGCGGTGCGAGGCCTAGCTACTACTACACATACCCACCTCACACTGTCCCCCCCTCCGGCGGTGCGAGGCCTAGCTACTCCTACACATACCCACCTCACACTGTCCCCCCCTCCGGCGGTGCGAGGCCTAGCTACTCCTACACATACCCACCTCACACGGTCCCCCCCTCCTGCGGTGCGAGGCCTAGCTACTCCTACACATACCCACCTCACACTGTCCCCCCCTCCGGCGGTGCGAGGCCTAGCTACTCCTACACATACCCACCTCACACTGTCCCCCCCTCCGGCGGTGCGAGGCCTAGCTACTCCTACACATACCCGCCTCACACTGCCCCCCTCCTGCGGTGCGAGGCCTAGCTACTCCTACACATACCCACCTCACACGGTCCCCCCCTCCTGCAGTGCGAGGCCTAGCTACTCCTACACATACCCACCTCACACTGTCCCCCCCTCCGGCGGTGCGAGGCCTAGCTACTCCTACACATACCCACCTCACACGGTCCCCCCCTCCTGCGGTGCGAGGCCTAGCTACTCCTACACACACTCACCTCACACTGTCCCCCCTCCTGCGGTGCAGGGCCTAGCTACTCCTACATATACCCACCTCACGCTGTCCCCCCCTCCTGCGGTGCGGGCCTAGCTACTCCTACACATACCCACCACACACTGCCCGCCTCCTGCTGTGCGAGGCCTAGCAACTCCTACACATACCCGCCTCACACTGCCCACCTCCTGTGGTGCGAGGCCTAGCTACTCCTACACACACTCACCTCATACTGCCCCCCTCCTGCGGTGCGGGCCTAGCTACTCCTACACATACCCGCCTCACACTGCCCACCTCCTGTGGTGCGAGGCCTAGCTACTCCTACACATACCCGCCTCACACTGTCACCCCCTCCTGCGGTGCGAGGCCTAGCTACTCCTACACATACCCACCTCACGCTATCCCCCCTCCTGCGGTGCGAGGCCTAGCTACTCCTACACATACCCACCTCATGCTGTCCCCCCCTCCTGCGGTGCGAGGCCTAGCTACTCCTCCACATACCCGCCTCACACTGCCCACCTCCTGCGGTGTGAGGCCTAGCTACTCCTACACATACCCACCATGTGGAGAAGCGTGGCTCAGTGGTTAGAGGCGGCAGACCCGGAAGCTGAGATCGACCGTGGACCAGGGTTCAATTCCCCGCCTCGGCGGGTCTCGGGCTCAAAATTCCACGGACTCGACAATTCTCGCTCCGGTGCCTACTCGAATCACGGGGTCACACTCTGCAACTCTGGGCAATAGCCTGCTTAATCTCCACTACGGCCCCTCGCGGCGGGATGCCTGGCTTTCACCTTGTGGACACCCTGCTGGGGTTTCTCACAGGGGCATACCAGGACGGGTTCCCTAAGCAAGCGCCAGGATGCCCTTTGGGTGACAGGTTTGCGCTATATAAGTACACCTACATTTACATTTACATTTACATTTACACCGCCTCAGCCTGTGGTGCGAGGCCTCGCTACTCCTACACATACCCACCTCACACTGCCCACCTCCTGCGGTGCGAGGCCTAGCTACTCCTACACATACCCACCTCACACTGTCCCCCCTTATTGCGGTGCGAGGCCTAGCTACTCCTACACATACCCACCTCACACTGTCCCCCCTCCTGCGGTGCGAGGCCTAGCTACTCCTCCACATACCCACCTCACACTGTCCCCCCTCCTGCGGTGCGAGGCCTAGCTACTCCTACACATACCCACCTCACACTGCCCCCCTCCTGCTGTGCGAGGCCTAGCTACTCCTAAACATACCCACCTCACACTGCCACCCCCTCCTGCGGTGCGAGGATAAGCTACTCCTACACACACTCACCTCACACTGCCCCCCTCCTGCTGTGTGAGGCCTAGCTACTCCTACACATACCCACCTCACACTGTCCCCCCTTCCTGCGGTGCGAAGCCTAGCTACTCCTAAACATACCCTCCTCACACTGCCCCCCTCCTGCGGTGCGAGGATAAGCTACTCCTACACATACCCACCACACACTGCCCACCTCCTGCGGTGCGAGGCCTAGCTACTCCTACACACACTCACCTCACACTGCCCCCCTCCTGCTGTGTGAAGCCTAGCTACTCCTCCACATACCCACCTCACGCTGTCCCCCCTCCTGCTGTGTGAGGCCTAGCTACTCCTCCACATACCCACCTCACGCTGTCCCCCCTCCTGCTGTGTGAGGCCTAGCTACTCCTACACATACCCACCTCACTGTCCCCCCTCCTGCTGTGGGAGGCCTAGCTACTCCTACACACACTCACCTCACACTGTCACCCCCTCCTGCTGTGCGAGGCCTAGCTACTCCTACACACACTCACCTCACACTGCCCCCCTCCTGCTGTGGGAGGCCTAGCTACTCCTACACATACCCACTTCACACTGTCTCCCCCTCCTGCAGTGTGAGGCCTAGCTACTCCTACACATACCCACCTCACACTGTCCCCCCTCCTGCGGTGCGAGGCCTAGCTACTCCTACACACACTCACCTCACACTGTCCCCCCTCCTGCGGTGCAAGGCCTAGCTACTCCTACACACACTCACCTCACACTGCCCCCCCTCTTGCGGTGTGAGGCCTAGCTACTCCTACACATACTCACCTCATACTGCCCCCCCTCCTGCTGTGCGAGGCCTAGCTACTCCTAC
Source organism: Lissotriton helveticus (assembly GCF_964261635.1). NCBI lineage: Eukaryota > Metazoa > Chordata > Amphibia > Caudata > Salamandridae > Lissotriton > Lissotriton helveticus. Next base: position 26,457,834 of record NC_136065.1, read on the forward strand.
ACATACCCACCTCACGCTGCCCCCCTCCTGCGGTGCGAGGCCTAGCTACTCCTACACATACCCACCTCACGCTGCCCCCCTCCTGTGGTGTGAGGCCTAGCTACTCCTACACATACCCACCTCACGCTGTCCCCCCTTCCTGCGGTGTGAGGCCAAGCTACTCCTACACATACCCACCTCACACGGTCCCCCCTTCCTCCGGTGCGAGGCCTAGCTACTCCTACACATACCCACCTCACACGGTCCCCCCTGCTGCGGTGCGAGGCCTAGCTACTCCTCCAGATACCCACCTCACTGTCCCCCCTCCTGCGGTGCGAGGCCTAGCTACTCCTACACATACTAACCTCACACTGTCACCCCCTCCTGCAGTGCGAGGCCTAGATACTCCTACACATACCCACCTCACACTGTCCCCCCTTCCTGCGGTGCGAGGCCTAGATACTCCTACACATACCCGCCTCACACTGTCCCCCCTCCTGTGGTGCGAGGCCTAGATACTCCTACACATACCCCCCTCACACTGTCCCCCCTCCTGTGGTGCGAGGCCTAGCTACTCCTACACATACCCACCTCACACTGTCCCCCCCTCCTACGGTGTGAGGCCTAGCTACTCCTGCACATACCCACCTCACACTGTCCCCCCTCCTGCGGTGCAAGGCCTAGCTACTCCTACACATACCCACCTCACACGGTCCCCCCTTCCTGCGATGCGAGGCCTAGCTACTCCTACACATACCCGCCTCACACTGCCCCCCCTCCTGCAGTGTGAGTCCTAGCTACTCCTACACATACCCACCTCACACTGTCACCCCTTCCTGCAGTGCGAGGCCTAGATACTCCTACACATACCTACCTCACACTGTCCCCCCTTCCTGCGGTGCGAGGCCGAGATACTCCTACACATTCCCGCCTCACACTGTCCCCCCTCCTGTGGTGCGAGGCCTAGCTACTCCTACATACCCACCTCACATGGTCCCCCCTCCTGCGGTGCGAGGCCTAGCTACTCCTACACATACCCACCTCACACTGTCCCCCCTCCAGTTGTGCGAGGCCTAGCTACTCCTCCACATACCCACCTCACACTGTCCCCCCTCCTGCGGTGCAAGGCCTAGCTACTCCTACACATACCTACCTCACACTGTCCCCCTTCCTGCGGTGCGAGGCCTAGCTACTCCTACACATACCCACCTCACACTGCCCCCCTCCTGCGGTGCGAGGCCTAGCTACTCCTCCACATACCCACCTCACGCTGTCCCCCCTCCTGCGGTGCAAGGCCTAGCTACTCCTACACATACTCACCTCACACTGCTCCCCTCCTGCGGTGCGAGGCCTAGCTACTCCTCCACATACCCACCTCACGCTGTCCCCCCTCCTGCGGTGCAAGGCCTAGCTACTCCTACACATACCCACCTCACACTGTCCCCCCTCCTGTGGTGCGAGGCCTAGCTACTCCTACACATACCTGCCTCACACTGCCCCCCTCCTGCAGTGTGAGGCCTAGCTACTCCTACACATACTCACCTCACACTGTCCCCCCTCATGTGGTGCAAGGCCTAGCTACTCCTACACATACCCAGCTCACACTGCCCCCCCCCTCCTGCGGTGTGAGGCCTAGCTACTTCTACACATACCCACCTCACACTGTCCCCCCTCATGTGGTGCGAGGCCTAGCTAGTCCTACACATACCCACCTCACACTGTCCCCCCTCCTGCGGTGCGAGGCCTAGCTACTCCTACACATACCTAACTCACACTGTCCCCCTTCCTGCGGTGCGAGGCCTAGCTACTCCTACACATACCCACCTCACACTGCCCCCCTCCTGTTGTGCGAGGCCTAGCTACTCCTACACATACCCACCTCACACTGTCCCCCCTCCTGCGGTGCAAGGCCTAGCTACTCCTACACATACCCACCTCACACTGTCCCCCCTCCTGCGGTGCAAGGCCTAGCTACTCCTACACATACCCACCTCACACTGTCCCCCCTCCTGTGGTGCGGGGCCTAGCTACTCCTACACATACCCACCTCACACTGTCCCCCCTCCTGCGGTGCAAGGCCTAGCTACTCCTACACATACCCACATCACACTACCCCCCCTCCTGCGGTGCGAGGCCTAGCTACTCCTACACATACCCACCTCACACGGTCCCCCCTTCCTGCGGTGCGAGGTCTAGCTACTCCTCCACATACCCACCTCACACTGTCCCCCCTCCTGCTGTGTGAGGCCTAGCTACTCCTCCACATACTCACCTCACACTGTCCCCCCTCCTGCGGTGCGAGGCCTAGCTACTCCTCCACATACTCACCTCACACTGTCCCCCCTTCCTGCGGTGCGAGGCCTTGCTACTCCTACACATACCCACCTCACACTATCCCCCCTCCTGCTGTGTGAGGCCTAGCTACTCCTCCACATACTCACCTCACACTGTCCCCCCTCCTGCGGTGCGAGGCCTAGCTACTCCTACACATACCCGCCTCACACTGCCCCCCTCCTGCTGTGCGAGGCCTAGCTACTCCTACACATACCCACCTCACACTGCCCCCCTCCTGCTGTGCGAGGCCTAGCTACTCCTATAACTACCCACCTCACACTGTCCCCCCCTCCTGCGGTGCGAGGCCTAGCTACTCCTACACATACCCACCTCACGCTGTTCCCCCTTCCTGCGGTGCAAGGCCTAGCTACTCCTACACATACCCACCTCACGCTGTCCCCCCTTCCTGCGGTGCAAGGCCTAGATACTCCTACACATACCCACCTCACGCTGTCCCCCCTTCCTGCGGTGCGAGGCCAAGCTACTCCTACACATACCCACCTCACGCTGTCCCCCCTTCCTGCGGTGCGAGGCTAAGCTACTCCTACACATACCCACCTCACTGTCCCCCCTCCTGCGGTGCTGGGCCTAGCTACTCCGACACATACCCACCTCACACTGTCCCCCCTCCTGCGGTGCGGGGCCTAGCTACTTCTACACATACCCGCCTCACACTGTCCCCCCTTCTTGCGGTGCGAGGCCAAACTACTCCTACACATACTCACCTCACGCTGTCCCCCCTTTCTGCGGTGCGAGGCCTAGCTACTCCTATACATACCCACCTCACGCTGTCCCCCCTTCCTGTGGTGCGAGGCCTAGCTACTCCTACACATACCCACCTCACACTGCCCCCCCTGCGGTGCGAGGCCTAGCTACTCCTACACATACTTGCCTCACACTGCCCCCCTCCTGCTGTGCGAGGCCTAGCTACTCCTATACATACCCACCTCACGCTGTCCCCCCTTCCTGTGGTGCGAGGCCTAGCTACTCCTACACATACCCACCTCACACTGCCCCCCCTGCGGTGCGAGGCCTAGCTACTCCTACACATTCACTCCTCACACTGCCCACCTCCTGCGGTGCGGGCCTAGCTACTCCTACACATACCCACCTCACTGTCCCCCCTCCTGCGGTGCTGGGCCTAGGTACTCCTACACATACCCTCCTCACACTGCCCACCTCCTGCGGTGCGGGCCTAGCTACTCCTACACATACCCACCTCACTGTCCCCCATCCTGCGGTGCGAGGCCTAGCTACTCCTACACATACCTACCTCACACTGCCCCCCCTGCGGTGCGAGGCCTAGCTACTCCTACACATACTTGCCTCACACTGCCCCCCCTCCTGCTGTGCGAGGCCTAGCTACTCCTACACATACCCACCTCACACTGCCCCCCCTGCGGTGCGAGGCCTAGCTACTCCTACACATACCCTCCTCACACTGCCCACCTCCTGCGGTGCATGCCTAGCTACTCCTACACATACCCACCTCACTGTCCCCCCTCCTGCGGTGCTGGGCCTAGATACTCCTACACATACCCTCCTCACACTACCCACCTCCTGCGGTGCGGGCCTAGCTACTCCTACACATACCCACCTCACTGTCCCCCTTCATGCGGTGCGAGGCCTAGCTACTCCTACACATACCCACCTCACACGGTCCCCCCTTCCTGCGATGCGAGGCCTAGCTACTCCTACACATACTCACCTCACGCTGCCCCCCTTCCTCTTGTGCGAGGCCTAGCTACTCCTACACATACCCACCTCACACTGTCCACCTCCTGCGGTGCGAGGCCTAGCTACTCCTACACATACCCACCTCACACGGTCCCCCTTCCTGCGGTGCGAGGCCTAGCTACTCCTACACACACCCACCTCACACTGTCCCCCCTTCCTGCTGTGCGAGGCCTAGCTACTCCTACACATACCCACCTCACACGGTCCCCCCTTCCTGCGGTGCGAGGCCTAGCTACTCCTACACATACCCACCTCACACGGTCCCCCCTTCCTGCGGTGCGAGGCCTAGCTACTCCTACACATACCTACCTCATGCTGTCCCCCCTTCCTGCGGTGCGAGGCGTAGCTACTCCGACACATACCCACCTCACACGGTCCCCCCCTCCTTCGGTGCGAGGCCTAGCTACTCCTCCACATACCCACCTCACGCTGTCCCCCCCTCCTGCAGTGTGAGGCCTAGCTACTCCTACACATACTCACCTCACACTGTCACCCCCTCCTGCAGTGCGAGGCCTAGCTACTCCTACACATACCCACCTCACACTGTCCCCCCTCCTGCGGTGCGAGGCCTAGCTACTCCTACACACACCCACCTCACACTGCACACCTCCTGCGGTGCAAGGCCTAGCTACTCTTACACATACCTATCTCACACTGTCCCCCTTCCTGCGGTGCGAGGCCTAGCTACTCCTACACACACCCACCTCACACTATCCCCCCTGCGGTGCGGGGCCTAGCTACTCCTACACATACCCACCTCACGCTGTCACCCCCTCCTGCAGTGCGAGGCCTAGATACTCCTACACATACCCACCTCACGCTGTCCCCCCCTCCTGCAGTGTGAGGCCTAGCTACTCCTACACATACTCACCTCACACTGTCACCCCCTCCTGCAGTGCGAGGCCTAGCTACTCCTACACATACCCACCTCACACTGTCCCCCCTCCTGCGGTGCGAGGCCTAGCTACTCCTACACACACCCACCTCACACTGCACACATCCTGCGGTGCAAGGCCTAGCTACTCTTACACATACCTATCTCACACTGTCCCCCTTCCTGCGGTGCGAGGCCTAGCTACTCCTACACACACCCACCTCACACTATCCCCCCTGCGGTGCGGGGCCTAGCTACTCCTACACATACCCACCTCACGCTGTCCCCCCCTCATGCGGTGTGAGGCCTAGCTACTCCTACACATACCCACCTCACACTGCCCCCCTCCTGCTGTGCGAGGCCTAGCTACTCCTACACATACCCACCTCACACTGTCCCCCCTCCTGCGGTGCAAGGCCTAGCTACTCCTACACATACCTACCTCACACTGTCCCCCCTCCTGCGGTGCGGGGCCTAGCTACTCCTACACATACCCACCTCACACTGTCCCCCCTCCTGCGGTGCGGGGCCTAGCTACTCCTACACATACCCACCTCACACTGTCCCCCCTCCTGCGGTGCGGGGCCTAGCTACTCCTACACATACCCACCTCACACTGTCCCCCTTCCTGCGGTGCGAGGCCTAGCTACTCCTACACATACCCACCTCACACTGTCCCCCCTCCTGCGGTGCGAGGCCTAGCTACTCCTACACATACCCACCTCACACTGTCCCCCCTCCTGCGGTGCGAGGCCTAGCTACTCCTACACATACCCAGCTCACACTGTCCCCCTTCCTGCGGTGCGAGACCTAGCTACTCCTACACATACTCACCTCACGCTGCCCCCCTCCTGCAGTGCGAGACCTAGCTACACCTACACACACTCACCTCACACTACCCCCCCCCTCCTGCGGTGTGAGGCCTAGCTACTCCTACACATACCCACCACACACTGCCCCCCTCCTGCTGTGCGAGGCCTAGCTACTCCTACACATACCCACCTCACACTGTCCCCCCTCCTGCGGTGCGGGGCCTAGCTACTCCTACACATACCCACCTCACACTGTCCCCCCTCCTGCGGTGCGGGGCCTAGCTACTCCTACACATACCCACCTCACACTGTCCCCCCTCCTGCGGTGCGGGGCCTAGCTACTCCTACACATACCCACCTCACACTGTCCCCCCTCCTGCGGTGCGGGGCCTAGCTACTCCTACACATACCCACCTCACACTGTCCCCCCTCCTGCGGTGCGGGGCCTAGCTACTCCTACACATACCCACCTCACACTGTCCCCCCTCCTGCGGTGCGGGGCCTAGCTACTCCTACACATACCCACCTCACACTGTCCCCCTTCCTGCGGTGCGAGGCCTAGCTACTCCTACACATACCCGGCTCATACTGCCCCCCTCCTGCAGTGCGAGGCCTAGCTACTCCTACACATACCCACCTCACACTGTCCCCCCTCCTGCGGTGCGGGGCCTAGCTACTCCTACACATACCCACCTCACACTGTCCCCTCTCCTGTGGTGCGAGGCCTAGCTACTCCTACACATACCCACCTCACACTGTCCCCCCTCCTGCTGTGCGAGGCCTAGCTACTCCTACACATACCCACCTCACACTGTCCCCCCTCCTGCAGTGCGGGGCCTAGCTACTCCTACACATACCCACCTCACACTGTCCCCCTTCCTGCGGTGCAAGGCCTAGCTACTCCTACACATACCCACCTCACACTGTCCCCCCTCCTGCGGTGCGAGGCCTAGCTACTCCTACACATACCCACCTCACACTGTCCCCCCTCCTGCGGTGCGAGGCCTAGCTACTCCTACACATACCCACCTCACACTGTCCCCCCTCCTGCGGTGCGAGGCCTAGCTACTCCTACACATACCCACCTCACACTGTCCCCCCTCCAGTTGTGCGAGGCCTAGCTACTCCTCCACATACCCACCTCACACTGTCCCCCCTCCTGCGGTGCAAGGCCTAGCTACTCCTACACATACCTACCTCACACTGTCCCCCTTCCTGCGGTGCGAGGCCTAGCTACTCCTACATATACCCACCTCACACTGCCCCCCTCCTGCGGTGCGAGGCCTAGCTACTCCTCCACATACCCACCTCACGCTGTCCCCCCTCCTGCGGTGCAAGGCCTAGCTACTCCTACACATACTCACCTCACACTGCTCCCCTCCTGCGGTGCGAGGCCTAGCTACTCCTCCACATACCCACCTCACGCTGTCCCCCCTCCTGCGGTGCAAGGCCTAGCTACTCCTACACATACCCACCTCACACTGTCCCCCCTCCTGTGGTGCGAGGCCTAGCTACTCCTACACATACCTGCCTCACACTGCCCCCCTCCTGCAGTGTGAGGCCTAGCTACTCCTACACATACTCACCTCACACTGTCCCCCCTCATGTGGTGCAAGGCCTAGCTACTCCTACACATACCCAGCTCACACTGCCCCCCCCCTCCTGCGGTGTGAGGCCTAGCTACTTCTACACATACCCACCTCACACTGTCCCCCCTCATGTGGTGCGAGGCCTAGCTAGTCCTACACATACCCACCTCACACTGTCCCCCCTCCTGCGGTGCGAGGCCTAGCTACTCCTACACATACCTAACTCACACTGTCCCCCTTCCTGCGGTGCGAGGCCTAGCTACTCCTACACATACCCACCTCACACTGCCCCCCTCCTGTTGTGCGAGGCCTAGCTACTCCTACACATACCCACCTCACACTGTCCCCCCTCCTGCGGTGCAAGGCCTAGCTACTCCTACACATACCCACCTCACACTGTCCCCCCTCCTGCGGTGCAAGGCCTAGCTACTCCTACACATACCCACCTCACACTGTCCCCCCTCCTGCGGTGCGGGGCCTAGCTACTCCTACACATACCCACCTCACACTGTCCCCCCTCCTGCGGTGCAAGGCCTAGCTACTCCTACACATACCCACATCACACTACCCCCCCTCCTGCGGTGCGAGGCCTAGCTACTCCTACACATACCCACCTCACACGGTCCCCCCTTCCTGCGGTGCGAGGCCTAGCTACTCCTACACATACCCACCACACACTGCCCCCCTTCCTCTTGTGCGAGGCCTAGCTACTCCTCCACATACCCACCTCACACTGTCCCCCCTCCTGCGGTGCAAGGCCTAGCTACTCCTACACATACCCACCTCACACGGTCCCCCCTTCCTGCGGTGCGAGGTCTAGCTACTCCTCCACATACCCACCTCACACTGTCCCCCCTCCTGCGGTGCGGGGCCTAGCTACTCCTACACATAACCACCTCACACTGTCCCCCTTCCTGCGGTGCGAGGCCTAGCTACTCCTATACATACCCACCTCACACTGTACCCCCCTTCCTGCGGTGCGAGGCCTAGCTACTCCTACACATACCCACCTCAAGCTGTCCCCCCTCCTGCGGTGTGAGGCCTAGCTACTCCTCCACATACTCACCTCACACTGTCCCCCCTCCTGCGGTGTGAGGCCTAGCTACTCCTACACATAACCACCTCACACTGTCCCCCTTCCTGCGGTGCGGGGCCTAGCTACTCCTACACATAACCACCTCACACTGTCCCCCTTCCTGCGGTGCGAGGCCTTGCTACTCCTATACATACCCACCTCACACTGTACCCCCCTTCCTGCGGTGCGAGGCCTAGCTACTCCTCCACATACCCACCTCACACTATCCCCCCTCCTGCTGTGTGAGGCCTAGCTACTCCTCCACATACTCACCTCACACTGTCCCCCCTCCTGCGGTGCGAGGCCTAGCTACTCCTACACATACCCGCCTCACACTGCCCCCCTCCTGCTGTGCGAGGCCTAGCTACTCCTACACATACCCACCTCACACTGCCCCCCTCCTGCGGTGTGAGGCCTAGCTACTTCTTCACATACCCACCTCACACTGTCCCCCCTCCTGCTGTGTGAGGCCTAGCTACTCCTCCACATACTCACCTCACACTGTCCCCCCTCCTGCGGTGCGAGGCCTAGCTACTCCTACACATACCCGCCTCACACTGCCCCCCTCCTGCTGTGCGAGGCCTAGCTACTCCTACACATACCCGCCTCACACTGCCCCCCTCCTGCTGTGCGAGGCCTAGCTACTCCTACACATACCCACCTCACACTGCCCCCCTCCTGCTGTGCGAGGCCTAGCTACTCCTATAACTACCCACCTCACACTGTCCCCCCCTCCTGCGGTGCGAGGCCTAGCTACTCCTACACATACCCACCTCACGCTGTTCCCCCTTCCTGCGGTGCAAGGCCTAGCTACTCCTACACATACCCACCTCACGCTGTCCCCCCTTCCTGCGGTGCAAGGCCTAGATACTCCTACACATACCCACCTCACGCTGTCCCCCCTTCCTGCGGTGCGAGGCCAAGCTACTCCTACACATACCCACCTCACGCTGTCCCCCCTTCCTGCGGTGCGAGGCTAAGCTACTCCTACACATACCCACCTCACTGTCCCCCCTCCTGCGGTGCTGGGCCTAGCTACTCCGACACATACCCACCTCACACTGTCCCCCCTCCTGCGGTGCGGGGCCTAGCTACTTCTACACATACCCGCCTCACACTGTCCCCCCTTCTTGCGGTGCGAGGCCAAACTACTCCTACACATACTCACCTCACGCTGTCCCCCCTTTCTGCGGTGCGAGGCCTAGCTACTCCTATACATACCCACCTCACGCTGTCCCCCCTTCCTGTGGTGCGAGGCCTAGCTACTCCTACACATACCCACCTCACACTGCCCCCCCTGCGGTGCGAGGCCTAGCTACTCCTACACATACTTGCCTCACACTGCCCCCCTCCTGCTGTGCGAGGCCTAGCTACTCCTATACATACCCACCTCACGCTGTCCCCCCTTCCTGTGGTGCGAGGCCTAGCTACTCCTACACATACCCACCTCACACTGCCCCCCCTGCGGTGCGAGGCCTAGCTACTCCTACACATTCACTCCTCACACTGCCCACCTCCTGCGGTGCGGGCCTAGCTACTCCTACACATACCCACCTCACTGTCCCCCCTCCTGCGGTGCTGGGCCTAGGTACTCCTACACATACCCTCCTCACACTGCCCACCTCCTGCGGTGCGGGCCTAGCTACTCCTACACATACCCACCTCACTGTCCCCCTTCCTGCGGTGCGAGGCCTAGCTACTCCTACACATACCTACCTCACACTGCCCCCCCTGCGGTGCGAGGCCTAGCTACTCCTACACATACTTGCCTCACACTGCCCCCCCTCCTGCTGTGCGAGGCCTAGCTACTCCTACACATACCCACCTCACACTGCCCCCCCTGCGGTGCGAGGCCTAGCTACTCCTACACATACCCTCCTCACACTGCCCACCTCCTGCGGTGCATGCCTAGCTACTCCTACACATACCCACCTCACTGTCCCCCCTCCTGCGGTGCTGGGCCTAGATACTCCTACACATACCCTCCTCACACTACCCACCTCCTGCGGTGCGGGCCTAGCTACTCCTACACATACCCACCTCACTGTCCCCCTTCATGCGGTGCGAGGCCTAGCTACTCCTACACATACCCACCTCACACGGTCCCCCCTTCCTGCGATGCGAGGCCTGGCTACTCCTACACATACTCACCTCACGCTGCCCCCCTTCCTCTTGTGCGAGGCCTAGCTACTCCTACACATACCCACCTCACACTGTCCACCTCCTGCGGTGCGAGGCCTAGCTACTCCTACACATACCCACCTCACACGGTCCCCCTTCCTGCGGTGCGAGGCCTAGCTACTCCTACACACACCCACCTCACACTGTCCCCCCTTCCTGCTGTGCGAGGCCTAGCTACTCCTACACATACCCACCTCACACGGTCCCCCCTTCCTGCGGTGCGAGGCCTAGCTACTCCTACACATACCCACCTCACACGGTCCCCCCTTCCTGCGGTGCGAGGCCTAGCTACTCCTACACATACCTACCTCATGCTGTCCCCCCTTCCTGCGGTGCGAGGCGTAGCTACTCCGACACATACCCACCTCACACGGTCCCCCCCTCCTTCGGTGCGAGGCCTAGCTACTCCTCCACATACCCACCTCACGCTGTCCCCCCCTCCTGCAGTGTGAGGCCTAGCTACTCCTACACATACTCACCTCACACTGTCACCCCCTCCTGCAGTGCGAGGCCTAGCTACTCCTACACATACCCACCTCACACTGTCCCCCCTCCTGCGGTGCGAGGCCTAGCTACTCCTACACACACCCACCTCACACTGCACACCTCCTGCGGTGCAAGGCCTAGCTACTCTTACACATACCTATCTCACACTGTCCCCCTTCCTGCGGTGCGAGGCCTAGCTACTCCTACACACACCCACCTCACACTATCCCCCCTGCGGTGCGGGGCCTAGCTACTCCTACACATACCCACCTCACGCTGTCACCCCCTCCTGCAGTGCGAGGCCTAGATACTCCTACACATACCCACCTCACGCTGTCCCCCCCTCCTGCAGTGTGAGGCCTAGCTACTCCTACACATACTCACCTCACACTGTCACCCCCTCCTGCAGTGCGAGGCCTAGCTACTCCTACACATACCCACCTCACACTGTCCCCCCTCCTGCGGTGCGAGGCCTAGCTACTCCTACACACACCCACCTCACACTGCACACATCCTGCGGTGCAAGGCCTAGCTACTCTTACACATACCTATCTCACACTGTCCCCCTTCCTGCGGTGCGAGGCCTAGCTACTCCTACACACACCCACCTCACACTATCCCCCCTGCGGTGCGGGGCCTAGCTACTCCTACACATACCCACCTCACGCTGTCCCCCCCTCATGCGGTGTGAGGCCTAGCTACTCCTACACATACCCACCTCACACTGCCCCCCTCCTGCTGTGCGAGGCCTAGCTACTCCTACACATACCCACCTCACACTGTCCCCCCTCCTGCGGTGCAAGGCCTAGCTACTCCTACACATACCTACCTCACACTGTCCCCCCTCCTGCGGTGCGGGGCCTAGCTACTCCTACACATACCCACCTCACACTGTCCCCCCTCCTGCGGTGCGGGGCCTAGCTACTCCTACACATACCCACCTCACACTGTCCCCCCTCCTGCGGTGCGGGGCCTAGCTACTCCTACACATACCCACCTCACACTGTCCCCCTTCCTGCGGTGCGAGGCCTAGCTACTCCTACACATACCCACCTCACACTGTCCCCCCTCCTGCGGTGCGAGGCCTAGCTACTCCTACACATACCCACCTCACACTGTCCCCCCTCCTGCGGTGCGAGGCCTAGCTACTCCTACACATACCCAGCTCACACTGTCCCCCTTCCTGCGGTGCGAGACCTAGCTACTCCTACACATACTCACCTCACGCTGCCCCCCCTCCTGCAGTGCGAGACCTAGCTACACCTACACACACTCACCTCACACTACCCCCCCCCTCCTGCGGTGTGAGGCCTAGCTACTCCTACACATACCCACCACACACTGCCCCCCTCCTGCTGTGCGAGGCCTAGCTACTCCTACACATACCCACCTCACACTGTCCCCCCTCCTGCGGTGCGGGGCCTAGCTACTCCTACACATACCCACCTCACACTGTCCCCCCTCCTGCGGTGCGGGGCCTAGCTACTCCTACACATACCCACCTCACACTGTCCCCCCTCCTGCGGTGCGGGGCCTAGCTACTCCTACACATACCCACCTCACACTGTCCCCCCTCCTGCGGTGCGGGGCCTAGCTACTCCTACACATACCCACCTCACACTGTCCCCCCTCCTGCGGTGCGGGGCCTAGCTACTCCTACACATACCCACCTCACACTGTCCCCCCTCCTGCGGTGCGGGGCCTAGCTACTCCTACACATACCCACCTCACACTGTCCCCCTTCCTGCGGTGCGAGGCCTAGCTACTCCTACACATACCCGGCTCATACTGCCCCCCTCCTGCAGTGCGAGGCCTAGCTACTCCTACACATACCCACCTCACACTGTCCCCCCTCCTGCGGTGCGGGGCCTAGCTACTCCTACACATACCCACCTCACACTGTCCCCTCTCCTGTGGTGTGAGGCCTAGCTACTCCTACACATACCCACCTCACACTGTCCCCCCTCCTGCTGTGCGAGGCCTAGCTACTCCTACACATACCCACCTCACACTGTCCCCCCTCCTGCAGTGCGGGGCCTAGCTACTCCTACACATACCCACCTCACACTGTCCCCCTTCCTGCGGTGCAAGGCCTAGCTACTCCTACACATACCCACCTCACACTGTCCCCCCTCCTGCGGTGCGAGGCCTAGCTACTCCTACACATACCCACCTCACACTGTCCCCCCTCCTGCGGTGCGAGGCCTAGCTACTCCTACACATACCCACCTCACACGGTCCCCCCTTCCTGCGATGCGAGGCCTAGCTACTCCTACACATACCCACCTCACACGGTCCCCCCTTCCTGCGATGCGAGGCCTAGCTACTCCTACACATACCCACCTCACGCTGTTCCCCCTTCCTGCGGTGCAAGGCCTAGCTACTCCTACACATACTCACCTCACGCTGCCCCCCTTCCTCTTGTGCGAGGCCTAGCTACTCCTACACATACCCACCTCACACGGTCCCCCTTCCTGCGGTGCGAGGCCTAGCTACTCCTACACACACCCACCTCACGCTGCCCCCCCTTCCTGCTGTGCGAGGCCTAGCTACTCCTACACATACCCACCTCACACGGTCCCCCCTTCCTGCGGTGCGAGGCCTAGCTACTCCTACACATACCTACCTCATGCTGTCCCCCCTTCCTGCTGTGCGAGGCCTAGCTACTCCGACACATACCCACCTCACACGGTCCCCCCCTCCTTCGGTGCGAGGCCTAGCTACTCCTCCACATACTCACCTCACGCTGTCCCCCCCTCCTGCAGTGTGAGGCCTAGCTACTCCTACACATACTCACCTCACGCTGTCCCCCCCTCCTGCAGTGCGAGGCCTAGCTACTCCTCCACATACTCACCTCACGCTGTCCCCCCCTCCTGCAGTGTGAGGCCTAGCTACTCCTACACATACCCACCTCACACTGTCCCCCCTCCTGCGGTGCGAGGCCTAGCTACTCCTACACACACCCACCTCACACTGCACACCTCCTGCGGTGCAAGGCCTAGCTACTCTTACACATACCTACCTCACACTGTCCCCCTTCCTGCGGTGCGAGGCCTAGCTACTCCTACACACACCCACCTCACACTATCCCCCCTGCGGTGCGGGGCCTAGCTACTCCTACACATACCCACCTCACACTGCCCCCCTCCTGCTGTGCGAGGCCTAGCTACTCCTACACATACCTACCTCACACTGTCCCCCCTCCTGCGGTGCAAGGCCTAGCTACTACTACACATACCCGCCTCACACTGTCCCCCCTCCTGCGGTGCGAGGCCTAGCTACTCCTACACATACCCACCTCACACTGTCCCCCCTCCTGCGGTGCGGGGCCTAGCTACTCCTACACATACCCACCTCACACTGTCCCCCCTCCTGCGGTGCGAGGCCTAGCTACTCCTACACATACCCACCTCACTGTCCCCCCTCCTGCGGTGCGAGGCCTAGCTACTCCTACACATACCCACCTCACTGTCCCCCCTCCTGCGGTGCGAGGCCTAGCTACTCCTACACATACCCAGCTCACACTGCTCCCCCCTCCTGCGGTGTGAGGCCTAGCTACTCCTACACATACCCACCTCACACTGCTCCCCCCTCCTGCGGTGTGAGGCCTAGCTACTCCTACACATACCCAGCTCACACTGCTCCCCCCTCCTGCGGTGTGAGGCCTAGCTACTCCTACACACACTCACCTCACACTACCCCCCCCTCCTGCGGTGTGAGGCCTAGCTACTACTACACATACCCACCTCACACTGTCCCCCCTCCTGCGGTGCGGGGCCTAGCTACTCCTACACATACCCACCTCACACGGTCCCCCCCTCCTTCGGTGCGAGGCCTAGCTACTCCTACACATACCCACCTCACACTGCCCCCCTCCTGCTGTGCGAGGCCTAGCTACTCCTACACATACTCACCTCACACTGCCCCCCTCCTGTGGTGCGAGGCCTAGCTACTCCTACACATACCCACCTCACACTGCCCCCCTCCTGCTGTGGGAGGCCTAGATACTCCTCCACATACTCACCTCACACTGTCCCCCCTCATGTGGTGCGAGGCCTAGCTACTCCTACACATACCCACCTCACACTGCCCCCCTCCTGCGGGGCGAGGCCTAGCTACTCCTACACATACCCACCTCACTGTCCCCCCTCCTGCGGTGCGAGGCCTAGCTACTCCTACACACACTCACCTCACACTGCCCCCTTCCTGCGGTGCGGGGCCTAGCTACTCCTACACACACTCACCTCACACTGCTCCCCCCTCCTGCGGTGCAAGGCCTAGCTACTCCTACACATACCCACCTCACACTGTCCCCCCTCCTGCGGTACGAGGCCTAGCTACTCCTACACATACCCACCTCACACGGTCCCCCCCTCCTGCGGTGCGAGGCCTAGCTACTCCTACACATACCCACCTCACACTGCTCCCCCCTCCTGCGGTACGAGGCCTAGCTACTCCTACACATACCCACCTCACACGGTCCCCCCCTCCTGCGGTGCGAGGCCTAGCTACTCCTACACATACCCACCTCACACTGCTCCCCCCTCCTGCGGTGCAAGGCCTAGCTACTCCTACACATACCCGCCTCACACTGTCACCCCCTCCTGCAGTGCGAGGCCTAGCTACTCCTACACACACTCACCTCACACTGCCCCCCTCCTGCGGTGCGAGGCCTAGCTACTCCTACACATACCCACCTCACGCTGTCCCCCCTCCTACGGTGCGAGGCCTAGATACTCCTACACATACCCGCCTCACACGGTCCCCCCTTCCTCCGGTGCGAGGCCTAGCTACTCCTACACATACCCACCTCACACTGTCCCCCCTCCTGCGGTGCGGGGCCTAGCTACTCCTACACACACCCACCTCATACTGCCCCCCTCCTGCGGGGCGAGGCCTAGCTACTCCTACACATACCCACCTCACGCTGCCCCCCCCTCCTGCTGTGCGAGGCCTAGCTACTCCTACACACACTCACCTCACACTGCCCCCCTCCTGCGGTGCGAGGCCTAGCTACTCCTACACACACCCACCTCACACTGTCCCCCCTTCCTGCGGTGCGAGGCCTAGCTACTCCTACACATACCCTCCTCACACTGCCCACCTCCTGTGGTGCGAGGCCTAGCTACTCCTACACATACCCAGCTCACACTGTCCCCCTTCCTGCGGTGCGAGGCCTAGCTACTCCTACACATACCCTCCTCACACTGCCCACCTCCTGTGGTGCGAGGCCTAGCTACTCCTACACACACCCACCTCACACTGTCCCCCCTTCCTGCGGTGCGAGGCCTAGCTACTCCTACACATACCCACCTTACACTGCCCACCTCCTGCGGTGCGAGGCCTAGCTACTCCTACACATACCCTCCTCACACTGCCCCCCCTCTTGCGGTGCGAGGCCTAGATACTCCTACACATACCCACCTCACACTGTCCCCCCCTCCTGCGGTGCGAGGCCTAGCTACTCCTACACATACCCTCCTCACACTGTCCCCCCTTCCTGTGGTGCGAGGCCTAGCTACTCCTACACACACCCACCTCACACTGCCCCCCTCCTGCTGTGCGAGGCCTAGCTACTCCTACACATACCCACCTTACACTGCCCACCTCCTGCGGTGCGAGGCCTAGCTACTCCTACACATACCCACCTCACACTGCCCCCCTCCTGCGGTGCGAGGCCTAGCTACTCCTACACATACCCACCTCACACTGTCCCCCCTCCTGCGGTGCGGGGCCTAGCTACTCCTACACATACCCTCCTCACACTGCCCCCCCTCTTGCGGTGCGAGGCCTAGCTACTCCTACACATACCCACCTCACACTGTCCCCCCTCCTGCGGTGCGGGGCCTAGCTACTCCTACACATACCCTCCTCACACTGCCCCCCCTCTTGCGGTGCGAGGCCTAGATACTCCTACACATACCCACCTCACACTGTCCCCCCCTCCTGCGGTGCGGGGCCTAGCTACTCCTACACATACCCTCCTCACACTGTCCCCCCTTCCTGTGGTGCGAGGCCTAGCTACTCCTACACATACCCACCTTACACTGCCCACCTCCTGCGGTGCGAGGCCTAGCTACTCCTACACATACCCTCCTCACACTGCCCCCCCTCTTGCGGTGCGAGGCCTAGCTCCTCCTACACATACCCACCTCACGCTGTCCCCCCTCCTGCGGTGCGGGGCCTAGCTACTCCTACACATACCCACCTCACACTGCCCCCTTCCTGCGGTGCGAGTCCTAGCTACTCCTACACATACCCAGCTCACACTGCCCCCCCCTGCGGTGCGGGGCCTAGCTACTCCTACACATACCCACCTCACACTATCCCCCCTCCTGCTGTGCGAGGCCTAGCTACTCCTCCACATACCCGGCTCACACTGTCCCCCCTCCTGCAGTGCGAGGCCTAGCTACTCCTACACATACCCACCTCACGCTGTCCCCCCTCCTGCTGTGCGAGGCCTCCACAGGGCGTTATAGCGCCGACTGTCACGCAGTCATGCGAGGCCTCCCAGCACAACCCACACACAGCTCGGCCCTTCCTGTCTGGGCCTCCTCCGGCGGTGCGGGCCCCGCTCTTCGGGCCCACCCCCTCACACTAGCAGTAGTCTCCTGCAGGGCTGGGCCTAGCTCCTCGTTCACATGTTCACGTCACACTAGGCACCTGCTCCAGCGCTGCGAGGCCTCGCTCATCCTTCACATACTCAGGTATGTTTGGGGTGTTAATTGATCAAAATTCACCCTGAGGGTCCCAAAGAGAAGGGAGCCCAAGACAACATAGTAAGTGGACAACCTGTGATCCCTGAAAGCTGACATATATTGATTCCTTGTATTTCTCTTTTGGACTCACAGTGTGTCTTCACTTGTGAATCCTGGCTGCCTACATTCACACAATGTGCTCTTAGGCACCCTTTTCTATGGGATCCGTAGTGTGAATTTGGATCCCTTAACACCCTAAAAGAAACTTTGGCTCCTCTTAAAAGACTTAACGAAGGAATTCACTTGTATATCCTGAAAATCCACAGACATACCTTGTGCTCCTCTGCAACTTCTTCCTGTGTGGAACCTACAATGTCTTTACTTGGGACCCTGAACCTCCACACACAGACCTTGTCGCGCCTTCTCTTTGAGTGCAATATGATGTGTAAACAGCGTCACATACATAATGCTCTTCAGCCGCCTCCTATATAGAGCCACGCGGTGCCTCGTGATCCCTCGAAATCCACAAACTTTCATTGTTTCTGCAGACGCTTCTATAGGACACACAGGGTGACCTGTGACCCCTGAACATTTGTACACACAGGGTCTGTGCTCAGGCTGCCCCTTGATGTGAAGCCCCGAGTGACCTCTGGTCTCTGAATACCCACTGACACACCTTGTGCTCTTCTGCTGTCCTTCCAAAACACAAACACAAACACATACACACACACACACACATACAACATATACACCTTTGCAGGCTCCTCAGCAGGGTTAATATTGTGAGTTTGTGGTGCCTGAATACCCACAGACGTACCTTGTGCTCTTCGGCAGCCTCGTCTATTGGACTTGCTGAATGAGTTTTGTGCTCCTTGGACTCCCGGCAGACCCAGCATATCATCCTCTGATCCTCTGCACAGAACAGCCTCAGTTTCTCTTCATGTTTCTCGCATAGATTCTTCTCCGAGGGCTTCACGGGGGGCAGATGAAGCTGTTTTAACTTTTCCACCATGTTCCCCACTAGTCTGTTTGGTCGAAGGTTTTTCCCTGAAGATGTCTCCCTGCACTCAGGACAGGGGAAGTTTCCATCTCTTCCCTCCCAGCTCGCGGTGATGCAGGAGCGGCAGAAGTTGTGTCCACACTCGGTCATCACCGGATCAGTGAAATATTCCAAACAGATGGAACACGTGGCCTCTTCCTGGAGGTTCCCGAGCTGAGCTGCCGCCGCCATGATGCAGAAACGCAGGAAGTGAAGGTAAGTTTCAGTTTCTCTCTGTGTGTGCAGTGGGTGCGTCTGTGTGTCTGCTCCTCCCTGTGTGCAGTGGGTGTGTCTGTGTGTCTGCTCCTCCCTGTGTGCAGTGGGTGTGTCTGTGCGTCTGTCCCTCCCTGTGTGCAGTGGGTGTGTCTGTGTGTCTGCTCCTCCCTGTGTGCAGTGGGTGTGTCTGTGCGTCTGTCCCTCCCTGTGTGCAGTGGGTGTGTCTGTGTGTCTGCTCCTCCCTGTGTGCAGTGGGTGTGTCTGTGCGTCTGTCCCTCCCTGTGTGCAGTGGGTGTGTCTGTGCGTCTGTCCCTCCCTGTGTGCAGTGGGTGTGTCTGTGTG
This sequence comes from Lissotriton helveticus, assembly GCF_964261635.1. Taxonomy (NCBI): domain Eukaryota; kingdom Metazoa; phylum Chordata; class Amphibia; order Caudata; family Salamandridae; genus Lissotriton; species Lissotriton helveticus. Next base: position 26,477,196 of record NC_136065.1, read on the forward strand.
TCTGTCCCTCCCTGTGTGCAGTGGGTGTGTCTGTGCGTCTGTCCCTCCCTGTGTGCAGTGGGTGTGTCTGTGCGTCTGTCCCTCTCTGTGTGCAGTGGGTGTGTCTGTGCGTCTGTCCCTCCCTGTGTGCAGTGGGTGTGTCTGTGTGTCTGTCCCTCTATGCGCGCTTGGTCTTCCTGGTTCATGTTACAGGCACAGAACAGGACTGACTCCTCTGTTCCTACTGTCTCCTGTGCTTTTCCTGTACGTTTTTCCCCCTTCTCAGCCCAACATACGAGTTGCTGCCTGGGCTGCTCCTGTAAGAAGATCAAGAAACAAACTTCTCGCCTGAACCTCTGTACGCGTGTGTAAATACAACACACAGTCTGGCGTCTGGGGGCTTCGAAGCAGTCAGGGGCGTGTCACGCACAACGAGTGAGCGAGAGGCGGGGCCGTGCGTGATCCTCTGAATTAGATCCGGCATCGGGGGCTGCTCGTGTGCCGAGGGGGCCGCACACTCGACTCGTTATCACAGGAGCCGCGGCCGGTCGGACCCCTCAGCTGAGGAAGGAATCTGCCCCAAACCTAAACCAGGAAGAATCTGCCCCAAACCTAAACCAGGAGCAACGCGGACCGAGGGTCAGACTTCAGCCGAGTCTAGACCGGGCAATGCGGGTTGAAACTCTGGCAGATCAAAGACACTTTATTGGATAACAAGGACAGAGAGCGCCCGAGCTGACTCTACTCTGAGCTAACAAGGACAGAGAGCGCCCGAGCTGACTCTACTCTGAGCTAACAAGGACAGAGAGAGCGCCTCGACTGACTCTACTCTGAGCTATTAAAGCAGACGTAGCGCCCAGAAGAATCCATCACCGGATGCACAGACACTCCCGGGGAGTTTAGATATACAGACAGGTTTGAAGGTGAATACAATGGGGCTATCCACACCCACCAGCCCAAGGAGTCAAGAGAGGGCTTTAGGCCCCTTTATAATTCAACACACCCTCCCGAAAGGCGCCAGGAACACCCTCTTGCTTCCCTTTCATTTGCCCAATCATGGAGCTATTGGCACAAAAAGTGACACACACAAAACACTTCACAGACGAGGTGATTCCTTTCCTGGCTAACCAGGCCAGCGCTCCCGGGCCAATGAAAAGGCGCCTCTCTCGGTCCGAAGGTTCAAGCTGCGCCCGCAGAAGACTCAAACCCTCAACCTCTCGGTGTCGAGGGGGCGCCAGGCACACTGCGCTCTCTTTCTATCCGTCTTTAACCCCAAACACACAGACCCCGGGATTCATATACCGAGTACACTCTCAACTCCAGCCGGGCTAATTACCAAACGTCACTAACGCAAAGACTGTAGGGTTGGGGCGGATTGCAGCCACTAAATGACTAAGCTCCCAATGATTGTATATTTATTCCAAACACTCCCACCGCAGCAGGTGCTGCGACCCTCTCAGCCTTACAGAAAGGAAGGAACGATCTTATTTGGGGAAACAAGAAGCCTGACATTATCTTAACAACACTCACTGGGCGTGGTTTGGGGGTTCATAACCTGGTGGAATAGAGTCAGGCAGCAGAGCCGGCTCCATGGGCTAATGTCCGAGAGAAGAGACGGAGAAACACTGGGGCTTCAGGGGCCAACAAGAGGCGGGGACACATCTGGCCACTTCCCTGGCTACTCAGGGTCAATGACCTCGAGGCCTCTCCTCAGCGCCAGGTTCTATGGCGACACCGCTGGTCTGGGATTCACCTGCAGTAAAAACAGGCTCACGACATTCCCCTCGCCACTTACCCCAAAATATCCAATCCAGAATTGACCCCCGACCTCAAAGGTACCCCCTCGAGGCAATAGGCAGGCTGTAAAGATACAGGCGAGGAGGGGGCTCTGGAGGAGATATGCTCCTCTGATGAACTGAGGAGGGCGCGGGGTCTACAGGAATCGAACAGATGCACACAGGTGCAACCTTGGATTTCAAGAGTGGCAATACAACAACCGCCTGTAGGTTATTGACACCACTGCTGCTTCCAAGACCAATGATCAGAATATCACAGATCTATACCCACAATTCCAAGCAGCCTCTCCGTGCCCCAGGTACACGGGTCAGACATGATGGAAGGGAGAGTTAGACCAGGCACTTACAGACAACGAATGGAAGGACATTTGGCAAAAGGCGTATTCAATAGCACGCGCCTCGGCAAGCAGAGAAACAATGATGGAATAAGCAGCGCACCGGTGTTACACGCCAGCCAGATAACATATATGGGGCCCAGGGGCGCAACTAGGTCTTAATTTCGGGGGGGGCTAACATGGCAAATGAAGGGGCGTGGCTAATGTTAATCAATGGGGCGGGGCTCAAATGTCAGATAAACGGGATCGATTAATGCTCAGGTCAAGTGGAGAAAACATGCAACCCTAAAATTACCCCCTCCCAACCCAAAACCCATTACCACCCTGAACCCTGAAATCATCCACCTAGAACCCCAAACCCACGCCGATCCCTAAAATTACACCCTTACCCCCCAAAACCCATACCCACCCTGAACCCTAAAATTACCTCTGGCTCCCCAAAACCCATACCCGCACTGATCCCTAAAATTACACCCTTGCCCCCCCAAATCCATTACCACCCTGAACCCCAAAATTACCCCCAGGCACCCCAAAACCCATACCCACCCTGAACCCTAAAATTACCCCCTGGCACCCCAAAACCCATTACCACTCTGGACCCTAAAATCACCCCCTTGAAGCCCAGAAACTCATACCCGCGCTGATCCCTAAAATTACACCCTTGCCCCCCAAACCCATACCCACATTGAACCTTAAAATTACCCCTGGCACCCTAAAACCCATACCCATGCTGAACATTAAATTCTCCCCCTGGCACCCCAAAACCCTGTGGCGTCACTGGGGTTGGTGTCACCCGGTGCGGGTAACTCATGGTGTCACCCCCTCACGACTTACCGCATGGACCACCTCTGTCAGAAATGTACGGCGCTAGGTACTGTCTTACTCCCTCTAGCTCCTTCTCTCTGTCTAGCTCCCTCTCTCTGTCTTACTCCCTCTAGCTCCCTCTGGTTCCCTCTCTCTCTGTCTTACTCCCTCTAGCTCCCTCTCTCTCTCTCTTACTCCCTCTAGCCCCCTCTCTCTTACTCCCTCTAGCTCCCTCTCTCTCTCTCTTACTCCCTCTAGCTCCCTCTCCCTGTCTAGCGCCCTCTAGCTCTCTCTCACTCTGTCTTACTCCCTCTAGATCTCTCTCTCACTCTGTCTTACTCCCTCTAGATCTCTCTCTCTCTCTGTCTTGCTCCCTCTAGCTCCCTCTCTCTCTCTTACTCCCTCTAGCTCCCTCTCTCTGTCTAGCTCCATCTCTCTCTGTCTTACTCCCTCTAGCTCCCTCTGTCTCCCTCTGTCTCCCTCTCCCTTGATCTCCCTAGCTTCCTCTCTCTCTGTCTTACTCCCTCTAGCTCCCTCTCTCTGTCTAGCTCCCTCTAGCTCCCTCTCTCTCTGTCTTACTCCCTCTAGCTCCCTCTCTCTGTCTAGCTCCCTCTAGCTCCCTCTCTCTCTGTATTACTCCCTCTAGCTCCCCTCTCTCTGTCTTACTCCCTCTAGCTCCCTCTCTCTGTCTAGCTCCCTCTAGCTCCCGCTCTCTGTCTTACTCCCTCTGTCTCCCTCTCTCACTGTCTTACTCCCTCTAGCTCCCTCTCTCTGTCTAGCTCCCTCTAGCTCCCTCTCTCTCTGTCTTACTCCCTCTAGCCCCCTCTCTCTGTCTAGCTCCCTCTAGCTCCCTCTCTCTGTCTTACTCCCTCTAGCGCCCTCTCTCTCTGTCTAGCTCCCTCTCCCTCTCTGTCTTGCTCCCTCTAGCTCCCTCTGTCTCCCTCTCTCTCTGTCTTAGTCCCTCTAGCTCCCTCTCTTCCGGTCTTTCTCACTCTAGCTCTCTCGCTCTCTGTCTTACTCCCTCTAGCTCCCTCTCTCTTTCTGTCTTACTCCTTTATCTCCCTCTCTCTCTGTCTTGCTCTCTCTAGCGCCCTCTCTCTGTATTACTCCCTCTAGCTCCCTCTGTCTCCCTCTCTCTCTTACTCCATCTGTCTTCCCTGGATTTGTATAAACAAGAGTGCGATCAACAGGTTGCACTGTAGTGAAAAGCAAGCTGAAATTTGGAACTGGTTCACTGAAAAACTGAAGACTGTGCAAGATACTGAAAAATAGGAAACCATGCACCCTCAGGTGAGCTAGGCTGCTATAGAGTTGCCTTGTGAGCAAAGAAAATTGTAGTCAAGAATTGCAGATCTCCTGCGAGACGCTGGCGAGTGTGAACAGCATGAGGAACAAGCTTGCACAGGGAGCGACAGTAAAGGTGAGAGCAGATGTGAGGCTGCAGTGCAGATTGGTGTCAGCCCATGTGTTGGTGTCACCCGGTGCGGTCCGCACCCCCCGCACCCACCTAGTGACGCCACTGCCAAAACCCATACCCACCCTGAACCCTAAAACTGCCCCCCTGCTCCCCTGACACTCGAAAACCCACACCCACCCTGAAACCTAAAATGTCCCCCCCTCACAAACCCAAAACCCATACCCGCACTGAACCCTAAAATGAACCCCATGGCACCCCAAAACCCATATCAGGACATGCGTGTTCTGTAACTACAGGACACCCTCCTACTTTGCACTCCTTTTTACTTTTCAAACATGGTAACTCCAATTGTGTAAGTATCAAATCATACTGTTTATTTAAACATTCTTTTGTAGCGAGTGTTCATTTGAGAATTGTATTTCATTCATACACATTTACATGTTCATCTTGTCATGACAAGATGAACATGTAAATGTGTATGAATGAAATACAATTCTCAAATGAACACTCGCTACAAAAGAATGTTTAAATAAACAGTATGATTTGATACTTACACAATTGGAGTTACCATGTTTGAAAAGTAAAAAGGAGTGCAAAGTAGGAGGGTGTCCTGTAGTTACAGAACACGCATGTCCTGATATACTACATACCCTAAATGCTCAGTAGGGTACCTACCTATGCACCAACGACTTATGGAAAATTGATTAATTTGAAATACAATTTTGAACAAATGAGTGCAATACCAAACTTTGTTTATTGACCCCAAAACCCATACCCACCCTGAATCCTAAAATTGCCCCCCTGACACCCGAAAACCCATACCCACCCTGAACCCTAAAATTAACTCCATAGCACCCCAAAACCCTTAACCACCCTAAACCTTAAAATTACACCCTGGCACCCCAAAACCCATACCCACCGTGAACCCTAAAATTGCCCCCTGACACCCGAAAACCACACCCACCCTAAACTCTAAAATGTCCACCCCCTCATACCCTAAAACTCATACCTGCCCTGAACCCTAACAACCCCATGGCCCCCTAAAACCCATTACCACCCTAAACCATAAAATTACCCCCTGGCACCCCAATTCCCATACCCACCCTGAACCCTAAAATTACCCCAGGAACCCCAAAATCCATACCCACCCTGAACCCTAAAATTACCCCTGGCACCCCAAAACCCATACCCACGCTGCACCCTAATATTACCCCTGGTTCCCCAAAACCCATACCCACCCTGAAGCCTAAAATTACCCCTGGCACCCCAAAACCCACATCCACCCTGAACGCCTAAATTACCCCCTGGCCCCCATACCAGTCCTGAACCCTAAAATTGCCCCCTGGCACACCAAAACCCATTACTACCCTAAAATTATCCCTGGCACCCTAAAACCCATACCCACTCAGAATCCTACAATTACCCCCTGGCACCCCAATTCGTAACCCACCCTGAACCCTAAAATTACCCACTAGCACCCCAAAAAATGAACACTACAAACTTACACTACATATTCATATTCGGAGGGGACTCTCCTCTTTAGAGAAAGATACATGGCCCTGTTCACCATTTATCTGGTGAGGTGCGCTGTGGATGTGAATTCCCTACAAGTGCATGGACAGCAGGGGGAATGGGATGTCCAGTGCAAGTGAAGCTTTTCATTTGTAAATTAATTCCTTCTGGCGTCATAGCCCAGGGTTTGCGGTCTGTGCACTTGTATGGAATACACATCCATACAAGTGCACAGACAGCAAACCCTGGGATATGACACCAGCAGAAATTCCTTTACAAAGGAAAAGCGTCACCTGCACTGGCCAGCCCTTTCCCCCTGCTGTGTGCATCTTCCCACTCCCACCCCATGCTGAACACATCAAGTGCTTAGGTGAAATCCCTGCCTTCAGGCAAGGATATCACCTCGGCGCTAGTAAAGGAAAACAAGAGGGGGGGGCTGGGGGTTTACTTGATACTGTTCAGAGGCTGGCTGGCTCGGGCTGCCGGGCCTCTCAGAATGCATCAATAACAATGACATTCTCAGCTCCGATGCGCAGTCATCTCAGTGCGTGTCAATTAGCCCGGGCTGAAGAAGACGACGGGGGGGGCTGAAGCCCGGTGAGCCCAATGGGTGTTGCGCGCCTGATGGGGCCCCATTTATGGGATTTTGGCATAGGGCAATGCAGCAAGTCGCCATGCCGCGTTGCCCTACATCAAAGTGAAAGGACACGAGTGCACCATTTTTATTCAATACAGTGCATTCCTGTCTTTTCCCCCTGATGGTGCTATTTCCGCAGCTTAGCATCAATGCAGGCTCCCTTGCATCACGGTGCAGGCAGTGGCGGTTCCTCCGCTATGGCACCCAATACAGTCATGCGCCCTCTCCCATTTCTCCAAGCAGGCTGCCATAAAACCTGCATGGAGAACAGACCCACCCTCCAGCCCCGGCTGAGCGTTGTGTCACGGCACTCAGACCAATTACAATGCTGCATGGCAGCGTTGTGATTCGCTGCGGAAGTATGGAAGCCCTGGGCTTCCTGCTTCTCACAAGAAGCCAGGAATAGGACGGACCGGACACAGGAGATGTGGCCAGCCAGCCGGCCGTTCGGGAGGTAAGTAATCTGTTTGTTTTACACCTATTACCTGTGCCTGCCCCTTCGCCCGCGCCTGCCCCTGCGCCCTCACCCGCCCCAGTGCTGCTTCTAGGTAGCAGCCGCGACTGGGTGCAAGGCTGTATCTGTATTCTTGGCAGGATTGTTTTTGTGCAGGAAGGGACACCTTCTTGCATCAAAACAATCAATGGAGGCGTATCTGTTTTAAATGATAAAGAAAAATTTACCACCAGGCTCCATGCCTGGTCGGTGATCAAAACTCAACCATACCTAGAAGCAGGCTTGCCAAGAATATTGAAAGTTGATTTCATGTGTTTTGGCAAAGCCCCAGGTGAGGAAAATGAATAGCATAAAATATCTACAAAAACTCTCTATAGACTGTGTAACATAGGGGAGGAGAACATTATACACATTACTTGTGTATGCCCGAGACAAATTAACGAAAGAAGAAAAATGCTGAAACATTTTTTAATGAGCGGGAAATCCGCACTTGTAGGCAGGCTGTCATGGCATGTCACCAACATAAGTCAACAGTGAGTCTGCACAAACAAACAAAGTACCCAAATATACAAAATACTAAGGAGAAGTTTACCAGAAACGAGTTCCCATCAGTCCACCATCGAGACCGCCCTTCATCATCTGGGATCTCTTTTGACACATATGACTATTGCTGTTGAAGGTGAAAAAACCTGCACTGGCTGATAACAACCATGTACCAGGAAAAACCACAGCAAATATGTAGATGTGAGAAATGGCGTGTCTGGTGGAGTACTGAATAGCAGTGCAAAGAGAAAATGTGTTGTGAAAAGAAAAAGAAAAGGGGTTCTAAAATTAGGTCGTGATCAGGGACAACAATTTTAATAAACACCGTCACACTCCTAAGTCAATAAAAACAGTGCAAATGAGTGGCATAACAAATAACCACTTAGTAGATATGTAAGGTCGACATGTTTCTGCAGTCTAATAGAGTCTCGAGATCTCCTGCTGCTTCCTCAGGACCATTAGTGCTACTGCTAAATAAGATCAAATGGATCAAACAATAATCCGTCGGTACACCGGTCGTCCCTCTAAGCTCAAGCCCCAAGATTGAGCTTAGAGGGACGACCGGTGTACCGACGGATAGTGCGGTGCATCCACTACCTGAGCTCGCGCCAGGTGAGGTGGGGCTTCTCCTTCTCATCGAGTGGGATGGGAAGATGATTGTACAGTAACCTACACTATCCAGGTGATATGGTTTATTTATTGTTTGATCCATTTGATCTTATTTAGCAGTAGCACTAATGGTCCTGAGGAAGCAGCAGGAGATCTCGAGACTCTATTAGACTGCAGAAACATGTCGACCTTACATATCTACTAAGTGGTTATTTGTTATGCCACTCATTTGAACTGTTTTTATTGACTTAGGAGTGTGACGGTGTTTTTTAAAATTGTTGTCCCTGATCACGACCTAATTTTAGAACCCCTTTTCTTTTTCTTTTCACAACACATTTTCTCTTTGCACTGCTATTCAGTACTCCACCAGACACGCCATTTCTCACATCTACATATTTGCTGTGGTTTTTCCTGGTACATGGTTGTTATCAGCCAGTGCAGGTTTTTTCACCTTCAACAGCAATAGTCATATGTGTCAAAAGAGATCCCAGATGATGAAGGGCGGGCTCGATGGTGGACTGATGGGAACTCGTTTCTGGTAAACTTCTCCTTAGTATTTTGTATATTTGGGTACTTTGTTTGTTTGTGCAGACTCACTGTTGACTTATGTTGGTGTCATTTCTGTTCAGGGGATTCAACAGGTAGAGTCTTTAATATACCCCTGGGACCTTCCCTTTGTGATTAGTTGTCATGGCATGTCTAAAATCTAGAGACCCAGTGATCAACTGTTGTTATACAAAATGTTTAAATATTACCGGGAAAAAACTATTAGATACAGCTGGGCTTTGGCTGGCACATGAGATTGTAAAAAATAAGTGAAGTTTATATTGCAATATTTTGATCATTTATAACCTCATGTCTAATTTCTATGTAACATTGCTAATATCATTGCATTTTTAAAACAGCACAGCACATATGCACTTTAGGGACACAAAATACCTCCAGGTATCAGGAATAGCCAGATAAAAAGATCTTGTTTCCAATAAGTAACGCTGTTCACATTTTACAAACAGTATATGCTTTTATAAAAGCTTCCTTCTTTTTCTACCATTTTGAAAAAATGTTTGATGAAATGTGTTTGATGTGTAATCTTTGTAAATTCATTGTTCTTTTTTTGGTGTTTATTGTGGTTTTAAATAACTATGCATAAATAAATAAATAAACTAAACTCCTTCAGTGTGTTCTGCGGAATCTGACTCCGAGCCTTGGTGCAAACGTGACACAAGGCTCTCATAAATATGCCCCATTGGTGTCCTCCAAAAACAACCCTGTGATGGAGAGGCTGTGGAATCACAGGAGCAGTCACTCACCTGCTGTCACTGTCCCAAGCTGACGAGGGACTGGAAGGAAGTACTTGATGATGTCGACAAATTAATGGCAAAGGAGATATATATGTTTTGTTGGTCCTTCCTAATAAGCTGACTTACCAGCTTCACTCTATCAGGGCAACATGAATTGCCTTGCCCTTGTACTCTGCTAGCCAAATGAGTCTCTCTTATTGGGGGACTGAATCCCTGGTCACAGAGCTTGGCTGCCCCACATCCGGGGCCTGTTAGGGATGGAGACACAGACTATGGCCTTAGAATTGCAAATAAAGAACTTGCAACAATAGGAGTCCCATTTGTCACACTCATCTCCTCAGAAGTCTGAGAACTGACCTGCCCAGTTACTTGCAGGTTCCCCCCATCTTACAGACACCTGGAGAGGCCACAACTATTGGGGAAGAGGGGGCGGAGCACAGAACACTGACGCTGGTTTGTGTGAACAACGCCGCTTTATTGAAACAGGTGCAGATCACATCAAAACCGGGGCCTTTTGCCTTACAAAACTAAAACCTCAATACACAAAAATGCTCACATATGTCAAACTAAACACAGCCCCTAAATGTCTCACCCCTCCCCAACAAAACTTAATTCTGAAAGTCTCTGATTGCAGATCTTCACGTCTTATAGGCACCGGGAGAGGCTGCAACTAATGTAAAGTGGGTCACAGAGCTAAGGCATAGACAGAATTCATGCAATGCGGGGTGAGAGGCTGCAACAAATGTAAACTGGGTCACAGAGCTAAGGCATAGACAGAATTCATGCAATGCGGGGTGAGAGGCTGCAACGAATGTAAACTGGGTCACAGAGCTAAGGCATAGACAGAATTCATGCAATGCGGGGTGAGAGGCTGCAACGAATGTAAACTGGGTCACAGAGCTAAGGCATAGACAGAATTCATGCAATGCGGGGTGAGAGGCTGCAACGAATGTAAACTGGGTCACAGAGCTAAGGCATAGACAGAATTCATGCAATGCGGGGTGAGAGGCTGCAACGAATGTACACTGAGTCACAGTGCTAAGGCATAGACAGAATTCATGCAATGCGGGGTGAGAGGCTGCAACGAATGTAAACTGGGTCACAGAGCTAAGGCATAGACAGAATTCATGCAATGCGGGTGAGAGGCTGCAACGAATGTAAACTGGGTCACAGAGCTAAGGCATAGACAGAATTCATGCAATGCGGGGTGAGAAGCTGCAACTAATGTAAACTGGGTCACAGAGCTAAGGCATAGACAGAATTCATGCAATGCGGGGTGAGAGGCTGCAACGAATGTAAACTGGGTCGCAGAGCTAAGGCATCAGACAGAATTCATGCAATGCGGGTGAGAGTCTGCAACTAATGTAAACTGGGTCACAGAGCTAAGGCATAGACAGAATTCATGCAATGCGGGGTGAGAGGCTGCAACGAATGTAAACTGGGTCACAGAGCTAAGGCATAGACAGAATTCATGCAATGCGGGGTGAGAGGCTGCAACGAATGTACACTGAGTCACAGTGCTAAGGCATAGACAGAATTCATGCAATGCGGGGTGAGAGGCTGCAACGAATGTAAACTGGGTCACAGAGCTAAGGCATAGACAGAATTCATGCAATGCGGGTGAGAGGCTGCAACGAATGTAAACTGGGTCACAGAGCTAAGGCATAGACAGAATTCATGCAATGCGGGGTGAGAGGCTGCAACTAATGTAAACTGGGTCACAGAGCTAAGGCATAGACAGAATTCATGCAATGCGGGGTGAGAGGCTGCAACGAATGTAAACTGGGTCACAGAGCTAAGGCATAGACAGAATTCATGCAATGCGGGGTGAGAGGCTGCAACGAATGTCAACTGGGTCGCAGAGCTAAGGCATCAGACAGAATTCATGCAATGCGGGGTGAGAGGCTGCAACTAATGTAAACTGGGTCACAGAGCTAAGGCATAGACAGAATTCATGCAATGCGGGGTGAGAGGCTGCAACTAATGTAAACTGGGTCACAGAGCTAAGGCATAGACAGAATTCATGCAATGCGGGGTGAGAGGCTGCAACTAATGTAAACTGGGTCGCAGAGCTAAGGCATAGACAGAATTCATGCAATGCGGGTGAGAGGCTGCAACAAATGTAAACTGGGTCACAGAGCTAAGGCATAGACAGAATTCATGCAATGCGGGGTGAGAGGCTGCAACGAATGTAAACTGGGTCACAGAGCTAAGGCATAGACAGAATTCATGCAATGCGGGGTGAGAGGCTGCAACTAATGTAAACTGGGTCGCAGAGCTAAGGCATAGACAGAATTCATGCAATGCGGGGTGAGAGGCTGCAACGAATGTAAACTGGGTCACAGAGCTAAGGCATAGACAGCATTCATGCAATGCGGGGTGAGAGGCTGCAACTAATGTAAACTGGGTCACAGAGCTAAGGCATAGACAGAATTCATGCAATGCGGGGTGAGAGGCTGCAACTAATGTAAACTGGGTCACAGAGCTAAGGCATAGACATAATTCATGCAATGCGGGATGAGAGGCTGCAACTAATGTAAACTGGGTCAGAGAGCTAAGGCATAGACAGAATTCATGCAATGCGGGGTGAGAGGCTGCAACGAATGTAAACTGGGTCACAGAGCTAAGGCATAGACAGAATTCATGCAATGCGGGGTGAGAGGCTGCAACGAATGTAAACTGGGTCAGAGAGCTAAGGCATCAGACAGAATTCATGCAATGCGGGTTGAGAGGCTGCAACGAATGTAAACTGGGTCACAGAGCTAAGGCATAGACAGAATTCATGCAATGCGGGGTGAGAGGCTGCAACGAATGTAAACTGGGTCACAGAGCTAAGGCATAGACAGAATTCATGCAATGCGGGGTGAGAGGCTGCAACGAATGTACACTGAGTCACAGTGCTAAGGCATAGACAGAATTCATGCAATGCGGGGTGAGAGGCTGCAACGAATGTAAACTGGGTCACAGAGCTAAGGCATAGACAGAATTCATGCAATGCGGGGTGAGAGGCTGCAACGAATGTAAACTGGGTCAGAGAGCTAAGGCATCAGACAGAATTCATGCAATGCGGGTTGAGAGGCTGCAACGAATGTAAACTGGGTCACAGAGCTAAGGCATAGACAGAATTCATGCAATGCGGGGTGAGAGGCTGCAACGAATGTAAACTGGGTCACAGAGCTAAGGCATAGACAGAATTCATGCAATGCGGGGTGAGAGGCTGCAACGAATGTAAACTGGGTCACAGAGCTAAGGCATAGACAGAATTCATGCAATGCGGGGTGAGAGGCTGCAACGAATGTACACTGAGTCACAGTGCTAAGGCATAGACAGAATTCATGCAATGCGGGGTGAGAGGCTGCAACGAATGTAAACTGGGTCACAGAGCTAAGGCATAGACAGAATTCATGCAATGCGGGTGAGAGGCTGCAACGAATGTAAACTGGGTCACAGAGCTAAGGCATAGACAGAATTCATGCAATGCGGGGTGAGAGTCTGCAACTAATGTAAACTGGGTCACAGAGCTAAGGCATAGACAGAATTCATGCAATGCGGGGTGAGAGGCTGCAACGAATGTAAACTGGGTCACAGAGCTAAGGCATAGACAGAATTCATGCAATGCGGGGTGAGAGGATGCAACGAATGTAAACTGGGTCACAGAGCTAAGGCATAGACAGAATTCATGCAATGCGGGGTGAGAGGCTGCAACTAATGTAAACTGGGTCACAGAGCTAAGGCATAGACAGAATTCATGCAATGCGGGGTGAGAGGCTGCAACGAATGTAAACTGGGTTGCAGAGCTAAGGCATAGACAGAATTCATGCAATGCGGGGTGAGAGGCTGCAACGAATGTAAACTGGGTCGCAGAGCTAAGGCATCAGACAGAATTCATGCAATGCGGGGTGAGAGGCTGCAACTAATGTAAACTGGGTCACAGAGCTAAGGCATAGACAGAATTCATGCAATGCGGGGTGAGAGGCTGCAACAAATGTAAACTGGGTAACAGAGCTAAGGCATCAGACATAATTCATGCAATGCGGGGTGAGAGGCTGCAACGAATGTAAACTGGGTCACAGAGCTAAGGCATAGACAGAATTCATGCAATGCGGGGTGAGAGGCTGCAACTAATGTAAACTGGGTCACAGAGCTAAGGCATAGACAGAATTCATGCAATGCGGGGTGAGAGGCTGCAACAAATGTAAACTGGGTCGCAGAGCTAAGGCATCAGACAGAATTCATGCAATGCGGGTGAGAGGCTGCAACTAATGTAAACTGGGTCACAGAGCTAAGGCATAGACAGAATTCATGCAATGCGGGGTGAGAGGCTGCAACGAATGTAAACTGGGTCACAGAGCTAAGGCATCAGACAGAATTCATGCAATGCGGGGTGAGAGGCTGCAACGAATGTAAACTGGGTCACAGAGCTAAGGCATAGACAGAATTCATGCAATGCGGGGTGAGAGGCTGCAACGAATGTAAACTGGGTCACAGAGCTAAGGCATAGACAGAATTCATGCAATGCGGGGTGAGAGGCTGCAACTAATGTGAACTGGGTCACAGAGCTAAGGCATCAGACAGAATTCATGCAATGCGGGTGAGAGGCTGCAACTAATGTGAACTGGGTCACAGAGCTAAGGCATAGACAGAATTCATGCAATGCGGGGTGAGAGGCTGCAACTAATGTGAACTGGGTCACAGAGCTAAGGCATCAGACAGAATTCATGCAATGCGGGGTGAGAGGCTGCAACTAATGTGAACTGGGTCACAGAGCTAAGGCATAGACATAATTCATGCAATGCGGGGTGAGAGGCTGCAACGAATGTACACTGAGTCATAGTGCTAAGGCATAGACAGAATTCATGCAATGCGGGGTGAGAGGCTGCAACGAATGTAAACTGGGTCACAGAGCTAAGGCATAGACAGAATTCATGCAATGCGGGTGAGAGGCTGCAACGAATGTAAACTGGGTCACAGAGCTAAGGCATAGACAGAATTCATGCAATGCGGGGTGAGAGGCTGCAACGAATGTACACTGAGTCACAGTGCTAAGGCATAGACAGAATTCATGCAATGCGGGTGAGAGGCTGCAACGAATGTAAACTGGGTCACAGAGCTAAGGCATAGACATAATTCATGCAATGCGGGGTGAGAGGCTGCAACGAATGTACACTGAGTCACAGTGCTAAGGCATAGACAGAATTCATGCAATGCGGGGTGAGAGGCTGCAACGAATGTAAACTGGGTCACAGAGCTAAGGCATAGACAGAATTCATGCAATGCGGGGTGAGAGGCTGCAACGAATGTACACTGAGTCACAGTGCTAAGGCATAGACAGAATTCATGCAATGCGGGGTGAGAGGCTGCAACGAATGTAAACTGGGTCACAGAGCTAAGGCATAGACAGAATTCATGCAATGCGGGTGAGAGGCTGCAACGAATGTAAACTGGGTCACAGAGCTAAGGCATAGACAGAATTCATGCAATGCGGGGTGAGAGGCTGCAACTAATGTAAACTGGGTCACAGAGCTAAGGCATAGACAGAATTCATGCAATGCGGGGTGAGAGGCTGCAACGAATGTAAACTGGGTCACAGAGCTAAGGCATAGACAGAATTCATGCAATGCGGGGTGAGAGGCTGCAACGAATGTCAACTGGGTCGCAGAGCTAAGGCATCAGACAGAATTCATGCAATGCGGGGTGAGAGGCTGCAACTAATGTAAACTGGGTCACAGAGCTAAGGCATAGACAGAATTCATGCAATGCGGGGTGAGAGGCTGCAACTAATGTAAACTGGGTCGCAGAGCTAAGGCATAGACAGAATTCATGCAATGCGGGGTGAGAGGCTGCAACAAATGTGAACTGGGTCACAGAGCTAAGGCATAGACAGAATTCATGCAATGCGGGTGAGAGTCTGCAACTAATGTAAACTGGGTCACAGAGCTAAGGCATAGACAGAATTCATGCAATGCGGGGTGAGAGGCTGCAACTAATGTAAACTGGGTCGCAGAGCTAAGGCATAGACAGAATTCATGCAATGCGGGTGAGAGGCTGCAACAAATGTAAACTGGGTCACAGAGCTAAGGCATAGACAGAATTCATGCAATGCGGGGTGAGAGGCTGCAACTAATGTAAACTGGGTCACAGAGCTAAGGCATAGACAGAATTCATGCAATGCGGGGTGAGAGGCTGCAACGAATGTACACTGAGTCACAGTGCTAAGGCATAGACAGAATTCATGCAATGCGGGGTGAGAGGCTGCAACTAATGTAAACTGGGTCACAGAGCTAAGGCATAGACAGAATTCATGCAATGCGGGGTGAGAGGCTGCAACGAATGTAAACTGGGTCACAGAGCTAAGGCATGGACAGAATTCATGCAATGCGGGATGAGAGGCTGCAACGAATGTAAACTGGGTCACAGAGCTAAGGCATAGACAGAATTCATGCAATGCGGGGTGAGAGGCTGCAACTAATGTAAACTGGGTCACAGAGCTAAGGCATAGACAGAATTCATGCAATGCGGGGTGAGAGGCTGCAACGAATGTAAACTGGGTCACAGAGCTAAGGCATAGACAGAATTCATGCAATGCGGGGTGAGAGGCTGCAACGAATGTAAACTGGGTCACAGAGCTAAGGCATAGACAGAATTCATGCAATGCGGGGTGAGAGGCTGCAACTAATGTAAACTGGGTCACAGAGCTAAGGCATAGACAGAATTCATGCAATGCGGGGTGAGAGGCTGCAACGAATGTAAACTGGGTCACAGAGCTAAGGCATCAGACAGAATTCATGCAATGCGGGGTGAGAGGCTGCAACTAATGTAAACTGGGTCACAGAGCTAAGGCATAGACAGAATTCATGCAATGCGGGGTGAGAGGCTGCAACTAATGTAAACTGGGTCACAGAGCTAAGGCATAGACAGAATTCATGCAATGCGGGGTGAGAGGCTGCAACGAATGTAAACTGGGTCACAGAGCTAAGGCATAGACAGAATTCATGCAATGCGGGGTGAGAGGCTGCAACGAATGTAAACTGGGTCACAGAGCTAAGGCATAGACAGAATTCATGCAATGCGGGGTGAGAGGCTGCAACTAATGTAAACTGGGTCACAGAGCTAAGGCATAGACAGAATTCATGCAATGCGGGGTGAGAGGCTGCAACGAATGTAAACTGGGTTGCAGAGCTAAGGCATCAGACAGAATTCATGCAATGCGGGGTGAGAGGCTGCAACTAATGTAAACTGGGTCACAGAGCTAAGGCATAGACAGAATTCATGCAATGCGGGGTGAGAGGCTGCAACTAATGTAAACTGGGTCACAGAGCTAAGGCATAGACAGAATTCATGCAATGCGGGGTGAGAGGCTGCAACGAATGTAAACTGGGTCGCAGAGCTAAGGCATCAGACAGAATTCATGCAATGCGGGGTGAGAGGCTGCAACTAATGTAAACTGGGTCACAGAGCTAAGGCATAGACAGAATTCATGCAATGCGGGGTGAGAGGCTGCAACAAATGTAAACTGGGTAACAGAGCTAAGGCATCAGACATAATTCATGCAATGCGGGGTGAGAGGCTGCAACGAATGTAAACTGGGTCACAGAGCTAAGGCATAGACAGAATTCATGCAATGCGGGGTGAGAGGCTGCAACTAATGTAAACTGGGTCACAGAGCTAAGGCATAGACAGAATTCATGCAATGCGGGGTGAGAGGCTGCAACGAATGTAAACTGGGTCGCAGAGCTAAGGCATCAGACAGAATTCATGCAATGCGGGGTGAGAGGCTGCAACTAATGTAAACTGGGTCACAGAGCTAAGGCATAGACAGAATCCATGCAATGCGGGGTGAGAGGCTGCAACTAATGTAAACTGGGTCACAGAGCTAAGGCATAGACAGAATTCATGCAATTGCATTAACTCCATCACGATATGTAAAGCAGATAAAGGTGGTGCGATTGTAGTTTTGGATTCAATATACTACCAAGAATGTCTTCAAGAACATCTACAAAATCCGGATCTATACATGCGCATGAACTCGGATCCTACCATGGTCTTTAAAGAAACACTCACTAAGATCATAAACACAGCCATATCAGCGAATGCCATTAATGAAAGAGACAAAAAATTTCTGATTAAGGATTACCCACAGGTACCATATATGTACCTAGTACCCAAGATCCATAAGAATTTGACACGACCACCATTTAGACCTATTGTGAGTACCACCGACTCTATTCATGCACCTACAGGAGCTTACATCGATAAACACTTACAAGCCAGTGTTAAGGGTATGACCACGTATATACAAGACACTACCGATTTTTTAAATAAACTGCAAAACATTTTGATTCCTGTCAACCAACCCATCATTCTATGTACTATTGACGTAAACGCCTTATATACCTCAATCCCCCACAACTTGGGGTTGGAAGCTTTGGAAAATGCTATAGTACAAACAGAAAAATCTTTGGAACTTCAGGTCTTCATAATGGAGTTAATGCAATTTATTTTACACCACAGTTACTTTCAAACTAACCAAGACCAATACTATCTCCAACTGTCTGGAGTAGCCATGGGCAACTGTGCTGCTCCAGCATATGCTAATCTTTTCATGTATTCCTTTGAAAAACAACACATCCTCCAAAATGCTTCATGGCAACCTTTTCTATGTGCATATTTTCGGTACATAGACGACATCTTCCTTGTGTGGCGAGGAAATGAGATGCAATTGGTCTCGGCCATAAGGGACCTCAACCAAGTGAACGAACGGATACAATTCACCTACACACTGAGCACGACCGAAATCTCATTCTTGGATGTACAAATTCAGATACATGAGAATCAATTCATCACTTCAATTTTCTCCAAAGCCACAGATCGTAATAACTATTTACATTACAAAAGCTTTCACCAACCCAGCCTGAAACGTCACCTACCATACTCACAGTTACTTAGAGCAAAACGCATTGCATCAACGGAAGACCTGCATCTAGAGAATAGTTCCAACATCCTCACCAAGTTCCAGCAACGAGGTTACCCAGAACATATCACACTCATGGCTGAAAATAGAGCCAAAATGAATAATTGTGTAGAACTTCTGAAACCTGCATGCAAAGATCCGCAACAAACAAGTAGACCGTTTTTTGTTTCTAAATATTCTACCCATTCAAGACAAATTAAAAATGTGATTCGCAAACACTGGGTATTACTACAAACTGACGTCGATTTTAACCACATTTTTGAGAGGCACCCTATTTTTGCATACCAACGGACCAAGACTATACAATCTTTTTTGAAACAACCGACCATGATCATGAACACCAGGTTCAAAGGAACAATTCCATGTTACAACTGCAGTCATTGCAACAGTATAATACCTGGATCCACACTAACCCACCCTACCCAAGGAACACCTATCAATCTTGCAGTAAATGCTACATGTGACTCAAGTAACGTGATCTACATGATTAAATGCCCATGCGGCCTCCCATATGTGGGCAAAACTGAACGAAAGATTAAAATCAGGCTCAATGAGCACAGAAGCAACATTCGCACAAAGAATCTAAAATCCAACATAGCGGCTCATTATACCCAACAGTCGCACAACCCCAGTCAAATTAGATTCTTGATCTTGGAAACAGTGGAGAAAAAGCCTCACAAAGATAACAATAAGATCCTGTTACAGCGTGAATTGGTTTGGATATACCGTTTGCAGGCTACTCAGCCTAAAGGACTTAATGATAGACTCGAATTCAGTTGTCACTTGTAAATACATGTACCCATCAACACACATGATTCTATGATCTCTCCAGCAGCTGTGATGACCTTGTTCACCTTTGCTACTTATTCTAATATTTTGATTTTTTCTTGGTTAACTCTATAGAATAGCCTCTTGGGCACTCACATTCATTTACTTTTTGTATCTTAGTAAAACACGTGGCACTCCCATCCCTATTTTTTATCTCTGATTCACATATATATTATCATATATTATTTATTTTACTTGGGCACCGTCAACTTAACATTCGGGACTTTCCCATCAGATACTAAATAGCATCTATACTATTGAGGATTCTAGTGGTACTCTTATCGCTGATTGTCAATATTAAGTTGTGTTCACGATCGTTATACACACCCGGGGAGTCTTTTTTCTATTTTCTTCCACCCTCTGTTACTTATGACCACACAACGCGCATGCGCGGCGTTTTCCGGGTTCGCGGCTATACGGAACCCGATTCTCTCTGTCAGACCGTCTAAGATTGGAACCAGAATACTTTCTACTACGGGTAGGAATACAATACAGGATAGACTTGATTCACACGATGTCATGTACCTCTAATCACCATTTTAATAATCTGGGTCAGCGTACACCGTTGGGGCACTCTGGTTTCTTTTAAAATATGGCAACCATGTTTCGAGCACTGGTTTCTTCCCAAAACTCAGTTTCTTTCACTATTCACGTTGTACGTTGTTTAATACTTGTTTGTCACTTTTAAGCACTTGCACCTATGGGTGATTACGTGAGATACCTGCGGGCTCTTTTATTCTATAACCAGGACTTTGGTGTTGCTTTATTTGCGAGACGTCTGTACTATTTTTTCCCCAATTACGATTCACCTACATCGTCTATATTAGCTTGCACGTACTGCATATTATGCTAAGTACTTTCAGTATATTGTTTTTCTATGAATGTCAATCTTGCTCCTGTAATACAGTATGATACAAATGTCTTCCTATTTAATGGTTATGCTGTTTGCACCCATACAGAAAATCAGTGGCATGCATCCGCACTATGGATTTTGTGGTTTAATGTTCTGGGGTGTCTGTACAATAATGAAGGTGTGGAACTGGCAAAGATTAGGTATATTTTCTGACAGAGGGGAAGGAATGGTAGGACGCACATGCATAGACTTAAGTGGTTGAAAGCTGGATTGGAGACCGTGTTAATTTCAGATTTTAAGGAGGGCTCAGCGTTGAACAAAAAAGGTGTACAATATTGTGGCTGGATCACCGATTCTCAGGCCATTAGAAATGCAAGGAGCTTGGCTAAGAGTCACCAAGAGCAGGATCTCAGTTTCCTCTCAGTTCAAGCCATAGCCTGAGGCTCTGGAGCCATCCACAGTGTTGGGTATAGAAAGCCCATCAGCAGCAGGTGCGATGCTTACATCACAGGGTATGCCCAGACGTGGGTCCCTTGCTCGCTTTGCCACTGGATTGAAGATAGCCTGGCTGATGAGGGTTACCCAAAACCAGTCCCAGGATGCTTGTTTCCGGTTCAGGGAAGACCTGGCTCGGCAGTTCGGGCTGGACTGTTCCCATGAGGCACAGGGTCAGACTGATTTGCATATGGCCATGTCTGACCTGGGGTGGTGGAGTGAGCTGAAGAATAATGATGGATTAAACCCAGATCAGTTGACTGGGGGTGAGTGCTCGCAATGTTCAACACTCCGTCCATCATCCCCTTTGGTTTTGCTTTACATCACATTAAGACACCACAAAGGAACCACCAGGGTATGTTATGTTAATATTTTTTATTCGGCACACAGCTGCTCCAGCGAAGGAGCGTCCTGGCGCCCGACAAGGTAAAACATAACACTACCAACAGAAGAGCAGAGAGGGAACAGCTAAAGGGAGATTAAAATAAAAAAGTTTTGATGGCTTTCCGAAATTGTAAAAGATCCTCCAGCATACGAATCTCAACCGGAAGAGAATTCCAAATGGCCGCAGCCTTCACACGAAAGGATCGGCCCCCGGCACGACACAACTTAAACCGAGGGACCACGGCAAGAGCCTGGCCCAAAGATCGAAGAGAGCGTGCCGGAACATAAAAGGACAGGAGATCAGACAGGATCTGAGGGGAGGTACCTTTCAGGATTTTAAAAGCCAAACATAAAACCTTAAAATGAATCCTCGTCTTCACCGGCAGCCAGTGCAGGGAGCGAAGAACATTGGAAACGGAGCAGCATCTAGGCAAGCCTACTATTGCTCTAGCTGCAGCGTTTTGAACCCACTGCAAACGGGTAATTTCTGCCTGGTTAGCCCCCACCAGGAGAGAACTAGCGTAGTCAAGCCGGGAAATTACCATTGCCTGAATCACCAGCTGCCTGGTCGGGGCATCGAAACATTTTAGGACCGGTCTTAGGCCCCGGAGAACGCCGAAACCGCAGGCCGCAGTTTTTTTGGTATGGGCAACAAAGTTAAGGCTACTGTCCAGCCAGACTCCCAAGTTTTTTAATTCTGAGACCGGAGTAGGGGATGGTCCCAGTTCCGGGGGCCACCAGCTGTCCCCCCAAAGCTCCGCTCTCTTTCCGACAATCATAACCTCGGTCTTTGATGCGTTAAGCTGGAGACAGTGCGCCGTCATCCAGCTGGCCACCGCCTTCAGTCCATTC
This sequence comes from Lissotriton helveticus, assembly GCF_964261635.1. Lineage (NCBI taxonomy): Eukaryota > Metazoa > Chordata > Amphibia > Caudata > Salamandridae > Lissotriton > Lissotriton helveticus. Next base: position 26,498,966 of record NC_136065.1, read on the forward strand.
CGAAACCTGGGGGCATCAACCTCCGCATCCCCGCTGAGAGTAACCGCCAGCTGAGTGTCGTCGGCATACGAGACCATAATTAGACCCCATTGCCTTGCGACCTCAGCCAGCGGTCTCACGTATAGATTAAATAACGTGGGACTCAGCGAGGAACCCTGCGGAACCCCCATGGCCAGGGGATGGAGTTTGGACTGAAAGGGAGGAATGGCCACGCAGAAGGAAAGATCGTCGAGGAAGGAGCGGAACCATTGCAGGGCCTGTCCCCCAACACCAATCTCCTCCAACCGGTGCAGCAGAATGCTGTGAGAGACGGTGTCAAAGGCGGCGCTGAGGTCTAATAATACCAGCGCCGCCGTCTGACCAGCATCCAGCACCGTACGCAGGTGTTCCACCATCGCGAGAAGGGCCGTTTCCGTGCTGTGCCCAGCACGGAAGCCATTCTGCGTGGGATCGAGGGCATCGGCCCGAGCGAGATGTTCTGACAGGGCCAAGTTGACATGAGCCTCTGCCACCTTCGCCGGCCAAGGGAGTAATGAAATCGGGCGGTAGCTCTCGGGTTTCACGGGATCCATCGAGGGTTTCTTAAAAATTGGAGAAACCACCGCCTGCTTCCATTTGATAGGAACCACACCCGAGGTCAGCGAAAGGTTAATCAAGGAACACACCGCGGATCGACCCAGAAAAGACTGGTCTCTAAAAAGAGCTGATCTTACCGGATCCGAGGGAGAGCCAGACTTAATTTGCAAGGCAAGTTTATTAAATCCCTCCGGAAGTAGCGGAGGAAAGCAGTGCAATGTAGTGTGTCCTTGACTACCATCATGAAATCCCGGATCGGGCCCGATACCCGGAAAAGCTTGGTAAATAACTCGAACCTTCTCCAAAAAGAAGGAAGCCAGTGCCTCACAGTGGGAGATGGAACCAACTGCCACGGAGGTGGGCCTTTTCGCCAAAAGATCTTTGACGGCTTTAAATATGGTCTTAGACGGGTTCGAGCTGTTGCGGAATTCCAGTGCATAGAACGCCGCACAAGCTTTACAAATAGCTCGATGATAGGTCTTGACGGAAGCAACGTATGCGGCTTTCATGTCAGCATCATACGTCTTCCGCCAGACTCTCTCCGCCCGTCTACATATCCCCTTCAGGGCACGTAATGCCCCGTCATACCAGGGGCTTGGATCTCTGGTGCTCAGTTTACACGAGACGATGGGAATCAGAGAATCCAGCGCCCTAGCAGTCCATCTACAAAACTGATCATAACCCGCTTCCACGTCATCCAGTGGGCTCAACGGCACTTCCTGCAGAAGCCGGTGCAGGTCTTCCATCCTGAGTTTATTCCAATGACGCTTGACAACCCGCCTGAACGATGGAATGGAAGGGGTCTCCGGCAAAGAATACCGGATGGACACAAGAAAATGGTCCGACCACCCTAATGGAGAGACGGATACAATACTGGCCTCGATCAGATTAGTAAAAAAGGGGTCCAAAATATGGCATCCTACATGGGTGGGTTGTGATACCTGTTGGAAGAGCTGGAGAGCCTCTAAATCAGCTAAGATACTTTTCACAGCCGGGGTGGTGTGACTGTCGAAGTGGAGGTTCAGGTCGCCCATGATAGAAAAGTTAGCACAGCCCATAGCTAATGCGCTGACCGCGTCAGGAAAGGCGTCTCTGAACACTACATTACTACCCGGAGGGCGGTAAACCACCATCCCAGAGAAGGTAAACTGGGGGCTGATTTGGATCTTAAAAGAGGCACTTTCACAGCCATCGATGTAGAGACCTTTCCAGTTACAGGTAAAACAGGACCTAACTATAAGAGCAATACCACCTCCTCTAGTTGGCCGGTTCAGAGTGTAGATAGAATACTCAGGAGGGCAGGCTAAGTTGATAATGGCCACATCCGCATTCTGTAGCCAAGTTTCTGTGATGGCAAATATGTCCTGGGACTCATCCTTAATAAGATCGTGGAAAGCCTGATGGTATTTTACCATGGATCTGGCATTCACGTTCAATACCCTAAGAGTGCGTACAGAGCCCTTACTCCTAGGGGCAGATAAAATGTTCAACTGTTCAAAATGTATGCAAAAATGCTTCCGACTTGGAATCTGTCTGTTGCCATAACTGAATCCCCTCTTCCGATGAGCTACTGATTTACAAATTCCTGAACTAGGGCAGTATCCAATACTTTTTAGGATGAACGGAGGAGTGAGGAGGGGGGGAGAGCATTGTCTCAGTGCAGTCATTGTTACATACACAAAATAACAAAGCCACCTAGGTGAAGAGTTCTCATTCCAAAAAGTGAAAAGAAAGATCTTATTTGACTATAGTACATCCAGGTAAGGATTCCGTCCAAGAAATATTTTAGGGAAGATTTAACAACACTTGCAACAGGGTGGTCACAAAACAGGATGCAAAACCACTCTAAGGGGCCGATTCCGATGTCGGATGGGCTCAGGTCCGTCCGACATCGGTCAGGAGCCGTAACCGGCCGACCTGCTGTCATCGGTTACGACCCTGCTAGTACGATGCTACCGAACCCCGTTCGGTCGCATTCGTATGTTTCACAATGGAAGCATGCCTTCCAAGCGGAATGCATGCCTGCATTGTGTAAAGCAGGGGTGCTGTTCATCCCTGCACCCTGTGGCCGGCACCCCAAGGTGCCAGCCACCCGGTGCAGGGTTCAACAGAGGGGCACCATAGGTGCCTCCAGGCCACCACTTGGCGACCTCGCACCCATGGGGGCCCTGCTGGTAGCCCCCAGAGGCAGTTTCTGACTGCCTTTTCATGCCGGAAACACCAGCATGAAAAGGCAGTCAAAAACTGCCATCGTACTCCCTCGGAATCGGCCCCTAAGTATAGGAAAAGTATTTGCTTTCCAGTGCAAAAGTTGTCTGTAAAGTAACGCAAATAGCTTTTTGCGCTCTTTGCAATATTTTGAGTCAAGGGGACATCCCATTGTGCTACATGGGTGTTCCTACTCTGACACCCATGGTTGTTGACGTAAAGCCCTTCTACTAAAAATGGTAGACACAAAAAATTACCACCTTCTTGAGGCAGAAGCTATCAAGGAGAAATTATTTTATTTCTTCCCCAAATTTTTTGTGCAAGACTTTTTATTACAGTTTTACACCAAAAAGGAGTACAGTTGTTCACCCCTCTTGTGTCCGAGGGTGGGTACAGGCTCAGGAGTTTTGCAAATTGTGTGTACAGAGGTAACGTTAACATTATCACTACATAGCCTTTGCCGTAGACAGTTAATAATAATAATAATAATAATAATCCACATTTGTAAAGCGCACAATCACCCGTAAGGGTCTCTAGGCGCTGGGGGCCGTCGGGAAGATTAAGCGAGCTATTGCCCAGAGTCACATGGTGCTGGGCTAACCTGCCGCCGGAGCCGGGGATCGAACCGTGGTCTCCAGATTCCAGCGTCAGTCGCCCTGGCCGCGGCGCCACACCTCTCACATAGTCACATGTCCCCCCATTGAAACTTTACCCTTCCCCCGCTCACCCCAACTTGCAGACAGTAATCCTGCATTCCTGGTGTGTGTCCTGGCCATCCAGGCCCATGCAGCCCACCAAAGACAGTACTTAGGCGCCCACCCACCCCGTCGACCCCCATTGTCGACCCACTCAGTTAGCTCCCATGGGCGTGCAGTGAAGATGTCCACAAGGGCACAACTACCATCGCTGGTCAAGGCACTGAAGGGATCCCCTCAGTCCCCCAGACACCTTGGAATTGGGGTGTTGGAGCTGTTCTTGATCCCCTTGGATGTTGATCCCCTGGATGCATGGTGTCACAGGCTGCCCTTTAAGGGGAGGGGAGTAGGTTCCATGTAGCAGCGCAGTGACCGCAACCTTCCCCAGAAACAGCCTCATCCAGGACCACAAAGTGGATTCTCCAGAGACTGTTCTTGATCCCATGGGTCAACATATCCATCCTTAGAGTCGAGCCTTGGGCAGCCCAAGGCACAGGGTTGCATCTAGGAGTCTTTCCTCTTGAGTTTGTTGTCTGTCGTCCATCGAGAGCCTCGGGTCCCGCCGCAAACTGGGGGCATCGCCAGGGGAGGCCCAGTTTCCGTAGAGCCTCCGGCGCTGCAGCCCCTACTGGTGCAGTCTCCAACTAATTACAATAAGAGGAAATAACAACCCACCTCCAAATCTATGATCATATCAAGAGTCAAAAATCAAATCCAACAACACAGAAATTCTATATATTTGAAATATCTCCATTACTTTTATTTGTTCCAAATACATAATTTGAAAGCACTAATTTAAGCATCAATACATACAAAAAAAGTATCCTTCTCTCAAACTGTACCATCACACAATCAGACTTCTCACATACTACTCATACCTTTGAAATCATCCTCATTCAAAACAGAGCCTAACTAAAACCCTCGTACAGTCAGCCTTACAGAACACTAAAACCCAAGGTGGAAAGATACGCCCTCACAACAGTGCGCAAATGATTGAAGTTTGAAATTGGTCTAACACAAACCAACATCTATAGGCCAGCTATACATTAGCAGTTTTATTCAAACATCTGTTCAAAATATTTAATACATTTATCTTTTGTATACATCAAATGGAACAATGAAACCCAGAAAGAACAGATTTCCCAATTATTAGTTCAACTTTGATTCGGTGTCTGAATGGCTGAAGCGCAGGTGTTAAACCAATTTCAAACTTGGATCATACGTTCAATGACTTTGCATCTGGATGGTATCCTGCTGAATGAGAAGGTTGTGTTGCAGTGGCTACTTCTTTCATTGTGTTTACTGACCTTTCCCTCAGATGTGAGTACCACGCCTGTCTGGCCCAAGTAGCAGCAACATGGAGCATTATCATTGTTACTCAAGACATCTTCTGCACTACGTACAAAAGTGGTAAAAGTGGGAACCATCCACAGATATTCCTGGCCATTCATACTGAGACAGTGTTTATCAGTAACATTGCTATTTCTTCCAAGAAGTGCGGAAACTGGTGTGCTCTTGTGTTGGTTTTTCTTGGACGGTGACGATGGTGCAAATGTTCTAATTCTATTCAATACTTGTTGGTGAAAGTGTCCCACACCCACTTCCTTCAATTGCTCTGGTAAAACCTCAGCTGGTCCGCGACAAGAATATTGTGTTTGGGTGAATGAAGTATGTGAAATTGTTGATAACAGTCAATAGCACGATCTCCTTCATGGTAGTGTGAATGCAGAATCTGTATCAGTATAAATAAAAGTCTGGGCAGTGAACTCCACGCTGCTCATGGAGTTTTCTGCACTCTGCATTATGCAGAGCTCCCGGAGTTCCGAAAAACTCAGAGCAGAGTTTTTTTCCTCACTCGCATTCGTCAATGTCAAGTTGGCAACCGCAAGCAAGGACAATCCACCTCCCAGAGAGATTTTCCTCGTTCGCGATCGTCGACATCAAGTTGTCGGGAGCAAGCTTGGGAAATCAACCTCCCGGCAAGATTTCTCAACGTGGGTGGTCAGATTTCTCATTGCGAGTGAGAAAATGTCCATTCGTGTTGAGAAAGCTGCAGCTCAAGTAAAAATCTACTCGAGTGGCAGAAAGGAAGCTTGCATGGTGCTGTTCGCGATGTTTGCACAGTGCGGACAAGCATCTGGCACTGAAAATTACAGTGAACGACATTTATCTAATGCACTCCACCGCTTGCGGAGCTTCACGTCTCGCGCCGGAGGTTATTTGTACTTCGCGGAGTTCCGCATAGTGGAACTCTGCCAGGCCTATGAATGCTGATTTGGTTAATAATTGTTGTTTAAACTGCATTTGAAATGTACTTCCTCATTGTACCAGGATGTGCAGGCCTTCTTGTTAGCTAGCAAACAAAAATTAAATCAAATCAGGTGTTTGTTAAGCACGACTTCTCACCCGTAAGGGTCTCAAGGCGCTGGGGGTGTGAGGGGGTTCGCAGGTTCATGTCCATCAAGAAGGGGGTCTGTCAAAGTGCCAGGTTTTGAGGTTTCTTGCGAAGATGGGGAGAAATGTTATCTGTCTAAGGTGGAACAGAAGGTCGTTCCAGGCACTGGCCGCGCGGAAGGAGAAGAAGCGACCTCCTGATCTGGTCTTTCTTGTGTGGGGGGCCATGGCGTAGGAGAGTTTGGCTGATCATAGGGTCCTTTGGGGTGCGTGGAATTTGAGTCAGCTGTTCAGGTATGCTCGTCCAGTATCGTGGAGGGCCTTGTGAGCGTGGGTTAGCATCATGAGGGTGACTCTAGCTTCGATGGGGAGCCAGTGGAGTGTGCGCAGGTCCTGGGGGATGTGGCAGTGGCTATGCAGGTTGAGGACGAGTCTTGTGGCGGCGTTTTGGATGTTCTGTAGCTTGTGGGTGAAGTTTTTGTTTATTCCGGCATAGTGTGCGTTGCCGTAGTCGGGCCTGCTGGTGACCAGGCCTTGAGTGACGGTCTTTTTGTGTTCGCGGGGGATCCATTTGAAGGTATTACGTAGGAGACAGAGGGTGTGGAAGCAGGAGGACGAGACAGAGTTGATCTGGCGGTCCATTTTGAGGTCTGAGTCCAGGATGATTCCCAGGTTGCGTGCGTGGTCCGTGGAGGTAGGCCGGCTTCCGAGGCCCGGGGGCCACCAGGTGTCATTTCATGCATCTGGGTTTGGGCCCATGATGAGTACTTCTGTTTTGTTTGTGTTTAGTTGTAGGCAGCTGTTTTTCATCCATTAGGCGACAGCTTTCATGCCTTCTCGAAGGTTGTGCCTGGCGGTGTTGGGTTCGTTGGATAGGGAGAGGATGAGTTGGGTGTCGTCTGCGTATAACACAATGTTGAGTCTGTATGTTCTGACGATGGTGGCGAGCAGATCCATGTAGACGAAGAGAGAGGGCTGAGGGAGGACCCCTGGGGACTCTGCAGGTGGTAGGTGTAGGGTCTGAGAGGAAAGGGGGGAGTCTAACCTGCTGCGTTCTGCCGGAGAGGAAGGAGCGGATCCAGTCGAGGGCCTTGCCTTGGATCCCTGCGTTGTGGAGTCTGCGTATTAGGGTGCGGTGAGAGACTGTGTCGAACGCCGCTGAGAGGTCGAGGAGGATGAGGGCAGCTGTTTCTCCTTTGTCCAGTAAGGTACGGATGCCGTCTGTTGTGGCAAGATGGGCGATTTCCGTACTGTGGTTTCTTCTGAAGCCGGATTGGGAGGAGTCGAGGATGTTGTGCTCTTCGATGAATGTGGCGAGTTGGCTGTTAATGGCTTTCTCGATGACTTTCACTGGGAACGGGAGCAGGGAGATGGGTCTGCAGTTTTTGAGGTCGGTGGGGTCCTCCGAGGGTTTCTTCAGAAGCGGGTTGATCGCAGCCTGTTTCCAGTCGTCAGGGAACGAGGTGGTTGCCAGGGAGTGGTTGATGGTGTGGCAGAGCATGGGTGCGATGGTGTTGGCGGTTCTGTTGAAAATGTGGTGGGAGCAGTGGTCCGTGGGGACCCCGGAGTGGATTGACTTCATCGTCTTCAATGTGTCTTCGGTGGTGAGGGCTGTCCAGTTGTCGATCGCTGGCTTCAGGGTGTTAGGGGTGGTTGGTGAGGTTTCAGTGCATTGGTTGTCTTTGCCGAAATTGTCGTAGATGCTCTTGATTTTGTGGTGGAAAAAGGTGTTGAGTTTGTCGCAGAGGTGTTGTGAGGGAGGGATGTCGCTGGACTCAGTGGTGGGTTGGGCGAACTCCTTGATGATGTTGAAGAGTTCTTTGCTGTTGTGTGCATGAGTGGAGATTCTGTCTTCAATCACTTTTTTCCTTGTTTTTCTGATGAGTTGGTGGTGGGCGTTGGAGGCAGCTCTGAAGTTGTTGTGTGCTTCTGTGGATTTGGTGTTCCTCCAGGCCTTTTCAAGGTGGTGGCAAGTTGCGCCTGGACTCTTGAAGTTCGGTGGTGAACCATCTAGCATTTTTGGCATTGGTGTTGTTGTTGTTGTTTTTCTTGAGCGGGCTATGGTATTGGTGCTGTCGGAGATCCATCTCTGCAGGTTTCGGGGTGTGGTGTTGGCCTCGTCGTTTTCCGCAATGGTTGGGGTGGAGTTGCTGAGTGATGAGGTTAGCTGGTTGTCGGTGATTCTGATCCAGTTTCTTCGTGGGACCAGGTGCTGGTGTCTATGGATGGTGGGTATTCTGAAGGAGAAGTGGACGCATCAATGGTCAGTCCATGGGAGTTCGGTGGTGTGGCTGAAGGTGATGAAGTTTCCTGTTGTGAAGAGGGGGTCGAGGGTATGTCCTGCTGAGTGCGTGGGTTCGCTCACAATCTGGCGGAGTCCAATGTTGTGGAGGTTTTCCAGGAGGGATGTGGTGCTGGGGTCCAGTTGGTTGTCGAGGTGGAAGTTGAGTTCTCCTAGTAGGGTGTAGTTGGTGGACGCGATGGCATGCGGGGAGATGATGTCTGTGATGGAGTTGGCGAAAGGTCTGCAGGGTCCAGGGGGCGGTAGATGAGGGTTCCACGGAGGGTGGAGGTAGGACTGGCCAGTATCTTGAAGTGAAGGCGTTCCATCAAGTCTGTGGGCTCGTTGGAGAGTGTGTTCAGGCGGAGGGTGGATTTGTGTATGATGGTGATTCCTCCTCCAAGGCGGGTGGGGTGGTCCTTCCTGGAGATCTTGTATCCTTTGGGAATGGCGATGTCCAGTCCCGAGGTGGTGTTGGTCCAGGTTTTGGTAAAGAATGCTACATCTGGGGTAGTGCTGTCGGTGGCATGTTTGTGGAGGGATCGGACGTTGAGGAGGATGCATTGCAGAGTCTTCAGTTCGGTTGTGTTCTTACGGGTGGATTGCGCTGGGTCAGCAGTCTTGCCGGTGCTGCAGGTGTGCCAGTAGCGGTGACAGCTGAAGGGTCCGTGGGTGTCGGCTGGTGATGCTAGCTTGCAGTTGTTGTTGCGGCCTGGGTTGAGAGTGTGGAGTGCCGCTGGGTCATAGCATTTGCGGTGCAGAGAGCCAGGGTTTCTTGTGCTGGTCGCAGTCGGGTTACGCACGGTCACAGACGGCCTTGCCTTTGGTGCCCCGGCGGCGCGGCCGCGCAGTGGCCGCCATTACGTAGGGGTCGGGGAGGGCTGGACAGCTGGGAGGCGGGAGTGGGGAGGGGATCTGGATTGGGCCAGTCGCACTGGTTGTGCTGGGGGTGGGAGTGGCCACGGGGGCAGCAGCGGCAGGGAAAAATGGGCTAAAAAAGGCAAGTGGAAAAAGGTAAAAAGAGAGAGAAAAGTGCAAATAAGGCAGCAAAAGTGCAAGAAAGAGTGGAGGAAAGACACAGAGGATAAAAAGGAGAGCGAAAGGGGGAGATTGAGATGAGGGTTAAAACAAGTGTAAAATGGAGGAAAGACACAGGAGAGGGAAGGGGGAGCTTGAAATGAGGGGGAAACGACAGGAAATGGAGGTTAAGACCCAGAAGGAGAGTGAAGGGGGAGATAGAAGTGAGGGAAAAAACAAGTAAAAAAGGAGAGAAAAAGCGGAGCAAGAGAATGGAGACAGAGGTCCACTGGACCACCAGGGATGAGGCTCAGGTGAAACCTGCGGGTGGAGGAGGGCCTCGAACACCAACACTCGAGAGTGCAGGGGCACCGGGGAAGGCCTCACTTAATGGTGCAGCTGCGAGGGAGGGAGAGCAATTTCACTGACAATGAGTCAGTGGTCTTGCTCGCCTGTCCCCGCAGTGGCTGCCATTAAGTAGGGGTAGGGGAGCGCTGGACAGCTGGGAGGCTGGAGCGGGGAAGAGAGCTGGATTGGGCCGATCGCACTGGTCGTGCTGGGGGGAGGGGCCGCAGGGTCAGCAGCGGCGCGGAAAAAGGGGCTAAAAAAGGCAAGATGAAAAAGGCAAAAAGAGAGGGAAACGTGTAAATAAGGCAGCAAAAGTGCAAGAAAGAGTGGAGAAAATACACAGAGGACACAGGAGAGTGAAGACTGAGATGAGGGTAAAAACGAGTGAAAGGTGGAGGAAAGATACAGGAGAGTGAAGGGGGGAGATAGAAGTGAGGGAAAAACGAGTAAAAAAGGAGAGAAAAAGCGGAGCAAGAGAATGGAGACAGAGGTCCACTGGACCACCAGGGATGAGGCGCAGGTGAAACCTGTGGGTGGAGGAGGGCCTTGAACACCAACAGTTGAGAGTGCAGGGGCTCGGGGGGAAGGCCTCAATTAATGGTGGAGCTGCAAGGGAGGGAGAGCAATTTCACTGACAATGAGTCAGTGGTCTTGCTTTGGCTTTGGTATTTGGAAAGAGAAACTCAGAATCAATTAGGTCAGCAGAAAACCTTTTGCCATGTATTTTAGTTTCAATGACTCTTGGTGATTTCTTCAGAGATCAAAGAGCATCTTAAGCTTCTATTATCTGAAGTTTCTGCTTAAACATATGACATTTATATGGCCTCCGTGAAGAAATCATATAAAGGAAACGCAATTTGGGTAGGAGGTAGGATTATATGATCAATAATTCTCTGAGTAAAAGCTACATTGCACTGTCTTGCAAAGACTAACTTTTTTGCTTTTGTAACGTACAAGTTTAAAGACTGAGTAAGTGGAGAGAGTGATTCATCTTTTATATTTCTGGTGCAGTGGCCAAGAAATACCTACTCTTGGCCTGAAGCTGGAAGAGAACTGGACTGAACTCCACATGACAACCCCAGGCACCAAAAGAAAGGGAGATATTCTCCAAGGGTAACTTGGATGGAGAGGGGCCCAGCACTTAAGCAGAGGCGTAACACAGGCCCCCGCATCCCCCGCAGTGCGGGGGGGGGGGGCTCCGAGCTGCAGGGGGCCCTCTCAGGTCTCAGAGAGCATTAGTGCAACCCAAATACCTGTAATACAGAGTCTGAACGCGATTATTGCTCTGTTGTTGTGCTTGCTACATAGGGTGCTTTCAGAGGAGTCTGGATAGGTGAGAGCTGCATTAGGCTGGAAGGTTGGGTAGAAAGGGTGGTGTCTCGCGGATGAAAGGTGTGTGTACTCTACAGTATATGGCATGTGGGTTGTAGAAAGGTGCACAAAGGAGGAAATAAACAAGATTGTCAGGACCCTGAACATAGGCCCAGTTAGAAAGAGTGCGTGGAAATGGGTCTTGTTAATCCAGCCGCAGCAGCTCTTTAACTCGCGTCTCCAAGCGCGCATTGGAAGAGTGGACCAAAGAAAGGAGGTCAACAGGTGAGAGTGAGAGGTACTCTCCTCCCTCCCTCCTTGCTATTATTTATATCAAACTTGCTGAAGGACCCTCCCTACCCCTTCCTTCCATCACCCCCTAACTCTGTCCCTCCCTCCATGGGATGAGCTGCAGCACAAGGCAGGCAGGTCCTTCTGGAGTTCCAAAGCGTCAGTAGAAATGCAGGATAAAATATCCAAGATAGAACCCCAGGAAAATAGATAACTGTCCATGCTATGCAGAACCAACATGAAAACAAGCATTGGCATAGCCAACAGGTCTCGCCTGTGGGACCTCATAAGTGTTTAGCCATGCAACAGATGGTGTTGTTGCACCAAGGATATTCTGCTGCTCAACTAAATACTTATACGGTCCAAAAAGCGAGACCTATTGGCTATACCAATGCTTGTTTCTCATGATACGAGTTTAAAGATAGCCATCCACAGGGGCCCCATGATGGAAGTACCCTGGCCTGCAAGGAAGCACACTCTGATAGGATTGTATTTCGTTTTACAGAGATATTGATGGGGTATTCGCTGGCAATGAACCTAGAATGTGAGCAATGTTTCCTGGCACATTTCCTAAAACGAGTCTTATGTTTCCTGACACAGGGTTAGTGACAGACACTTTCCTTCTGAGTGCTATTGCAGCACACTTGCATATATTGTCAGTATACAATGGCCTGGGGCAATGGAATTATGCAGCAGTGGAGCTGGGAGATTTTCACATAAATATAGATTTGCCTCATTTGCTACATAATCCATCCTCTGCCACATAATCTACAGATGTTAACCCATAAATTGTTTCCAGCTCAAAGGAAGGCCCACTGCATTGGACTGCACGCCTTCCTGTTTCTTGTTGCTATATTTGGCTGTTAAACTGGTACTAATGAGGTGCAACCAATGCCCAGAATGTTACCAAGTTTAAATAGGATTACCTAAAAAGTAACAGCATTCAAACATGTGCTGCATTACCCCGCATCATTTGCATTTTCTTGCTGCATAATTGACTCAACCCTGCCACATAATGTGGCCCACCCCTGCCACATAACTCAAGTGGCCCTGACAATGGCTGCCTCTGGGGTCTGCGGGTCACTCTTTATTTTGATGCTATTTTTTGGCAGGATTCTTTGTATGGGATATTTATTGACAGAGGAGCTGTAAGTTATATCTTCACACATGATTATTTATAACCATACTTTCCCATTCAGGTGCAGGATTCTGTTTCTACATTAATCGCCTTATAAAGTAGAGGCCCATCCGGTGTATGATGACACAGTCTATCACAACACTCGGCAGACGTCAGAGTAACATCCTATAATGGTAGCTAGAGTTGCAAATGGGAGAAACGTAATTGCTTTCCCTCTACTGTACGACCACCTTAATGTACAAATCTTCAGGGTACCCAGCAAACATAAGCATTGGGCTTTTTCAGATTATCCTTAAAAGCTTGTGGCTTCTTGGCACTTTCTTTAAATGCGCAATAAACTACAGTGTCTGCCCAACTTTGTGCTACAAAAGCGTTTGCTGGAGAGAGGGAAGGAGTTATAGTTAGACACAGAGGGCCTCATTTATGAGGCTGTGCGTCACTTTTACGCCGCCGGTGCGTCACTTTTTGTGACGCACCAGCAGGGTAAATAATGCGCCTTGTTGCACCATATTTACAAAGTGATGCATCTAGGTAGATGCGTCACTTTGTAAACCCCTGTACCACATTATACCTGCACCAGGTATAATGTATGCAAGGGGGGCATATTGACGCAAGGAAGGGTCGTAGAAGTGACGCAGTGAAATTTATGAGATTTCACTGTGTCACTTTTAGGACGCTGTTGCGTCAAAATCTTGCGCCTGCCTCACAGCAGGCGTAAGAATGACGCAGGCCCTTTCACATGTGGCTTGCCCCATGTGAAAGGACACATTGCGGGAGTTGCGTCACTTTTGTGACACACTCCAGCAATGCGTCACTTTTGCGCTTACAGATACGTCAGAAATACTGACGTATCTGTAACTCCTTGCGACATGATACGTCATACATTAATTATGACGCATCATTAGTGTCGCAAGGAGTGCGCAGTGAAAAGTGACGCATCGCTGTTTTCACGCAGGGATGCGTCACTTTTCATAAATGAGGCCCAGGATTTTGACTCAATAAGCCTGTTTGCTCAGACTTTAGTGACTGACTGCACCCTCTACCTCTTTGGTTACTCAGCAGTACTAGAGAGCACAACCTGCACTGTAGTGAACCTGTTATCTAATCTATTGCCTGTGGCACCTCCTGCCGACAAGTGGACTGGTTTGCCAAGCGGATAAACCACTTCTGCCGGCTTCATCTCCCTCAAATATGCATGACATCTGAGGACGTGTGCGAGGAGGAAACATACACAGAGAAGCGCCTCCCGTGGCAACAGGTCGGCGTGCTTTTAGGAGCTTTGCCTTTGTTGACCTGCCCGCTGCATCGACCTGGCTACCAGGCGCGCCCAGACTCCCAAACACCCAAACACCTTCAGCCCAGTTACTCTGCCAATAGGCCTTATAAAACAAAGCCGCGAGTGGTTTCTTTTCCGAAGCACATCTATGAGCGCCATGCAGAGACACTTCAAACCACTCTTCGAGATCAGCCTCAAGGATTACTTTAGACCAAATGAAAAATAATCTCTTAACACACCGATTACCTTTCAGGAGAAGCATGGTGCTGGAACAAAGAATACAAACCTGAGCAAAACACACACAGAAGCAGCAAGGTGATTATTCAAGATTACTATTACTCCAGAGAGTGCAACAGTACAGAAATTGTTGAGTAGCGTAGGGATAAAAATGACAATTCCCGCTCCAGTGAGTGCAACAGTAGGGAAAGCGTTGGATAGCGTAGGGATAAAAATTACTATTCCCAGTCCAGAGAGTGCAACAGTAGATAAAGCGTTGGATAGCGTAGGGGTAAAAATTACTATTCCCACTCCAGAGAGTGCAACATTAGGGAAAGTGTTGGATAGCGTAGGGGTAAAAATGACAATTCCCACTCCAGTGAGTGCAACAGTAGGGAAAGCGTTGGATAGCGTAGGGGTACAAATTACTATTCTCACTCCAGAGAGTGCAACAGTAGGGAAAGCGTTGGATAGCGGGAGGGTTAAAATTACTATTCCCACTCCAGAGAGTGCAACATTAGGGAAAGTGTTGGATAGTGTAGGGGTAAAAATTACTATTCCCACTCCAGGGAGTGCAACAGTAGGGAAAGTGTTCGATAGCGTAGGGGTAAAAATTACTATTTCCACTCCGGAGAGTGCAACAGTAGGGAAAGTGTTGGATAGCGTAGGTGTAAAAATTACTATTCACACTCCAGAGAGTGCAACAGTAGGGAAAGCGTTGGATAGCGTAGGGGTAAACATTACTATTCCAACTCCAGAGAGTGCAACAGTAGGGAAAGCGCTGGATAGCGTAGGTGTAAAAATTACTATTCCCACTCAGAGTGCAACAGTAGGGAAAGCGTTGGATAGCGTAGGGGTAACAATTACTATTCCAACTCCAGAGAGTGCAACAGTAGGGAAAGTGTTGGATAGCGTAGGGGTAAAAATTACTATTCTCACTCCAGAGAGTGCAACAGTAGGGAAAGTGTTGGATAGCGTAGGGGTAAAAATTACTATTCTCACTCCAGAGAGTGCAACAGTAGGGAAAGTGTTGGATAGCGTAGGGGTAAACATTACTATTCCAACTCCAGAGAGTGCAACAGTAGGGAAAGCGCTGGATAGCGTAGGTGTAAAAATTACTATTCTCGCTCCAGAGAGTGCAACAGTAGAGAAATTGTTGGACAGCGTAGGGGTAAAAATTACTATTCCCACTCCAGAGAGTGCAACAGTAGGGAAAGTGTTGGATAGCGTAGGGGTAAAAATTACTATTCTCACTCCAGAGAGTGCAACAGTAGGGAAAGTGTTGGATAGCGTAGGGGTAAACATTACTATTCCAACTCCAGAGAGTGCAACAGTAGGGAAAGCGCTGGATAGCGTAGGTGTAATAATTACTCCTCTCACTCCAGAGAGTGCAACAGTAGGGAAAGCGTTGGATAGCGTAGGGGTAAAAATTACTATTCCCACTCCAGAGGATGCAACAATAGGGAAAGTGTTCGATAGCGTAGGGGTAAAAATTACTATTCCCACTCAGAGAGTGCAACAGTAAGGAAAGCGTTGGATAGCGTAGGGGTAACAATTACTATTCCAACTCCAGAGAGTGCAACAGTAGAGAAAATGTTGGATAGCCTAGGGGTAAAAATTACTATTCCCACTCCAGAGAGTGCAACAGTAGGGAAAGTGTTGGACAGCGTAGGGGTTAAAATTACTATTCCCACTCCAGTGAGTGCAACAATAGGGAAAGTGTTGGATAGCGTAGGGGTACAAATTACTATTCCCACTCCAGTGAGTGCAACAGTAGGGAAAGTGTTGGATAGCGTAGGGGTAAACAATATTATTCCAACTCCAGAGAGTGCAACAGTAGAGAAAGTGTTGGGTAGCGTAGGGGTAAAAATGACTATTCCCACTCCAGAGAGTGCAACTGTAGGGAAAGTGTTGGATAGCGTAGGGGTAAAAATTACTTTTCCCACTCCAGAGAGTGCAACAGTAGGGAAAGTGTTGGATAGCGTAGGGGTAAAAATAACTATTCCCACTTCAGAGAGTGCAACAGTAGGGAAAGTGTTGGATATTGTAGAAGTTAAAAGTAACATACTTATAAATAAATTATTATTCTAAAATATTAAAAAAAAATATTAAATAAATCTAATCTATTTACAAATACCAATACATATTTATTAAAACATAATTACCAATGAATAATTAAGTAAAAATAAATGAATAATAAATACCAATTAATAATAATTAATTACCAAATAAAAATTATTCACCAATATTATAATTAACAAAAACAATTATTTAAATAAAGTATTACTTAATTACATTTAAATTACTTCCCACCCTACTCCCCTATCAACTCATAACCCACTACAGAATATAATTATCAATTAATAAAAAATATTTACCAATTAATAATTAATTAACAATAATATAATTAACAAAAACAATTAATTAAAATAAAGTATTACTTAATTACATTTAAAATACTTCCTACCCTATTCCCCTATAAACCCATAACTGCTACAAAACATAATGATCAATTAATCAATTAATTTAAATTAATTACCAATTAATAAAAATTAATTTATAAATCATTAAAATTAATAATTAATGTAGTATAATTAAATTACTACCCAACCTATTCCCCTATAAACCCACAACACGCTACAGTACTAAAATACAAAATTTTATTAAATGACATAAAAAATACATATTAAATACATAATAATATACATAAAAATCATATAAAAATCAATATTAGTAACATCGATATTACTAACATCGATATTATTAACATCGATATGACTAACATCGATATTAACAAAATCGATATTACTTACCTTCGAAATTTTGTCCCATCGATATTAAAAATATCGATATTACTTACCTTCTCTATTCTTTCCCTTCGATATTTAAACATCGACATTATTGTATGTCGATATTTAAAAATCGATATTTTGTCTGCCTTACAACTGGCTGACCCGCCAAAAAGAAGTACTGGCTGTAGGCTACCTTTTCAAGATACTCCCTTATGGAATTAAAGGTCCAGACGCCATCTAACGTCGATCTGCTCGCACACACTACGAGCCGGCACAACAAAGCATTCAAACCCGGTTGGTTTGAAACTACCCACGTGTGAAAGCGCGCACGCCTCGCACAAGTGGGTGGGGTGGGGGTTTGGTGGTGCGGCCGAGAGCAGGCAGCGTTTCCCTTGTGGGAGCGTGCCACCATATGGCGCCGCGCGCTCCCGCAAGGAAATCGCCAAAACGTGCATGCGTTGCATTGAAAGCAATGCAACGAGTTCACGTTTTTGCCTGGAAAGCTGAAGCGATCTCAAGAGGTCTCTTTCTTATGCAGCGCATGCACAGTGCATAGGCGAGACCTAAAAACATGAGCAGGTTTTTGAAATAGTGGATGGAACTCGCTAGCGAAGAAGAAAAGTGGTCTTTTCAGGAGAACAGTACCTTCAACCTAGAAGAATAATCAAATTTGAGGAAAAAGGCAAAAGATACTAAAATAAAATAGAAACGGAACCAATTCAATTCAATTCAAAGAATCTTTATTCGAATTGTATCAATTCATAAAAGTACATCATAATACACATAAAAACACAGTTATACATTAAAATACATAATATAATTAGGCAGGTTTTTACGCGTTTTCCATCATTCTGCGAGCGCTAACAGCAATTTTTAAAAAGGTACTGGTACAGCAGATTATTTCCTCATTGTCAAGAGATAACAGTGCCTGATCGGATTGATTCAACGTAATGGGTCTGTGCTTTTTAAAAAACGGGGTTAAAAGCCATTTTATATATTTCAGATAAAATTTGCAAAAAAAGAGAAAGTGCTGATCGTTTTGAGTACTTTGTCCATCCCAAGGACAACTAATTTTAACTGTGCTTTGCTGGTAACCCAACGGAAAGTTAAACAAATGCCTAATGGTACCAGCCCTTAAGCGAAACAACAAACTTCTTTCCCAATTTGACAATGGTAACGTTAAATATAGTGCAAAAAAGTGTCAAGGTGGCTCTATATTCAGGTACCTAACAACTGTATTTTTCCCTGATTCAGTTTTTAATCTTCGCAAAGAATAAAGTGCTTTTAGTGCTTCTTTCAGTTTGGATTTCTGTACTGTGCTGGCTTGACTGGGATTAAGGAAGATATGTTCCAAACCTAACTCTCGCAGGTGGGTGTGCACATATGAAAGCCACGGAATCTTCATCCCCCTTTCACAATTTAAACAGTCTGTTATTATATCTTGTGTAAATGTCGCTGACTGATTCATCCAAACAGAGCGCCAGAATAACACTGGGCGTGTACTGACAAAATCAGAGATAAATTGTAAATTAAGTTCGTTATGTGCAATGAAATTAGAAGTATGGATTGGAACACTTAACACTTTCCTGCAGAACCTATTTTCTTCTCGCTGGATAGCGGTACTTTGCCCTATGCCCCAAATTTCTGCCCCGTAGGTCGCTACTGGGACACATTGTAGTTTAAAAATGTTAACAATCGCTTTGGCGACGTCAGATCTCTTAGGTCTCGGGATACTTAAAATCGAAATAGTGGCCTTTGAGAATTTGCCCGTGGCTTGGGCCAAATGCCCAGTCCACGAGCCATTCGCAGCAAAGGTCAAATATGGGAAATTATGGGTTGTAGTAAGTTTTCCTTCACCCACCCGTATGGAGTTCATCTGTTGCTTACCTGGCCCACAAGACATTATAAAAGACTTTTTAAAATTTACACGCAGGTC
Source organism: Lissotriton helveticus (assembly GCF_964261635.1). NCBI lineage: Eukaryota > Metazoa > Chordata > Amphibia > Caudata > Salamandridae > Lissotriton > Lissotriton helveticus. Next base: position 26,517,445 of record NC_136065.1, read on the forward strand.
TAAGTTGTCCATGAATTCTGTGAAATTTGAAAAAGTACGTAGTGAGTTAGGTGTACGTCCCAATAGCACCGCATAGTCTGCGTACAGAAGGGCGGGTATCGGCTTGCCAATTATTAGCGGGACGTCCGGAGTCGTCTTTCCAAGGTGGTTGCTGAGACCGTTGATATAAATTATAAAAAGCAAGGGTGCTAAAACGCACCCCTGCCTTACTCCTCTTCCTATTTTAATCGTCCCTGACAGCTCTCCACCCATTCCTATTCTCACTCTGGACTGTAAATCTGCATGTAAAAAAGCCAAGAAGTGGACCAGGGGAGCGTCCAGACCATACTCCAATAAAATGGACCAAAGTTTGGACCTGTTGACAAAATCAAAAGCTGATGACAGGTCCATAAATGCTAAATAAATAGGGACTATCCGTGCGATGTTATATTTATCAATAATTAATTTGAGATTGAGGCATTGTTCGATCGTGCCAACCCTGTTTCTAAATCCAAGTTGACACGGAGATAAAATCCCGCTGTCTTCTGTCCATGTAATCAACCTGTTATAAATGACACGACCCAAAATTTTTAACGAGTTATCTAGCAGTGAGATTGGTCTGTAATTCACAGGATCAGACCTATCTCCTTTCTTGTATATAGGCACTATTATACTAGTACCCCAAGTTTCTGGCATTTTGGCTTGGGGTAAGCTGTTGAAGACATTCACCAGTATTGGGGCCCAAAGATCCGGCTGCCATTTAATTAAATCTATAGGTAGCCCCTCTGGACCTGGGGCTTTATTTCCTAAACTCTGAGCAATTGCCTCTTCCACTTCACCCAAGTTTATGTCTAGGTTACAGGATGCCTCAAATGTGTTTGGGGGCGAATCGCTCGAGGGTGTAGCATAGATTTTAGAAAAATGTGCTTCCCAGGAGCTACTGGCAATTGTGCAGCTAATTGGGGTAAGTTGTTGGCCCATATTCCGAAGATCTTTCACTGCGGGCCAGAATAAGTTACCTAATTTCCCTCCTGCAGTTTCGGCCAGGGCCTCCCAACGTTCTCCCAAATGTGTAGCTTTCCTCTTATCTAGAGCTAATTTATGAGCTTTCCTTGCCGCACTAACATTTGCCTTGACTCTAGGGATCTCTGACAGGGCCTTGCGTAGGTTCCTGTTCGCCACGGAACAACTGTTGTCAAACCACCTCGGCTCTTTAGCACCCTGGCCTACTGGCGCCGACAGCAGAGCTCCAACTGTGGAACATATTTTACTGAAACAAGAAATAATTGCCTGGCCATTAGTTTGAGAATCAGAGCAGCGATCTATTAATGTCTGTTTATCCCTTATCAAAGACATTGTAATTCCGTCTTTGTCTATGTTTCTCCATTTCAGCCTTAACTTGTCTGTGGATACAGTGAGATCCCTTGCACCTTGCGTCCTGCTGAAGACAGGTCGGTGTTCAAGCTTCAGGATTGCAGTTACGGGATTGTGGTCCCCATAATCTAATGCTAGTACATCAGTTACTATTATACGATCTGCCATCCATACCAGGAGAGACACAAATAAAATCGATAGTTGAGGTCCTAGCCAAGCTTCTGTGCGTGGGGACTTGCTGTGATAATGTGATACATGTATAAGGAGGGGGTCCCCGTAAGGGTAGTGTATTGCCGATGGGCAACACTAAAACATGATTAATAACAATTAGTCAAAAATTACAAGGACATTTCCATTGGTAATAAAGTTTTATTACCAAAAAAACACAAAAATATCAATTACAATGCAACAATTCAATATATTGACAAGCCCCAAGGGGGGGGAGAGGAGGAGAGAGAGGATAGGAGTGCTAAAAAGGAAGTGATAAGGCAAATAGACACAGTATAAGTAGTAACCTGATTATTACAAGGTTAGTGACACTATACGAAAAATTACAATACAGAGGCCAAAATACGGCCAAATTCAAACAGTTAACAAATAGTCTAAAACATCCGGCACATATGACAATTCAAATTAATGGGGGTTGTGCCCGGTGTATCAACAAAAGACAGTCGACGTTTCGACCCCTAATAACAGGCTGAGTAAAGTCCTTTCACGGGGTCTTCATCAGGACGTCACACGGGGAAGGGGAAGGGGGCCAAACTGTGGGAAAAGATTATTTGACTTTAATACATGGTAAAGACGGCAGTTTATCCAATAGTCTAAACCAAGCAATTAATTTAAAACAGATATAGCAAAAATAAATTACCATGGGGTACGGCCGGAGGGGCTCTGTACACAGGATTGGCGCCACGCTAATAAGTCGCGGTCTGTCACTAATGGTGGAAGACTCCACTAGAGAGGAGAAAATCTGCAGTTAGATCTGCACATGCTATAAGTGAAAATACACACTATGGTAGTTAAACGAAAGCACTATGGACCTTCTTAAACTAACTAAAGGCGTCCACAAGGGGAAAAACCAGGCCTTATTACCAATAATAATCACTCTTAGAGTTGTAATCATGAAATTGATAGTTAAATACCTCCGTACTCTGGCGGAATGGCTACACCAGGAAACAGCGAGTAGGACACATATAGTGGAATGTAGCCACTCGAACAAGCTAGAAATGGGTAAGTAAACACACTCGCGTTACTGAATATGCAAAGCTGATAGCCTAAAAACTTATGGCCAATGTTAGCAGACTTACAAGAAAATATTTTGCGGACAAGGTTATCTCAAGTACATCAAAGGCCTCCGTCACCGTGGTAATGTGAGGAGACGTTTGTTGGGACAAACTATTGACACGAGGGCGGATTTGCGTGTGTTTTCAAATCCCAAACTGCTGCTGAAAAATATATTGAGAAGAAGAGCTGAAATATACACTTAAAACTCATGTCGTAAAAAACCATACCGAGGCTATTACTCACAAGAATTTGTAGCAGGAAAGTTATCCGTCTAAGTGCTTCATTGGCCACAAAGCCGATGCTTTTCTGCAAAGCTCCACAAAGGCCGAAAATAATTTGCAGGGCTCGTGGCCCCTTAGTACCTAAAGAGCAAAATAACAATTATTTTCTTAGCTCTAAGATACCGATAACGCCACCCGTCAACTATTCACTTACATTAAATGGACTGAAAGGCGTCTACAGGGATCCGGACAGCAACTCCGCAAAACCGCAATGCGGAGTTTGTGGGCGGGGCCAGCTAATGTTGATTCCATGAAAATGGAAGAAATCCTCGAGGCAAACACGGGAAAGGGATGATTTGAGGAAGCGATATTACGCCACATTTGATGAAAGTTTCTAAACCAGCATAAATGAAAGTGTGTCTCAGAACAATTATAATAAATCGGTGCATAGTCGGATCCTTGCCTTTGAGGATATTGTAACCTCCTCTATAGACCATTCACTCAAAGAGCCTAAATTCACGAGGTTGAATTTACCAAAAATAGAGAAGAAGGCTTTGGCGGATTTAAGTAACAACAAAGAGGTTGTTATAAAACCCGCGGACAAAGGCGGTGCCATTGTGGTACAAGACCTTTCAGATTACAAAGCCGAAATCTACAGACAACTATCAGATGGCATTAGCTACCGTCTTTTACCCAGTGACCCTTCACGTGACTTGGCTAGTACCATCTTAAGGGTCACACAAAAGGGCTTGGACACTGGTTTTTTGAGTAAACAGGAATTCGAGTTCCTTAATCAAAAATTTCCTAGACTGGCTACAATTTATACTTTACCTAAGGTGCACAAGAACCTTAGTAAACCTCCGGGACGGCCGATAGTTTCTGGCTGTGGGTCTCTTTTAGAACCTCTGTGCCAATACGTCGACTTTTTCCTTAAGCCCATTGCACTACGCACAAAGGCTTATTTACGAGATACCACGCAAGTCATTAATTTGATAGATGGTCGACCCTTTAATCCAGAGAGTTCCCTTTTAGTTACATGTGACATCATATCGCTCTACACGAGCATCCCCCAACAAGAAGCATTGGATATAATGAGAATGGTTTTGGACACCCGAACCGCCCCGATCCAGGTTCCTACCGAGTTCATTATCGAATTATTGGAAATTGCTATGATGCAAAACTTTTTTATTTTTCAAGATCGTTTTTATCTGCAGACCAGGGGCGTAGCGATGGGGGCCACCTTCGCTCCAAACCTGGCTATAATCTTCATGGATTATTTTGAACATCAGCATATCTTTCCAGCCACTAACCCATTCAAGGCCCATCTGCCCCTATGGGTCAGATACATAGATGATGTCCTTTGCATTTGGGACGGAGACGGGGATCAACTCCAAGTGTTTCTTAACTGGCTTAACTCCCGTAACCCGGCGATCCAGTTTACAATGGAATCCAGCAAAGAAGTCATACCTTTCCTGGACATCTCGATCTACGTAGAATCAGATCATTTGCAAACTACCCTGTTCAGGAAGCCAACTGAGCGTAATTCACTTTTACAATATCAGAGTCATCACCCTAGGGGTTTAAAAGACAACCTGCCAGTCGGCCAATTCTTCAGGATTAGGAGGAATTGTTCCACAAGAGCCGATTATTTCAAAGAGTCGGAGGTCTTGAGTGAACGCTTGATATCACGGGGGTACCCCATCAGGTTGGTCAAGAGAGCCAGAAAACGTGCTTGGTACAACCCCCGGGATTCCCTACTTAATCCAAATGACGCTTCACGTGCCACAACTGATCGCGTGATTTGCGTTACGACCTTCTCAACTCGCAGCAACGACATCAAGAAGATCATCAACCAAAACTGGCCATTGGTGGCTGATGTTATCAACCAAACAGAGTTGCCCCTTCACTCTTTTAAGAGAGCTAAAAACATAAGGGACATGGTGGTCCACTCTTTTCTTGAAGGCGAGAGCCAACCCACTTTAACATCACTCTGGAATTTGCCCCCTGTAATTGGCCACTACAGATGTGGTGGGTGTACTGCTTGTGACACCACAATCCAGACCAAAACATTTGACCACCGGGGACGCACGTATACCCTTAAACACTATACCAATTGTAATTCCACTGGAGTGATATACATCATTCGTTGCCCATGTAGTCAATTGTATGTAGGTCAGACGCAACAAAAAATTAAGTCTAGGATTTCTTCCCATTGCAGTAGACTGAGATGCAAAGTGGCAGGCGTCCCCCTGGTGGACCATTGGCTGACAGCTGGCCATTTGGTCACAGACTTGCGGTGGTTTGCCGTTGAAAAGGTTACCCTCGGGAGAAGAGGAGGTAACCTCCTATCAATCCTGAACACACGGGAGTCCAAATGGATGTCACTTTTGGACTCCATTAAATACGGATTAAACGAACAGGACAGTAGTTTATCACAACTGGCAGCATTAGGTTGAAACATTTAACATGTCCCTTATTGAACCATTATGACAATAGCAACTGAGATTTTAAAGCTATTTTTGTAACCCTTGAGCACCTTGATTTTTCGGATTATTGTTTAAACGGGTCTTCATCCTCCTGTGTGAGAGATGCACCCATTTTTCACAACTTTTCTTAAATTATGTGTTGCTTCCCATTTGTAACTTGGAATTTAATTATGTTAAACGGGTTTCATCCTCCTGTGTGACAGATGCACCCATTTTTCACAAACTTTCCTTAAATTATGTGTTGCTTTCCATTTGTAGTTTGGAATTTAATTATGGTTTTTTTGCAGCAAATTGGTCTACTTCCTCCTGTGTGAGAGAAGCACCACTGGAAACCAATGACAATCTGAGTGAATTGTAGCTGCGAATCGGTTGACATCCTCTTGTATGAGAGATGCACCGATTTATTATAATTGTTCTGAGACACACTTTCATTTATGCTGGTTTAGAAACTTTCATCAAATGTGGCGTAATATCGCTTCCTCAAATCATCCCTTTCCCGTGTTTGCCTCGAGGATTTCTTCCATTTTCATGGAATCAACATTAGCTGGCCCCGCCCACAAACTCCGCATTGCGGTTTTGCGGAGTTGCTGTCCGGATCCCTGTAGACGCCTTTCAGTCCATTTAATGTAAGTGAATAGTTGACGGGTGGCGTTATCGGTATCTTAGAGCTAAGAAAATAATTGTTATCTTGCTCTTTAGGTACTAAGGGGCCACGAGCCCTGCAAATTATTTTCGGCCTTTGTGGAGCTTTGCAGAAAAGCATCGGCTTTGTGGCCAATGAAGCACTTAGACTGATAACTTTCCTGCTACAAATTCTTGTGAGTAATAGCCTCGGTATGGTTTTTTACGACATGAGTTTTAAGTGTATATTTCAGCTCTTCTTCTCAATATATTTTTCAGCAGCAGTTTGGGATTTGAAAACACACGCAAATCCGCCCTCGTGTCAATAGTTTGTCCCAACAAACGGCTCCTCACATTACCACGGTGACGGAGGCCTTTGATGTACTTGAGATAACCTTGTCCGCAAAATATTTTCTTGTAAGTCTGCTAACATTGGCCATAAGTTTTTAGGCTATCAGCTTTGCATATTCAGTAACGCGAGTGTGTTTACTTACCCATTTCTAGCTTGTTCGAGTGGCTACATTCCACTATATGTGTCCTACTCGCTGTTTCCTGGTGTAGCCATTCCGCCAGAGTACGGAGGTATTTAACTATCAATTTCATGATTACAACTCTAAGAGTGATTATTATTGGTAATAAGGCCTGGTTTTTGCCCTTGTGGACGCCTTTAGTTAGTTTAAGAAGGTCCATAGTGCTTTCGTTTAACTACCATAGTGTGTATTTTCACTTATAGCATGTGCAGATCTAACTGCAGATTTTCTCCTCTCTAGTGGAGTCTTCCACCATTAGTGACAGACCGCGACTTATTAGCGTGGCGCCAATCCTGTGTACAGAGCCCCTCCGGCCGTACCCCATGGTAATTTATTTTTGCTATATCTGTTTTAAATTAATTGCTTGGTTTAGACTATTGGATAAACTGCCGTCTTTACCATGTATTAAAGTCAAATAATCTTTTCCCACAGTTTGGCCCCCTTCCCCTTCCCCGTGTGACGTCCTGATGAAGACCCCGTGAAAGGACTTTACTCAGCCTGTTATTAGGGGTCGAAACGTCGACTGTCTTTTGTTGATACACCGGGCACAACCCCCATTAATTTGAATTGTCATATGTGCCGGATGTTTTAGACTATTTGTTAACTGTTTGAATTTGGCCGTATTTTGGCCTCTGTATTGTAATTTTTCGTATAGTGTCACTAACCTTGTAATAATCAGGTTACTACTTATACTGTGTCTATTTGCCTTATCACTTCCTTTTTAGCACTCCTATCCTCTCTCTCCTCCTCTCCCCCCCCTTGGGGCTTGTCAATATATTGAATTGTTGCATTGTAATTGATATTTTTGTGTTTTTTTGGTAATAAAACTTTATTACCAATGGAAATGTCCTTGTAATTTTTGACTAATTGTTATTAATCATGTTTTAGTGTGGCCCATCGGCAATACACTACCCTTACGGGGACCCCCTCCTTATACATGTATCACATAGCACCCAGGTCCCCGTGACTATATGGGTTTAACCCCCCTTTGTGTAACACTTGCTGTGATAATGGCTTTTGATCAAAATCCATTATATTGGTCAAGATATGTTTATCTAGGAAATGTTCCAGTTCTTGCCCCCTTTGGCTGGCTATATCCCCCTTCCTTAGTTTTGCCTGCCATTTATTTCTTAAAAGCTGAGCATTGAAATCCCCACCTAGGATGATTTCTAGTCCTTCAGTTTGACCCCAGGTGTCCTCTAATTTGGTAATGAATTTCGATAGCGCTAAACAATTTGGATTTGGGATAGAAATAAAATCATTATTATAAAAATGTATCAAAACAAAAGAGACCTTCCGCGTATATTCAATGGCTTGTATGTTCCCATTTTCAGTATTAATGATTCTGTGTTTCCCCCCGGCCTTTATGCTTAATCCAACTAACAGTCCCCCAGCTGCTCGGCCAAAATTTGATTTGCGAGCTGCTACATTATAGCAGTGGAACCCATTCACATGAAGGTCGTAGGGTGCCCAGGTTTCCTGAAACATTATTATATCGTACCTTGAAATTAACTCGACCCAGTCTTTATCCGCTAGTCTAGGTTCAAGGCCCGCAATGTTCCAACTTAGGGGCAGATTTATGAAGGCCTTGCGCCGCCGGTGCGTCACTTTTAACATGGGAAAAAGTGACGCACCGGCGGCGCAAGGCCTTCATAAATCTGCCACGTAGTATTTTTAAAACCGGGGCATTATTCTGCATAATTTCCAGCGACATTATCGGTTGGCATGTTTGTACGGGCGGGACTGTAACTAAATTACTTTACTTTACTTCCCTTAACCCCGGAGTCATTAATGGGAGTGATTCTACGCTGTCCAAATGCATTTGTTCCTTATTTACTGCGCTGCTACCTAATCCGGGTAGATCACAAGTTACTGATGGACCAGTCTGGTTAAGGAGTCAATCTACTCCCTCAAGAACTTCCTGAAGGTGAAGGACATTAAATCGATTGGAAGTAGGTATTCTGTATTGATTAGTGTAGTGATCATAATACGTACCTCCTTGTGAAAAGTTGGGGTATGTGTTATTATCTCGCCCCCTGGGGACTGGTGGGTAAAGGTCCTGATGGAAAAAGGGCCTATCTGTATACCTATAGGCCGGGTAAATCAGTCTTTGATGATTATTATATATAGGATGGGAATTGTACATGGAAGTGTTTGGATTTAAAAGTGAAACTAGCCAGCCCTCGTTTTTGTGGTAATGGTTCCGGATAGAAATAAGTCAGGGGCCTAGTTACTATACCACTACCTCCTTGCTCTTGGTACCAATCCAGAATATGTGTTACCGCCCTACTGTCTCTGAAATTGAGTACAATTACGTCCCCTTTGAGGTCTTTAGGTCTTGGGCCCACCCACGCAAGTCTACGCACATGTGCTATTACCCCATCTATGTTGCCGGGAGTGGTCTATTATGCCTGAGCCAATAGATGACTTTATTTTTTAGCTCAGTGTAGCTCTCTCTTTTCCCCTCTCTAAGTTCAGGGACCCCTGTGAGAACTGTAACTTATGGGGCCGCCTCCGGGGGGAGATCAATGTGGCTTCCTATCCTATTTAAATCCCTATCAGGGGGGTCAGCCTTGACCGAATTGGGATCTCTGGGTGTTATCAAAGGAGGTGGGCATGTCTTGTTGTTAGGATCTCTATCCTTTGGCTTGCTTAGTGTTGCTGCTGTTTCCTCGACTATCTTACCAGGTTTTTTAAGTCAAGATAATTTGATACTCTTGTTCTTAATCCCAGGAGCAGTTGGCTCAGCCAACTTCGTATTAATAAGGGTTACAGTGCCCGATGGAGTGTCCCCCATGGTGGGAATGATGGTAGCTTTGTCCCCATCATTCACGGCGTTCTGCCTGTAGGCTGCCAAGCCTTTCAGCAGTGCCGTATTCGATGTTGCCGCATCCACAAGGGTACTAACCCGGGCGTCCAGCCTGCTTACCCTTTCAAAAAGTGGGAGAAGGAGTGATCTAACAAGGTGCTCTATATTCTGGATCATGCATGAATGTTGTTGTTGTGACCCCGGGTTCTCATATTGTATAGGCGGCCGTTTGTCATTGTCCTGAGAGAGGGAACTTGTTTCTGAAAAACAGGCTTGATTTTGTCAGGGGGGCTTATGTCAGGAGGTGTTCTTGTGACTGTTCTAGATATCTTGGGTCTCCTACCCCGATGGGCAAGACCCACCCTCTTCCTTTTCTGTGGGGCTCCTTTCCCTGGCCCCATATTCGAAATGTTGTTCTTTTTAGTCACTAGGGTAGGATTAAGTGATCTTTGCAGGATATAATCTATTGCAGGCTCTAAATCAACGAGGTCGACAATAGTATCTACCGGTCTCATAGTTGACGTTTGGGGGGGGATAATGATATGTCCTGGAGCAGACGTGGAATGCTGCTGTCTATCATAGAAGTGTTCCCTGAACTCTGTGGGCTGTTTAGCATAGGTGCATTGCATGGCACTATTGGACCTGGTGAAGTGCGCTTAGTATGTAGCTGGAGCTCCAAAGACAGACGGCGCTCTGCAATGGAGATTTCACGGTTCAAATTAGTAACAGCCTTAACGAGGTAATCGTCCAAAGTCCCTTTCATAGTCCTCCCCTTCTGCGGTTAGTTACCTTTGCCCAATTTGCTAGACATTTTTTGTGTGCATGTTTTAACATGAGCAGCACACCACCAAAATACTCAAAAAGAAAAGTGGGTCAGAAGCTATGTTCAACCTCTAACAGTGACCTCCCCTTACTGTAGTGTTAGTCCTGGCGGTCATGGGTGGTGAATCCAAGAAGGGTGGCCCAGCCTTGGTCTGTCTTGGACGGGCTTAGACGGGCCCGCCCTTGGCCCGGGCTTCGCCCGGCGTCCCGCGAGGCGGGGCTGACGCTTCTCTTAAGCGCCTCCTGGCGCGGTAAACTGTCGTGCGGGGCCGCTAGGGCTGCTGGGTGTTGTAGTTCACCCCAGCCCACTCTCCACTCGGCAGCCCGACTCCAAGGTGGCAAGAAGAAGTCAGGCAGCGGGATGCATGCGGGTTAAGCCGCGATGGCCCCCCCTCTCCTCCAACGAAACGCTCCAGCGGCAACTGGGCTCTCCGGTCAGCAGGACTGGCAGGTGAAATTAGGCAGGTTCCTTTCTAAATTTGATTTGAAGAGTTTAATAAGCGTGCACATGAATCTCAGATCAATGGAATGAAGCAGACCCAGGAGAGACACATGGTTAGCTCTTGTGTCCACACTGCCCCATCTCTTCTTTACTTACTTATTCTGCCACTTAACTAAGCTATCAGTAACAGAGGAAAGATGAGGATGTTGTTGACATCCTTGGTTTTCCATGTCGGTGAACGTGGCTGTGGGTACGCCTGCATCTGCATCCGGAAACAGGGGGAGCCACTGGACAGCAGTGCTAGCCCACCTTCCAAGGATGCTATGGAGCAGGAGCCCCCAGTCCAACCCCCAAGTGCTTTGTTCCCTCTAAGGGAATGCCGGGGCCTGGGGACAGAGTAACCATGTCTGTCCTGGGTCCCCGTCTGACTTAACGAACATAAAGAAGCAATTCCCTACAATGAAAGAACATCTTGCTAAGTTCTGAGAAGAACTGCAAACAGTATTTCAAGTATGTAGGCCAAATTGGGCGGATGTGAATCAGCTCTTGTTATTGGTTGTTCCAAGTGGATCTGGACAGCGACTGTTATTAAGGAGTCATTAGCAACAATAGGCACCACAGGATCATGGTGCTTTGAATGGTGCAAAGAAAGATTTAGTGAACGCGGTAATGGGGGTATGCCTGGTCAAGCTAGATCCAACTCAACTTCCAAAATTCAAACAGAACAAGGGTGAATCACCAGCTGATCATTTAGCCGGATATTTTGTTATTTCTTGTCCTAAGTACCTATCTCGGGGAGCTGTAGGCGCTGTCTTCATACATGGATTACTACCAAGGGTGCATAGTCAGCTGCAGAGGATTAGCAATGCATAGAAAACAAAGACTGTAACTGAAAGGCAAATCATTCATGTCTGTGCAGGAACATAAAAAAGAATCTAATAAGTCTAATTTGATGTGTTTTAAAATGCAGCACATACAACAAACTGTGAAGGGAAGAGGAAGAAGTTCTGGTGGCCAAGAATCTTAACAAAGAGCCCAAGTGGGTGACCAGTGAGGGGGCTGGGTTCACAGAGTGAGAGGAGGCGCAGGAGAGATGCTCATACTGTCCTGAGTGACTCGTGTTTTAATTGTGAGCAACTGGAACATTTGAAGAGGGAACCTTTCTCCAGGCAGCCTTGCACAATCCAACCCTCCAGAATTTGTCTAAATTACCCAAAGCCAGTATCCCGAATATTAGACATCCTTGCCGTGATGACTGCACAATGAGTTCTGTGATTCCTGTTGATTAGAACGCCCCTTATGTGAAGTGTACTATTAACAGAAAACCCTCTTCGACTATCATTGGTACTGGCAGTAGACGATCTGCCCTCAATCTTATAAATGTCCTCCTTCCCTCTCTCACGTTGGTCCATCGGTGCAGTTGGCATCTCCAGCCAGAAATCTGTTAGGTAGGGAATGGCTGAACAGATCTGCAATTCTCAGTACTAGCAACACAACAACATTAAGAGGAAGTTTTGTCACTTCTTGTTGTAATTTAGCAGCGATTAGGTTAAGCATTAGCAGAAGACATCCTGTATTTAGAGACTATCTTGTCCGTTTTGCGGAATCCATTTTGTATTTCTGTCAGCCATTTTGTTTGCCATGGGCTCACCATGTGCTCTGTCCTACCTCCCTGTTAACTGCTCTTGAAATCTGCCTAGAGACGACATATATTTAGCCTCTTCTGCTTTGCACATGCTCAGTTGAGCTTACAGCTGTACCCAAATTGTAACTGTCAGGATGTGTCCACCAGAATTAGCTAACTGTCAGCCTCTCCCACTTGTTGCTAGCACACTCTCTGTATGACCTTATATGTAGTAGTAGTATGAACTTTATTCGATATACAAAATATCATAAAAGCATATACAATTTGATAAAAAGAGTTAAAAAGAATTAAAATATTATACAGCAATTTTAAGATACAACATGCATCATACTACATTTTACAGTACTAATTTGCCTATAAATATAAGTCATTTAAAAACAGAATACAAACAATCATATATAGGCCATTTTGTTAGCTAAAACACTGTAACAAGAACATAGCAGCAATTGAATTGACCATATGGTATGCTAGACCCAAGGTCTATTCTCATAAAATGGCAGGACTGATGTGGCATACTGCCTTTTTTGCCAAAATCTTATTTCTTATCAACCATGCACAGCCTAAAAACTTGGCCACCCCGCATATTAGTGACAGAGAGGATGTATCTGTACTCAAAATGCGGAGTGCAGCACGATGGTTCATTGGGCCAATCATTTGGCAGACCGCTTGAGCCACTTGGCTCTAGCCGATCTGTAGGCTGGGCAGGTGAATAAAAGATGGGCAGTTGACTCATTGTGATAATCACAACCAGGGCAAGGCATAGGTGTCGAATATAGCCCTTTCCAAGAGGCATTTGCACTGTTTATGGGCAGAGTCCCGAATCTTAACTTCAAAAACAGTGCTCTTTCCCTAGGGATCTGTATAAAGTCCAGATGGGGTTCCAATCTACAGATCAATTTATGTTCGAAGAACCCCTCGGTAAGTTTCCCCGTTTTGGTGTTCAGAATCACGTTCGTCTGGACCCAATCCCAATAGGCTCGTTTGAAATCCTGCTTTGACGGGGGGCTTGACTGACCCAGGCCTTAAGGCCTACGGCCATTAAAAGGTGTCGGAGGTCCGTTATCCACTTGATCCTGTTCCCCGTATCGGCTAATATCAATTCATCCAGGGCCGCCGCTTAATTGGACAGTTCAGCGGTCCTTCTTATGCGTGCCCAAAAGAGAAGAGGACGCAAACGTACAATGTCATGGATGGAACGCCTTCCCATGTCGTAAAATAAGGGTTTCAGAGGTGTTGAGACCGGGAGGGAAATAAGATCTCTGATAAACTTATTTTCAGATTTGGCAAGTTCGCTAACGTTCTCGAAGCCCCAAAGTTCGGACCCGTAGAGGGCCGAAGGGAGTGCTTTGCCATCATAGACTGCAATCGCAGGGGCTACTGGCCTACTCCTGGGTAGATGTTGCTCTCTAATGATAGCCCCAGAGACCTGTTTGTGGTTTAAGAGCATTTTGGCTAAATGGAAAGCCCACCTCATACTCTTAGAGACACGGATTCCCAAGTAGTCAAATTACTCAACAGTGTCCAAAGGGGAATCATTTAGGGTAATGCCTTTTTAAAATGTTTGGAAGGGTTGATAGCCATAAGTTTGGTTTTTGTTGTGTTAATTGTCAACCCCCGGTCGTTATAGAAGTCGCCGAACCTATTCAGAAGTTTTTGGAGAGCCCCCGGAAACTTAGAGATCAGGAGAGTGTCGTCTGCGAACAGGAGGGTTGGGGTCTTCTCCCCCGCCAGTGAGGGTGTGTCTGCTGGTTCTTGCTTTAAAAAATCAGCCACCCTGTTGATGTATAGAGAAAACAGGGTGGGAGCCAGCACGCATCCCTAGCGGACCCCCCTGTTCACCATGATCCTATCCGTCAACTGCCCCTGTGTTCCCCACCTAATGTTTGCATAGTTGTCATTATGCAAACGTTGTAAAATGTCGAAAACCAGGGGTGAGATTCCTAGTTGTTGGAGGACATACCAGAGTTTCTCCCGGTGCACCAGGTCGAACGCAGTCTTCAGATCTATGAAGGCCAAATACAAACTGCCTTTCCCCAAAGTGACTGTTTTCCAATATATCATGAAGAATCTGAACACCTGATCCATTGTTCCCACCTTTTGCCTAAACCCTGCTTGATAATGGATACAGGATTCTGCCATCCTCAAACCATGTACCAATCCGAGCAAGGAGGGCCCTGCCAACCACTTTCTGCACCACGGCGATTAAACTTATCGGCCTGTAGTTGGCAGGGTCCTCCCTGTTCCCCTTCTTAAAGATTGGGACAACCTCGGCTCCCTTCCAGGAGTCGGGGACAGGCGATCCCCTCGCTATTAAATTCATTAACAATAGGATGCATGAGGCCCAAGGCTTAGGGTCGTACAGGAGCAGGTAACCAGGAAGGCCATCAGGGCCCGCCGCCTTACCGGGAGCAATGCTATTAATTGCTAGCTCTACCTCTTGGAGCTCAAAACCATCTGAGTTGAGATCAGGGGCAAAGGGGGTTATGGATAGATCAGATGCTGAAGGGACAGAATAATCAGCATCCGAATAAAGATTAGAGAAATGGTCCTGCCATTTTCGAGACGTAATATGGTTCGAAATTGCAACGGTATTACCTCTGGTCCTACTATTAATTAGCTCCCAGAAGATTTTTGAGTCCCTCTGCAAGGAGGCATGCTTTAATTCCTGCCAATGATCTTCTTCCCAGTTACGTTTAGCTTCCACCTGAGCCCTTGAATACTCCTTCCTTGCGATTCTAATCGCTAAGGAATCTTTCCTCCTAACTGCGAGTGATAGGGCCGCCCTCTTTTCCCTAAAACTCTGGGAATATCATGGGGTGGAGGGCCTTACCTGATCACGTCTTGAGTTCACTTTCACCTCAACGATAAAAAATGAACTCTGTTTTTCTATTAAATCTTCATAGATCAGGTAGAGATTGGGTTGGGCCCCCATTTCCCTGGAAATCACCCCAAGTTCCCTGTTCTTAACCTCTAAGATTTCCCTAATGCTTTCCAGTTTGTGTTCCTGCTTAGAAACTTTGAGCCATTTAAGGCGTTTATTACAGTTAGAAGGAATTACCTCTCTGGTGGACAAGACTGGGGAGCTGGAAGCCTCGGCACCTAAAGACCGCCAGACATTAGTGATTTTTAAACGTAAGAGATTATGATCACTATCTATGGAGGATTTAACTTCCATATCTATCAGGTCTCTCCATAGTCTAATATCCATAAGAATATAGTCTATTCTGGACGGGGAACTTATCCTATTAAAGGTGTTTGCCCCATTTGGATCCGAGCCTGTTCTCCCATTTACAGCTCTAAGAATAAATTCCAGAGTGAGGGCATTGATTTCGATTGCACTCTCAGACCACTTCTTGATAGGTACTAAATTAAAAGCAGGAATGTCCCATTTCGCATATTCTTCAGCAATACCCAGGAAGTCTTCAGTACTAAGAGGTTCAAATGTACAATTAAAGTCCCCCCCTACAATGATGTTAGAATGGGGTGGGATGCAGGATATCATGCTTTCCAGAGTTGTTACAGTCAATGAATGCTGAGCACCCACGGAGCCCCTTGCATAGATGTTAAAAAGTTCTAGGGCTGTGCTGTTAGGTATACCTCTAATGGTTAGGCGCAGAATATCCCTTAAGGCAGACTTGTTCACGGTGATTGACCAATTCAAGTTGATACTAACCGATATTTGAAGCCCCCCAGAAGGGCGGCCTCTGCCTGAACTAGTAGCCGGAATAAAGTAAGTGGTGTAGCCTGATTTGTGAATGGGGTTTAGACTCCACGTCTCCTGGAACAGACAAATCTCAAACTGTTCAATAAATCTATTCCATTCGGGGAGCAATAATTTCTACTCTAAACCCGCTACATTCCAGAAAAGAAGGTTAAGGGGATTTTTAATAATTTCAACCACCACAGGTGTATCAACAAAACCATCACGTGATTCCCTCCTCCCTTCAACCACCTGGCTCTGAGCAGTTACAGTTCCTAGGGGACAAGAAGCAACTGAGACATTAATCTCACTACAACTGGAAGGTAATAGGGGAGTATTCGAATTTCAATCTACCCTGTTCAGACCTGACCCCCCTCTTGGTCTCCCGGCAGTTTGTTGACACTCGCCCCCCTTGCTGTCCAAAGAGGAGAAGCCCAGGTCTCTGGGGAAGAGGTACGGAATTCCAGGGCCAATACATTCTCTGCAAGGACAGCATCAGTTAGCTGTAACTCAATACAGTCTGACACAGAGTTACACGATGCAATCCTCCTGGCTCTGACAATGTCGCCCCTAATTATGGATCTGCAACCCCTGACATGTCGCAGCCAATGTATGGCCTTATTACGGAGAGATTCGCCTCCTTCATGCCCCTAATTAGAAGAACATTTTGGGACTTTCACCATGTAGACTATAGTCCCAGTATTGGTCAATCTACCTGTGGGGAATTGTCCCTGTGGCCCCTTGATGTTGAGTGTATCATTACCACAACCCGAGTGGTGAACCTGTGACCCCCTGGTGTTATAAGCAGTCCCCTGAGCCCCGTGGATTTTTAGTGACTCAACACATGTCTTCTTGGGGCTGGATAGGGGAGCCAAAGGAGGGGCAAGAGTTGCTCTATTACAGAAAACATTAGGACCCCCATTGACCCTCTTAGAGGGAGAGCCAAACAAGGGCCTAATCCCAAGTTGAGTAGCTGTAGTATAAGAAGTTCTTGGCCACAAAGCATGGGGGCGGGGGGACAGCTGATCCGAAAATTCAGATCCTCAACAATTTTCCTGAGCGAATCAACCTCTCTTTGAAGAATTTCCACTTTTAGTAATAGCTCATCATGGGAGTCTCTACAGTTGCATGAGGATATAAGACCCACTCCACTGTGGGTCCAACCAGCCCTCTCATCTCCAATTTCCAATCCCCCCTCCGAACAACCAAGTGCTGTAAAACGATTGGAGCAGGGAATTAGTGAGAGGGGTTCAGCATCCGTTTCCTTATCCCCAGAATTCCCACTCACGGTTAAATTCGATGGGGGCACTGGGGATATTAATGCACTAGACAACCCAGTACCTTCTGGCAGTGAGCTATAAGTACAGTGGTTAGACCGTTGGGACGATTTTTTTTTAAACATAGATGGAATAACCCCATGGGGATAACTGCCCAGCCCCACCTCCTGATGTTCACCTATATTGGCTGCTGGATTTTCGCCTCCTAAAATTTCTTCACACTCGCTTACAATGCTTTCTATTCTATCTAAAACACAATTACTAGCCGCATGTCTAGATTTTTTTGACCTTTTTACCCTTTTTAATTCCGCCTACACCCCCACCCTCCATGGCCTTCCTTTTGCCCATTTAAAACAGTATTTATCCAAGTAGGGCTTGGACAGTTTGGACAGCAGCACCCAATAAATATATTAGAATGCCCCCCGGAGGTCACTGCCCAAAGGTAATAAGTCAGTCAGTGGCAGGACCCCACAGATGTTCACACACAGTCGTATGGCGATGTTAACAAAAAGTACCTTGTGTCCCAAATCCTCGATGTTAGAGAGGGGGCCCTGCCCCTTCCTGTCGATGACGGGCCCGGGCTTCGCCCGGCAGATGCCGGTGCACCTACGCCCGCGTCCCGCGCGGCGGGGGCGTGTGCAGTTTTGTAGGTGTCAGTGGGAGGGGCACAGGTGTTCGTGGGTGCGGACTCTTGGTCCTTGGAGTCCCGCTGCTCTCCCTCTCTCAATAGGCGTTGGCGGCAGGAACAGTCAGCAAACTCCCGCTACGAGCGGCTCCCACGACGCGGGGGCCGCGAACGGTGATAAGGACATCAGGGGAGGGGCACAGGTGTTGGCGGGTGCGGGACTCCTGGTCCTTGGAGTCCCGCTGCTCTCCCTCTCTTCTAGGCGTTGGCGGAAGGAACAGTCAGCAAACTCCCGCTACGAGCGGCTCCCAGGAAGCGAGGGCCACGAGCTGTGATAAGGACGTCAGGGAAGGGGCACAGGTGTTGGCGGGTGCGGGACTCCTGGTCCTTGGAGTCCCGCTGCTCCCTCTCTCTCCCTAGGCGTTGGCGGCAGGAACAGTCAGCAAACTCCCGCTATGTTAGTGTCTACAGTCCTCCCCACCTTGTTTAATAGTAGGTACGTCGCCCACACGGTCTTAATTTCATGTTTAATATACTCGGGGAAACCAGTAACGTGTGGCCCTAAACATCATGTATTTGAAACCAGCATTCTGTACCTTGTACCCCCTTCATTTGAGCCATTATGTGGGTATAAAAGGACCAAGCTCCTTCCAGTCAGTGTGCTACCTCATACACTATCGAAGGGTGTTGTGTGAATGTAGTTCCACCTCATGAGGTTTAATAAACTTTGTCTTTTCTATTCCAGTTTCTGTGCCAACTTCTTCCTATTGGTCTGAGGACTCTGTGCAGAGAAAGGAGAACCCCTAGCACTGGTAGGCCTTGCTGAGACTCACCACCACAAATTGGCGCTTCAAACGCGGGGCTCATCGGCGACTCGTATGCCCGAAGGATTGGTCGCGACGAAGGATTGGAATCTCGCTTTGGACCCGATCGCTTCCTGAGGAGACCCGAGTCTTGGCACCCACAGCGTTTTTCCTTTCTTTCAGATCTGACAATCCAGGTGGCGCCGGTCCTCGACTGAGATCTCTTCTGTTGATTCGCCGTGCAGTGACCATTTGGTCAATTTGAGAACTTGGCAGTTGGAACCTGGACACCATTTGATTGGTAAGAGCCTTTCTGCGGCACTTGCTGTTGGTTTGACGACTTTGATTGGTAAGGTAGTGTAGTAACACTTACTGCGGCTTTGTTTGAAAGATTGGCCAATATTGAATCTCGTTTGATAAATATATATATGTGTTGCAATACATATAGGCAGGTAATGAGGAGATTTTTCTCTATTTAAAATTGTTTGAGCAGCGCAACGTACGAAGAGTACCTTAAGCGCTACTTTTGATTATAATACTGCATATTTTTCACTATTTTTGGCATGCCTGTTTCCAGCACACTTCGTAAGATGTGTTGCTTTTGTAGTGGTACCAATTTGAGACTCGACGAAGCACAACCGGCCCCCTCAGAGGGGACGCCTATCACATGTACGTTAAGTATGGTATTTCTTACATAATGTACAGCAAGTTTTGGAACAAATACACTTGTAAAGATCCTGAGTTGCGTTGGCCTATGCATGGGTCATTTGATTTGCAAAAGATTCAGTATGTGGAGCAACGGATGTTTAAGCGAAAGGCTAGGCAAGATGTGTTTGACTGTGTACGAATGTGGGAGAAAGAAGTGCGTGAACTAATGAAGCGTGAGCAAGCCTTGATTAAAAAAGAACAGCGAAAGAACATCCATGCGAAAGCATAAGAAATTAAAAATAGGGAAATGAAAGAAATTAAAGAGAGGGAAGATAGGGAGCGTCATTTACAGGTAAATGGCCAATACGCTTTTCGTAGACCTCTTTATCCTATTCTTATTAAACCCCAAGATGATTCTCTCTTATTAGATTGTTGTCCACCTACGTATACTCTTCCTTCTGCTCCTTATGAGTCAGATGAGGACTCTCCTACAGAGCAGGACAAAGCTAGAGAAACTCGCTCGATATTATCTGCTGAACGTGCGTCTCAGATTAGATCTGCTGCGCGTAAAGCCGTTCGTAGTACTGCCACTGCTTCTGAACTTTTAGATAGTATAAAAGATTGGCAGGAAAAGGAGCAAATATATTTTACCAATACATTTGCCGCAGAGGTTATCGAACGGTTTAGAAAATATTCGTTAGAAATAGAGCCCGATGATGTAGCAGCTGATTGTAAAAAACGACGTGAAGGACTTTTTGTCTTCTCGCAGGTGGCTGACAAGGACAGACGCTTGGTTAAACTGCGTGTTGAAGCAGCCCGTTTGCGAGAGGAGAAAAAGGCAGCAGACGCAGCTGCACAAACATCCCAAATCAGCATGGCACAAACTTCTACTCCAGAAACAGATAAGAATGTTGTAATTAATTTGAAGCCCATGTGGGAAGCTGCACCTTTATATGTTCCTCCTAAAGGAACGGGTACAAATGATGATAAGACTTCTGTAGATGCTAAAGGATATTTTATTTATAATTGGGTTTATACTCCTTGGAATAGAGCAGATATTTTGGCCTTTAAAAATGCATTCCCTGATCTGCGAAAGAATCCAGCAACCTTTTATGAGGAAGTTGAGGGTGCAATTAGTTCTTGTACTATGACTTTGCCTGATATTGATCTGTTTTTTGGATTAATATTACTGCCTGATATGTGGAAAACTGCGCGTAAAGTTGATGGCCGTGTGACATTTGGGGTACAAAAGGGGGTGGTGATGGACAGAGCATCTGAATCAATCAAACACTCACACCCAGTCAAAAGATCTGGGTTTAATCCATCACCGTTCTTTAGCCCACTCTGCCACCCCAGTTCAGACATGGCTATATGCAAATCAGTCTGACCCTATGCCTCATGGGAACCGTCCAGCCCGAACTGCCAAGCCATGTCTTCCCTGGACCGGAAACAAGCTTCCGAGGACCGGTTTCTGGCATTCCAGCCGTCTTCAGCCCGGCTTGCTTGAATCCAGTGGCAAAGTGAGCAAGGGACTCACGTCTGAGCATACCCTGCCACACTTATGGCGGCCAAAAGCGGTACAAAAGGGGGTGGTGATGGACGGAGCATCTGAATCAATCAAACACTCACACCCAGTCAAAAGATCTGGGTTTAATCCATCACCGTTCTTTAGCCCACTCTGCCACCCCAGTTCAGACATGGCTATATGCAAATCAGTCTGACCCTGTGCCTCATGGGAACCGTCCAGCCCGAACTGCCAAGCCATGTCTTCCTTGGACCGGAAACAAGCTTCCGAGGACCGGTTTCTGGCATTCCAGCCGTCTTCAGTCCGGCTTGCTTGAATCCAGTGGCAAAGTGAGCAAGGGACTCACGTCTGAGCATACCCTGCCACTCTTATGGCGGCCAAAAGCGGTACAAAAGGGGACGGTGATGGACGGAGCATCTGAATCAATCAAACACTCACACCCAGTCAAAAGACCTGGGTTTAATCCATCACCGTTCTTTAGCCCACTCTGCCACCCCAGTTCAGACATGGCTCTGGAATGCCAGAAACCGGTCCTCGGAAGCTTGTTTCCAGAACCTTCCAGAACCTGGCAATAAACTGAGGCCCCCTGTCAGACACAATGACCTCAGGCACCCCATGCAACCGGACGATATTGGTAAGCAATAGTTGAGCCGTTTGGCCAGCCGTGGGGAGATTCACGCAAGGGATGAAGTGCCCCAACTTAGTGAGGCTGTCAATGACCAATAAGATGGCCGATTTACCCTGCTCTAATGGTAGTCCAGTGACAAAATCTAAACTGATGTTTTGCCACGGTCTTCTGGGCGAGGGCAAAGGCATCAATAGGCCTTTCTTTTTTCCTGGCATGGTCTTAGCTCGCGCACAGGTCTCACATTGTGCAATCCAGGTGGCCACATCGCTGCTTTCAGTGTCCCACCAAAAATGTCTTTTCATGAGCTGTAGAGTCTTGTGTAGGCCTTGATGACCTGCCAATGGAGAAACATGACACCACTAAAATGCCTTCCTTTGTAATTCACCCGTGGGAAGGTACAACCTATTGTTCTGAAAAGGGAGACCCTGCTTTAATGTGCGATTCACCCCCTTCGTGGCCCAAAGAATCCAAGCATTATGATCCTTGTTCTTCCGAATGACATCCAAAAAAGAATTGGCCTGAATCACACAAATCACCTTTTCAGGACTCACGATCGCCCTCTTTGTGTCTTTATTCCCGAATTCATCAACTTGATCCCAGCGAGATAGAGAGTCTGCTTTCAGATTCTCTGCTCCTGGTCTGAATGTAATCAACACAGGCTCTCAAATCGCCATTAGCCTTCTTGATGAAAAACAGGGGAGAGGCTGCAGGAGATCTAGATGGTCGAATAAATCCTATGTCTACATAGTGCTCCAGATATTCCCTCAAATGCTTGGTTTCAGGCTCCGACAAAGCATATACCCTACATGACGGGATGGTGGCCCCCTCTACCAGATCTATTCTACAATCGTACAAGCGATGCGGAGGTAGTGTCTCAGCCTGACTTTCACTAAATACGTCCCTGTAGCTGAAGTATTCGACTGGCAATGCCACCTCTTTTTCCGCGGCCGTAGCCACCAACAGAGGAACACATGTGGGCAGAAGCGCAGCAACGTTCTTTTCTTCCATATGAGATGTACATTCCTCAGATAGGAACTGAACTGTTCTCTCCTTCCAGTCAATGGAGGGATTGTGATGACTTAACCAGGGCATCCCTAATATCACCTCATATTGTGGGGCTTCAATAATGTTAAGAGTTAGTTCTTCCCTATGTCTGCCTTCTCCCACATCCACGGTCAGTGATATCAACTCTGTTTGTTCGGTTATTAGTCCGGATATAAAAGGTTTCCCGTCTACCGCTAATACCTCCTCTGGTCTTTCTCGGGGTACTCTGGCCAATGACAAGGAGGTTACTAACCGGCTGTTGATAAAGTTCCCAGTGGCCCCTGAATCAATCATAACCATCACTTGATATACCTGCAACTGACATTCCAACCTCATGGGTAGTAATATATGAGAGGCGGACTCAAGCAGGGTTGGCACAGTCAACGAGGGTACTTTCCACGGCTGAGGCTCACTCTGGTGTGCTTCAGCCCCACTGCCTGTCTCTCCCTGAACGCTTCCTGTAGTGACGGCCACTCTCTTAGTTCTATTCCATCCTCCCACAACCTTAGGTTTGGAGGGGCATTCCCTAACGTAATGGCCTTTTTTGCCGCAGTACAAACATAATCCCACTGTTCTACGGCTCTCTTTTTCTTCTCTGGTTAAGGGGCCCGGACTGCCCCTATTTCCATGGGTTCTGTGGAAGTCTCAGTAGAAGGCAAGGCCCTGCGGGGAGTCCATTCGGTTCTAGGAGGCCCCCTATCCCACTTTCTCCTGTCCCCTCTAATCTCAGGGTTAGGTTTACCATGTCCACACACGTAACCGGTTGGGGATCAATTTGGGCTATGACATTTTTAAGCCCATCCCTTAACCCTTGATAATACAAGGACATTCTTTTTTCCTCAGGCCATGCCGTTTCGGCCACCAACCTGTTGAACCTGGTCAAGTAAGTTATGAGATCCAATCTGCCTTGTTTTAATTCCAAGAGTTCTCTGTCTGCACTCAACGTGGTAGCCCTTCTGTCAAACACCTTCTCAAACTCTGCACGAAACGCCGACCAATCGGACAGGATAGGATCGTCGTTCCGGACCAATGGCACAGCCCAGTTAGCTGCATCACCTACCAGATAGGATATTGCAAAAGCCACTCTTGAATGGTTGTTCGGAAAAGAAGCTGGCTTGCAAGAAAAATGGAGCATTATCTGCGTTAGGAACACCTGAGTTTTTGCTGGATCCCCTGAATACCTTTCCGGACTAGCTAAAGGAATAGGAGGAGGAACCGTAACCTGGACCTGTGTAGAGGAAGCATCAAAGGGATTCCGAGACAGTCTATCCACTTTCTCACGTAGAGCAGTGGCTTCGGCTTTGGAAGCGGCCAACTCCTGTTGGACCAAAAGTAAAGCCTGCATGACGTCATCCATGGTAGCCATTACGCAACAACTGGACCAGGCAGAGCAACGTTCGTGGGCTTGTTATTCTGTCAGGTTTATCTCCACGGGATCCAGTTGTTGCACTAATGGTTCCACCTCCAAATGTCACCAACACCCTGAAGTGTATACACAAGGTGTTGGAGTCATTAGGCGAGGGAGAAAAATAACAAACTAAAATAATAAAGCAAGGGAAGGGAAAAGGAAAGGGTCTGCAGGGAAAGGATGCCTGTAACAAAAAACAAGACACATTCAGTAAGTCTCATAAAGTCTCGCTATAAATGCACATAGATACATGCATGTACTTTGGAGTAAGGACCATTGCTCATGAACCCGAAACCACTACTCAAACACAATCTGTGGGAACTCCTATGTGAAAAGGTAAGCATTAAACACATGAGGTCTGTATTCTGTTTTAACTTCACCCTATCGTAATGAGATCAGCAACAATATAAACACTACATACCCCCAGACAGATCAGAGGTAGGCTTGTACATTTTAGATCCATGAGATAACTCCTTAAAGAAAACAGTATCATACAATGTATATAGGATACGGTAGTGTGTAGGAGGCAAGAACCACAACACTCCGCTCCTCCTCTTCTTTTGAGAGGATTCCGAATAACCAAGATAAACCATGAAATCAGTAACACGTAGTTGCGACCACTAACGTGTTCTGAAAGTATGTGTCATACAAATATTTCCAGAAAAAGGTAAGCGGTAACGCGTAGTTGCTTCACTACCACGTTCCACTCTTAGTTCATTGAAACAGAATAATCCTGGACTCACGGTAACACGTGGATTCGACCACCACCGTGTTCCGCAATACCAATTGCCCCCAACCAGTAATAACAGTACTGAAAACAGTATCTCAGTAATCAGGTGTAGTAACCGTTCAAAGACAGGACAACACAGGAAAACAAACAGGAGACGGTCCGATGACTGCAATCGGAAAACAGAGAAGGCTTTTCCGCGAGAGAAGAACAAACGCCCTCTCTCTCTCTCTCGTATAGGTCAAACCCGACTCACCGCACAGCCGAGGGAAGAAACCAGGAACCAGGGAACAGGCGCGCAGAGCAGCCGCTCTCACGCCGAGGAAAACGGGTCTCAGAATAACAAGCACCCGGTAAAGCGATTCCCACACTGAAGTACTTCCTGGTTCCCCCGGAGGATCATGGGATATGTAGTTTATGCGGGCAATGCAGGCGCAAGGCAGCGGAACCCTGACAGGAGAAATGACGAAGCAGGAGAAGTGATGGGGCAACAGCGGTGATTAGGCATGAGCAAGAGCGGTAACCGGGCAGGAGCAGTAAACGGACAGGAGTGGTGAACGGACAGGAGCGGTGAACGGACACGAACAGTGAACGGGGCAGGAGAAGTGAACGGGGCAGGAGCAGTGAACGGGGCAGGAGCAGTGAATGGGGCAGGAGCAGTGAATGGGGCAGGAGTAGTGAACGGGGCAGGAGCAGTGAACAGGGCAGAAGTGGTGGGGCAGGAGCAGTGTACGGGATAGGAGCAGTGAACGGGGCAGAAGTGATGGACATGAGAAGTGATGGGACAGGAAAAGGGACAGGGCAGGAGAGGCGACAGGGCAGGAGAGGCACCAGAGAAGGAGAGGCGTAAGGGAAGGAGAGGCGACAGGGAAGGAGAGGTGACTGGGCAGAAGAAGTGATTGGCAGGAGAAGTAACAGGCAGGAGAGGTGACGGGCAGGAGAGGTGACGGGGCAGGAGAGGTGACGGGCAGGAGAGGTCACGGGGCAGGAGAGGTCACGGGGCAGAAGCAGTGATTAGGTATGAGCAGGAGCAGTTACCGGAAAGGAGCGGGGAATGGGCAGGAGCGGGGAAAGGACAGGAGCGGTGAACGGACAGGAGCGGTGAACGGACAGGTGCGGTGAACAGGGCAGGAGCGGTGAACAGGGCAGGAGCGGTGAACAGGGCATGAGCGGTGAACAGGGCAGGAGCGGTGAACAGGGCAGGAGCAGTGAACAGGGCAGGAGCAGTGAACAGGGCAGGAGAAGTTATGGGCCAGGAGAAGGGAGGAGGCAGGGGAATTGACGAAGCAGGAGTGTTGATCGAGCATGAGCAGGAGTACTGACTGGACAGGAGCAGTGAAAGGGCAGGAGCAGGTGTTTCCCAGGGCGACTGGAAGGGTAGGGGGGCCAGTTTAGTTTGGGAGGACTGGGTTTGTACAAGTGCAGGAGTTTTAAAAACACTGCAAAGTTCTTTGTATATTCAGCAGGTTTCGGTCAACAATACAAGTGCCAAGATAACTTTGGTGATCAATGTACCTGCTAAGGAGAGATGGGAGCATGTTTTGTCTGGTGGCTGTTTTACTCATCTTAGGTAGTGCAGAGGGGTAATATGCCTGCTGCAAAGAACATGTACCATGCATATCAAAGAGCAATATGTTATGTGCATAGTGTATACTGCTTTGCGTTCACTTCCCGAATGAAAGGACACTTGAATACATATGGCCTGGCAGTTCGGGCTGGACTGTTCACATTGGGCGCAGGATTAAGACTGATTTGTATATGGCTGGGTCCAAACTGGAATGGCATGGTGAGCAAAAAACGATGGATTTAAGCCCAGATCTCTGAACTGGGGTGAATGTATGACATTGTTCTGTATTCTGTCCATCAATTGTTCTTTTTGCATTTGTCACTCCGAGTGGGACAGTTATGCTCAGACATGAGTCCCGTGCTATCCCTGTCACTGGAATCAAGCTATCCTGGCTGATGAGGGCTGAAAGCCCGAAACCGGTCCTAGGATGCTTGTTTCCAGTCCAGGGAGGACCTGGCCTGGCAGTTCGGGCTGGACTGTTCCCCTTGGGTGCAGGATCAAGACTGATTTGCATATGGCTTGAATGCCATGGTGAGCAAAGAAACAATGGATTGAGTCCCAGATCTCTGTACTGGGGTGAATGTATGATATTGTTCTGCATTCTGTCTTTTTGCTATATTATGATTGAGCAGCTAGCTGGCTAACATGAATATGAAGGAGCCTTTGTGGGTTTCCGTGAGTCTAGATTCTCCTGAAGAGTCCCTTTCTCTTCTGAGCCCTGCTTAACACATGTGTACAGGAGGAGCCCTGCATTCATGACCTCAATGTTTGAGACAAAAAGTAATCATGGATTTCTGAACAATGGGAGTAAAAGCATTAAGGTAACATGTTGTTCCTGCTTATATTTCACACGCTTTACATAACCCTGTATTCCCTATGAAAGTTTGCTTTTTCCTGAATTAAACCTCAAATAAACATGTTTATCCATTGTTTTACTTAAATAACGTTAAAAGCTGTAACTGGTCAGTGAAATGCTAAACGTACTAAAAATTGGTATGTTTTGCTATTTCTAGCCACACCTCTGACTCCGCCCACTAATTCAATCTTCGGGTATTCCCGCCCCCGATTCTCCACCCACAGTTGCCCTACTTTTTTTCCCCACTTCGACCACTGCCTAGGAGCGACTATTACTTCCTAAAATTGCCCAAACATCTTAAGTATTCTTATTAAGCAAAAGAGTGGGGGATTCTACATGGCATACGCACAGTTATAACACTGCTGCCATCAATCCGCAAAGCAAAAAAAAATAGTTTGTAAACTACCATTACCAAACCCGATAGTCACCATCGCGCTCTGGCCTTAAAGTACGGCACGGCTTTGTTATTTTTATTCTTCTATGATTTGATGTACAGACACACTTCAAACAGGGATCATAAGCGTGTTAGAATTATGCGAATCAAATGTTCTACTTTTTAGTAGCTACTGTGCTATGTATGCTCTGCTCCGCGCACCAATAGCAGACAAATTAGAGGCCGAAAATGGGAATCCGAGCAGACGTTCGTCGCGGTTTAAACACCCTGTGGCAATTCAAACCTGTCTCCTTCACGGCAGTGGTTAAACAGTCATTTGCCCAGCAGTTTCGCATCAGCCTTCTAAAGCTGATTGGGAAGACAGTTACCATATATATGTATGTGGGAATGTGGGTAAGTGCATGTGTGAGGCATGCATGACGTAGTTACCATACATATGTGTGCAGGAATGTGCATATGTGCATGTGTGAGGCATGCATGATGTAGTTACCAAACATATGTTTGCAGAAATGTGTGTAAGTGCATGTGTGAGGCATGCATGATGTAGTATATGTGTGCAGGAATGTGTGTAAGTGCATGTGTGAGGCATGCATGATGTAGTTACCATACATATGTGTGCAGGAATGTGTGTAAGTGCATGTGTGAGACATGCATGATGTAGTATATGTGTGCAGGAATGTGTGTAAGTGCATGTGTGAGGCATGCATGATGTAGTTACCATACATATGTGTGCAGGAATGTGAGTATGTGCATGTGTGAGACATGCATGATGTAGTTACCAAACATATGTGTGCAGAAATGTGTGTAAGTGCATGTGTGAGGCATGCATGATGTAGTATATGTGTGCAGGAATGTGTGTAAGTGCATGTGTGAGGCATGCATGATGTAGTTACCATACATATGTGTGCAGGAATGTGCGTATGTGCATGTGTGAGACATGCATGATGTAGTTACCATACATATGTGTGTGAAATGTGTGTAAGTGCGTGTGTGAGGCATGCATGATGTAGTTACCATACATATGGGTGCAGGAATGTGCGTATGTGCATGTGTGAGACATGCATGATGTAGTTACCATATATATGTATGTGGGAATATGTGTAAGTGCATGTGTGAGACATGCATGATGTAGTTACCAAACATATGTGTGCAGAAATGTGTGTAAGTGCATGTGTGAGGCATGCATGATGTAGTATATGTGTGCAGGAATGTGTGTAAGTGCATGTGTGAGGCATGCATGTTGTAGTTACCATATATATGTGTGCAGGAATGTGTGTAAGTGCATGTGTGAGGCATGCATGACGTAGTTACCATACATATGTATGCAGGAATGTGCGTATGTGCATGTGTGAGACATGCATGATGTAGTTACCATACATATGTATGTGGGAATGTGTGTAAGTGCATGTGTGAGGCATGCGTGATGTAGTTACCATACATATGTATGCAGGAATGTGCGTATGTGCATGTGTGAGACATGCATGATGTAGTTACCATACATATGTATGCAGGAATGTGCGTATGTGCATGTGTGAGACATGCATGATGTAGTTACCATACATATGTATGTGGGAATGTGTGTAAGTGCATGTGTGAGGCATGCATGATTTAGTAACCATACAGTTGTATGCAGGAATGTGCGTATGTGCATGTGTGAGACATGCATGATGTAGTTACCATACATATGTATGTGGGAATGTGTGTAAGTGCATGTGTGAGGGATGCATGATGTAGTAACCATACAGTTGTATGCAGGAATGTGCGTATGTGCATGTGTGAGACATGGATGATGTAGTGACCATACATATGTGTGCAGAAATGTGTGTAAGTGCATGTGTGAGGCATGCATGATGTAGTTACCATACACATGTGTGCAGGAATGTGCGTATGTGCATGTGTGAGACATGCATGATGTAGTTACCGTATATATGTATGTGGGAATGTATGTAAGTGCATGTGTGAGACATGCATGATGTAGTTACCATACATATGTATGTGGGAATGTGTGTAAGTGCATGTGTGAGGCATGCATGATGTAGTTACCATACATATGTATGCAGGAATGTACGTAAGTGCATGTGTGAGGCATGCATGATGTAGTTACCATATATATGAGTGCAGGAATGTGTGTAAGTGCATGTGTGAGACATGCATGATGTAGTTACCATACATATGTGTGCAGGAATGTGTGTAAGTGCATGTGTGAGACATGCATGATATAGTTACCATACATATGTGTGCAGGAATGTGTATAAGTGCATGTGTGAGACATGCATGATGTAGTTACCATACATATGTATGCAGGAATGTGTGTAAGTGCATGTGTGAGACATGCATGATGTAGTTACCATACATATGTATGTGGGAATGTGTGTAAGTGCATGTGTGAGGCATGCATGATGTAGTTACCATATATATGAGTGCAGGAATGTGTGTAAGTGCATGTGTGAGACATGGATGATGTAGTTACCATACACATGTGTGCAGGAATGTGTGTAAGTGCATGTGTGAGGCGTGCTTGACGTAGTTACCATACATATGTATGCAGGAATGTGTGTATGTGCATGTGTGAGGCATGCATGATGTAGTTACCATACATATGTATGCATGAATGTGCGTAAGTGCATGTGTGAGACATGCATGATGTGGTTATCATACATATGTATGCAGGAATGTACGTAAGTGCATGTGTGAGACATGCATGATATAGTTACCATACATATGTTTGCAGGAATGTATGTACATGCATGTGTGAGACATGCATGATGTAGTTACCATACATATGTATGCAGGAATGTACGTAAGTGCATGTGTGAGACATGCATGATGTAGTTACCATACATATGTATGCAGGAATGTGCGTAAGTGCATGTGTGAGACAAGCATGATGTAGTTACCATACATATGTATGCAGGAATGTGCGTAAGTGCATGTGTGAGACATGCATGATGTAGTTACCATACATATGTATGCATGAATGTGCGTAAGTGCATGTGTGAGACATGCATGATGTAGTTACCATACATATGTATGCTGGAATGTGCGTATGTGCATGTGTGAGGCATGCATGATGTAATTACCATACATATGTATGCAGGAATGTGTGTATGTGCCTGTGTGGGACATACATGAAGTAATTCTATACATATGTATGCATGAATGTGCGTATGTTCATGTGTGAGACATGCATGATGTAGTTACTCTACATATGTATGCAGGAATGTGTGTATGTGCCTGTGTGGGACATACATGAAGTAGTTCTATACATCAGGGCTGCACTTTCACCTCTTTCTTGACGCTGCCAATCCCGTGTACAGTGCAGAGGGTGGCAGCCCCGTTCACCCAGGCCTGGCTGGGTGAATTGTGCTCCTTTTCATCCCAGTGTGTTCATGCGTCAGGTGGGAGGCTGGCTGGAGAACCGCTTCTAAAGAGGTGGTATGAGCCAGTGGGGTAACGATAATTGAGGGGGCCCCCCGCAAGGTACAGGGAGGGGGCCCCTCTGGACTCCCATTAGGAGCTCTCCGGCCGGAGTGCAGTGCTGAAGGGGCCCCGCTGGAAGGTACGTGGAGGGGGCCCCTTTGGACTCTTATCAGGAGCTCTCCGGCCGAAGTGCAGAGCTGAGGGGGCCCCGCTGGAAGGTACGTGGAGGGGGCCCCTTTGGACTCTTATCAGGAGCTCTCCGGCCGAAGTGCAGAGCTGAGGGGGCCCCCTGGAAGGTACGTGGAGGGGGCCCTTCTAGACTCTATCAGGAGCTCTCTGGCCGAAGTGCAGTGCTGAGGGGGCGCCCTGGAGCTTGAGCCCCCCCAGCACAGCGGGGGATGTGGGCGTGTGTAACGACCCTCAGCATGGAACACACTCTGACACGGAGCTGTTTTAAGCCCAGGGCAAAGTGTGCAGTGGCCCAGAGCCCCACCCTTCAGGAGCGCCGTGAGAAAGCCATTGTGTGCTCTTTCTATCACACACCATAAATACCTCTACCTCTGTACCACCTCTCTCGAATCCTGCTCCATCTACGCCCACAATTTCTCCACCACTCCCCTCTCCCTGCGTCTCGCTGCTAGTTTTCATCCTCGTTCCAAGTATTTCTCCTTCATCGTCACCTTTGTCTCATCTTCATCACTCTGCCTCATGCCTTCCATCTTTATCACTCTGCCTCATGCCTTCCATCTTTATCACTCTGCCTCATGCCTTCCATCTTCATCACTCTGCCTCATGCCTTTCATCTTTATCACTCTGCCTCATGCCTTCCATCTTTATCACTCTGCCTCATGCCTGTCATCTTTATCACTCTGCCTCAGGCCTTCCATCTTTATCACTCTGCCTCATGCCTTCCATATTCATCACTCTGCCTCATGCCTTTCATCTTTATCACTCTGTCTCATGCCTGTCATCTTCATCACTCTGCCTCATGCCTTCCATCTTCATCACTCTGCCTCATGCCTGTCATCTTCATCACTCTGCCTCATGCCTTTCATCTTTATCACTCTGCCTCATGCCTTCCATCTTTATCACTCTGCCTCATGCCTGTCATCTTCATCACTCTGCCTCATGCCTTTCATCTTCATCACTCTGCCTCATGCCTGGCATCTTTATCACTCTGCCTCATGCCTTCCATCTTTATCACTCTGCCTCATGCCTGTCATCTTTATCACTCTGCCTCAGGCCTTCCATCTTTATCACTCTGCCTCATGCCGTCCATCTTCATCACTCTGCCTCATGCCTGTCATCTCCATCACTCTGCCTCATGCCTTCCATCTTCATCACTCTGCCTCATGCCTGTCATCTTCATCACTCTGCCTCATGCCTTCCATCTTCATCACTCTGCCTCATGCCTTCCATCTTCATCACTCTGCCTCATGCCTTCCATCTTCATCACTCTGCCTCATGCCTTCCATCTTTATCACTCTGCCTCATGCCTTCCATCTTTATCACTCTGCCTCATGCCTTTCATCTTTATCACTCTGCCTCATGCCTTTCATCTTCATCACTCTGCCTCATGCCTTTCATCTTCATAACTCTGCCTCATGCCTTCCATCTTCATGACTCTGCCTCATGCCTTCCATCTTTATCACTCTGCCTCATGCCTTTCATCTTTATCACTCTGCCTCATGCCTTCCATCTTTATCACTCTGCCTCATGCCTGGCATCTTTATCACTCTGCCTCATGCCTTCCATCTTTATCACTCTGCCTCATGCCTTCCATCTTTATCACTCTGCCCCATGCCTTCCATCTTTATCACTCTGCCTCATGCCTGTCATCTTCATCACTCTGCCTCATGCCTTCCATCTTCATCACTCTGCCTCATGCCTTTCATTTTTATCACTCTGCCTCATGCCTTCCATTTTCATCACTCTGCCTCATGCCGTCCATCTTCATCACTGTGCCTCATGCCTTCCATCTTTATCACTCTGCCTCATGCCTGTCATCTTCCTCACTCTGCCTCATGCCTTTCATCTTTATCACTCTACCTCATGCCTTCCATCTTCATCACTCTGCCTCATGCCTTCCATCTTTATCACTCTGCCTCATGCCTTCCATGTTCATCACTCTGCCTCATGCCTGTCATCTTCATCACTCTGCCTCATGCCTTCCATCTTCATCACTCTGCCTCATGCCTTCCATCTTTATCACTCTGCCTCATGCCTTTCATATTTATCACCCTGCCTCATGCCTTCCATCTTTATCATTCTGCCTCATGCCTTCCATCTTCATGACTCTGCCTCATGCCTTCCATCTTCATTATTCTGCCTCATGCCTGTCATCTTTATCACTCTGCCTCATGCCTTCCATCTTTATCACTCTGCCTCATGCCTGTCATCTTCATCACTCTGCCTCATGCCTTTTATCTTTATCACTCTGCCTCATGCCTTCCATCTTTATCACTCTGCCTCATGCCTTCCATCTTCATCACTCTGCCTCATGCCTTCCATCTTCATCACTCTGCCTCATGCCTGGCATCTTTATCACTCTGCCTCATGCCTTCCATCTTCATCATCTGCCTCATGCCTGTCATCTTCATCACTCTGCCTCATGCCGTCCATCTTCATCGCTCTGCCTCATGCCTTTCATCTTTATCACTCTGCCTCATGCCTTCCATCTTCATCACTCTGCCTCATGCCTTCCATCTTTATCACTCTGCCTCATGCCTTCCATCTTTATCACTCTGCCTCATGCCTGTCATCTTCATCACTCTGCCTCATGCCTTTCATCTTTATCACTCTGCCTCATGCATGTCATCTCCATCACTCTGCCTCATGCCTTCCATCTTTATCACTCTGCCTCATGCCTTCCATCTTTATCACTCTGCCTCATGCCTTCCATCTTTATCACTCTGCCTCATGCCTGTCATCTTCATCACTCTGCCTCATGCCTTTCATCTTTATCACTCTGCCTCATGCCTGTCATCTTCATCACTCTGCCTCATGCCTTCCATCTTCATCACTCTGCCTCATGCCTGTCATCCTCATCACTCTGCCTCATGCCTTCCATCTTTATCACTCTGCCTCATGCCTTCCATCTTCATCACTCTGCCTCATGCCTTCCATCTTCATCACTCTGCCTCATGCCTTCCATCTTCATCACTCTGCCTCATGCCTTCCATCTTCATCACTCTGCCTCATGTCTGTCATCTTCATCACTCTGCCTCATGCCTTTCATCTTCATCACTCTGCCTCATGCCTTCCATCTTTATCACTCTGCCTCATGCCTTTCATCTTTATCACTCTGTCTCATGCCTTTCATCTTCATCACTCTGCCTCATGCCTTCCATCTTTATCACTCTGCCTCATGCCTTCCATCTTTATCACTCTGCCTCATGCCTTTCATCTTTATCACTCTGCCTCATGCCTTCCATCTTCATCACTCTGCCTCATGCCTTCCATCTTTATCACTCTGCCTCATGCCTGTCATCTTCATCACTCTGCCTCATGCCTTCCATCTCTATCACTCTGCCTCATGCCTGTCATCTTCATCACTCTGCCTCATGCCTTCCATCTCTATCACTCTGCCTCATGCCTGTCATCTTCATCACTCTGCCTCATGCCTTCCATCTTTATCACTCTGCCTCATGCCTGTCATCTTCATCACTCTGCCTCATGCCTTCCATCTTTATCACTCTGCCTCATGCCTTCCATCTCTATCACTCTGCCTCATGCCTGTCATCTTCATCACTCTGCCTCATGCCTTCCATCTTTATCACTTTGCCTCATGCCTTTCATCTTTATCACTCTGCCTCATGCCTTCCATCTTTATCACTCTGCCTCATGCCTTCCATCTTCATCACTCAGCCTCATGCCTTCCATCTTCATCACTCTGCCTCATGCCTTCCATCTTCATCACTCTGCCTCATGCCTTCCATCTTCATCACTCTGCCTCATGTCTGTCATCTTCATCACTCTGCCTCATGCCTGTCATCTTCATCACTCTGCCTCATGCCTTCCATCTTTATCACTCTGCCTCATGCCTGTCATCTTCATCACTCTGCCTCATGCCTTCCATCTTTATCACTCTGCCTCATGCCTTCCATCTCTATCACTCTGCCTCATGCCTGTCATCTTCATCACTCTGCCTCATGCCTTCCATCTTTATCACTCTGCCTCATGCCTTCCATCTTTATCACTCTGCCTCATGCCTTCCATCTTTATCACTCTGCCTCATGCCTGTCATCTTCATCACTCTGCCTCATGCCTTCCATCTTTATCACTCTGCCTCATGCCTTCCATCTTTATCACTCCGCCTCATGCCTTCCATCTTTATCACTCTGCCTCATGCCTGTCATCTTCATCACTCTGCCTCATGCCTTCCATCTCTATCACTCTGCCTCATGCCTGTCATCTTCATCACTCTGCCTCATGCCTTCCATCTCTATCACTCTGCCTCATGCCTTCCATCTCTATCACTCTGCCTCATGCCTTCCATCTTCATCACTCTGCCTCATGCCTTCCATCTCTATCACTCTGCCTCATGCCTGTCATCTTCATCACTCTGCCTCATGCCTTCCATCTTTATCACTCTGCCTCATGCCTGTCATCTTCATCACTCTGCCTCATGCCTTCCATCTTTATCACTCTGCCTCATGCCTTCCATCTCTATCACTCTGCCTCATGCCTGTCATCTTCATCACTCTGCCTCATGCCTTCCATCTTTATCACTCTGCCTCATGCCTTCCATCTTTATCACTCTGCCTCATGCCTTCCATCTTTATCACTCTGCCTCATGCCTTCCATCTTTATCACTCTGCCTCATGCCTTCCATCTTCATCACTCTGCCTCATGCCTTCCATCTTTATCACTCTGCCTCATGCCTTCCATCTCTATCACTCTGCCTCATGCCTGTCATCTTCATCACTCTGCCTCATGCCTTCCATCTTTATCACTCTGCCTCATGCCTTCCATCTTTATCACTCTGCCTCATGCCTTCCATCTTTATCACTCTGCCTCATGCCTTCCATCTTCATCACTCAGCCTCATGCCTTCCATCTTTATCACTCTGCCTCATGCCTGTCATCTTTCTCCAATCCCCCCATACCACACCTCTCCCGACCAGGCTGTCACCCGTCTCTCTGTACCCTTCTCTTTAGCTCTCCACTCTCTACCTCGCCGTTATGCATCTCAATTCTCTATTTCACATCTCTCTCACTACTCTTTACCCAACCTTTTTCTCTCTCTTGCTACCAAACCTAACAGCTTATGTCACCGTGTATTCACCTCTCCAGCTGCCCGTCTCTTTGTACCTCTTTTCTCACCAACTTTCTCATTTCCTCTCTTACTCTACCTCCACCTCTTTGTCTCAATCTTCACCCTTTCTCAATGTATAGTTCTCCTCTCACTCTCTGCACTTTTTTCTTTCAGTCCACCCTCTTTAAATCTCTTCTCTCTTCCTCCCTCCCTGGATACCTTATTTATCTCACTCCGTCTCTTTGTCTACCTCACCCTCTCTATCCCTCTGTATCATCTCATTCTCTCTACCTCAGCTGCCTCTCTACTTAACGTTTCCTCCCCACCTCAACTTTCTTTGCAGTCCCTCAATCGCGCCTGTCTACTTCCATTGCTCTCAAACTCTCTCTCCAAATTGTCCCACTTTTGCCTTCACTCTCTCAACCTCCCCCTCTTACTCACTATTTCATCTCTCTCTACCTCACTTTAAAACCTTATCTGTGTACCTCTAATAGCACATTTGCAATTCGGTAATAGGTTATCAAATCGCAAAATGGGCGAATCCGGCCCTTTGTGACTGGTAGTAAGCTACGTGTATGTGGCTGTTAGTCCTGGCTAGTTGTTGCATTCTTACCTGTACTCCCTGACTCACTGCTGCACACCGAAGAATTCCTTGCTGACCCCTGTGCAGCATTCACTAACTGGTGCACACATTCACTGCTGTTTGCTCACTCATTAATTACCTGCTGCAACCTTTCACTCATATAAGTTCACTCCTTCTTGGAACTAACTTGTTCAGTGCAATATTAATCCACCCCTGTACACTAATTCTTGTATGTGCTCAACATTAACTTATTTAAACTCACAAATGCATTCCTGTACTTAGAGCATTACTCCAATGAGTGTCTGTGTGGGTGAGGATCGTAAATGAGTCAACACATTATTCCAAACATGCCCTAACTCACCCATCCATTCATCCACACATTCTCATTTTCTCTTCTAACCATACACACGCTAAAAGTGCCAGTAAATGCAGATTAACGTAAATAAATAAAAGGCCAGTCCTATTGGCTTTGCCAAAGCTTGTTCAGGTTGGGGGCGGGGGTTGATGCTCAGGGTGAATTTTGTCCCAAAGCTGTAAATGTGTTTTAGCCCTGCATTTGGAGCGAGGACATGCCCTGACTCTGGGCTGATGCTCCGGTCCATTGTGTGAGGGTTGTGTACACATTGTGGCTGAAGTGATTGGCTGCCTTGAGGCCAGCATCACTGGGTGACATCTTTTGAGAATGTTTGTAGAGTTCAGTAGGAACGATGCGGCCAGCGCCAAGAGATGCCCCTCAGCCTGGCACTGTCCCCCTCACCAGTGCCAGGCCTGGAGGCGCCCTGTAACTTACTGACCCCCTGGAGGTGCAGCTTAACTTACTGACCCCCTGGAGGTGCAGATTTTTTGTGGGTGTCTGAGTCCCTCCTGAGGGGGAAGCCGGGAGGTTGTGCTATTCTGTGCTGCATTGATTTTACCTGCTTTTAAAACTTAAAATAACTACAAAAATCACTTCGCAACTTGGTCTAAATAGCTTGATTTTAAGAAGCTCGACCTGCTGACTCCTTCCCCCCTCTTCCCCGCTGCCCTGGGCCACTCCCAGCCGAGTATTGAAGCTGTGGAGTTGGTCCCGGGCACAGAACTGCGGCGGCCATCTTGTGTGTGGGTGGGTTTTAGCGCGCTCTAGTTGCGCATAAAAGGGATGTCCACTCCTCCGCGCAGCGGACGCGCTTTGCGGGCGCGCCCGACTCGCGCCGGAGTCGTGCCAGAGTCCTGCCCGTCTGCGCCCGTCCGCGCTTGGTCGGGCTCAGGGACCAGGGACCCTGTCACCACTATTACATATACTCCCTCTGCCCTGAGAAACCTACAGTCCAAACCTTGTAACCTTCCCCCTGCCTGTTTGGATCGCATTTCCTTATTGGGCATCGTGCGTACAGCCTCCTCTCCTCACCCTATCGCCCATCCCCCAGTATGCACGGATAATCAAGACCCTCGTATACGTGTCATATACTTAAACACACGATCTTTCTCAAAACATCATGCTGACCTTTTTATCCTACTCACTGATGAGCGCCCCGATATCCTCTTAATCACTGAAACTTGGCTAACTGATGACTCCCTCCCTGATATTCTGGCAGCCCTTCCCCCTGACTACTATATGTTGAACATCAATCGTCCCCCCGGACGTGCTGGTGGCGGGGTGGCAGCTGTCATACGGAAATAGCTTAAATTCATCTCTACATCCTCCCTCACTCTTGTCGATGTAGATAATCTTATCATCAGTCTTGAAACAGGAGAGGGAGCCCTTACTCTTATTGTCCTATATCGCCCCCCGTCCTCCATGCCTTTGTTCCCTGCCACTTTTAGCGAACAACTAGCCAACCTGATCACCTCATCTGCCCGCCTCGCTATCTTCGGCGATTTCAATTATTGATACAACGATAGTGATGCCGGCCCCCATGCTGCAGAGCTGTTCGAAGTTCTCTCTAACTTCATCATGAATCAACTTGTCTCTTCCCCCACTCATGTTAAGGGTCACATATTAGATCACATCTGGGCCTACAATCTCACTCTCTCCTGTCCTGTGGTTACCCCCTGCATTTGGTCGGACCATCACTTAATCGACACGGTGATTACAATCAGGGGCCGTGTTAAAGCTCCTGCAGTAGCAGGCGGGGTCGCTCGCAAATGGGGCACCCTCGATTCGCAAGGTTTTCTGTCTTCCCTGGCCGACACTCAACCTCCATCGCGCTGCAATGCGACAGTCCAGGCCTTGGAAAACGATTTTTCCAGCTGGATCACCAAAGCCAGTGATCTTTTCACCCCCCTTTCCAAATTTCCCCGCTCTCGCCACAGCAAGTCACACAGGTGGTTCAATCCCTCCTTGAAATCCCAGCAGCTTAAACTGCGTCAGATGGAACGTAAGTGGAGGCGCTTCTACTTACCACCCGACAGAGAGGCTTACGTTGAGGCACGAAAAATATACAAAAGTGCAATTATAGCTGCGAAATCTTCATACTTCTCCGAAAGAATCTCTGTTGCCCCCAAGTCGAAGGAAATATTCAGAATTATGGGCGAGTTGACGTCTGATGCCAGAACCCTCCCTTCCCAGGTCCCCACCCAACATTCTTGTGATGCTTTAAATAGCTTTTTCACTGAAAAGATCATTAAGATCAAGAACACTATCCCCCCTGCCCTTCCTGCCGCTCCTCTTGCCCCCTCCCTTGGCAACCCATGCTCACTATCACACTTCCCCCTCCTTAACTCTCCCTCCCTCGCCAAACTTGCCTCTCGAGTCAAATCTGGCTCCCCCAATGATTGTTGCCCTCCCTCTGTCTTCAGGAACATCTGCTTAACTCTGCCGAACTGTATTTTGCCTCTACTCAACACCTCTCTTGAGGCCGGCATTGTACCCATCTCCTTTAAGGAGGCCGCCTTGGTACCATTGCTGAAAAAACCCGGAGCCGATCCAGAGGACCTTGCCAACTATCGGCCTATCTCTCTCCTGCCTTATTTCTCTAAGATCTTGGAGGCACATGTCACCTGTTGCCTCTCCCAGTTCATCGAGTCCACCGGCTACCTTGAGCCTAACCAAGCCGGCTTCAGACCTGCCCATTCTACTGAGGCTGTGATCTTGGCGGTTATGGACTCCCTCAGGAGCAATGCCGACAAAGGGTCTTCTCAGGCTCTGAACCTGTTGGACCTGTCGGCAGCATTCGACACGGTGGACCATGACATCCTTCTCCACCGTGTCGAACAAGCCGGCATCCGGGGGTCAGCCCTGGCTTGGATCAAATCCTTCTTGACAGGTAGAACCCAGGCTGTTCACCTGGGTCCTTTCACAGCTACTAGGGAACCTTCCACCTGTGGCGTGCCTCAGGGTTCTTCTCTGTCTCCCCTGCTTTTTAATCTTTATCTTCGCCCGCTCATCCTTTCCTTGAAGAACTGGGACATCACCGTCTTCAATAACGCAGACGACCTGCAAATCATCTTTCCTCTTAACACCTCTAACGCAGCCCTCGACTGTCAGGCGGTCATGTTACATATCCAGCAATGGATGAACCTCAATCAACTTAAGCCGAACCCAGGGAAGACAGAACTAATTCTCCCGGGCAGTAGCTCCATCCACTGGGGCCCCCAGTTCTGGCCTACAGAGTTGGGCCCTCCGCCCGTCCCGGCTAAGTCGGCAAAGAGTCTGGGGGTGATCATAGACTCAGAGCTCTCCCTCAAACCTCAGGTTGGTGCAGTCATATCTTCTTGTATGTTTCAGCTCCAGAGAATCAGGAAAGTTTCCCACCTCCTTTCGCCTGCAGCCCTGATACAAGTCCTGATCGCCCTTGTGCTATCCCGCCTGGATTTTTCCAACTCCCTGTATCATGGCCTACCCAAATACCTGCTTCATAGGCTGCAAGTTGTGCAGAACCAGGTGGCTCGACTAGCCTATAAGATCCCAAAGTGGCAGTCTGCAAAACCACTGCTTTGCAAACTCCACTGGTTGCCGGTCGAACAGAGAGCTGCATTCAAGACCGGCTGCCTGACTTACAAAGCTGTGACTGGCACGTCTCCCGCCTTTCTAGGATCCCTAGTGACTCCTTACCGTCCGGCACGTAACCTACGGTCATCCCATCGTCAACTTCTGACTGTAGTTCCAATTAAACTAAAAAAATACGGTGGCTGCAGATTTGCCCATCTGGCTCCCAAACTCTGGAACCAGTTGCCGTTATCGCTCAAATCTTCCATGTTCCTGCTGGAATTCCGAAAACTTCTTAAAACCGATCTCTTTGCACAGTCCGGCTAGCCCCCCTTTCTAACATCTCTCAGCTCCACCCAGCGCCAGGAAACCTATGGTGACAGAGCGCTATATAAGTCTCCCCTAAGATAAGATAAGATAAGATAAGTGTCATGATGTCCCAGCCCTCAGAAGGTTCTTGTGTGGGAAGAGGTTCAAGTATGAAATGTAAGACTCTGGAGCCTCGAGAGAGGTCTTTATTCCTTCATCATTGCTGCTCCTGATATTCCAAAGAGGTTGTTGGTGAACTCCTCCCTTTCCTTTAGATATGAAAACTGATAATCCAGGGACTATAAATCGTGTTTTTGGGGTCAAGTAGAAGAAATGTGACTCAGTGGCTCACACCGGCCCAGTGTTGTACAACACCCAGTGCCGCATGCTAAATGTGAGAAATTGGGGGCGACTTGTAATGTACTGATGACTTAAAGTCGTTTCCACTGGAAGAAAGAGCTTCCATTAAGAAGTGATGATTCCCTGAGACATAAGGCCTCTCTATTAACGCCCCCCTTATGAGGCCATTATTCCCTTCTGCCTGATTTTGATACTGGTGGTGGGAGGAGGGAGGGGTCTGCATGGGGTCACTCCTGGGACCCGGATGGTCCCTTCGGAAATCATTAGATGCTGGAGGGATATGGAACAGAGAACCAATTCAATGGTAATTCCACGTTTCACTTGGACATGGCTGCTTCAATCAAAGTGTCAGGGAGAAAAGTGCGGATCTACACTTTAGAAAACTCCCTAGCCCCCCCTTCCTAAAGTGACCACCATTTTAAGAGTGTGGGTGGCCACCGACCCAGAAGGCCCCTGAGCAGTCGTAATGTCAGATTAGAATTTGATATCCGTGACTCTCCGATAAGTATTCACAACCAATCAGCGAGGTGGAGACCTCCCGTGAATGGTGGGATTTGTGGCAGGATTGGATGGCGATCGTTTATAGTTATTTGCTTCTGGGCACCTCCCACGACACAGTACTTAGTGGATGTGAAGCCGTCTATACATCAGGCCAGGGGTATGTGGTGCCCTCTGAAGTCCACTGACAGGGGCGGGATGAAGAGTGGCCTGCGAGGCTGGGAGACCAACTGTAGTCAATAATCACCTTTGGTTTGCTTTGTTCACCTTAAATTGGCAGGGTATGCCCAGACGTGGGTCCCTTGCTCACTCTACCACTGGATTCGAGATAGCCTGGCTGATGAGGATTATGAATCCGAAACCGGTCCCAGTATGCTTGTTTCCGGTCCAGGGAAGACATGGCTCGACAGTTCGGGCTGGACTGTTCCCATGAGGCACAGGTCAAGTCTGATTTGCATATGGCCATGTCTGAACTGGGGTGGGGAGTGAGCTATAGAACGGTGATGGATTAAGCCCAGATCAGTTGCCTAGGGGTGAGTACTTTTAATGTTCAACACTCCTTCCATCATCCCCTTTGGTTTTGCTTTGTCAGTAATCACATTCCCACATTAGGAACAACCTTAATGGTCTGTAACAACAGGAAGCGTGGGTTTGGTACTTGCTGCCCCATGACACACTGAGTACATTTATGAAGGAACTACTTTCACTCTGACAAACTCACCTTAGTGGCAATAACAATGCTCTGGGATGCGGAGTACCACCCCTAAGGTACAAGATTTACTCCCCGAAGGTACAAGATTTACTCCCCTAAGGTTTTACTCCCCGAAGGTACAAGATTTACTCCCCTAAGGTACAAGATTTACTCCCCTAAGGTACAGGATTTACTCCCCTAAGGTACAGGATTTACTTTACTCCCCTAAGGTACAAGATTTACTCCCCTAAGGCACAATATTTACTCCCCTAAGGTACAAGATTTACTCCCCTAAGGTACAAGATTTACTCCACTTAGGTACAAGATGTACTCTGGCAGATGTTGTACCTTCTCAGGTAAGTACTCTGTTCTCTATACAGTCTTTATCCACACTCGACTTTTTAAAAGCTGTTACACTACAAGGCTCGTGGACGACGTAGGGTATAGTGGGGCGCACTAATAGGGATAGTTCTTTAATAATAGTATTAATTAGCACTCCACCAACTACTGGGGCATCGTCCCCACCCCAGACTGGATATGCACATATACAAGAAAAAAAGCTGGGAGTACTATATTTATCTCAGAAACAATCAAGTATTTAATCATCAGGAAAAAAAAAACAAATAGATCAAAAACGAAAGATATATATTGATGTACAAATTACAATCACAAAAACAATCGATTTCTTGTCTTTCGTGATGTTGAGCAGCCGACGCGTTTCGTCCTAGAGGCAGGACGTCATCAGGGCTGCAAGTGCAAACATATGATACAGTCACATCAGTGCATATGTACAATCTTGAGTAATGATATTCTAAACACATCACCAAATCATTAATTGACTTATGAGTAAATAACAGCTCATTGTGCCGGGTGGTAATAACAGAGAATTCAGCACATGAATATTACACTACTAGACCCTTGCGGGACTGTTCGCCTATATTTCACACAGAGCCGATATCTGCAGCTCATTCTTTTCACCTAAAACTTACACCTACATTCTGGGATAAAAAGCTAGCCAACTGTAGCGTGCATTTAGTAAGAAAATCATGGATGAACAGCTCACCTCGTACAATTATAATAAGGCTCCTCTGTCCTTGTCTTTGAATTTTGAACCTTGAATCAAGGCAGTTTGATACAAGAGGCCAATTCTTCACCAGTGCACTTATATCAGTAATGAACTAAGGTGAGGTAGAAAAAGGAAAACCGATCAATTACCCAAATGCGTTTATTATATCACCACAGTATCATCTACACTATTCAAATATTCTAATACTTCTAAGTAGCCACATCATTCTGAATAGCATGATTGCAACTATAGGAATTCCTACCTTATAAACCACTAGGTCGGTGCTTTTCTCAAATCGATTTATCCCTTATTTTTTAAATCGAGAGTTCTTTAAAAACTGCTCTGCCAATGTAATATCAAAACCTGGAAGAATTAATAAACCTTCATGTATTAAGGTGAACTATTGTCCATCATGAAAAGTAAAGAACTAGGACCTTCCTATTTACTCACCCTAACTCAGTGTAATGACCGCAACAGGAATATTTCACATCTATTAAGCAGTGTTCCTATCAATTCCTTCCGAATGCATCCATTCTAAAAACAACAAAAAAATGAACAAATAATGTAGCTCCCATCCCTCTGAGTTAATCCGTTAACCAAAGTTCTATCTGTTCCTCTCTGCTTACCCTTAATAACGTGGCCTCGTGTTCATCCTCATCTCCACACCATCCGGGTACGATAAATCCCGAAGGTGAAGTGCCGCAGACTCCCTGTTCCTAAAAAGATGCCAGTAGCCAATCACAGCACGCTCTATTTCGCGCGCAACCTAATTCAACTCATCTGTGTCACAGAGAAAGTTCCCAGCCAGGTCCGCTACGGACCATGTTTCCGGCTGCTTTTCATTTCCGCTCATGCGCAACTTGCTTTAAGTGTTAAATGTGAGGATTTCCAAATCGGTTTGTTAGCCGTATTGTTTCCTGTTGCTGCTGCTATTATTTCCGGTACTGCGCAGCTGAGGTTTCGTCTAGCCCGACCAGTTCCCTTTCAGGTCCGCCCGCGTATCTGATTATGCGCAGAAGTTTATAATCATGTTCGAGCCATCTAACTAAACGAGTTTCCTAGCAAGTCCGCTCGCTTTTCTGATAATGTACAAAAGTATCAAAGCATGTTCAAGCCTGCAACTACATGTTCATCGGAACACAAACCCGATCTACAAACTCACAGTGAAATTGAGCCAATGCAAAAAAACCATATAATTCATAAATACCAACCGGGATTGGTTAGACCCGAATTCCTTTCGTAAATAACTACTTCCGCTAAGTATT
Organism: Lissotriton helveticus; assembly: GCF_964261635.1. Lineage (NCBI taxonomy): Eukaryota > Metazoa > Chordata > Amphibia > Caudata > Salamandridae > Lissotriton > Lissotriton helveticus. The sequence goes on from NC_136065.1 coordinate 26,562,215, forward strand.
ATTTCTGTGCATGCCTTACTCGAGTTCTGTGTTACCATTAATGATGCCTTGGCCTACATTCAAATATTTTGATTGAGAAACGGACCTGCATTATATTAAAGTAAAATCACTCGTGCTGGTGAGTATATCTCGCGTTACTGATAATGTACAAAAGTATCAAAGCATGTTCAAGCCTGCAACTACATGTTCATCGGAACACAAACCCGATCTACAAACTCACGGTGAAATTGAGCAAATACAGCAAAGTCATATAATTCGTAAATGCCACCGGGATTGGTTAGACCTGAATTCCTTTCGTAAATAACTACTTCCGCTAAGTGTTATTTCTGTGCATGCCTTACTCAAGTTCTGTGTTACCGTTAATAGTACCTTGGCATACATTCAAATATTTAGATTTAGAAACGGACCTGCATTATGCTAAATTAAAATTCCTCGTTCTGGTGAGTATATCTATACTCATAAGCACTTTTCTATATTATGAAGGACTTAAAAAGAACTAGCACTGTACTAAATTTAGGTTAGGGAGTATATCTTAGATCATGAAATCTTTATTTATGGTGACATGAGACATGAAAGTGCTCAAACACATATCACATAATTCATATCTGAAATGCCTAAATGTAGGCAGAAAAAGGTGCTCATGTCAAATGGAATGAATTGATAAACCACAGTTGGCCTCTGCTAGATACCACAGAATGTGTACAATAAGCATTATACATAATAAATAAGACATTTCTTTTCGCATTAATTGTTACTGATCATGTACATCAATTGAATCAGCACTTAACTGATGATTATGCCAGAAAATGGTGTAATTCAGAATCAATGTTCAAACCATATTTCATCGTTCGACATTTAATTATCCAGCGTGCTTCAGTTTGTCGGATTCGTAGTTCCCAATCACCCCCCCTCACATGTTGGGATATTTTCTCTATTCCATGGAATTTGAAGTCCATGTTCGCACCATGTTCCTTCTCCATATGTACATATAATGGGGATTTCGTGTCTCGATTTATAATTGCACGCCTGTGCTCTTGTATCCTCATTTTAAGGGGTCTTTTGGTGCTCCCTATATATACTTTGTTACAACTGCAAATAATGGCATAGACTATTCCAACACTGTTACAATTGATAAATTCATTTATACGGAATTGTCTAGTGCCATTGAAATTGAAGATTTTAGTTTTATTCATGCCATAAGAACATATTATGCACATCCCACATGTGTAAAAACCTTTAGGTTGTGTGGGAAGCCAGTCCTTGGTCTGTATCGATATCGGACGGATATAATTCGATGAGACCTTGTCCCTGATCGTTGGACATTTCTTGAATGTTATTATGGGCTTATCATCTAGTATAGTTGACAAGCCCGGGACACCTTTTAATAAAGTCCAATTCCTACTCAGTGCTTGCCTGATTTTGTCTTTTTGCATGCAGTATGTTGTAACAAAGGAAGGTTTGTGTCTAACAGATTCTTTCTTATTAGGAAGCAAAGTTGTTGTTCTGTCAATCTTAGACGCTTTCTCACTTGCCCTTGCCAGATCTTTCTTGGCATAACCTCTCTTATTCAGTCTTTGTTTTAATTGATTTAATTCTTTGAAATAGTCTTCATCCCGACTGCAATTTCTTCTGGTTCTCACCATTTCTCCGTATGGTATCCCTCCAATTACAGATCCTGGATGAAAACTATCTGCCCTCAGGATGGAGTTGGTGGCGGTTTCTTTTCTGAACAATTTGCTGTTTATTTGGTCTCCGTCCACCATCAGCGTCACGTCTAAATATTCAATGCTTGATGAACTTTGGTTCATCGTGAGTCTCACATTGAAATCATTATTGTTCAAATAGCACAGATAATTGTTTAAATCAGCAGAGGTGCCTCTCCATATTATTAGAATGTCGTCGATGAATCTGGCCCAAGATAAAAGCTGTCCCTCTCTACCCTTCTGACCTGGGCCTTCTCATAGATGCGGGGACACTCTTATAAATATTACTGGACACTGAGATTACTTTCCAGCAGAGCACACACTTTTCAAAGGAAACTTCAGTTTTTGTAAAGAATTGAGATGATTCTCTTTACATTTATTGGAATGTGTTCCAAATTGCTAACATTCTCCTCCTCTCGCTTGAATGGATTCATAGAGAGATGGAAAACTCCCGGCACTCCCTTCTTAAGAATACAATCAACGAGTAATCCCTCATATCCGTTGAGATAAAAACATTTCAAAAGTATTCTCTACCTTCATTGGACTGACAGAAATAACTTCTTTAAAACAACAACCACAAAAGAATCTGTACATACCATGAGGGGGTTTTCATTACACCTCTCTGCGCTATGCTTTCTACTTCGCACTCCACTAACAAAACAAGCATTGGCAAAGTCAACAGGTCTGGCTTTAAAGGAATCTCATATCTCATATGGTAATGTGAAACATAAATAAATAGCATGGCAATAGACGTGCATTGTGTAGCAGCAAATAACTGTTGGATAATATTAGTGCAGGTCAAAAGGACAGGTGGAAGTTGCATGCCAGACCTAAAAACACATGCAGGTTATGGACTGCCCCCTCCCATCTGCGCTGCTGCCAGAGAAAACCAACGTACAGCATCTAGTTATCTATGACACTTTAATAGCTTTACAGAGTTATGTCTGCCCCTGAATGCTACAGCTCAGGCAGCTGGATCAATAAACACAATGATCACAGCTGCAGTGGAGGGCAAGCACTTTTTGGGGAATCACACAACTGCTGCCCAATCAAATCCTATATTCGCGGTTCCCAACATGTGGGTGTATCCGAAGCGCCTCTCTAGTGATGAGCACATAATTATCTGACAACAGCTGTTTAATCAAGCGAGAACATAAACAAACCAACTCGCATAATTTACTCCTGCTAAACCATCAATAATGACAGCCGGTTCCTCTGAGTACTGGCACTTGTGGTCTTTTACATGAGCTGCGTCGTCCACATCAAATGATCTCATCTCGATTAAATCAAATTCGTGCCAATGCTTCAACATAATCTCAACAACACTTTGTGAATCTCTTTCTCTGCAGCATTCACACCGTGGTTTCTATAACATTTACAGTTGTCCATTGCTGTGTACTGTGGTGTCTTCTTACATGAATAAATGAGGAAGAACTTAGAAGTTAAAAGAGTAGCTTTAATTAAAGCCTCAGCCACAGGAGAAATCTTCAACTGACTCTGAGAGCAGAGATGCATTCCAGAATCTCACATGAGAATGGAATACGAACATTCAGAACTCTAATACATTAAAGGTACAGATACAAATATTAAGTACATAGCAATATCACACATCTCCCTCCTAAAGAAAGTTTAAACAACAATATTAAAACTGCATACTACAGATACTCAAACAATTGAAGGGATATGAAACTATGGTAAATAGTCTCTTAAATAAATGGGAGGTCTACGTATTCTTTGACTCCTAAGAGAAGATGAGGATAAATTTGCACCATTGACAAAACTAGGAGTTAAAGAATGTAATCTTTGTCTTCCACACAAAGAGTCACGCAACGGGATTCTTGACCTAACCACAACCACTCTGCTCTTGTTCCAAATCCTCCCATCCTCTGTTTTAATGGCATTTCTAAATACTTTCACTACTGCTCTCACCTCAGTATATTTTGACCAAGATCTACAACCAACAGGAGCTTTTATTCGAACAAGATCACCCACTAGTACCTTCTGTACATTCACACAATTTCTTTTATCAAAATACAACTTTCTTTCATCCAACTTCCTTTCTTCCTTCTTACGCCACTCACCAATTCCATTATCAACCAAACCCTTGTTGAGATCCATCCAACCAGGACACAACCAAGTGTTGGGAGCCCTCCCTTTGAACAACACAAATGGAGATTTCCCTGTTGTCGAGTGGGGTGCAAAGCGATAAGCAGATATTCTTTCCTGTAGAACCGATTTCCAATTTAAATTAGATGACCTTGCCAATTGTATAGCCTCCTTCAAGGTTTTATTAACTCTCTCAACTGCACCATTGGTCTCGGGATGATACAAAGAACACTTTTTATGTAGTATTCCAGACTTCTTCATATATTCTTCAAAGATCCTAGAACAAAATTGTGGTCCATTGTCAGAAAGAAGACTATTGGGAAAACTCTCTTTCTTAAAAAGAGCATCAAGGAATTTTACTACTTCTTCCGAAGTGATCTCTCTAACAGCACACACCTCAATCCACCTAGAGTACAAATCCATTAAGACTAATAGATAAGGGGTATCACTCACACCTAAAAGAGGGCCAACTATATCAATAGCTACTTCATCCCAAGGATGACTTGGCAACAATCTCTTAACCATGGGCATCTGCTTAGTTTTCAATATTTTATCACTGGCACAGCACTCTGGGCAATCCCTCACTAACCTCTCAATCTCTAAATCCATGCCAGGCCACCAAAACTGCATGCGTAACATTTCTTTAGTTTTAACAATGCCAAGATGACCAGAATGGGCATGAGACAAAAGTTTCTTTCTAATACCCAGAGGCGGTACCATCTTTGTACCACGAGTTAAAAATCCAGAATTTGTAGAGAGCTCATCAGAAACTAAAGTCCAGGGTTTCTCTAAACGAGAATTACTACTCAAAGACAACATCACCCTTTTTATCTCTTCATCCTTCTCAAGCTCATCCCTCCATTCTTTCTCTTCAATGGCTCCTTCTGTAATCTCACATACATTTATGAATTCATCAGAACAACCACATTCATCTTCTTCTACAAAATTTTCCTTACCTACCATTCTTGAGAGACAATCAGCAGATTTGTTTGATACTCCTGGAATATAATCAACAGAGAAATCAAACTCCTGTAAGGATACAATCCATTTTCTAATTCTTGAGGAGATCGCATCTAGACCCTTTTTATCAAAAACCTCCTTCAATGGTTTATGATCTGAAAGAACAGACACCTTTATCCCCCAAATCAGGTTCTTCAATTTCCTCAGAGCCCAATAGATGGCAAGAGCCTCCTTCTCTATCACAGAATAGTTTAATTCTGAACCTCTCAAACACCTGGAAGAGCAACAAATCAAACAATCCTTTCCATTTCTTTTCTGTATCAAAACAGCACCAAGACCTTTTTACTCGCATCAGTGAACAAAACAGTGGGTAACCCTGGTATGAATGCCTGAAGAGAAGGAGCCTTATTCAATTCGGATTTAATATCATCAAATTCCTTCTTGCACAACTCAGTCCATACATACTCAACATTTCTTGCTGTCAACTTCCTCAACGACTGAGTTTTGTCCGCGAAATTACAAATAAATTTGCCATAAAACTCCACCATACCAAGGAAGGAAATTAATTCTTCTTTATTCACAGGCTCTTTAACCTTATTAATAGTGTCCACTAATTCCTTTTTTGGAAATATTCCTCGATCAGTTATTCTATGACCCAAGTAATTTACTTCTTTTACACCAAATTTACACTTACTTCTTTTAAGTGTCATACCCGCATCTTCCAAACGTCTGAGAGCAGCACATACTCGACCATAATGTTCTTCCATACTGTTGCCATAAATAAGTAAGTCATCTTGATAGCACCTGACACCTGGTAACCCTTTTAAAATCCTAGCCATAATTCTCTGGAAAACGGAAGCCGCAGATACAAGGCCAAACGGCATCCTCTTATATCTGTAAGTGCCCATGGGAGTGATGAAAGCTGTTAAGTCTTGGGAATGCTCATCTAATACAACCTGGTGATAGGCTGATGCCAAGTCTAAAGTGGTGAAAAATCTAGCCCCTTCTAATGTACTCACCATCTCATCTATGTTTGGAAGGGGAAACCTGTCAACCACTACTTCTTTATTTAGCGCTCTGAGATCAACACAGAGTCTAATTTCACCAGTTGGTTTCTTAACCACCACTACAGGAGCTAACCACTCAGAAGCTTCCACTTGTTCAATCACACCACTCTTCAACAATTTTTCGATCTCCTCTTTCACCTTCTCTTGTTCCATTAATGGTATTCTTCTTACCTTTGCTACTATGGGAATGGCACCTTCTCTTAATCTGATACGATGTTTGTAACCCTTTAAGCATCCCAAACCTTCTCTCGCCATAATAATGTGGTGTCTTCTTACATGAATAAATGAGGAAGAACTTAGAAGTTAAAAGAGTAGCTTTAATTAAAGCCTCAGCCACAGGAGAAATCTTCAACTGACTCTGAGAGCAGAGATGCATTCCAGAATCTCACATGAGGATGGAATACGAACATTCAGAACTCTAATACATTAAAGGTACAGATAGAAATATTAAGTACATAGCAATATCACATGTACCTCTAAGACCCTTCCATTGCATGACAGTCAATGTGATCTCCACAATACCCCCCTACAGATGACTCTGTATGCATGTATTGACATGGATAGATATCCTTTATTGTTTGATTAACTAAACTCTTACAATAAAACAAATTCAACCAATAATCCATTATATGCAGTTTGAATAGCAGCAATTCTTTAAAATTCGATACATCTTATTAAGTGAATATTTTTGATAACATTCTTTACAATGAGGTGAGAATAAAACAAATCAATAAACATTTTAAAAAGGAAGAAAATAAAGCAATTATTATTTTTATGTTTCCTGGAATTCTAATTTTTTCCACACTTTCGTTAAATTTTTTACCAATGCAGAATTCATAGATATATCATCTGGGGAGAGACATAAGATCAATGCCTGTCTCCAAGTTCTTACCCCTCTTTCATTAAATAGTCTCTTTAGTACAGTTACTCTTTCATTTCTCAGTTCAGAACAGAGACACAATAGGTGGATAGTGTTCTCCTCCCCAGATTTCCACAGCCTCCATACAGTGTCCTTTTTGTAATTTTTCCAAGGTGGTAGATGGCATAGTCCCAGCAACACGATATGTCCTCTATAGCAGCACAGGAGTGGGAAGAACTAGTTGCTACCTATAACCACCATCCATCGGAACGGAATCCCCTCATTGACACTTTGACAAGACTTGAGAGGAGTTACAACCCAGGAAAAACAGCCCCCAAATCCATATGGGTTACAATCTTAAACACACTGCAACATTCGGATACAGCCCTGGAATTCCAATCTCAAACAAGCATTGGAAATGCAATAGGTCTCGCATTAGGAAAGTTTGACTTTTTTTTTATTTATGTGTTGGTTTTGAAAATAGCAAAATTAATACCTTTGTAAGGTGGATGTGGTGGTGGATGTGGTGGTGGATGCGATGGTGGTGGATGTGGTGGATGTGGCGGTGGATGTCATGGTGGATGCGATGGATGTGGTGGTGGTGGATGCGGTGGTGGTGGTGGATGCGGTGGTGGATGTAGTGGTGGTGGGTGTGGTGGATGTGGTGGTGGTGGGGGTGGTGGATGTGGTGGTGGTGGATGTGGCGGTGGATGTGATGAATGGTGGTGGATGTGGTGGTGGATGTGGTGGTGATGGATGTGGTGGTGGATGTGGTGGTGGTGGGTGTGGTGGATGTGTTGGTGGATGTGTTGGTGGATGCGGTGGTGGATGCGGTGGTGGATGCGGTGGATGTGGCGGTGGATGTGGCGGTGGATGTGGCGGTGATGGTGGATGTAGTGGTGGATGTGGTGGTGATAGTGGATGTGGTGGTGGATGTGGTGGTGGTCGATGTGGTGGTGGTGGATGTGGTGGTGGATGTGGTGGTAGATGGGGTGGTGGTGGTGGTGGATGTAGTGGTGGTGGGTGTGATGGATGTGGTGGTGGTGGGTGTGGTGGTGGATGTGGTGATGGATGTGGTGGTGGATGTGGTGGTGGATGTGGTGGTGGTGGGTGTGGTGGATGTGTTGGTGGATGTGGTGGTGGATGCGGTGGTGGATGCGGTGGTGGATGCGGTGGTGGATGTGGTGGTGGATGTGGTGGTGGTGGATGTGGTGGTGGTGGATGTGGCGGTGGTGGATGTGGCCGTGGATGTGGTGGTGGATGTGGTGGATGCGGTGGATGTGGTGGTGGATGTGGTGGTGGATGTGGCGGTGGTGGATGTGGCGGTGGTGGATGTGGCGGAGGTGGATGTGGCGGTGGATGTGGATGTGGTGGTGGATGTGGTGGCGATGGATGTGGTGGTGGATGTGGTGGTGGTGGTGGATGCGGTGGTGCTGGTGGATGGGGTGGTGGTGGTGGTGGATGCGGTGGTGCTGGTGGATGGGGTGGTGGATGTAGTGGTGGTGGATGTAGTGGTGGTGGATGTAGTGGTGGTGGGTGTGATGGATGTGGTGGTGGTGGGTGTGGTGGTGGATGTGGTGATGGATGTGGTGGTGGATGTGGTGATGGATGTGGTGGTGGATGTGGTGGTGGATGTGGTGGTGGATGTGGTGGTGGATGTGGTGGTGGATGTGGTGGTGGATGTGGTGGTGGATGTGGTGGTGGTGGTGGATGCGGTGGATGCGGTGGTGGTGGGTGTGGTGGTGGTGGGTGTGGTGGATGTGTTGGTGGATGTGGTGGTGGATGTGGTGGTGGATGTGGTGGTGGATGCGGTGGTGGATGCGGTGGTGGATGCGGTGGTGGATGCGGCGGTGGATGCGGCGGTGGATGTGGAGGTGATGGTGGATGTGGTGGTGATGGTGGATGTGGTGGTGGATGTGGTGGTGGTGGATGTGGTGGTGGTGGTGGATGGGGTGGTGGTGGTGGTGGATGTAGTGGTGGTGGGTGTGATGGATGTGGTGGTGGTGGGTGTGGTGGTGGATGTGGTGGTGGATGTGGTGGTGGTGGATGCTGTGGATGTGGTGGTGAATGTGGTGGTGGATGTGGTGGTGAATGTGGTGGTGAATGTGGTGGTGAATGTGGTGGTGAATGTGGTGGTGGATGTGGTGGTGGATGTGATGGTGGATGTGGTGGTGGATGTGATGGTGGATGTGATGGTGGATGTGGTGGTGGTGGATGTGGTGGTGGTGGTGGATGTGGTGGTGGATGTGGATGTGGTGGTGGATGTGGATGTGGTGGTGGATGTGGTGGTGGATGTGGTGGTGGTGGATGTGGTGGATGTGGTGGTGGATGCGATGGTGGTGGATGTGGTGGATGTGCAGGTGGATGTCATGGTGGATGTGATGGTGGATGTGGTGGTGGATGTGGTGGTGGATGTGGCGGTGGATGTCATGGTGGATGTGGAGGTGATGGTGGATGTGGTGGTGGATGCGGTGGATGTGGTGGTGGATGCGGTGGTGGATGCGGTGGATGTGGTGGTGGAAGTCGATGTGGTGGTGGATGTGGATGTGGATATAGCGCATAGTGCCTAAAAAAAAGCAAGCTAGTTCTGAGACGCTGCGGGCTCATAACGACAGATGAAATCAGCAGCATTCCTGGATTTCTTAAAGTTTGTCGGAGGGGAGGGGGGCCGTGGGCATTCCAGCACTCATGAGGAGGTTTTATACATGTTGGTTATCCATTCGTTGTGGGCAAGAGATGGGGAGATTACCAGTGAGCGCATTCAATTAATGAAGAAAAAAAAAAAGGAAAGGAGACACGGCCGGCCGGCCGGCCGTTACATGTTGGTTATACATTCGTTGTGGGCAAGAGATGGGGAGATTACCAGTGAGCGCATTCCAAGGCTGTTTCCATACGCTTCATGTCCCCAACATTAATACTACAAGGCAGGCAAATAGTAGTTACTTAATGCAAGCATTCTAAGCATTCTGATTAGATGAGTCAAGCTCAGGATGCCAGCAAGATATTGCATCACATTAAAAATGTATCTCTGACATCTTCCATGATCTGCAGGTTATGAGATTGAATCTCAGTAAGACTTATTTAGGCGTTCATGCTTCTGAGGTTGGGAAATTCAGTACAAATAAAATGATAACAGTAGAACCTGTGATTGATAGAACTTAGAAACGGCAAAACTATGATAAGAAGTGTTATAAAGCAAAGCAAGCAGATATCGTTATTATCAACATGCAGCGGATTAAAAAAAAAGAAAAGGAGACACGGCCGGCCGGCCGTAAAAAAGCCTTTGATGCAGCATGGGGTAATTAGGGGAGGAGAATGGCTGGGCTGAGGCAGAGCGCCAAGCCTTTGATGCAGCAGGGGGCGGAGCGGGAAGAGCTGCTGGCGGCACCAAGCTGACGATTTGATGCTGTGCACGCGCATTTTAACTAATTGCGCTTGCGCATTGAGTTAAAAGTGCACATGCACTTCATCAAATCGCCAGTGAATCGCCAGTGTAGGTAAGCTCCGTTTAAGCCTCTATAGTCTCGCTCTGCTCAATGGGCATGCGCATTGACAGGCGAGACCTAAAAATGGACCTGCAGCTTTGCGTTTTGCAGACGATGGCTGATTCTATCTCAGGAATCAACTGGAAAATCTCGGAATTAAACGGCCTCATAAGGAGGGGTCAAGACGCCGTTTTTGCGGACCAACCAACTCCACTACAACCACTATCTTGTGACCCAATTTTAGATAAGTTATCATCTTTACCAGCCATGTTGGGGGTCCTGATAAGCGACTTAAAATCAACAGTTCTACAAACCCTAACTCCGCGAACCTCTGACCTTCCTTCTGACGTCCCAGTGTCACAGACAGACCTACTGATCGAGCAGCCGGTCGGGCAGAGGTCAGACATCATCGCATCCTCAACCCAAACCTTATTGTCCAGAACATTGGCAACTGAGCTAACTATCACGACTGCGTCCACAGTCGAACCTCCCCTAACAACAACTCAGGTACCCACTAAGATCCGGAGAAAGAACAAAAGGAAAGGAAGGAATCGGGCATTAATAGGCTCAAGAAAGAATATAGAAATACATTCTAACTTTCCTCCTCTAGCAGCGACTGTCACCGGGACTCCGCCAGCCAACGAATAATTATCTCCCCTCCATAAGGCCTCTGAAAGCACACCACCAGTGTCCCCATTGCGATGTTCAAATCCGACAAGTATCGCTACGAAGAAATCTGCACCAAAAACTTAAGCAGAAACTTTTACAATTTACAAAAACTCAATCAGTACACAATTCTTCTAATATTGAACCAATTCCATCTGAACTTGTTCCAATAATAAGAAGAGAGGACACCGTCATGGCCATCAATACGGAGTCACTCCAACATCTGACACGCATACCGACTAGTATCACCCGGAATCTGTGGGCAGCCACCAATCAAGCAGACAAATGCCCCAGACACGACAAGCCCAGGTAATTTTCCTCAATCCACTCAACAGGGTGACAAGAGACTACCCGACCCAATTACACCGCAGCACTCGAATAGTCCAAAAATCAATCCTTTTTATTCCAGAATATACATCCCGTGGTAGGGATGATATACTGAATAGGGGAAACTTATTAACACTCATGAATTCACTAACACATTTATCAAACATCAGCTCCTCTGACCTCTTGGAAATAGAGTTTCAGTCAAACACCGAACCCCATCGCCCAGACATTACAAAAGCAACTTGGCACTCACTTGAGACAGCACACAAAATCATGAAAGAAGTAGCGAAGTTTCAGCAATGGGGGATAGAGCTGAGACTTGAAGAGCGACCCCGTTATCCGGCTCCTTTCCTTCCTCCTGCCAGACTCTTGGCACAAAAATGTACCATCTCAATATTAAAAGGAGCAAGAAGCTGCTCGCCCGGGCTGAGCCCTTGTGACATAAAAAATCCCAAACCTGGGCAATATCAAAAGCACAGTAGTTATCTTTCACCAAAACCTGTTCACAATTGGAAGTCAATTCAACGCACAACCGTCAGCACAATTGCCAACAACTGACAAAAAAGGAAAGAACTCACCAACCCCTCAGAGGGGTACAGGGATATTAGAATTTGCTCCTGGAACATCAACGGTCTTGCCAGCAAAAGAAATGATCCTGAATTTTTACAATATCTGACTACAGTTGACCTTATTCTGCTCCAAGAAACTTGGGAGGAAAAAGAATTTGAGCTCCAAGGGTTCATGTCTTGCTGTATCCCGGCAAATAAAAACTCAACCTTTGGACAAAGATCAGGAGGCCTGATGCTCTTCGCATCGATATCGACAATAGGCGAAATTGAGGCAATGGATCTCAACATTCGTTCCCCAAGTGTCATTCAGGTGGCAAAGATCTCACTCCGGTTAAAGAAGCGGCTCCAGGAAGTAATTATAATTAACATATACATTCATCCCAAACACAAACAAAAAGGTGCGGAAGACTTGGCAAAATTGGTGAAAAAAATAATAGAAGAAAGGGTGTCTGATTCATTCATCCTGGCTGGCAACTTTAATATGCTTCTCATCAATAAGGAGCAACTTAGCGACCTCACCCAAGATTTTGAATACAGCATGGGGCGTGCCGTCACAAGGCCAAACAAAAAATAAGAATCCAATGAAGCATTCAAAAAACTTACTCCGACATCTGGAACAACTTAACTTAAGGGCCCTGAACGGTCGCTACGCTGACGATGATCCACCAGTTGCCACCTTCCACTTCAACAAACAATCTTCATATCTTGACTACATGTTCACATCTTTAAACATGTTTTGCTGGGTAAATTCCTTCAGAATAGGGACGAGCGACCTCAGCGACCACCTGCCTCAAGAGGCCGAAATAAGAACTACTTCCCATCTGGAAACTGAACCCTTTATTGGCTTGGATACAGATACCAGCTCAAATTTAAAACGGCTTTGTTGCAACGCCGGAAATATTGACTCCATTAGTTCCGCGGTGAAAATTCTTTTCTCCCAAGTTGCCAGCTACACAACCAAGGTGCCGGATTTCTGGGATATCTTCATCAAAATCATCAGGGAGAAAATGGAAAAAAACGCAACCAGCAACTCAGGTCAACGGCAGACATCCTCCCATGGGAAATACTATGCCCAGAACTGAAAACACAAAAATGATTAATAAATCAAACATTGAGATGGTTGAGAAAGAACCCAACAAATTATAGCCTGCAAGCTGCCCTACAAGAAGCTAAAAAACAGCTGAAACGGACAAAATGGGGAAATCAGAAGCGAAGCAATGAAGACCTATGGGTGAAGCTAGTTTACGAAGGGAAGCAGAAAAACAGCTCCAGATTCTGGCAAATGGTTAAAAGCATACAGAATCCTGATCTCCCAGGCCAAAATTGCGACATAACAGAGGAGGTATGGTCAAAATACCTATTTATGCATTTTAACAACGATGGGACCATAGACGCGGACGTTACAAATAAACTCTGCTTAAAAGCCACAAGGCATGAAACAGAAGGAAACTCAAATCATTACATCGGCACAAATCCCCTCGAAACAGTGGAGCACGAGGCTTCAAACATATCAAATCCTGACAAATCAAAAACGGAAAAAAGCCCTGCGAAGGTTCATGAGTTAGGGCCAAAGACAATTTTCCCATCTGACATCCACCGGCAAATAACAAGGGGGAGACCAACCGGAGCTCCGGGGCCGAATGGCATACCACCTATGCTCTACAAATCAGACGTGGAATTTAGGAGCACATGTCTAGCACCAGTGTTTAATAGTATAAGACTTACCCAGACCCTTCCTGAGTCCTGGCACGGGTCAGTCATCAGCCCAATTTATAAACATGGCAACAAGAGGCATCCAAACAGTTATCGGCTCATTGCCCTATTAGACGTGGAGGCAAAATACTTTGCTGGCCTTATCTTGGAGGAGTTAACATCATAGGCAGCTGAAAACTCCATCATCCCAATCAACCAAACGGGTTTCTGTAAAGGCCAAGGGACCACAACTAATCTCATGGCATTATCATTGCTGACGGAAGCAGTAAAAGAAACGTATTCTTCTCGTTTATCGACTACACTGCTGCATTTGACCACATGGACCATAACAAACTTTGGCTGAAACTGGACAATTGGGGAAAACCTAAATGCCTAATAGACGTCCTAATACTGCTCCACTCAAATACCTGGATTAAAATCAAACTTGGGGCTGGAATACACCTCTCAAAGCCCATTAGAACAACAAAAGGATTAAAACAGGGGTGCCTCCTCGCGCCCATTTTATTCAACCTCTTCCTAGCCGATCTACCTGGGCAACTCGATAAATGCTCCAACCATGCACCGAAATTAGGGAAAATTACCCTTTCCAACCTGTTATATGCGGAAGACCTGTTGCTGATAAGTTGGACCCCAATGGGCCTCCAACACCTCTCGAACACAACTCATGTTTTTTCAGTTAAGAATGCTCTACAAATAAACTTCAATAAGTCAAAGGTTATGGCTGTGAACTATAGGAAAAAAAAAAACACCGGTGGCACTTGGATGGCGAAAAGCTCGACCAGATCACAACATACAAGTACCTGGGAGTAATCCTTGACTCAAATAATACCTCTAGGGTGTTGTATTTCTATCTCGGACCCTAATTCGATATTCCCGATTTATGCCCTTATATGGTTATAACAAACAATATCCTTATAAAGGCATAAGAATCCTATCCATATTTAGTAATAGCCCATGCAGTCCAAATACAGCAAGGCTACTCCCCTAGACTCCTAGAAAGTACAACGCGTTCTTTAAACAAACCAAGCCTCCAGCAGCCCGGAAAATCACCCTGCTTTTGTTTTGATTTGAACAAGAACTCCTGGAATTCAGAAAGAACTGTTAGTTCCTAGTGACATCTTATGTCCAACCTTACGTCAAACCCGGCACCTTTCAGGTATAAATATACCAACGTTGCCTTAAGCAAACACACAGTGGTTTGGAGCAGAGCGGCTATCTATTTGCCCGAGAGCCCAGCTGATGCGAGAGCCCACGGAAGCCGCCCCTCCCTTTTGACGCACTGAGAAAAACGCTGTCTTTTTCTCCAGCCGAGAAAATCCAGCTCTGGTGTTTCCAGTCACCCTTGCGGGTTGCTGGAATATCGAGTCCTGAGAGAGAGATACCAGACCTCCTACATTCTATTACCAAGGTACGGAGCTGACTAAACCCATAAGAGAATTCTTGATTCAGATTCTTGGCAAAACCAACTTAACTTAAACTGCTACTAACTTACTCCTTCCCTCGTATTAGGCTTAGGTCAGGTACACCGGGGTAGGCGTATTTAGAGGCACCAGTTGTGTACGTTAGTCAATGTTTTTATGTATGTATATATTTTATCCATTTTAAAGTATCATATGGCTAAGAAACCATATCAATGCTTTTACAGTATTATTTCATAATACTACTTTTACTGTACACACGTTACTTCATGTTAAGTATTGCAATTGTGGCAATACATTTCTCTTGCATGAGAAAGAAGACTGCTCAATAAATAACACCTTTTATTGAAAACGCCCGTCTCTCTATTTCTCTGCACTCTGGTGGAACTAAGTATGCATGATTGACTGAGTAAAATAGCTGTCTATTGTTTTCACACAACTCTAGAGATATACTCTTTATTCTGAGGGAGCAAAGTTGTCATGTTTATGCGGTTGTCAGAAACAAATCCATTCTTGTCTAAATTAGGAGAGTTAACTCTTTCCTGAACATTCGAGAAAGTTTCTAGTGACCTCTGAGCTAGCTGGCGAAACTAATTAAGTCTAATATAGTCAGTAGAGACCTAGTCGACCTCAGTCCTACGTCTACACTACTGTTTATATTCTTCCAATGCGCAGAGCCTATTGGGAATATAGGAACTACACTACATGGCTCCCAACGTTTGGTAAGGCGATAATCTAACGGAAGACACTAGAGTAACTCAGTCGTGCTTTTTCACACAGAACCCTTTTCCCGTAAAAACTCCAAAAGACGTCTGGAGTGGGTAAAAGGTTAATATCCGCCGAAACTTAGTAGGAAGAGATTCCGATGTATAGTTTTTGGTTTAATCAACGTTGAAGGATACAGTGTTCCAAAATATTGTGCACCTAATCTTTGTTTCCTTGAAACTTGATCTGCAACAAAAACCTTTCAGTCAGTAAAATGCCGGAAGGCGATGAAGAAAGAGATGCTTTAGCGTCTCCACTGTTGTTAGATGACACAACTATCCAACAGAACGACCCGAATGCTATAATCATTCCGGTAAATGTAAGAAAAACTATAACTCTTAAACTTATAGAAAATGGACTAACACCAAGAGGTTGTACAGTCATATTCGTGGTAGAGGCCCATGAATATCGGCAGACAGAGGTATTATATTCATGGATAAACTTTCCAGCAGCAAACGCTGTAACACACGAATTCCACTATTACAAAATAGAGGAACCTCCAGATGAATACACTCATTTCATGGACGTTGAAATCCCACTAAATTACCAAGAGCACCTGCTCTGGTTTAATGGCGCCCTAAAACATCAAAATCACATCACCAGGCTCGGTCCACTAGGTAGACCAGGAGCAACGTGGCCGGTTCTAGCCAGCTAAAACTATTAATTAAAATACATAGACAATTGGTCCAATATGTAATGCGGACTTCAACAGTCCAACCAGCGATTAACATTCCACAGCTGACCCCTCACCAGGGGAACACAAACAAAATTACACCACAGAACATACAATCATGTATTGGTAAAATACCCTCAAAAAGGGAACAAATTCCATTCTGGTTACCACAAAAAATCACTCAAATAGAGGCAGTATTTCCTAATACTACAGCTCATGAAAAACACAGAATTCTGACTATCTGTCTTCCAATGGGGATCGCACCACATGTGGAGGACTGTGACACTTGGGGCACAGTCTTTGCTTCAATATACACAAAAACACATGGTGTTCCGTCTATGGCGATAATACCAGATGTACTAAGACAGATTCAAAATGAATACGTTCCAGAACCTGCTTTAACTCTGGGTATGAAATTACTGAAAGACTTCAAGCAGGTCTCGGCTATATTATTAGCCAACATAAAAGGAGAAGCAGCATCTGTGGCGATCCGCCAGAAATTGAAAGAAACAGATATTTTAGACCAACCATTTGAACTTACCAGAATCATAGAAAAATCCTATGAAGAACTAGGTAGAGATAGTTTGGGTAGGAAACCAGTAAAACCCCAACTAACTGAAAAAACTGAAAAAACATTTATTAAAAATAATCTAAATACTCCAAAAAAGAGTTGGGATGGTAATAAACAATCCACTCCCAGAGAAAAACGATTCCAGTACAGAGGAAGGTCTCCTCAATGGAGGGAAAGATCTCCAGACGGAGGGAACAAGTCTCCCCAGAGGGAGCCCTCTGAGAAAAGATACAACCTTAGAAATAGGGATAATTTGAAAAAACCTGATAGATATCAAGATATTGATAAACGTCCCTCTCGATCTTTTCAGACTTCCTCACAGAAATCGGAAAGAAGAGGACGGTCAGAACACAAGGAAGAGCACGTCAAGTCCAAAGACAAGGAACCTGCTCATCAAAGTAAAAAATTACAATTTCCATGAAAGAAGGTAGCCAGCATTAGAATTAATCATGCCGAGGAGTCTGAGGACACAACTGAAAAACGGAGTGTGGACCCAGACAATGCTAAACAGCGCAGCAGAAGTGACCATAGCTCGCAAGATCCTGAAGAATCTTCTGGAGACCGTGGACACGAATGAATACATTCAAGTGGAAACTGCAGATACCAGAGTTAGCAAACCACATAAATTATACGAAATCACATTGCGTATAGAGGGGGACAAGACTAGGAAAGTAAGGGGCCTCTTTTGGGATAACCTTTCTAAAGGCTTGACATCCTGTTAGCTGAGAAAGACTGGCCACCAGAGTGTGTCAGGGAGTGCCCTCATGGCGAAGAAATGATTATGCCTGCCTCCTCAAATCATATTCCAATTCATAAAAAATATACACTTGCAAGAAAATGGGCAGTGGCCCGAGCTCCTGCATTATATAAAAATCATGTAGGATGGGATGAAGATTCTCCTCCTCACAAAATCAAGTTAAAAAGTCAACCCACTGCACAAAGGCAGTACTCAGTTAAACAAGAAGCTAAAAAGCAAGTCAGGGAGATCTTAGATCAACTTGAATATCAGGGGGTGATTGAAACATGCACCTCACAAATGAACAATCCTTTGTTTCCTGTATCCAAGCCAGACGATTCATATCGTCTAGTTTTGGACTACAGACGCCTAAACTCCTGTTGCAAAACATTTGCAGTACAAAACTCACACAGTGCAGCACTAATGAATAACATTGTGCACAAAAAATACAAAACAACATTGGATATCTCTAATGGATTCTTTTGTCAAAACATTGCACCTGAAAGCAGGTATTTGACCGCTTTCTCATTAATGGGGTAGCAAAAACACTTCTGTTGACTCCCACAGGGGTTCAAGAATAGCCCAGGATTATTCTCAGCAAGGGCAATAGAGTTACTACAAATATATGATGATGAGGCATTATCTTATGTCGATGGCATCTATCTCACAGATGATGACCTGGAGACTCACTTGAAAAGAGTGAACACCATAATACTTGGGTTTGCAGCTGAGGGTTACAAATTCAACTTTAAAGAGTCACGAATTGCCCAGCTAACTGTCCTGTTTTTAGGATATGAATTATCAAGTGAAGGCAAAAGCCTAGCAGACAACTTCTTAGAGAAGTGTGCAGTACTCCAAGCACCAAAAACGCTGAAGAACTTACAATCAGTACTAGGTTTCCTGAATTTCGGAAGAACATACATTCTAAATTATGCAGAGAGGGTTAAACCTCTCTATGAATTAATAAAACCTGATTTCAAACAAATTAATTGGACTCAGAAACTCACAGAAATTTTAAGATCATTGCAAACAGACATGTTAGCTAAAACAAAATTGCAAACTCGCGAAAACCTACACAACCTTGTAATCCGAGTCATCCCAGGAAGATGCGTATCCACGTACCTAACCTCTAAAGGGGGAAAACGGTACCAATAGCTTACAAATCACACTTGTACACACAAGCTGAAATAAAATTCAGTTCTACTGAAAAAATTCTAATAGCGGTTCAAACTGCTGTAGCAAAAGAAATAGCCCAAGCCAAAGGCAGAAGGATAACTGTTGTAACAGCAGAATCAGCCCTTGAGGCATTAACAAGTCCACGCAATTTGAATGCTGTGGCATTAGATCCAAAATGGATACAATGGGAAAATTCTCTTGCTACAGAAGACGTGAAATACTATTTTGACCCGAAAATGAAAAAACTAGAAGATCTAGAATATGAAGAAGAATATCCCCTGCCAATCGAAATTCTGCCTCTCGAACAGTACACATGTGTAATCTACATGGACAGATTTGCACAACATTACGATGTAGAGAAAAAATCCTACAACGCAGCGTGCGCGATTGTTAAAGGTCGCTGGCGCTTTGGTAAATTCAGACCAATAGTCACCAAAACTGAATCACTGAGAAACTGTTCAGCTCAGCGAGCTGAAATCAGGTCTTTAAAGATGGCGCTTGAAAATGCAGATCGCGAATTCCCCACACTGATAGTGTCCGATTCACATTTTTGCGACAGGTCTTACAATAATGACTTGCAAAACTGGGTTCAAAACGATTACAAAGATGACACAGGTGCCACAATAATGCATAAAAAGCTTTGGGAACAAGTAGTTATTTTGCAGAAAGAACTACGAAAGACTCACATGATACATACACTGAGTCATCAGCGTGATGGCGTTCATGTTGCAGGGAATTCATTGGCTAACAAAGCCACAGCGGAAGCAGCTCAACCGGCTTCCGAAGCCACAAAAAAGCGTTCTAAAAAACACATAGACGGAGAAACTATGCTGGCGGTAAAAGAGTCTTTGAAAGGCGACTATGCAGCATTACCTCTGAACTATCCACTCAGTAATACATACATGATTGATGAAAACTCCGTTCCTTTTGCTCAAATCCCTGGAGTGGGAGATAGAGTAATTCAAAACACGAACCGGAGAGTCTTCTTGATTGAAGTAGCACATATGGGATTGGGTTTAAGGCACCAGGAGATCTTGAAATCTCTTGAAGAATTACAATCAGAATACTGGTGGCCGGGGATGAGCCTGCAACATTACAAAATTGCAAAGGGCTGTCCAGACTGCCACAGAGATCGCAGTCGTGAACCGACCGGAGTATTGCCAGGACCCCTTTTTTAGAAAGCATCAAGCTCTCTATACGCAGAAATCCAGCAGGAGGAATGCGTCCCCATTAAGATGTAAGACTAGTTTCACTTAAAATGTAGACACCAGCGCTCGGCTGACGCCAGAACTGTTATACAAAGATTTGCGAGTCTTTATCGGCACATACGCAATTGGCATGCTACATTCTGACCAGGGTCCTGCGTTTAGCTCTCGGGCTTACAAGGAGGCCATGGCCAGCATGGGCATTGCATTGCGGTACTCTTCTCCATTCCATCCTGAGGGAAATGCGGTAGTGGAAAGAAAAAAACGGGACATAAAGCAATCTATAACGGCGAGGGTATTAAGTTCGGGTGATGGGTGGGTCAAACATTTAACAAGTGTCCAACGTAGTCTTAACAATCTGCCAAGAAATTCTCTAAAAGGTCTCACTCCATACGAACTATTGTTCGGTACTAGAATGTACATTCAGGATCTTGATAGTCACACTTCAGTGGTAAAAAATAAATCCTTTGATATCAAAGATCGTTTGGCTGTTTTACAGGACTTAAATGAAACAAGAAGAAGCCTGAGAAACATAAAGTTAAAGCAACAGCCAACAGCCACTGAAGAAAAACCACCTGTCCCAGCAAGACCTGTCTGGATTCCAAAGATTGGGGATCTGGTCAGAGAGAAGATCGTGGTGAAGAAGGAATTTGGGCCTTCTTACAGAAAAGCAGTACCTGTCTTAGCTGTCAGCGGAACAAGATCAGTTGTACTACCGCCCCTTGCTGGTAAAAAGGAGAACCGAGTTGTATCCATCGACCTGGTAAAACCACAATCATGTGGCCAATAATAAGTAGTAGGCTCAGTGGACTCCCAAGAAATAGCAGAATACCAAAATTTGCTACATTCCAAGAGGTTCAAACTGAGATATTAATCACATTTGATAAACCTGCAGTGAATAAAAAAGGACTATGCAACAAAGCAATGGAACTTGTGCCTCTTGAAACCCAAATTGCAACAGTTCACCAAGAAACACCTGTCTACAACGATGTAGCCTCAGACTATGCTAATGAAACAAAGAAAGATCCAAAGACAATCGCAAATCCGGAACAATTCCAACAATTGACAGAACTGCATCTGGCTACTTCATCAATTTCGATAACTTTTCTGAAGATCCAAGCGAGCATGAAGAAACGCCAGCAACAAAAACTTTCAAAGAAAAAATGACTGAACTTATTCACCAACTAAAAGAAACATATCTGATTTCACCATGGATTGAATTTTGGATTGTGTTAGGTGTACTTTTCCTCCTGCTTTGGCTCATCATGGTTCTATGTTTGGGAAAATTCATTGATGGAAAATATAGTACAATGGACACAGCAAGTCAGAACATCAACTTGGTCCTAAAGCCTCACACATCCTCTCACATGAAGAAAAGAGAACTGTCATCAGTGAACATCACAGCCAATCCAATACCCGGTGGGGTAGTATGGGACAGAACGGATTATGAAATTTTT
Source organism: Lissotriton helveticus (assembly GCF_964261635.1). NCBI lineage: Eukaryota > Metazoa > Chordata > Amphibia > Caudata > Salamandridae > Lissotriton > Lissotriton helveticus. Next base: position 26,583,671 of record NC_136065.1, read on the forward strand.
GGCCCGATTGAGCTCTTGAAATATCTGCACCAGTTTAAGATTTCCTTAAGTGACTTTGTGACACCAAGTACTTTCTCTGATGATTGGGACTTTGAAAACATTAATAATATGATGTCAGATTTAGTAATGTCAGCTAAATTCACAGAACATGATTATTTGCAGGGTACATCAAATTATGAAGAGTTATATTGTTATAATCATTTTGGTGATCACTATTTGCATAAAACTGCTCAGCCTAGAAATGTTTTAACTTATAACCAATGGTAACATTGTCCAACTCCGCCAAAAGGCAGCTACAATTTTTTTTTTTAGAAATTCCAATACTTCTCAGGGTTTAACAACAGTGATCCGTTTTATTTCAAAATGTTAAGTAAGACAGGAATGAAAACAATGTTGACAAATACTAAATTGATATATTCTGAAAAATTTTATGACAAAATGTTTACATTTGGTTTCGAATTTTGGAAAAACAACATTGAAACAAAAAACATCTGGGGTACCAAAGATTGGCAGGTACAAGGCCTAGAAGCATTATTTAGGTCCTGCATGATCCCAGAACAAATGATATTTCTGAATGATACAATTCATCAAACTACTTGTCTTGGCCTTGCTAAGATAAAAGACTTAAATAAACCGTCTATTTCAAAGCCAACACCTGACAGTAATAGCACTACAGATGTCGAGATAGACGTATCCCATATTTTACACCAAAACAGAACACATCCTGATTGGGAAAAATGGTTGATCTGGGCCACAGACAAATAACTGTCAAGATAGATTCCTGAACAAAACACAGGCGTTCAAAATGACCAGGCCAGACCCAAGATACTCCCAGAGACAACATCCAGGGATAGTTACAACATACAGTGTAGGGAAACTATGCCTTGAGTGGCTACAGAAATCCACACTGGCTGAAATGTATGTATGTATGTATGTTTTGGTGTATTTGTATAGCGCAATGACTGTCACCCTTTGGGTATCCTGGCGTTTCGACTTGGATAATACAGACACAGTGTTTGGACAATTGCGCAGCTTACAAAGAGATTTTACCGAGTTTTAGGAAACAGATGAGTTTTCAAAGCCTTCTTAAAGGGAGTAAAATCATCCATGCTGCGCAAGCATATTGGTAGGGAATTCCACAATTTCGCCGCTGTAAACCTAAATGATCGGCCTCCCATCTGAGTCCTCAAAATCTTGGGAACTACAATCAGACGGGCTGAGGCCGAGCGGAGAGATCTAGTCGGTACATACCAGGAAAATAGGTCCTGCAAAGAAGTGGGGCCCTGGCCATGAAGGGCCTTATGTACCAAGCAAAGGGCTTTAAAATTAATCCTCTGCGGGATTGGCAGCCAGTGGAGATCCCTGAGTGCTTTTGTGGATGAATCAGAGCGTCGGCGTGAGAGGAACGATTTTGCGGCGAAGTTTTGAACACGTTGTAATTTTCCCATCAGTGTCATAGGTGCCCCCAGAAGTAGTGAGTTACAGTAGTCAAGCCTACTTAAAATAATACTCCGAACTACCTCTGGCCTAGTATGTGCGGGAAGCATAGGTAGTATCTTCCGCAGCATCCGCAACAATGCCATACAAGTGGCCACTGTTTTGTTTATTGACACGTCTAGCTGCAGGCTGGAGTCAAACATCACCCCCAAGTTACGAACTGATTCGGCCGGCAGGCTGGTACCCTGAAAAGACGGAGGCCAAAAGTTCAATGGAAGAGGCCTAGGGGTACGATTCCTTGAGCAGTGTAGTACCTCAGTTTTGGAGCCGTTGGATTGTAAAGAGTTACGGCTCAGCCATTCCGCCGTGGTGGACATACATTGATGAAAAGTCTCCTGTGACACAGCCTCCTTGCCCTCAAACGAGAAGACAAGTTGGGTGTCATCAGCGTAGTTGGTGACTGCTATGCCGAAAGATTTTATCAGCTGGATCAGGGGACGGAGGTAGAGATTGAACAGGATCGGACTGATGGCCGATCCCTGGGGCACGCCCTGCCCAACCCTTCTGGTGTTAGATTTGAAAGGAGGCAGTGCCACCATTTGGTGTCTGTTTTCAAGATATGACACCAGCCAATCAAGAGCCGATCCCGACACCCCTAGTTCCTCCAGTCTCCTAATCAAGATTGTGTGGTTGACCATGTCGAACGCGGCCGACATGTCGAGCAATACCAAAAAAGCAGCTCGACCTTGGTCGGCACGCGTCCGCAGGTCATCTAGCACTGTCACCAACGCAGACTACGTCCCGTGGGCGGGTCTAAAGCCAAATTGGGCCACGTCCAAGCAATCGTTGGTCTCCATGAAACTGGAAAGATGTTTAGTAACCAGTTTCTCCAGAATTTTAATTGGGAATGGGAGCAACGAGATGGGTCTGTAATTTGCTGGACAAGTGGGGTCCAAAGTGTCCTTTTTCAGCAAAGGGGAGACCACCGCCAGCTTCCAACAGTCCGGAACCCATGCAGACTCAAGGGACTGATAACAGATAGAGAACAGGGGGGGGAAGACCTCTTCCCGGAATAGTTTCCAAAATTTTGGGGGGGGGGGGGGGTCAAATGGCGAACCTGAAGATACCCCGTCTGCCAGTACACAAAAATCTTCAAAGGACGGCAGAGGAAAACTATTCAATTGCGCCAGACTGGCATCTTTCTCAGAAGTAGACGTGGAGGTATAATGGCCTGAGATGTGAGAGGCAGAACCTGGTGATGTAGCGAGGTTGTTCAAAATCGTTGTCATCTTATCCTCAAAGGCCTGTGCCAAAGAGTCACAAAGAATTTGAGAGGCAGGAATGTTCATTACTGTACACGCGGGAGATGCCAAATCTTTGACGATCTTAAATAGGGCCTGGGACTTATTCACCGCTGACAGTAATGATTCCTCCAAGAAACTGGCCTTGGCCTGTTTTATCCGAGCTTTATACGTCACCAGTGCCTGTTTAAAAAGGGCTCTATCTACCTCAAGGTACTTCTTTCTCCAGTTCCGCTCAGCCCGTTTGCACCGAAGTTTGAGCTGATGGAGTTCTTCTGAGAACCACGGCATTGCATGTTTTGTTCTGACTCTGGTTTTTCGCAGTGGGGCTAGTGAATCCAATGATACTAGGATTCGCTGGCTAAGAGTCTCATAGCTCGCGTCTACATTGTCACTCAGAGAGAAGCCATCTGGAAGCAGAGTGGGGAGAGAAGATTGTTTTAAGAGCTTAGACCATTGTCTGCCCACCTTAGTGGCCCCTAAGATGCCTTTCTTAGTTAATGAAGTGGGAGGTGAGAGATAGAAATGGACGAGTGCATGATCCGTCCAGCACTGAGGAAGAATATTTTGAATGACCACTGGGTCAGCATCGGCAAAGATAAGATCAAGTGCGTGACCCTTTACATGGGTCAGAGAAAGTACTAGCTGCTGTAGCTGAATATTACCGTTAGCTTCAACCAGCTCTTTAAAGGCAGAGTCGGTCGAACCGTCCGGCCATAAATTGAAATCTCCTAACACTATTAACCTCGTGTGCGAATTAGAAAAATCGTAAATAATATCAATGAGCTCTGTTACAGCCGATAGGGCGCACGCCGGGGGTCTATAGCACAGCAGATCTGAGTAGAGTGCGCCCCCCCTGACCATTAAAAGAAAAGCCCATTAATTCACAGCCTGGGATAGACTTAATGTCGAGCTGGGAAAGATCTATTGTCTCTCTAAAGATCATCCCAACTCCTCCTCCTCTAGCCCCTACCCGAGGATTGTGTCTTATCTTATAGCCCGACGGGCAAGCTAGTCCTAACTCCACCGTACTATTAGCATTGGTCCAAGTCTCTGTCATGAATAGTACGTCTAACTCATGAGACTCAATGAGTAGCGTAATTTCTTCCGAGTGTTTACTAAGAGATCTTACATTTAGTAGTCCGCAGGACAGAGAATCACACTGTCTGCTGATGGTAGAAGGCTGGTAAGTAGGAATATTGCCAGGGTTGAGTCTTAAAAGATCGTTACGAGAATAGATGGGAGCAGGACAGAATCAGCCCTACCGGCGCCTGGCGCGTCCTGTGCGCGAACGGGCGCAAACGAACCTACCTCTGGCGCACCTCCGGCGCACCTCCGGCGCACCCGCTGCGCGCCATCGCTGCGCGCTGACTGCCTGTCCATCTTAAATAGCCGTAGACGTGGGAGGAGTGTAAGGGTAGCAACTAGTCCCCCAACAAAGATGGCGCCCGTGAATCGGCAGCCCCAGATGCCCTCTCCCAAGATGGCGGCCTAAAACGCCGCGAGGCGATGAATATTGATGCCTAGCTGCCCTGAGTCCTGCAAAGTGCAGAGTGAGCCCAATGATTATAGTGCAAGTAAGAACTATCGCTCTAATGTTGCTCCAGACCGTCCTGTAAATTGCAGCGAGCGCAAGTATATAGCGCGGTCTAATTAAAATATAGTGCAGATATGCGGAGTGATTAAATGATAAGTATAACGTTCTTAAAAATAGTAAGCAACAACAAACGCGCTGCGGTAAGCAAGTCTACCTGTCAGCGGCCCGATCCGGTGTTTAATTAGGCTCCTGCGAGCTCTTCCAAGACGTGGGAGGAGTGTAAGGGACGCAACTAGTCCCCCAACAAAGATGGCGCCCGTGAATCGGCAGCCCCAGATGCCCTCTCCCAAGATGGCGGCCTAAAACGCCGCGAGGCGATGAATATCGATGCCTAGCTGCCCTGAGTCCTGCAAAGTGCAGAGTGAGCCCAACGTTTATAGTGCAAGTAAGAACTATCGCTCTAATGTTGCCCCAGACCGTCCTGTAAATTGCAGCGAGCGCAAGTATGTAGCGCGGTCTAATTGAAATATAGTGCAGATATGCGGCGCAATTAAATGATAAGTATAACGTTCTTAAAAATAGTAAGCAACAACAAGCGCGCTGCGGTAAGCAAGTCTACCTGTCAGCGGCCCGATCCGGTGTTTAAGTAGGCTCCTGCGAGCTCTTCCAAGACGTGGGAGGAGTGTAAGGGAAGCAACTAGTCCCCCAACAAAGATGGCGCCCGTGAATCGGCAGCCCCAGATGCCCTCTCCCAAGATGGCGGCCTAAAACGCCGCGAGGCGATGAATATTGATGCCTAGCTGCCCTGAGTCCTGCAAAGTAGAGAGTGAGCCCATCGATTATAGTGCAAGTAAGAACTATCGCTCTAATGTTGCCCCAGACCGTCCTGTAAATTGCAGCGAGCGCAAGTATGTAGCGCGGTCTAATTAAAATATAGTGCAGATATGCGGCGCAATTAAATGATAAGTATAACGTTCTTAAAAATAGTAAGCAACAACAAGCGCGCTGCGGTAAGCAAGTCTCATTAAGTCAAGTCTTTAAGTAAAGTCAAATTAAGCAACACTTGACTTTACTTAAAGACGGTGCTGACTTGCGTGATTTCATACTGGGACCATGCTAACAGCGTCAAAAACGTTTCATATACACCGGTATATACGCTGCTTACAACGAGGCTTGGAAAGTAACACAAATTGAAACAGCAGAAAAAATACGAGAAATTTATCGTATTAATTTGGAAAAATCACTTTCTGTAGTGGACAATGGGTTAATGTCCTCCAGAATATATTCACTGGACAGCATTGTATCATCTGCTATTGATATAATAGAGCAGGACTTGCTAATGTAACATTATGGGCAGTCCCAATTACGTTCTATTGTACAGCTTGGCTGGACGTTGCAAAATCTGCGTTCAGGCTACGTGCCATGGCGTTTAATCAACACAACGTCATTATTTTCTATCTTTAACCTTACTGATAAACAAATCAGTTTGGCAAAAAAAGGAGCAGACTATACGATTCTGAGCATTGAAAACTTAAGAGATTACCATTGACAATGTCAGAAAGACCTGTCATTGAATGGATAATACACGGAATAATCACAATTCCGATAACAACTTTCCAGTTTAAATATTGCCAGGAGTATATACCAGCAGGCCTGTATGAAAGGTTGGGTAAAGGATAAATCAAATCAACCTGGGATTTACCTTACACACACAAATGTTACAGTGAAGGGAATAAGGAGGTATTCCTTAGTGGAAAACATTGTAAAAAATCACTAAGTGGTACACTTCTATGTCAAGGTATTAACTTGCATGGAGCCTGCGAAGGGTCTTCAAATAACCTTTCATGTCACCTGCATGGCACTCCTGTAAAACAGATAGAGCCATTTTTCAGACAGCTTTCCAACGGCAGCTACGTTCTAATAAGTGACCACAGCTGTTGTGGAATGGTGCCAGGAAATCCCTATCTCGTAACCGTTAGCTCCAGGATCATTTGCTGTATGCAAGTATTGTATCCACACAGCAATCCAGACATGGAGGCTGCGTTGTGGCCTTATTTGAATATCTCTTCTATTTGAATTGATACTTTAAGCAGAATGAAGTCTATTCTTTTACAGACAACTGTGCCTTTTTTAACCTCGTCCAAAGAGACGTATGAACTGGAAGTTGCAAGGACAGCGGCAGAGATACATTCCCTATTATCAAAAAATGGCCCCGTCCATTTCGTAGAAATGTTAAGTGAAATCTTAAACATGTCAGATACCAGTGGCATCGCACATGTATTTAAGACAGTTTTTTCGGGACTGTTAACACCCTTTGAAACAGTTCTGGGCATCTTTCCGAATATTGTCCATTCTGTCTTTGGCGGCCTACCTCTACTTTTGGGACTCGTAGTAGGAATTTTATTTTTGATCCTTCTGCTCCGATATGGCAAGCAAAGCCACAGACAAAACTCCAGCAACGATGGGAGAAACGATCCTAACTATACGCTACCGGGACCGCATCACTAAAGTCCTCGGATTAGCCCGGCTAAGAGATCTGAATACGACCTGGTTTCTTTCATTCAGACCAATCTGGCAAGATTGCATCTTACCTGTGCTTCGATGTATGCTATGCGGAGAAAAATGCATGTTGGACGTCTGTCTTACACTACCATCGGCAGTACCAATGGATATAGATACCTTGCTAGGTCCGGTAACGACTCATGCATCGTGTTGTGCCCAGCAGTTACCCATTCTGATGACGGCATTCGTTGAGACTTCACCAATACGAGTATGTGGCAGTGGAGTACGAGATGAAAGCAGCACCACACAGGTACAACCTTCTGTGAGCATTGCTGATCCTGACATCGATGATAGCAAAGACATACTCACACATGCACTGTTTCGGCATTTTCGAACTTGGTCGAACTTTCACCTGATGTTGTAGACCAATTTTTTGCGAGTCTGTCTGATATGATGTTCTCTCCAGTCAACGAGAATAACTTTTAAAAACAAAGAGCACACAGCATTACCTAAACTCTGAATTCGGCCTTCAGTTTTGATAAACACAGCCACTAAAAACATTTGGAACTATTATTCTCCTGAAAGCGAAATTATTTTTTTTTCACTTCCAAAATATTTACCCTTTTTCTGGCACATATACTCTGCTTAAAGTAAAACTATTCTTAAAGAACAGAGCTTCTATTTTTAGGATACTAGAGACAATATTTTACCTCAGCCTCTAGCACATGTACAGCATTTTTTATAAATATGTGATGAAATGGTCTCGACCTTCTTTTCTGTATTCAGAGCCATTTCATGTGTAATTTTCGCGATTCATTCAGCTGATATATATATGCATTTTAACTGAATGATACCACTGCTTGAAAAGCGTACAGTACCAATACTAATTTTCGTGTATTTACCACATACCATTTCAAATGCGATTTATGTATTTTGGGGTGGGTTGGAAAACACACATGCATCGTTATATGTTTACTATTGCTTAGTTTTAGTAACGATGGACATTAATTTGTGGCGTGGCTGTTGTATTTCTATCTAGGACCCTAATTCGATATTCCCGATTTATGCCCTCATATGGTTATAACAAACAATATCCTTATAAAGGCATAAGAATCATATCCACATTTAGCAATAGCCCATGCAGTCCAAATACGGCAAGGCTACTCCCCTAGACTCCTAGAAAGTACAACGCGTTCTTTAAACAAACCAAGCCTCCAGCAGCCCGGGAAATCCCCCTGCTTTTGTTTTGATTTGAACAAGAACTCCTGGAGTCCAGAAAGAACTGTTAGGTCTTAGTGACGTCTTATGTCCAACCTTACGTCAAACCCGGCACCTCTCAGGTATAAATCACACAGTGGTTTGGAGCAGAGCGGCTATCTACTTGCCCGAGAGCCCAGCTGATGCGAGAGCCCACGGAAGCCGCCCCTCCCTTTTGACGCACTGAGAAAGACGCTGTCTTTTTCTCCAGCCGATAAAATCCAGCTCCAGTTTTTCCAGTCACCCTTGCGGGTTGCTGGGATATCGAGTCCTGAGAGAGAGTTACCAGACCTCCTACATTCTATTACCAAGGTACGGAGCTGACTAAACCTTTAAGAGAATTCTTGATTCAGATTCTTGGCAAAACCAACTTAACTTAAACTGCTACTTACTTACTGCTTCCCACGTATTAGGCTTAGGGCAGGTACACTGGGGCAGGCGTATTTAGAGGCACCAGTAGAGTACGTTAGTCAATGTTTTTATGTATGTATATATTTTATCCATTTTAAAGTATCATATGGCTAAGAAACCATATCAATGCTTTTACAGTATTATTTCATAATACTACTTTTACTGTATGCACCTTACTTCATGTTAAGTATTGCAATTGTGGCAATTCATTTCTCTTGCATGAGAAAGAAGACTGCTCAATAAATAACACCTTTTATTGAAAACGCCCATCTCTCTATTTCTCTGCACTCTGGTGAAACTAAGTATGCACGATTGACTGAGTAAAATAGCTCTCTATTGTTTTCACACGACTATAGAGATATACTCTTTATTCTGAGGGTGCAAAAGTGTCATATTTATGCGGTTGTCAGAAACGAATCCCTTCTTGTCTAAATCAGGAGAGTTAACTCTTTCCTGAACATTCGAGAAAGTTTCTAGTGACCTCTGAGCTAGCTGGCGAAACTAATTAAGTCTAATATAGTCTGTAGAGACCTAGTCGGCCTAAGTCCTACGTCTACACTACTGTTTATATTATTCCAATGCGCAGAGCCTAGTGGGAATATAGGAACTACAGTACAAGGGCGCAGCTCAACTCCCTGTGAGGGAAGGCAACAATGAATCACTAAAGGCCAAACTACCTGACCTTACACTCAAACCTCTCCTTGAAATTTTGCGTGCCAAACTACAACCGACTCTTACCTATGGGAGCGAATCACACCACGGTAAGGATGCGGCATTGCTGGACACACTCATAGCTAACTCATACAGGGCTATTTTTAATCTTCCCAAATATGTCTCCCCTGCTCAGATTCAATTAGAATTCGGCATCCTGAAACAAACTATAGAAAGGCGGAGTGCATATGCAACAAGCTGGCATAAGATTCGCAACGCAGAGGCTGGATCTTTATGTGCAAATGTATGGGAAGAGCTACATCGGCAGCGCAACTCCCCGCCGAGAGCCTACTTATATGAATGACTCAAAGTTCTAGGCTTGACCGATATCTGGGAAACATCATCAGACCTCTTGTCTTTTAAAAAAGTAGCTAAAAAATCAGCACGTATCATTTCCGCGATTGTAGACAAGAAGGACCTAGCAAATAGAGCGCATGGATGGCTAACTCTGGGTGATTACGGAAAAATGCAGTCACAAGCATACCTCAACATCGGCATGAAAATAAAAGTTAAAGACATTTTTTTTAAACTACGCCTCTGCGTCATTCCCATACTCCCATACCTTCCCCCTTGGGAGAGAAACAATCCCTCACAACAGTGTCGCATGTGCAACACTGGCAGGGAGGACATTGTCCATGTGATCTGTATCTGTCCTAGCCTAAAGGACTTGAGGTACAACCTCCTACGTCCATTTTTCAATCTACATGCCGTTCGGACTTGTAGGCAGGCAGGCAAACTGTGCTTTTCCACCAGCGACACCAAATTGAACTGCCAAGTCGTGAAGTTCTTCGACTTAACAAGAAAGAGACTCAACAACGTCGGATGAACTTTTAAATCCCTTGAGGATAATCATGAACTGTTTCCAACAAATCTGTAATTTTATGTATTCCAATTTGTCAAGTTCAAGTACAAATGGCTTCTTTTAACAATGATTTTATTGGAGGTTTACAATTTTGTAAAGATTTTAATTAATCATGTACAAATAAAACATTACTTACTTACTTACTAGTCCCAGCAACACACCAAAACGTGCTTTAATAAAGATTTGCTTGTTTTTCATGTATTGACATATTACGTCTACTCTAGCTGCTATAAGCATCCTTGAATGTTGGTCTCTTTATGGATTTGGTTGGTGTCCGCATATACTGATCAGAGTATAGATTACAATCCTGAGGAAGTTTCGTGGAGGAATCCCTTAGGAACAAAACACATGTTGGTGAGAGGGCTTGATTTTATCTTTTACATGGACAGTTGAAAATGCAATAAAACCTAAAAGGAAACACGCAACCTTGATGATGAACCATGAACATGCATGTTCTACGCAATAACCTGAGGGTGCTTATCTATCATTGTTTGGAGGTGTGCTGGTAGAGCTTTCCTGTTAGGTTTATAGTTAGTGATAGCATAGCATGTACTTTTTCAAATTCCATTTATTTCATTTGTAATTTAATGCATAGTAGTATACTTCAATGATTACCATTAGTAGGGGCTGGTGTGTGAGGAGTACGACTAGGGCTAGGGATTTTAGTGTTAACAACTATTGTTGAGGTATTGATATTTTAATCTCATCATATTCTGACTAGGTAATGGTGGTTGAGGATAAATAATAAGGTAGTATTTGATGAGATAATAACCCGTTTGGGGTTTACATACAAATGCAATCCAATCAGACATCAAAGAGAAGATAATAATGAACATGTCCTCATGTAACGCAACCGGTGCTCATGTACAGCGCTCTGATACCCGATACCCTCGGGTCTAGTTTATGCTATATAAAACTCCATTAACGAAAAGATAAACCAGATTTGGCAACAGGAAGCAACCTCCTACAAGGCCACCCATTATAGGAGGTAACATACCCTAGTGGTTTTCTTTAAAATGTTCATACTTAGACCTCTTGTAATCCTCTTAGCCCTAAGGGGCCACTCTAAGAAGTTTAAACCATGCTTCAGATTCTTCTTAGTAGAAGCATTCACGCCACTTCTCAAAAGAATCAATGCCTCCCACTCACAAGGCCTCTTCCCGGGCATATTCAAGAAGTGTTTATCATCTCAATGCTAAAGAAAGGCATCTTAGACCCTGATAAGCTAACCAACCATTGACCGAGAGGTGAAGTGTGCCAGCTGTCACGATTAGACCTGTGTAACCCCAGATTGCCTAAAATGCTTCTGAATCAGTCCCCACATTCCCAGCTGCACTGCAATGGATGCACATATTTATTGCAACTGCCTCAAAAGCAAGCTGCCCTGCTGCTGCCCACCTGCCCAGTATCCTCTGCTGTGGCACCAAAAGCTCCAGCAGGTGCAGTGCCAATCACCACTGTAAAAACTGCACATTTGCATCAGGGTTAATGTGCAGCAGCAGCAGCGGGGCCAGTCGGATGCACCATGATGCGCACTGGATTCCCTACTCCTAAGAGGGTCTCCACATCCAAGACTCCTAGTTACTGTCACCAAGAATTCTTGCCTTTGAAGTACATGTCCCAAATAGACCCTGTTCTGGCTCTTGACAAAACTCTCACAATCTCCTGACTCCTAATGATGAGCATCACAACAAGCAGTGCCCTCTATACTCATGCTCAGTTAACAAAGTATAGGGCACTCACTCCACACGGACATTCACTCTCTGGTTCAGAACCAATGGTGCCTTCGACACATAGCTCTCCCCCCCCCCCCCCCTTGTGACTCAGTTAAAGTAGAGGGCACTCACTCCACGCGGACATTCACTCTCTGGTTTAGTGCCAATGGTGCCTTCTACACATAGCTCCCCCCCCCCCACCCCCCACTGTGACTCAGATAAAGTAGAGGGCACTCACTCCACGCGGACATTCACGCTCTGGTTTAGTGCCAATGGTGCCTTCTACACATAGCTCACCCCTCCCCCCCCCTGTGACTCAGGTAAAGTAGAGGGCACTCACTCCACGCGGACATTCACTCTCTGGTTCAGAACCAATGGGGCCTTCTACATATAGCTCATACCTCCCCCCCCCCACTGTGACTCAGTTAAAGTAGAGGGCAATCACTCCACGCAGACATTCACTCTCTGGTTTAGTGCCAATGATGCCTTCTACACATAACTCACCCCCACTGTGACTTAGTTAAAGTAGAGGGCACTCACTCCACGCGGACATTCACGTTCTGGTTTAGTGCCAATTGTGCCTTCTACACATAGCTCACCCCTTCCCCCCACTGTGACTCAGTTAAAGTAGAGGGCACTCACTCCACGCAGACATTCACTCTCTGGTTTACTGCCAATGGTGCCTTCTACACATAGCTCACCACCCCCCCACTGTAACTCAGTTAAAGTAGAGGGAACTCACTCCATGCGGACATTCACTCTCTGGTTTAGTGCCAATGGTGCCTTCTACACATAGCTCACCCATCCCCCCCACACCCCGCACTGTGACTCAGTTAGAGTGGAGGGCACTCACTCCACGCAGACATTCACTCTCTGGTTTAGTGCCAATGGTGCCTTCTACACATAGCTCACCCCTCCCCCACCCACTGTGACTCTGTTAACCCCTTAAGTGCTCCCGTTGGCCAACGGTCGTCGCGTGCACTACCTCCCCAGTGCTGCGCACGACCGTTGGCCGACGGGCCAGCATTCGTTATTCAAACGTTCAGCACTGGGCGCTGAACGTTCATCGCTCTAAATGGGTTAAAGTAGAGGGCACTCACTCCACGCGGACATTCACTCTCTGGTTTAGGGTAAATGGTGCCTTCTACTCATAGCTCCCCCCTCACCCACCCCACTGTGACTCAGTTAAAGTAGAGGGCACTCACTCCAAGCGGACATTCACTCTCTGGTTCAGTACCAATGGTGCCTTCTACACAAAACTCACCCCCCTGTGACTTAGTTAAAGTAGAGGGCACTCACTCCACGTGGACATTCACTCTCTGATTTAGTGCCAATGGTGCCTTCTACACATAGCTCACCCCTCCCCCCACTGTGACTCAGTTAAAGTAGAGGGCACTCACTCCACGCGGACATTCACTCTCGGGTTCAGAACCAATGGGGCCTTCTACACATAGCTCACACCTCCCCCCGACTGTGACTCAGTTAAAGTAGAGGGCACTCACTCCAAGCGGACATTCACTCTCTGGTTCAGTACCAATGGTGCCTTCTACACATAACTCACCCCCACTGTGACTTAGTTAAAGTAGAGGGCACTCACTCCACGTGGACATTCACTCTCTGGTTTAGTGCCAATGGTGCCTTCTACACATAACTCACCCCCACTGTGACTTAGTTAAAGTAGAGGGCACTCACTCCACAGCGGACATTCACGCTCTGGTTTAGTGCCAATGGTGCCTTCTACACATAGCTCCCCTCTCCCCCCGCACTGTGACTCAGTTAAAGTAGAGGGCACTCACTCCACGCGGACATTCACTCTCTGCTGCAGAATCAATGGTGCCTTCTACACATAGCTCACTCCCCCCCAGACTCAGTTAAAGTAGAGGGCTCTCACTCCACGCGGACATTCACTCTCTGCTTCAGAACCAATGGTGCCTTCTACACATAACTCAACCCTCCAGACTCAGTTAAAGTAGAGGGCACTCACTCCACGCAGACATTCACTCTCTGGTTTAGTGCCAATGGTGCCTTCTACACATAGCTCACCCCTCCCCCCCAGTGTGACTCAGTTAAAGTAGAGGGCACTCACTCCACGCAGACATTCACTCTCTGCTTTAGTGCCAATGGTTCCTTCTACACATAGCTCACCCCTCCCCCCCAGTGTGACTCAGTTAAAGTAGAGGGCATTCACTCCACGCAGACATTCACTCTCTGGTTTAGTGTAAATGGTGCCTTCTACTCATAGCTCACCCCTCCCCCCCACTGTGACTCAGTTAAAGTAGAGGGCACTCACTCCAAGCGGACATTCACTCTCTGGTTCAGTACCAATGGTGCCTTCTACACATAACTCACCCCCACTGTGACTTAGTTAAAGTAGAGGGCACTCACTCCACGCGGACATTCACTCTTTGGTTTAGTGCCTATGGTGCCTTCTACACATAGCTCACCCCTCCCCCCAAACCCCCACTGTGACTCAGTTAAAGTAGAGGGCACTCACTCCAAGCGGACATTCACTCTCTGGTTCAGTACCAATGGTGCCTTCTACACATAACTCACCCCCACTGTGACTTAGTTAAAGTAGAGGGCACCCATTCCACGCAGACATTCACTCTCTGGTTTAGTGCCAATGGTGCCTTCTACACATAGCTCACCCCTCCCACACCCACTGTGACTCTGTTAACCCCTTAAGCGCTGCCGTTGGCCAACGGTTGTCGGGTGCACTACCTCCCCAGTGCTGCGCACAACCGTTGGCCGACGGGCCAGCATTCGTTATTTGAACATTCAGCACTGGGCGCTGAACATTCGTCGCTCTAAATGGGTTAAAGTAGAGGGCACTCACTCCACGTGGATATTCACTCTCTGGTTTAGTGTAAATGGTGCCTTCTACTCATAGCTCACCCCTCCCCCCTCCCACTGTGACTCAGTTAAAGTAGAGGGCACTCACTCCAAGCGGACATTCACTCTCTGATTTAGTGCCAATGGTGCCTTCTACACATAACGCACCCCCACTGTGACTTAGTTAAAGTAGAGGGCACTCACTCCACGTGGACATTCACTCTCTGGTTTAGTGCCAATGGTGCCTTCTACACATAGCTCACCCCCCCCCCCCCCCCCACTGTGACTCAGTTAAAGTAGAGGGCACTCACTCCACGCGGACATTCACTCTCTGGTTTAGTACTAAATGTGCCTTCTACTCATAGCTCACCCCTCTCCCCCCACTGTGACTCAGTTAAAGTAGAGGGCACTCACTCCACGTGAACATTCACTCTCTGGTTTAGTGCCAATGGTGCCTTCTACACATAACTCACCCCCACTGTGGCTTAGTTAAAGCAGAGGGCACTCACTCCACGCAGACATTCACTCTCTGGTTTCGTGCCAATGGTGCCTTCTACACATAACTCACCCCCACTGTGACTTAGTTAAAGTAGAGGGCACTCACTCCACGTGGACATTCACGTTCTGGTTTAGTGCCAATTGTGCCTTCTACACATAGCTCACCCCTTCCCCCCACTGTGACTCAGTTAAAGTAGAGGGCACTCACTCCACGCAGACATTCACTCTCTGGTTTACTGCCAATGGTGCCTTCTACACATAGCTCACCACCCCCCCACTGTAACTCAGTTAAAGTAGAGGGAACTCACTCCATGCGGACATTCACTCTCTGGTTTAGTGCCAATGGTGCCTTCTACACATAGCTCACCCATCCCCCCCACACCCCGCACTGTGACTCAGTTAGAGTGGAGGGCACTCACTCCACGCAGACATTCACTCTCTGGTTTAGTGCCAATGGTGCCTTCTACACATAGCTCACCCCTCCCCCACCCACTGTGACTCTGTTAACCCCTTAAGTGCTCCCGTTGGCCAACGGTCGTCGCGTGCACTACCTCCCCAGTGCTGCGCACGACCGTTGGCCGACGGGCCAGCATTCGTTATTCAAACGTTCAGCACTGGGCGCTGAACGTTCATCGCTCTAAATGGGTTAAAGTAGAGGGCACTCACTCCACGCGGACATTCACTCTCTGGTTTAGGGTAAATGGTGCCTTCTACTCATAGCTCCCCCCTCACCCACCCCACTGTGACTCAGTTAAAGTAGAGGGCACTCACTCCAAGCGGACATTCACTCTCTGGTTCAGTACCAATGGTGCCTTCTACACAAAACTCACCCCCCTGTGACTTAGTTAAAGTAGAGGGCACTCACTCCACGTGGACATTCACTCTCTGATTTAGTGCCAATGGTGCCTTCTACACATAGCTCACCCCTCCCCCCCACTGTGACTCAGTTAAAGTAGAGGGCACTCACTCCACGCGGACATTCACTCTCGGGTTCAGAACCAATGGGGCCTTCTACACATAGCTCACACCTCCCCCCGACTGTGACTCAGTTAAAGTAGAGGGCACTCACTCCAAGCGGACATTCACTCTCTGGTTCAGTACCAATGGTGCCTTCTACACATAACTCACCCCCACTGTGACTTAGTTAAAGTAGAGGGCACTCACTCCACGTGGACATTCACTCTCTGGTTTAGTGCCAATGGTGCCTTCTACACATAACTCACCCCCACTGTGACTTAGTTAAAGTAGAGGGCACTCACTCCACAGCGGACATTCACGCTCTGGTTTAGTGCCAATGGTGCCTTCTACACATAGCTCCCCTCTCCCCCCGCACTGTGACTCAGTTAAAGTAGAGGGCACTCACTCCACGCGGACATTCACTCTCTGCTGCAGAATCAATGGTGCCTTCTACACATAGCTCACTCCCCCCCAGACTCAGTTAAAGTAGAGGGCTCTCACTCCACGCGGACATTCACTCTCTGCTTCAGAACCAATGGTGCCTTCTACACATAACTCAACCCTCCAGACTCAGTTAAAGTAGAGGGCACTCACTCCACGCAGACATTCACTCTCTGGTTTAGTGCCAATGGTGCCTTCTACACATAGCTCACCCCTCCCCCCCAGTGTGACTCAGTTAAAGTAGAGGGCACTCACTCCACGCAGACATTCACTCTCTGCTTTAGTGCCAATGGTTCCTTCTACACATAGCTCACCCCTCCCCCCCAGTGTGACTCAGTTAAAGTAGAGGGCATTCACTCCACGCAGACATTCACTCTCTGGTTTAGTGTAAATGGTGCCTTCTACTCATAGCTCACCCCTCCCCCCCACTGTGACTCAGTTAAAGTAGAGGGCACTCACTCCAAGCGGACATTCACTCTCTGGTTCAGTACCAATGGTGCCTTCTACACATAACTCACCCCCACTGTGACTTAGTTAAAGTAGAGGGCACTCACTCCACGCGGACATTCACTCTTTGGTTTAGTGCCTATGGTGCCTTCTACACATAGCTCACCCCTCCCCCCAAACCCCCACTGTGACTCAGTTAAAGTAGAGGGCACTCACTCCAAGCGGACATTCACTCTCTGGTTCAGTACCAATGGTGCCTTCTACACATAACTCACCCCCACTGTGACTTAGTTAAAGTAGAGGGCACCCATTCCACGCAGACATTCACTCTCTGGTTTAGTGCCAATGGTGCCTTCTACACATAGCTCACCCCTCCCACACCCACTGTGACTCTGTTAACCCCTTAAGCGCTGCCGTTGGCCAACGGTTGTCGGGTGCACTACCTCCCCAGTGCTGCGCACAACCGTTGGCCGACGGGCCAGCATTCGTTATTTGAACATTCAGCACTGGGCGCTGAACATTCGTCGCTCTAAATGGGTTAAAGTAGAGGGCACTCACTCCACGTGGATATTCACTCTCTGGTTTAGTGTAAATGGTGCCTTCTACTCATAGCTCACCCCTCCCCCCTCCCACTGTGACTCAGTTAAAGTAGAGGGCACTCACTCCAAGCGGACATTCACTCTCTGATTTAGTGCCAATGGTGCCTTCTACACATAACGCACCCCCACTGTGACTTAGTTAAAGTAGAGGGCACTCACTCCACGTGGACATTCACTCTCTGGTTTAGTGCCAATGGTGCCTTCTACACATAGCTCACCCCCCCCCCCCCCCCCCACTGTGACTCAGTTAAAGTAGAGGGCACTCACTCCACGCGGACATTCACTCTCTGGTTTAGTACTAAATGTGCCTTCTACTCATAGCTCACCCCTCTCCCCCCACTGTGACTCAGTTAAAGTAGAGGGCACTCACTCCACGTGAACATTCACTCTCTGGTTTAGTGCCAATGGTGCCTTCTACACATAACTCACCCCCACTGTGGCTTAGTTAAAGCAGAGGGCACTCACTCCACGCAGACATTCACTCTCTGGTTTCGTGCCAATGGTGCCTTCTACACATAACTCACCCCCACTGTGACTTAGTTAAAGTAGAGGGCACTCACTCCACGTGGACATTCACTCTCTGGTTTAGTGCCAATGGTGCCTTCTACACATAACTCACCCCCACTGTGACTTAGTTAAAGTAGAGGGCACTCACTCCACGTGGACATTCACTCTCTGGTTTAGTGCCAATGGTGCCTTCTACACATAACTCACCCCCACTGTGACTTAGTTAAAGTAGAGGGCACTCACTCCACGTGGACATTCACTCTCTGGTTTAGTGCCAATGGTGCCTTCTACACATAGCTCCCCCCTCCCCCCGCACTGTGACTCAGTTAAAGTAGAGGGCACTCACTCCACGCGGACATTCACTCTCTGCTGCAGAATCAATGGTGCCTTCTACACATAGCTCACTCCCCCCCAGACTCAGTTAAAGTAGAGGGCTCTCACTCCACGCGGACATTCACTCTCTGCTTCAGAACCAATGGTGCCTTCTACACATAACTCAACCCTCCAGACTCAGTTAAAGTAGAGGGCACTCACTCCACGCAGACATTCACTCTCTGGTTTAGTGCCAATGGTGCCTTCTACACATAGCTCACCCCTCCCCCCCAGTGTGACTCAGTTAAAGTAGAGGGCACTCACTCCACGCAGACATTCACTCTCTGCTTTAGTGCCAATGGTTCCTTCTACACATAGCTCACCCCTCCCCCCCAGTGTGACTCAGTTAAAGTAGAGGGCATTCACTCCACGCAGACATTCACTCTCTGGTTTAGTGTAAATGGTGCCTTCTACACATAGCTCACCCCTCCCCCCCACTGTGACTCAGTTAAAATAGAGGGCACTCACTCCAAGCGGACATTCACTCTCTGGTTCAGTACCAATGGTGCCTTCTACACATAACTCACCCCCACTGTGACTTAGTTAAAGTAGAGGGCACCCATTCCACGCAGACATTCACTCTCTGGTTTAGTGCCAATGGTGCCTTCTACACATAGCTCACCCCCCCCCCCCCACTGTGACTCAGTTAAAGTAGAGGGCACTCACTCCACGCGGACATTCACTCTCTGGTTTAGTACTAAATGTGCCTTCTACTCATAGCTGACCCCTCTCCCCCCACTGTGACTCAGTTAAAGTAGAGGGCATTCACTCTACGCAGACATTCACTCTCTGGTTTAGTGCCAATGGTGCCTTCTACACATAGCTCACCCCTCCCCCCCACTGTGACTCAGTTAAAGTAGAGGGCACTCACTCCACGTGAACATTCACTCTCTGGTTTAGTGCCAATGGTGCCTTCTACACATAACTCACCCCCACTGTGGCTTAGTTAAAGCAGAGGGCACTCACTCCACGCAGACATTCACTCTCTGGTTTCGTGCCAATGGTGCCTTCTACACATATCTCACCCCTCCCCCCCACTGTGACTCAGTTAAATTAGAGGGCACTCACTCCATGCAGACATTCACTCTCTGGTTTCGTGCCAATGGTGCCTTCTACACATATCTCCCCCCTCCCCCCCACTGTGACTCAGTTAAAGTAGAGGGCACTCACTCCACGCGAACATTCACTCTCTGGTTTAGTGCCAATGGTGCCTTCTACACATAGCTCAGCCCTCCCCCCCCCACAACCCCCACTGTGACTCAGTTAAAGTAGAGGGCACTCACTCCATGCAGACATTCACTCTCTGGTTTAGTGCCAATGGTGCCTTCTACACATAGCTCACCCCTTCCCCCCCACGCCCCCCACGCCCCCCACTGTGACTCAGTTAAAGTAGAGGGCACTTACTCCATGCGGACATTCACTCTCTGGTTCAGAACCAATGGGGCCTTCTACACATAATTCACCCCCCCAGACTCAGTTAAAGTAGAGGGCACTCACTCCACGCGGACATTCACTCTCTGGTTTAGTGCCAATGGTGCCTTCTACACATGGCTCACACCTCCCCCCCCCGACTGTGACTCAGTTAAAGTAGAGGGCACTTACTCCACGTGGACATTCTCTCTCTGGTTTAGTGCCAATGGTGCCTTCTACACAAAGCTCACCCCTCCCCCCCACTGTGACTCAGTTAAAGTAGAGGGCACTCACTCCACGCAGACATTCACTCTCTGGTTTCGTGCCAATGGTGCCTTGAAATGAAATGAAATGAAAAAGAAACTTGCTAAAGCGCACTGCGACCAAGCGGCTTCCTGGCGCTGAGGGTGGGAACCGGATTCTACAAAGCAACCAAGGGGACTAACCGGGGAAGGCCTGGGAGAAGAGGAAAGTTTTTAGGGCTTTACGAAAAGAGGGATAAGTAGGAATAGAACGAATGGACAACGGAAGACTGTTCCAGAACTGGGGAGCCAGAACCGAGAAGCGGGTGCCACCAGTTCGGGATTTGCGGTAACGGGGTACTTGGAGAAGGAGGAGAGAGGAAGAGCGAAGGGTGCGAGCTGGGGTATAGGGAGTGATTAAAGAAACAATAAAGAGGGGATCAGAATGGGTATAAGCCAGGAAGGCTAAGCAGGCCAATTTGAAAAAGGATCTAAAGTGCACCGGGAGCCAGTGAAGGGACTTGAGTACAGGCGTGATGTGCGAGGATTTGGGGAGGTGAAAGATGAGACGGGCTGCCTGGTTTTGAATGGCCTGCAACCGTCGTGTTTCATAGGCCGGAATACCCACATAGAGACCATTCCCGTAATCAAGACGGGAGATGATGAGGGCCATGACGATGGATTTGAGGGCATTCGTGGAAAAAAACGGGAAATTTTTCGGATGAGGCGGAGGGACAAAAAGCAAGATGAAACGACGGAGCTGACTTGGGCATGCATAGAAAGGTCGTTGCTAACCTTGATGCCAAGGGTGCGGACAGAGGGAACTGGTAGGGGGGGGCAAAGGAAAGGGGCCAATGAGTCGGGGACCAGGGATTAGTGGGACCACCCGTGAGGACAAGCTCCGTCTTGTCCGGATTCAACTTAAGATGATTCATGGACATCCATTCCGAAATGAAGACTAGGGTGGAACTGAGAAAAAGAGGAGAGTCAGAAGTAGAAAGGTCAAAGATGAGCTGGAGATCATCCGCGTAGTTATACACGGAGACCCCCAGCTCACGAAGCGAAAGAATAAGAGGGTAGATATACAGATTGAATAGAAGAGGAGAGAGAGAGGAGCCTTGGGGGACCCCACACACAAGAGTGCGGGGGGAGCTGAGAATCCTGCAAGATGGACGGCTTGGGTCCTGCCTTGGAGGAAGGACGCTAGCCAAGAAAGTGCCTTACCCCTGATGCCGGCTGCGCTGACACGGCCGAGAAGAATGGCATGGTCGACCGTGTCAAACGCAGCCGACAGGTCGAGGAGCACCAAAGCTTGGGGAAGATTAGAATCAGCTTTGCCCTTGAGCTCATCCAAAACAGCAATGACCACGGTCTCTGTGGAATGGCCCGGGCGAATGCCCGCCTGATGGGAGGCAAAGAGACAGTGTTCCTCAATGTGTGAGGACAGGCAAGATGTGACATGGCTTTCCAAAATCTTCCCCAAGTAGGGAAGGAGGAAGATGAGCCTAAAATTAGGGGGGGAGGAAGGATCCAAGCCGAGTTTTTTGATGATGGGGAGAACTGTTGCGGTTTTAAAGGAAGAAGGGACGGAACCGAGAACCAGCGAAGAATTGAGCAGGGTAAGAGGGGGTCCAGGACAATAGGTAAAGAGGCTTTGAAGGATCCGGGCCGGGGCACTGTCAGCCGGAGAGCCGGACTTGACCTTAGCAAGCAAAAGAAAAAATCTTTCAATAGAGATGGGAGGGAAGTGATCCAGCAAAAGAGGCGGAGGTGGGAGGGGAAAGGTAGCTCTGGGTTGAGAGACTGCGGGGATATTGGCTTTGATGGTGGCAATTTTGTCGATGAAATAGTTATTGAGCGCAAGGCAAAATGATTGGGAGGGGGCAAAGCTGGCATTCGTACGATCGGAGGTAGCAAGCTGCTTAACAAGGGAAAAGATCTCACGGGATTTGTTTACAGAGAGAGCAACTTTCTCTGTAAAGTAGTTTGTTTTGGCCGACACAATTGCTTTCTTATAGCTGTTAAGCAGAAGTTTATATTTGGTGCGGAGTAGGGGACAATATTTTCGCCTCCAGTGGCGCTCCGAGCGCCTGAGGCTAAGTTTAAGGTCTTTAAGTTCTCTCGTGAACCATCTGTGGGCGTCATGTGGCCGTACAGATTTGACTTTCTTGAGGGGGGCAACGGTGTCACAGGAGGAGGAGAGCCAAATACTGATGGCGTCAGCTTGAGATTCGAGAGGGAGATCCGTCAAATCAGGCACTGAGGAGGCTAGAGAAGAAGAAAGAAGAGTGAGGTCCGTCTGATTCCAGCTACAGGCTAACATATTCTTGGAAAGAGGGGTTTTAGCGGAGGAGGCAGAAAAAATGCTAAAAGAAATGATAAAATGGTCC
This sequence comes from Lissotriton helveticus, assembly GCF_964261635.1. Taxonomy (NCBI): domain Eukaryota; kingdom Metazoa; phylum Chordata; class Amphibia; order Caudata; family Salamandridae; genus Lissotriton; species Lissotriton helveticus. Next base: position 26,606,099 of record NC_136065.1, read on the forward strand.
GACCAAATGCACGGAAGAATAGAGGGGGGAGAGATTTGACGACGCAATGACCAGATTTGGTCCAAAGTGTGGCCCTTATCGTGAGTGGGGGTAGTGATGTGAGGAATGAAATTTAGTGACTGAAGAGTGGCAGAGAAGTCTTTAGATGCAGGACTTTCTCTGGGATCATCGGGCCAATAATTGAAATCCCCAAGTAGGACAACTGACGAGTTGTTTACCGCCACGGTGGCCAAGAGGTCCTGTAGTAAGGGAACAAACTGAGACATGGCCGGGGGAGGACGATACATGAGCACAAAAGTGAGGGGATCAGTGAGGTTAATGGATCGGGCTACAAGGAAATCCACATTGGGTATAGGTGGATAATCGAGAAGCTGGAATCTGAGCGTGGAACGAACAATCATTGCCACACCGCCACCGGCTTTTCCAGCCGGGCGGTCCGCGCGAAGAGCATAATGAGTGTCGGGAAGAATAGCCAGGAGGTCAGGAAGTGAATCTGTAGAGAACCAGGTTTCGGTGAGAAATTAAAAATCGGGAGAATCTGAACTTAAGAGATTGAAGAGCTCGATTTGATGCTTAACTGCCGACCGAGTGTTAAGCAAAAGAGCAGAAGCTACAGATGGTGAAGATAGGGGGGGAAGAGCTACCGGATAAGTGGGAAGGGAGGGGGTGGAAGGGTGAGGAAAAGGGAGTGAGCGAGGAGGGTGGGACGCGAGGACACCAAGTGTGTCAAGACGTTGTGCCAGTGAAGGAGAGAGAGGGCTGGGGACCACGAGTGCTGATAGTTGCGCAGATGTGTAAGACAGAGAATGAGCAGGGTCTATGGCCCCTGGTCCCGGCCGGTCGCAGACGGGCTTGCCTTAGGCGCGCCCGCTGCGCCCGTCCGCTGCGCGTACGGGGGAAGCACATGGTTTATAGAACCGTTCAGGGCGTGGCCAGATGAGAGTGGGCGTGGCTCGGGGAGCGGCTCGCTGATGGCGGCGAGCGAGAGAGCCTGAACCCGCTGCAGCGTCTACCTCGGCTGCGCGGGGGACAACGAGGCAAAGGAGAGGTCCCTGTGAGGGTAGGTAAGTTTTAATTAAAATGAGCAAAGATAACACAAAATAAAACAAAAAGTCTTTAAAAACAACAGGGCTTCGAGTAGAGCTCCCGCGGAAGGCAGGGGAGAATCCAGTAGGGCGAGCTTGTAATCAGCTCCTACCTTTAAACCCAAAGTGGGCGTGGCCAGATGAGAGTGGGCGTGGCTCGGGGAGCGGCTCGCTGATGGCGGCGAGCGAGAGAGCCTGAACCCGCTGCAGCGTCTACCTCGGCTGCGCGGGGGACAACAAGGCAAAGGAGAGGTCCCTGCGAGGGTAGGTAAGTTTTAATTAAAATGAGCAAAGATAACACAAAATAAAACAAAAAGTCTTTAAAAACAACAGGGCTTCGAGTAGAGCTCCCGCGGAAGGCAGGGGAGAATCCAGTAGGGCGAGCTTGTAATCAGCTCCTACCTTTAAACCCAAAGTGGGCGTGGCCAGATGAGAGTGGGTGTGGCTCGGGGAGCGGCTCGCTGATGGCGGCGAGCGAGAGAGCCTGAACCCGCTGCAGCGTCTACCTCGGCTGCGCGGGGGACAACGAGGCAAAGGAGAGGTCCCTGCGAGGGTAGGTACGTTTTAATTAAAATGAGCAAAGATAACACAAAATAAAACAAAAAGTCTTTAAAAACAACAGGGCGTCGAGTAGAGCTCCCGCGGAAGGCAGGGGAGAATCCAGTAGGGCGAGCTTGTAATCAGCTCCTACCTTTAAACCCAAAGTGGGCGTGGCCAGATGAGAGTGGGCGTGGCTCGGGGAGCGGCTCGCTGATGGCGGCGAGCGAGAGAGCCTGAACCCGCTGCAGCGTCTACCTCGGCTGCGCGGGGGACAACGAGGCAAAGGAGAGGTCCCTGCGAGGGTAGGCAAGTTTTAATTAAAATGAGCAAAGATAACACAAAATAAAACAAAAAGTCTTTAAAAACAACAGGGCTTCGAGTAGAGCTCCCGCGGAAGGCAGGGGAGAATCCAGCCTTCTACACATATCTCACCCCTCCCCCCCACTGTGACTCAGTTAAAGTAGAGGGCACTCACTCCATGCAGACATTCACTCTCTGGTTTCGTGCCAATGGTGCCTTCTACACATATCTCCCCCCTCCCCCCCACTATGACTCAGTTAAAGTAGAGGGCACTCACTCCACGCGGACATTCACTCTCTGGTTTAGTGCCAATGGTGCCTTCTACACATAGCTCAGCCCTCCCCCCCACACCCCCCACTGTGACTCAGTTAAAGAAGAGGGCACTCACTCCATGCAGACATTCACTCTCTGGTTTAGTGCCAATGGTGCCTTCTACACATAGCTCACCCCTCCCCCCCAGTGTGACTCAGTTAAACTAGAGGGCACTCACTCCACGCAGACATTCACTCTCTGGTTTAGTGTAAATGGTGCCTTCTACTCATAGCTCACACCTCCCCCCCTCTGTGACTCCGTTAAAGGATAGAGGGCACTCACTCCAAGCGGACATTCACTCTCTGGTTTAGTGCCCGTGGTGCCTTCTACACATAACTCACCCCCATTGTGATTTAGTTAAAGTAGAGGGCACTCACTCCACGCGGACATTCACTCCCTGGTTTAGTGCCCATGGTGCCTTCAACACATAGCCCCCCCCCCCTTACTGTGACTCAGTTAAAGTAGAGGGCACTCACTCCACGCGAACATTCACTCCCCTTACTGTGACTCAGTTAAAGTAGAGGGCACTCACTCCACGCGAACATTTACTCTCTGGTTTAGTGCCAATGGTGCCTTCTACACATAGCTCTCCCCACCCCCACTGTGACTCAGTTAATGTAGAGGGCACTCACTCCACACGGACATTCACTCTCTGGTTTAGTGCCAATGGTGCCTTCTACACATAGCTCACCCCTCCCCCCCCACTGTGACTCAGTTAAAGTAAAGGGCACTCACTCCACGTGGACATTCACTCTCTGGTTTAGTGCCCATGGTGCCTTCTACACATAACTCACCCCATTGTGATTTAGTTAAAGTAGAGGGCACTCACTCCACGCGGACATTCACTCCCTGGTTTAGTGCCCATGGTGCCTTCAACACATAGCTCCCCCCCCTTACTGTGACTCAGTTAAAGTAGAGGGCACTCACTCCACGCGAACATTCACTCTCTGGTTTAGTGCCAATGGTGGCTTCTACACATAGTTAACCCTTCCCTCCCCCACTGTGACTCAGTTAAAGTAGAGGGCACTCACTCTACGCAGACATTCACTCTCTGGTTTAGTGCCAATCTTGCCTTCTACACAAAGCTCCCCCCCCCCACTGCCCCCCCACTGTGTCACAGTTAAAGTAGAGTGCACTCACTCCAAACGGACATTCACTCTCTGGTTTAGTGCCAAAGGTGCCTTCTACACACAGCTCACTCCTCCCCCCCCCCCACTGTGACTCTGTTAAAGTAGAGGGCACTCGCTGCATGTGGACATTCACTCTCTGGTTTAGTGCCAATGGTGCCTTCTACACATAGCTCCCCCCTCCCACCCCACTGTGACTCAGTTAAAGTAAAGGGCACTCACTCCACGTGGACATTCACTCTCTGGTTCCGTACTAATGGTGCCTTCTACACATAACTCACCCCAACTGTGACTTAGTTAAAGTAGAGGGCACTCACTCCACGCGGACATTCACTCTCTGGTTTAGTGCCAATGGTGCATTCTTTACATAGCTCACCCCTCCCCCCCCCACTGTGATGCAGTTAAAGTAGAGGGCACTCAGTCCATGCGGACATTAACTCTCTGGTTTAGTGCCAATGGTGCCTTCTACACATAGCTCACCCCTCCCCCCCCACTGTGACTCAGTTAAAGTAGAGGGCACACACTCCACGCGGACATTCACTCTCTGGTTTAGTGCCAATGGTGCCTTCTACACATAGCTCACCCCTCACCCCCCCCCCCCACTGTGACTCAGTTAAAGTAGAGGGCACTCACTGCACGCGGACATTCACTCTCTGGGTCAGAACCAATGGTGCCTTCTACACATAGCTCACCCCCCACTGTGACTTAGTTAAAGTAGAGGGCACCCATTCCACGCAGACATTCACTCTCTGGTTTAGTGCCAATGGTGCCTTCTACACATAGCTCACCCCTCCCACACCCACTGTGACTCTGTTAACCCCTTAAGCGCTGCCGTTGGCCAACGGTTGTCGGGTGCACTACCTCCCCAGTGCTGCGCACAACCGTTGGCCGACGGGCCAGCATTCGTTATTTGAACATTCAGCACTGGGCGCTGAACATTCGTCGCTCTAAATGGGTTAAAGTAGAGGGCACTCACTCCACGTGGGCTGTCCTTATGCGCCGGAGATGGCCATACTTTACATGGCGGAGTATGAGAACAGATTTATCTACTCCGATAATCCTTACAAGAAACAAATAAAACAAATAAAACAATGGTGGAGATACATCGACGACGTTTGGCTCTTGTGGCAGGGGAGCCAAGCGGAGTTGACTGCTTTCCACTCTTGGATCAATGATAGACACCGCGATATTAAATTTTCACTGGAGTCCAGCAACCACAAAATGACATTTCTAGACTTAGAAATAACATGCACAGACGGACACTTGAATTCCACCCTTTTCCGCAAAAAAACGGACAAAAATACCATCCTTCATCATCGAAGCGCTCACCCCAGAAGCCTGAGGGACAATCTGCCCTACGGGCAACTTCTTCGCATTCGAAGAAATTGCTCGGAAGTGGCTGAATATGACAAACATGCGACCAGGTTTTGTGAAGAAATGCAAAACAGAGGGTATCCCAAGAAACTGCTCAGTAACTCTAAAAAGAGGGCACACTACACCCCGAGGGAGTGTTTACTTGAGCGAAAACAAAAACCAGAAATGGACCGACTAGTATGTGTGTCTACCTTTGGGTCTGACACACATCAAGTAAGACAAATGGTACTCAAGAACTGGCATCTACTAGAGGGACTTGAATGCCCATTCCCGCGACCGCTTTTTGCCTATAAGAAAAGCAAGAGCATTGGCCAAAGCATAATCAGGGCTGATGTATTGACTCCTAAGCCCAAAAGTGATTTGATATCAATATGGGGCCTTAAGCCAATAACAGGGCATCACAGATGTGGAAACTGTATATCATGTGCATCTACGATTGAAGGGTCGGAATTTGAACATAGAGGAATCAAATGCCGCAATAATGGATTTTCTAACTGCAAGACCCGAAACGTGATATATGCAATCATCTGTGCCTGTCAAAAACTGTATATAGGCAAAACGACACAACAGATCAACAGTCGCATCACCCAACATAGGTCACGCATCAAAAAGAGAGTGGAGAGTGCCCCCATGGTGCAACACTTTCTGGATTCAGACCACAGTGAAATGGATTTCAAGTGGACCGTACTGTGCACAGTAGGGCCAGCAGGAAATAAGGGTCCAATTGACATTGAGGAAACCCTGTTAAGAAAAGAAGCATATTTGATTCTCAAATTTAACAGCGCACAAACTGGATTGAACGCTCTGTCCGAGGTGTCCAGATTATAATTTAAGATTGTTTGGGACTCCAGGGGGCCTTTGATCTCCTATGCGATAGAAGGGCACACGAGGAGGATGTGTAAGTGGATAACTGTAACTCCTGAAATCTGTGAGCCTCTCCATGGGTCCGCGCGCACTCAGCACTACAATTCCCATAACAACCTTCGGTCATGTGACCGCATTTAGTTGCTTGGCAACCTGACCGCCGCCCTCGAGACCGAATCATTTGGAAAACGGAACGCTTGCGAAAAGGTGAGCGAAGCGCTTGTGCGACTGAATGCAAAACCGACTGCCTAACATAGTATCTAAAACGGGAACCGATCTCTCTCTTACCAGCGCACGAGATCGGAGGGTGACTGAACGCGAGCACGCGATATTCCTGACTAACGTGGACCCGTAAACTGCTTGGCAGAAAGTGAGCCTCTCCCGAAGCCCGTGGGGCACCCCTTGAGGTAACGCTAACTGTTCAGCTAGTCTAACTTTATTTTTTGGCTCATGACAAGAAACGTAGAATGTGCAGGTATTGATTCCCTCCTTCCCCCCCCTTCAGGTAACTGAAGCCTCACCGTGCCATAGGGAGACGCCCCTCCGTACCCAAAACAAAACCAAAGGTATGTCGCGCAATGTTCCTGGCCGATGTGACTGTAGGGCCAGTCCTGATTTTTTGACTCTAAAACGTGACTTTGGCTTTTAACTCCTTTTTTAGACTGAAATACGCTTTCACTCAGAACAAGATATTGAGAAAAATCTGGCTAACATACAGGTATATTTTTTTGTTAAAAATGCGAGAGATCTTAAGAGATGAGGCACATTATTTGACACTGAAAGAATCTTTTTACTCTACACACAGGCAGATAGCAATGGCAAGGCTTTGAAGATAGTATTGACAAGGCCCTGAAGAGAACTCGTAATTCATGTATGAAGTTCGAAACGCGTCGGCAAGGAAGGGGATAGAAATCAGAATCATTCATAAAAAACAATTAACACGACCAGGAACTACTGTTGTGTTATGAATACTATAATTCAATTGTCGTGATATCTCCTTTCATGTGTGATTTTGTCCATTATTGTCCAAATTACAAGTTTTTCATTATTGGTCACTGTAATTTTCAATAGTCTGCACTTAGATGTGACCGCTTGGTTGTGTATAGCACATGCACATGTTGATTTGTCTCATTTTTTCCATTTGTAAAATTGTGTTCACACTGATATATGTATATGTTATATTTGTAGTGTTTTTTTGTCTGACATGTAAAACTTTGAACATTTTGACTATATGATGAATATAAGGTACAAATAAATATACCAAACACTTCTAACTCAGGTAGATGTGTGGCTTATAACTAAAAGTTGGTTTAAATAAGCAGTGGGGGGCAATTCTTCTATATAAAATTAGTTAAAGTAAGGACACTCACTCCACGCGGACATTCACTCTTTGGTTTAGTGCCAATGGTGCCTTCTACACATAGCTCATTCCTCCCCCCCCCCCCACTGTGACTCAGTTAAAGTAGAGGGCACTCACTCCACGCGGATATTCACTCTCTGGTTTAGTGCCAATGGTGCCTTCTACACATAGCTCACCCCTCTCAATGCCCAGCGACCTTTCGTCCCCAGACCCACACGTCACTCTTAACAACTCACGAAGGATCTAGGCCGCTCCACGCCGGGCCAGCCATCATGAGGAAGCCCTCGGCCTGTGCTGAAGCATGTGCTGTGGACTCTGGCATGCAGCCTCTCAGATCACACCTGTCCGTTCACTCACATGCGGCAGGTGTCACCCTCTTTTCATGTCTATACAGGCGTGCGACGAACAACAGCCCTCCAGAGGCCTTAATGGGACCAATGTTCAAACCAAAGTCACCCTCCAAGGAAGAATTAATGTTCCATTCCCTTTAGTGGGGTCACTGTGGTGCTGCTTTTGTGGTGTAGATGAATAACAGAGCCAGCAGGAAGTTCCATACACGTAATCCTAGTAGACCGACTGGACATCCGCACCCTAGGCCCCAACCTCCAGGTCTGAACTAGTGGACTCTGAGTAAAGATCCTGGACCTGGAGGGGAGGCAGTAGAAGGGAGGCAAGAGCTAACACCCCCCTGAAAAAAGAAAACAATAAATAAAACACAGCGAAGGAGGATAAGAAAGCAACATGTGGAAATGAAACATGCAAATACTATCATGAGGAAACTTCTCACAGGTTAGTAAAATCGAAATACCAAGAGTGACAGTAGAGAGTAAGAGTGAATGGTGCTAAGTAAAGAAAACCGAACAAGGTGTAAGTACCAGAGATAGTGAAGAGCTATATGCATGTCACGATATACATGAAGACAAACTCATCAATGGCGACATAAAGGCCCCTGGGTTCACGTCCCGTCGCAGTCACCGTTACACACATAATCGTTCCCCACCTGGGAGGTCTTCTATTCCTTCTACTGCCAGCAAAGGTTCAAAGAGCCTTCATCCCTCCGACTATCTCACCATCACACGGCACTGGTTATTTCCCAAACTTACTAGAATCAGTATTCGAAGGCATGCACAAGCTGCTCCCGTCTACTTAAATATCTACACCTCACGACTCACCCTGCCTGCATCCCAAGACGTCATCACCTCATGCGTGGAAAGAAATCCTGACCACGCACACACACACACCTGCCATCCATCGCCCCAACTCTTCGGAGCTGCACAACACTCGTTACTTCCACATCGCGCTGCTGCGTTTGAGATCGTATACTCTCCCACTGCTGAACTGTTCCAAACTGTGCACAACCCTAAATCAACCTTGTGTACCTTCCAAGGCATCTTCACACTCACCCACCTGAATTCTAACAAGTTTAGTACTGTTCATAGCGCGTATATTCTGTTTCTCAGTACATACATCCACCATTGTTACAGTGCACTTCAAACATCCACTCAGATTATCCTCTGTTCCCGGACTTCTCCCTCTCATTATTCGAACATCGTGTCCCGCGTGGCCTCATTAACTGTCGTCATACACATCAGCATCGGATTGGTAACGAGGGCATTCGGGCAACGCCCGAGGGGCCGGTGTCCGAGTGCTGCTGTGGGCCTCTATTTTGAGCAGTCTGGGGGGCCATTTGGGTGCTGTCTCTATTGTTCGTACACAGCCAGCGGCCCAGCAGGTTCTGAGTGGCCTTTCTATAGGCAGGTGGGCGCTCATTACCTCCGTTTAGCAAGAGGTGTCACTCCCTTTGTCTTGCTGGCCGGCCCATTAATGTGTGCACATACTTAGTGGGGGCAGGGGCCTGAGAAGAAGTGGCCTAACTTGTTTCACCATGTTAAACTAACGTCTGCATTTTTTTTACTCCCCTCCTAAAGTTTTTTTTAATAAGATTACGCCAAAGCACTGATTTGAGGAGTGATTATGCAAATGTGGGCCGATTTTTTTTTTTGCGTGCCCAGGCCGATTTTCAATCCCAATCCAACCCTGATACACATCCATGCAGCCATGACCACAAGGAATTCCCAGTCCATGCTACTCCTCGCAGCTGTGGGTGGCGCCCGTCAGCACATGCTTAGATCTTTCAGTCATGCCATTAGCACTGGGATCATACAGGGGCGTGGTCCTCCCTCTCTACAACAGTGTTCTTCAATCTATGGGGCGCGACACCTTCCCAGGGGGGGGCGCGCAATCCACTTAAATCTGACCTTTGTTCCCTGCGTCGCTCCATTCTTCTTGTAGGATTCTGGTATGTCCCGGGGCGTAACACTGGCCCCCGCAGCCCACGTGGTGCGGGGGGGGGGGCTTAGCTCCAAGGGGCCCCCTCGGCACTGAACTCTGGCCGGGAGAGTTCCTGATTGAGCCTGGAGGGGGCCTCCCTAAGTACCGTGCAGGGAGGCCCCCTCACTTTTTGTTACGCCAGTGGGTATGTCTAAGGGGCAGGGAGGGGACATCGATGGGGCAGGAGGTGCCCATTCTTTTGTCATGTTAACTCTCCCAGGAGGGGGTTAATTCACAGAGCTGACAGCTTCAGCTGCAGTGGGAGGCACGAAGTCTCCTCTGCTAAAACCAAAAGCAAACAAACAAACAGACACGCTTTCGGTTTTAGCAGTGGAGACCCCTGGCCTCCCACTACAGCTGAAGCATTTCAGCTCCATGAATTAACCCCCTCCTGGGAGAGTTAGCTCTTCCCAGAACGGAGACAAAGTTTCCTGAGTTCGAGTCTCGGCAATGAAGCTGAACATCCTGTGATTCTGGGCAAATCACAATCTCCCCGTGCATAACAAAACAAGCCAACTATCATGAAACTGTGCTGCTTATATTTAAAATCTCCCAATTCCGAAGGGGGCGTGGTTTGGACGCCGGGAGAAATGGCGGCGTGAAGTTTCTCTCCTCCTGTGGCGGACGACTGTATGCTGGTTTTGGGACACATCCACCACGCGGAGGATGAAACGGAGGACGGCCCTGCAGACCCGGAGTGAGAGTCCGCCTGGGGCTGACTGTTGGACGGCTCTCTAAGCAGCGGAATATGTGAGGGTTCTGGCCCCCGCTCTCAGCCGTGAAGAGGGGAGCGCAGAGAATCAATGGCTCCTGCAGGGACTACACTCGAGGCTGCTATTTATGCCTCATTGCCAGCACCTCATGTACAACTGGGCTCCCGAGGCCCCTGAGTGAGTACGCTGCACTGCCCACTGCCTCTTAGTGCAGTTACTGGGATCACGATCAGGAACAACCAGACGGCATGCACAAAATGGCGAGCGCGACCGCTCGTAACTAAAGATCTCACTGTGCGCGACTCGCATTGAACATGGACTGCCCCACTCTGTCCTTGCATGATTACTTGATGGTGCTTTGAACTATTACCTGTGGACAATACTATCCCTGTGCCCCAGTACAACTGCACGCTAAGTGTTCGCTTCATCAAAATGGCGGGCAGTTGTGCGATCTTTACTCGCACATAGCGGATACCGGCCCAGCCACTATGAGGAGATCGGTCTACATGGACTGGGCTCCATATTAACGTCGATTCATCAGCCTTGTACTTGTGAGAAGGGGAGTGCTGAATTAGACGACAGTACCCGGGTCCCCGGGTCACGTTGCTGCTGAGCCTCGCATTCCACGTATGTCACTTGGCTGCTGTTCCTTGCGTGCCATAAATGACTTAACTGCCGCAAATATCATACCCTTGCGTCCTTGCATACCATAGATACTCATAGGGAGTGTGTAAAGACAACCCAGTACTATTTGGATGACTGCATGGCGGCTCCTTGCATGTGTATGTGACGCTCACTGGAATGCGTGAACAGGAAGAGCGGCCTTCGGCTAAGGTACTCATGGGTCAGGGGAACGCGAAGTTGATGTTGGAACTGTTATGACGCTAGCGCACAAGATTCATTCAGAGGCGCCTGATCCAGGATTGAGGCACTACATATAGCAGAATACCATGGTTGCATAGCGAGTGAGCAGGTCTGGGGTAACAGCGCCCTCTCTATCACTTCCTCCACAATTGTCCCCTCACGGATACTGACTAATCAACATAGAAGATTCGCCCAATGAGTGTGCACAACACGACACCACTAGCTCATAACGGGTCATTGTGCCTGCTGCAGCGCTTCTCACTCGAGGACGTCTGAATTCAGGAATAAGACGCTGGTGACTCCCGTTTCTTCGTGAAATTGTGGTAGCGATTCTTGCATCTGTTCCTTTTGAGCCACGAACATTACTTACCAGCACGTCCGAAAGGACCTACCGATCTGAGCCTAGGGATACAGAATTTGCGGAATTTTTCACAACGACGTGGAGTGTTACTATGGGGATAAAGAGACAACGAAGAACCAAAAAAGACTCAAGGCTGAACCTCCGAATCCAGTTTCGCCTATCAAGGGCAAGAAAGATGTTAGCGACACCATGGACATTATATTAAACAAACTTGAGGAAGTGCGGGACCTAGCAAAATCAACCAAGGAAGAGATTGTGGCCATCAGACAGGACATACGGGACACTAACTCTAGGCTTACCGAGACGGAGTTGAGGATCAGTCGACTGGAAGATGTAGAAATCAAGACCTCCGGAGCTCTCAAATCCCTTACTATAGCCTCTGACCAAACGACAAGGAGATTGTCCGAGTTGGAAGATAGGAACCGTAGGGGGAACCTCCGTATTTTCGGCATATCGGAGGGATATGCGGAAGCTCACAGCTCTTGTGTATCCTTCCTGGAGTCATGGTTTTCGCAGGCCACCAACCTTACCTTCCATCAGTCGTTCGAGTTTGATAGACCTCACAGGGTTCCAGGCAGGATCACGAAAAATCAAAAAAGCCTCAAACCCATCGTCTGTAAACCCTTGAGATACCAACATGTGGAACAAATACTTGCCTTTGTACGGAAAAACAACCACATACTATGGAAATCGGTCAAAGTCTTCAAAGTCTTCAGTTAAAGTAGAGGGCACTCACTCCACGAGGTCATTCACTCTCTGGTTCAGTACCAATGGTGCCTTCTACACATAACTCACCCACACAGTCTTCATCTCACAGGATTATAGTAAAGAAACGGTTGAAGTACTGAAGGCCTTTCTTGCTCTTCACCCACAGCTTCGGACATTGGGCTACCAATTCGGATTCATAGGTCCAGCAAAGTTCTGAGTGCTTATACAAGGTTCTCCCCAGATCTTCACAGATCCACTGAGGCTCAAAAGGCTTCTAGGAGGCCAAGAAGAACAAGATATGGACACATCTACGCTGGGCGCTGCGGCTGCTCCTGCTTCTGGCTATAAATGAATATCCATTGCTTGTATAGAAATGTGTTTTCATGCCTTTATGCGGCGTTAGTAAGATTGCTAGTAAGATTTGTTTGCTCCATACGTCAATGGTTGTGTTGCTTTCCGCATAGTTGGTGGGTCAATTACTCTGTCACTTTGTGGTACTGTTGTTATCCTGCGCACTGGTGCCATGTTGTCGTTTTGATGTTATCCTGGTTTAGGGCTGGGCATCCTTGCACACTATTGGGGTCAACGATAATAGTATCACTTGTCCTTAGCAATAAAGCTGATTTCAAAATGTTGTTGATATAATACACTTGCCCTACAGTCATCCTAGGAAGAGGCTACATCCTTCATAATCTGTGGTGCTCACTACGCACCCGGCACATAAGTCACTGCTCTTGATACAGATCCACTCATGGAAGGGTCACAAGACTTGGGGTAGAGTTTTGTTTTAGATACTTTGTTGTTAGTTGATAAACTGCCCAGGAGCGCCATGTGTTTACTATAGTCATATTTTGCTGTAATTATGTTCCATGGATCTGTGACGCACAATGTCTCCGGAATGTACTGTACCGAATGATTACTGCTCTTAGATGTTCGATTGCATTGAATAGTTATTGTTGTTGGGTGTTCACCTGCTGACTTAGTTCCAATCCTTAATGTGATTTGTGTGTAAGGCCATGGGAGGGACAACGTTGTTATTTTTCCTAGTCACCATGCCTATCACCTACCTTTGGGGAGGGTTGGGTGGGTAGGGAAGGGGGGTGGGTGGGAGGAGGGGGGATCGGATGGGGAGAGAGTTTAGGTTTTCTTTTGTTTTTTGTCTTAGTATTGTTTGGTTGTCGCACATTATTGCCCGGGTGCTCACACTGTGGAAAAGTAAATTTTGTCATGTTCTGTGTCCCTACGTGTCATCCATCATATGTTATATGTGCATGATTAAATATGCATATGTATTCCCCATGTTTGATTAATGACGCAATTATAGTTGTGTCCATCTCTAGTATGCCAGTTTCCAGTTCTCGTGAATACTACGAATATCAGGCCTATGTAAAGTTACGTTGCCACGTTTCTCAGTGTGCACGTTATTGCATGTAAAGTTCCCGTTTCTAGGCCTCAAAAGGGCCTGGACACCAGATTCAGCTCCTGTCTCCTGTCTCCTGAAGCCCTCGCTGAGGAGCGATACAGCCCCCACCTGTGTCCTCGACCCTTCACTTACTTCCTGCCTAGCAGTGCCCGGCTCAGCCTGGCTCTGCCTCTGAGTCTGCCAAGAGTATGTTATGATTCCAGATTATCAGTTCAGTCCTCCTCCTCTGCATTCCTAAAGCTACTGAATCGCATCAATAGTTTCCGTCATTGTCTAGCCTTCACGTCTCCATGTAAGAGAAATACTGCATTTAATGGTCATTTAATATTCTTCATCACGCACTACATGTAGAATAATGCATGGTCCAGTCTTAGTGTCTGTTAGCCTTTCCCCTCCTGACTTCTAGTTTATATCAACATGTTCTCTAAACATCAGATACTAGATACTGTTTAGGTACATGTCGCCCTGACTCTCCAGACTTCAGTCTCTGCTCCTAGCACAGAGTTCGAAGCCCCCAGCTTCTCCTAGTAACACGTCATTGCTAGTTTGCGCGCACCATCAGGTTAGAGGTCCCGGCTACTCAGGTAGCCCCCTCCATGGTTTCCGCCCCATTCATGACATATTCTGTTACGGTTGCATCACATGTCTATGTATACGCCCTGTTACACCTCTTTTCACCCTTATCTTTCGCGACTACTACGCGTCACACCCTTTGCTCCACCCACTGCTACGCCTATTGCAATGTAATGCTATGTGTTTGCGTTATGTATATATGCTCATGTATTGTTATTAAAAAGTTATCCTTCCTTAGCGCGCTCATCCCAGATCCAGCCCCAGCAGCTGCTGGGCCCTGCCATCCTATTCCTGTGCAGGTCGTCCTGTTCCTGTCCTTATGCTGTATTAAACCTGCAAAACTCCTACTACCTCGAATCTTGACTCTTATTTATTGAGCTATCTGTTATTCATTTATTCATTCAAAAATAGGGTATTATTTATTTATTTACCACATAATGGCGCCCGAATAGGGACTTGCCCTTTCCCCACGCGTCGGTGAAGCCACGCCGACCCCCTGACCCTCTGCAGTCGTGACGGAACTCTTCTGCGCACCGGCAGATATTTCTGCTTCAAGTATCCCTCAGGCCCACGGAGGAGACGGAGGAGGCGGTCCAGCATCCAGACGAGACGGTGGAGGAACGCGGCGAGTCCCGACCAGAGCCCAAGCCGAGAGTCCAAGGTCCGAGGTATCCGGAGGCCCACCCGTAACAGAAGTCCGAAGTTCGTCCGTCCGACGTCGAAGCAATCCAGTCCAGTCTGAGGCCTTCCGTTCTTGCTGCCCGGTGAGTACCGTTACTGGGGTAGTATCTAGACAGGGTCAATCTGATTGACTCTGGTCCGTGGGTTGGTGGTACACAGACCCACAAACGAAGTGTCCACTTCGGTGGATGCGGGTCCTGACGTGTCTCTTTATGAGACCGGTAAGTTTCGTACTGTTTCAGCAGTGCATCTAGTTTCTGTTCCAGTCAGTTCTGTTCTCGAGAAAATTCATGTATTCTGTGTTCCGTATTCCAGGTAGTATTCTGTTCGAACTGTTATTTTTAAATGTTCTTCATGTATTTTAATGTCGTGGTATGAATGGGGAATAAGTATCGTGTTCATTGTGTATTGTATTGTGTCTAGATTACAGTCCAGTCATGCCCTTGTTTTCTAAGTTACGTCAGTTAAAAACTAGAAAGGGTCTGCTGGAAGCAGCAGTTCCAGTTCCGCCTAGGGACAGTCCAGGTCATTTTATGTATCAGAAACATGGCATAAGTGCCATACTATATCTAGATTTATGGGTAGAGTATACCAAACAGTTAGAAGAAAAGTATAGATGGCCCGTATCGGGTACATGGGATGCCGAGTGCATCATGAGAGTAGAAGAAGCATTATGGAAAAAGAAAGCCAGACAGTCACAGAAAGATGCCATCGAGTTATGGCGCAAAGAAGCTCATAAAAGAACCGAAAAAGAAATCAGAAAGTCAGAATTAAGTAGAGAATCCTTAGAACGAGCACAAGAAAAAGAACTAATCGAGATAGGTGAACAAGTTAAAACCGAACAGTCAGACAGACAGAGGCATGCTCTTATTAAGGGTATGTATCCTCTTCTTGCCGAGGGCCTGCCAAAAGCGACCCCGGAGGCATCCAGTAATTTTCCGCCACCATTAGTTCCGACTAAGCTACGTCACAAACAGACCGCAGCTGATATTTTTATTTCGTCCTATTTGGACGACACAGTCCCAGAATATGCAAATCCTGTCCCCGCTCCACCAGTCCCTGTAAATCAGGCACTCCCTGCTCCTCCAGACACCGGGGTACCCCTTGCAGTACCTGCTACGGTCCCCCAGGTCCAGCCCGCCATACCAGTTCAGCCCGCATTTCAATTTCCTGCCACACTAGTACGAAGAGGATCAGTCGACGATTCTAGTTTAGGGGCCGCAGGGGGAGGTACTCCTCAAACCCCGCCGCCACACAAGCGTTTAACGACAGCCGAATTACATATGCAAGCGTCACAGCGTACGCCCAGACATCAGTCTGTAGCAGAAATAAGAAAAGCCCTTAATGAATGTGGCTATGATCCAGTCCCAGGAGAAGATAATATGGTTTTATATTCATTACGTGTAAGAAGGGTGGCCGAGTATCTAGTCACCCTACCGAAGATGAAAGAAGATCTAGACAGAATATATCGTTTCATCCGTACAGGGGATGATCCAGAAAGCATTGGCGAAGTCATGTCTCAAAGAAAAGCTGAAGTCCAGCTCATGCTATTAAAGTTTCTGATTAATTGTCTAATACGAGAACAAGATTATCCGACCAAAGATCAAGCCGAAATGAGAACCCTGACAAAGTGGAGTGATAATATAGCCGAGGGTAAGCACAGAACCATCAGTGCTATGGAAAGTATGTACAAGAAAATCCGTAAAGAAATAATAAAGTTACACGAACAACGTAAAGCAGCACAAGTAAGCGAGAAAGAAAGTAACTCTGATCCTGAAGAGTTAGACGACGAAAATCCCGACAGAATAGCGTATGTAGGAAAATCTAGATTTCCAGATCGCCATTTACGCCTAGAACACAAGTCTATTTTTCATCATCCAGCACCAGAACAAGGTTCTCTAGAACAAGTATTTCAAGCTACCGATCACATTCTGAAATCCCGAATCGGTTACAGTGAGTTAAGTACCATGCATGAACAAGAACTAGCCCGATCAGCAGTCCGATGGACTACTGATTCTACCACTTTTCCAGACGAAATAGTGGCACAAATGTTTCTGAAAATGCCCCCAGCCGAGCAACGACTGGCGGGTATGTATATGATCCAGCACCTCATTACATTGTATGAGGGTCAACACTCTGATCCAGGCCCGTTACACGATATCCTGAACGAGTTACTCCAGTATAGATGGAAAGGTTTAGGTACCGATTTAATTAGTGTCATTCTAGAACAGCGTCACAAATATAGAACGTTTTTGAATCCGCATTTTGTTCATGTCTCACCCCCAGAAAGTAAACCATTTTACATAGACAGACAGAATCCGTTACGAGAAGTCCACCCAGTTAGAGGAACGGGTGGCGAACTAGAACGAGTGTTTGTTTACACTCCGATCACAAAGATGGAACTCTTAGAGATGAAGAAATTAATCCCCTGTCATGATAAAGATCCAGCAGGGTTCCATAGAGAATTAAAAGACATGCTCCGTATGGGAGAATACACGTACCCAGATATAATTAAAATGTTGAAAGTTCTGTTGCCCGCAGGGGTGTATGAAAAGCTCAAGGAAAAAGAATGGGAGGTGGGAGAGAAAAAGATCGATTGGGCAGTTCTAGAAGCCGAAGACAAGGCACGAGTACCAGGTACCGGTCTTGGAGCGAAATGTAAAGAATTACCAGAATTATTAATACAAGTTTTGCCTAGGTTATTGACAACTAGAAAAGAAGACTGGGATGCAATCTCAGCCTGTAAACAGAAACAAGACGAAGACATTAGTGATTTTTATTCCAGATTTGAGAAAAGTTTTAGCATCAACAGTGGCCTCAAGACAAGTAGTGAGTCATACCCTCACCTTTTTGTTACTAAATTAGTCGAGAATTCAAGTCCACAAATTAAGAATCGAGTTTTGAAAGTCGAAAGTACCTGGCAAGCTAATACCCCGTCCCAGATGTTGCAGATGCTTCAATACCACCAGAATAGGATCAGGGAAGAACAAGAACACGAGAGAAAACGTATGAAAGACACGAAAATGAAAGTACTAGTTGCACAATCTGTTCCTCAAGACAGTCAGAAGAGGGGTCCGAATCAAGCCAGTCATCCTGCAGCTCCCGTTAAAGGGAACTGCAATTATTGTAAACAGCCAGGTCATTTTATAAATGAGTGTGCAGTTCTGAAACACAACATAGCCACTGGTAAGACTAAAGAAAGACCACGTCCGCCTAGACACGAACAAGTTTCACAGACTCCTCAGCCACAGAATGCACAACAGACAGTTACTGTACCGCAGCCTATTGCTGCAACACAGCACGTTACACAGCAGATGTACCAGTATGCACAGTCTGAGTATCCAGAGTACCAGCAGTATTCATGAAACAGCCTAGAGAGGGAGGTAGGCTTGCCTCTCATCGAGATACCTGTAGATCAAGAAGGTCCCTATGTTCACAGTCAAGTATTAGGGAAAGACAGAAAGTTTTTGATTGATACAGGGGCAAGTAGGACCACCATCAGTCACGCCGAAGTTCCAGGGGCTCCCCTCTCAGGCTCAAGAAATGTTTCCCTTGGATTCTCAGGAAAACCCATTGTAAATGAAATATCAAAGCCAGTTACTCTAGAAGTAGGTCCATTGTCCCGTACTACTGATTTGTTACTTACTAAGTCATGTCCAGAAAACCTATTAGGCATTAAAACACTGAAAGAGTTAGGTGCAGTTATATGCTGTTCCCCAGAGGGAATACGTCTGTTCCTACGTGACTTTAAGGGTCACTATGTATTACGAGATTTTGATCCCAGATTGTCCAATGTTCCGCAGCATCTATGGGCTCAAGGTCCAACTGATGTTGGTTATATGCAAATCACACCCCATCGTGTGACTCTCAAGCCAGGTGTGGTGTTACCACGAATCAGACAGTACAGATTGCCACCTGAGGCTGTAGCAGCCTTATCCAAAATTATTGACGAGCTCATCGCTCAAGGAGTAGTTGTAGAAACTGACTCCAATGTATGTAATTCTCCGATCATTCCAGTCATGAAACGTACTGATCCAAATGCACCCCCAGTATATCGATTAGTGATTGACCTACGAGAACTTAATAAGTGTATTATTCCTCAGTACCCAGTGGTCCCAGATATCTCTTCCCTATTGACAGCCATTGATTCCGAAGCCACGTTCTTTACTGTAATCGACCTCAAGAACGCGTTTTTCAGTGTCCCTATTCATCCAGATAGCCAGTTCCTTTTCGGATTTTGTTTAAATGGAAGGAGCTATATGTTCACACGAGCTCCTCAAGGTTTCACAGAAAGTCCTAGTATTTATAGTCAAGCACGTAAAAGACAACTAGACAACATTCACATGCCAACTGACACTGCCCTGCTCCAGTATGTCGATGATCTACTGATCACAGCCCGTTCTGAACGTGCTTGCGAGCGAGCATCCCTTACAGTCTTGTATTTCCTAGCCGAGATGGGGCACAAGGTGTCCCCTTCTAAGCTTCAATTCTGTGTCCAGCAAGTGGTCTACTTAGGACACTTACTGTCCAAGAGGGGTAGGCAGTTGACACCAGACCGTATCCAGTTAATAGCGAGTCTTCCTCAGCCCAAGACCCAGAAGGAGGTACGTGCTTTTATCGGCCTCACTTCTTACTGCCGACAATGGATTCCTCAGTATGCATTTCTAGCCAAGCCACTGATACAGTTAACGACACAGGAGGCAGCCGTATCGACTGTACTCCCTTGGACATCTGAACATACACTTAGTTTCAATGAGTTAAAGAAAGTCCTATGCCAAGCTCCAGTTCTAGCGACACCGAACTACAGTAAGCCTTTTACACTTTTCGTCACTGAACGCGAAGGTACAGCATTATCTGTTCTCACACAAGGTCAAGCAGGACAATACAAGCCATGTGCTTATTTTTCGAGCACATTAGATCCTGTAGCCCAGGCTCTGCCTGCGTGCCTCAAGTCGGTTGCAGCCACAGCACTAGCTATCAGACAAAGTGATTCCATAGTCTTAGGACACTCCCTGACAGTACAAGTTCCACATTCCGTGGAAGTTCTTTTAAACCGAACACAGACTCAGCACTTGACAATTGCACGTTTAACAGGTTATGAATTGACACTGTTTCAGCCACACATAGAAATCAGACGCTGCAACGTTCTCAATCCTGCTACACTGTTACCATCAGTTAATTCGAATTCTGCCACACATGACTGCGTGGAAGTAGTTAACATTACGACAAAGCCAAGACAAGATCTGACAGATATTCCGTTACTAGACCCCGACCTGACACTTTATGTGGATGGTTCATGCATGAGAACAAGTACAGGAGAACTAGTCGCCGCGTATGCAGTGACTACCGACACCGAAGTTATTGAGACACACCGTATTGACACCCTGTCCGCTCAAGCAGCAGAGCTAGTTGCTCTGACACAAGCCTGCATACACGCCAAGAACTTGAAAGTTAATATTTACACAGATTCACGCTACGCATTTGGAGTTTTACACGACTTCGGAGTGCTCTGGCAGGAGAGAGGTTTCATGACTTCTCATGGAACCAAGATTCAGCATGGTCTCCTTATTCAAGCTCTGTTAGATGCCATACATTTACCGACATCTATCGCTATCATGAAGTGCAAAGCACATACGAAAGTTACTGATATTATTTCTCAAGGTAACGATCTAGCAGATCGCACAGCCAAGCTTACAGCACAGACTCCAGACATTCCAGTTAATCCGACACAGACACACACTCCAGATCCGACTACATGCATGACAGTTAAGGACCCTACACAAGATGTCATAGATATCCAGTTACATGCTACTCCTGAAGAAATCAAGAAATGGTCCGAACAAGGAGGGGTCCAGACAGATCAAGGATGGTTAACGAAGGGTAGAGCCACATGGTTTCTCCCCGACTCTATGGTTCAAGTCATTATTAATACTGCACATAGTCCAGCACATTTAGGAGAAAAAGCTATGTTAGACAGTATCCAGAACATTTGGTTCAACAAGCATTTACGAGCTGCAGCCAAGCAGAAAGTCCGTACCTGTATGATATGTTGTCAGTTTAATCCAGGTAAAAGTGTCCCGGTGGAACAAGGGGGATTCCAACCTCCTGACCACCCTTTTGAAGTCCTCCAGATGGATTATATTCAGATGGAGCGATGTCGAGGTTTCAAGTATGTCCTTGTAGTTGTATGCGCTTTGTCCAGGTGGACAGAAGCATATCCAGTCCCAGATTACACCGCCGCGACCACTGCCAAGCAGCTGGTTCGTGAGTTTTTCCCCCGTTATGGACTCCCTAGAGTCGTATATTCTGACAACGGCCAGCCATTCTCATCTGAGTTGATGAAACATGTTTCCCTTTTGTTAGGGTACCAGTGGAAGTTCCATTGTGTACGCCATCCTGAAGCAGCCGGTCTCGTAGAGAGACATAACCAGACTCTGAAAATCCGTATCGCAAACGTTTGTCAAGAGAAAGGTGTAGACTGGCTAGTAGCTCTGCCAGTCGCTTTGTTCTATATGCGCATGGTCGCACATTCCAGATCAGGTCTGTCCCCGTATGAGGTCGTATTCGGCCGCCCCCCTAACATGTGGGGTACTCCTAGACCCCGAAGTATTACCGATGTTTCAAGTAATATGCTGACAGATTACCTAGCTTCCTTGATGTCTGCCCTCAACTCTTGTCGTTCACAGGTTGCCGCCGCATTTCCAGACAATACCGAGGTGGCACCGCATGAAATCGTTCCAGGATCCATGGTTCTTGTCCGCAATTTCGACCGCTCAAGTCCGCTGGAGCCACGCTGGAAGGAGCCCCGACAGGTCCTCCTCGCCACCCGTACAGCCGTGAAGTTGGAGGGACGCAAAGGCTGGGTGCACCTTTCGCACGTAAAGAAGTTTTATGGACTGAAACCCGTCTCAAAGAACATTTCCCAGGATTTGAAGGATTGCCAAAATATAGTTCTCAAGGACTGTCCCGCAAAAGACATTGCTACAAACCCTCCCCTGTTAGAGAAAACTCCGCAACAGGAGTATAAGTTGAAACTCCGGTCTAGTAAAATAAGTCAGCCAGTTTGATTGTCTAAGTCCTCCCCTAGGTGAAACGGTTAGACTGTTTCTGACATGTATAAAATAGACCCCCATAGTGAGAGAGTTAGTCAAAACTCAATTCGATGTATCGTTTTTCTATGTTTCATATTATTTCTCAGCATTATGATTTCCTGCACCAGTTATGCATTTTACCTGTATTTCCCAGTTCTTCATGTAAATAAGTCTGCTAATGCTACCGTAGAGCATACGTTTAGTGATCTGCCTCCTCATGAACTCTCTTACCGCCTCGCTATGCGAAATAATTCTTTCATCCGCATGTTACATTATTCACACCAGACCAGCAATGCCACTAATTGTTGGGTGTGTGGTCGACTCCCCCCTTTCCAGACGCCGAAGGGAGTTCTGCCACTCTTTCCTTATCCGTTTTCACATAATGGTTCGTGTGGAGCATGGTCCACGTTAACGTCATCCCCAACAGATATGTCTTTTCTTAACAGTACATGTTTTCCAGACAAGCAAGGTCTCCCCCATAGAACCGGGTTAGATCTAGAAAATGAAGTGTATAATTTAGGTAATTATTCTTCGAATTTCATGGTCCTGAATGTTCAGTCTGATACTACTCCAGACTTACCTGCTATTTCAGTACTGCCAGTCAAAGGCGAATTATGTGTCCGAAATAATGGTTCCGTACACGTAGGACATAGTGATTGTACTACTATTGTCAAGTATAGTGACAGTAGGAAATCTATTTTCAAAGCTTCACGCCATTCTTATTTTATTTGTGGTCAAACTGCATATGTTCGTCTGCCCCTCGATTGGGAGGGAACCTGTTACATTGCCTTCCTACTGCCACCAGTTTTCCTAGCCCCACCCGATTATCATAGAAACACACATCTAGTACACATTAGACATAGAAGGGAGTCCCCCATTGTCGATTATACTGAAACTACCCTAGAACAGTATACAGATTTCAACAGAGGTTTCTTTTTCTTTATAGGACCTATCCAGAATAGTAAGCTAATCCGTAGGTTAACCAGAACCCTTGAAGTAGTAGTCAATGAGACTGCCTCTGCTCTAGGTAACTTAACTGAAGAGCAATCTGCTATGAGATTTGTCGTTTTACAGAATCGTCTCGTCCTTGACGTCATACTGGCCGATAGGGGTGGGGCCTGTAGAGTCATCGGATCTAGTTGCTGCATTTTCATTCCAAATAACGCGCCGTCTGTTTATTCAGCTATAACCAGACTCCATAAAATTGCCCATCTGTTACACCAAGATCCAGGCACCTGGACATGGTCCGGTTGGTTCTGGAATATAATTTCCGCCTGGGGATGGAAAGTATTGTCCTTTCTAGGTATTGCAGTAGCGATCATATTCAGCTGCTGCCTCTGTATACAATGTGGCCCTGCGATTTGCGGCATTTGTGCTACCTCTTGTATTCCTAGTCCCAAGCCCCGTTCTAAATCCCGTTCCAGGATAATTCGAGACGAGCAAATGATACTGTATGAAATGATAGATGGTATCATGAATATTGATGTTTCCTGATGGAAACGTAGTGACAAGGAGGGAATGTGGAAAAGTAAATTTTGTCATGTTCTGTGTCCCTACGTGTCATCCATCATATGTTATATGTGCATGATTAAATATGCATATGTATTCCCCATGTTTGATTAATGACGCAATTATAGTTGTGTCCATCTCTAGTATGCCAGTTTCCAGTTCTCGTGAATACTACGAATATCAGGCCTATGTAAAGTTACGTTGCCACGTTTCTCAGTGTGCACGTTATTGCATGTAAAGTTCCCGTTTCTAGGCCTCAAAAGGGCCTAGACACCAGATTCAGCTCCTGTCTCCTGTCTCCTGAAGCCCTCGCTGAGGAGCGATACAGCCCCCACCTGTGTCCTCGACCCTTCACTTACTTCCTGCCTAGCAGTGCCCGGCTCAGCCTGGCTCTGCCTCTGAGTCTGCCAAGAGTATGTTATGATTCCAGATTATCAGTTCAGTCCTCCTCCTCTGCATTCCTAAAGCTACTGAATCGCATCAATAGTTTCCGTCATTGTCTAGCCTTCACGTCTCCATGTAAGAGAAATACTGCATTTAATGGTCATTTAATATTCTTCATCACGCACTACATGTAGAATAATGCATGGTCCAGTCTTAGTGTCTGTTAGCCTTTCCCCTCCTGACTTCTAGTTTATATCAACATGTTCTCTAAACATCAGATACTAGATACTGTTTAGGTACATGTCGCCCTGACTCTCCAGACTTCAGTCTCTGCTCCTAGCACAGAGTTCGAAGCCCCCAGCTTCTCCTAGTAACACGTCATTGCTAGTTTGCGCGCACCATCAGGTTAGAGGTCCCGGCTACTCAGGTAGCCCCCTCCATGGTTTCCGCCCCATTCATGACATATTCTGTTACGGTTGCATCACATGTCTATGTATACGCCCTGTTACACCTCTTTTCACCCTTATCTTTCGCGACTACTACGCGTCACACCCTTTGCTCCACCCACTGCTACGCCTATTGCAATGTAATGCTATGTGTTTGCGTTATGTATATATGCTCATGTATTGTTATTAAAAAGTTATCCTTCCTTAGCGCGCTCATCCCAGATCCAGCCCCAGCAGCTGCTGGGCCCTGCCATCCTATTCCTGTGCAGGTCGTCCTGTTCCTGTCCTTATGCTGTATTAAACCTGCAAAACTCCTACTACCTCGAATCTTGACTCTTATTTATTGAGCTATCTGTTATTCATTTATTCATTCAAAAATAGGGTATTATTTATTTATTTACCACAACACTGTCAACATTCTGGTGCCGATATCGGTTGCTCTGCTGTAAGTGCTGTTTTCATCTTGATTGCTAGTCAGGTCCGGCTGGTACAACTGCCGCCTCCCACACTTCCACTACATACTCAACGACTTACTACAGTTTGGAAGGCTTACAGACTGTACGGATACTTGGTTTGCCTGATGTTTTTGGATCTCTCACTATATGCCCATGTTGTCTTCCACTATTGATAAGCCCTTGGGGGTAACGAAGGTGGGAAATCTGAAAATACTCTCCCTTAATATTAAGGGTCTTAATCAGACTGTAAAGCATCAGAAAATTCTAGACTACGTAAGTAGGAAGAAGGGAGCTATTGTCCTACTGCAGGTAACCAAGCTAGACACTAAACAATTTCACACACTTAGGAACAAATTTTACACGGAAGTAGCAGGTTCGGAAGCAGTGGGGAAGAAAAATGGTGTTTTAACATTGATAGCCAAAAAGTCCAATGTAGATTTGCTTTCCTCCACGGCTGACACGAAAGGGAGGTGGGTCACAACCAGGTTAATCAAGGACGACACCGAATTCTACGTTACAAACGTTTATGCTCCGAATACATGTGACTTGAAGTTTTGGTCAGACCTCACGAAGCAAATTGACACCATCCCTGACTCCGCTGTACATGTCCTCACAGGGGATTTTAATCTACCCTTTGATGCGACCCTTGACAGGGACTCTCGCTGCTCCTTCCGTAGTAACAGGTCGCACAAAGCATTCACTACTCTCTGCGATCGGTTTCATATCGTGGACTGATGGCGGCTGCAAAATCCTGATGGGAGGGAATACACATTTTACTCTCCTCCACACGATTCATTTTCCCAAATTGTTTACCTCTTTATTACGAAAAATGCGGTCCCTAGAATAGAAGAGACAGCAATAGAACCAAGGGTCTTATCGGACCACTCCTGTATTTCACTCTCCATCTCCAATGTGAAGGCATCTACCCGCCAATCACTCTGGCGCCTCAATGACGAGGTGCTTGACAAATACCAACATCGGTCTACCATTGAGGCTGCTATTAAGGATTATTTAGAACATAACAATAGGGTGGACACCTCTAATTTAACTCGTTGGGAGGCGTTGAAATCCACCGTTAGAGGGGTTAATATTAAAATCAAATCTGCCATGAATAGGAACCACAACAAGGCCCTAGAAAACCTGGAAAAAGAAATATCTGCTCTGGAGGCTAGGCACCTGCTTGACAGGAAGGACGTGACACTGAATAAATGAGCTAAAAAAAAGTATGAGTACAACAAAATAGTGAGTGAGAGAGCGGGAGTGTGGCTGGACAGGAGGAAACGGTTTAAACTATGTGAGTCAAACAGAGCTGGGAAAAGTCTGGCAGCCTACCTTAAATTCAAAGGACAGAAAAATGTGATAAATTCCATTACAGATCAGTCTGGAGTGGCTAGTTCCGATCCTGTCAGGATCGCAAACATATTTAAAGATTTTTACGAGCATCTATATGCCAATAATACGGAAGTCAATGGCACTAAGATCAACGATAACTTAGGAAAATGCGACCTACCATCCCTCTCACTTGAAGATCAAGCTGATCTTAACAGCCCCATCACAACCCTGGAAGTTGAGAAGGCCATAAAGTCTTTAAAATGTGGGAAGGCCCCTGGACCCGACGGGTTCTCTGCTAGGTTCTATAAATGTTTCCCCTCTCTGCTATCACAACCACTCCTTCGCCTGTTTCAGGAAATCAATGACACAGGGGAGACGAAAGGCACGCTAGGAGAAGCAATCATTGCTGTCCTGCCCAAAGATGGGAAAGATCCAACGCTCCCCAAGAACTACAGGCCTATCTCACTCATTAATCTGGACTGTAAACTCTTAGCCTCGATTTTAACCAACCTCCTCCAGAAGGTTCTGCCCACTCTTATCCACCCTTCCCAGGCAGGGTTCCTGAAAAATAGGCTGTCCAGTGACAACACTAGGACTCTAGCACACGTACTTGAGAAGGCAAAACTTATCTCCACCCCTACTGCAGCAATCACACTCGACGCCGAGAAGGCGTTCGATAAAGTAGACTGGGCGTACTTGGAGGCTGTCCTGACTAAATTTAACCTAGGGACATCCTTCACAAGGATGGTTATGTCCCTGTATTTTTGCCCCTCAGCTAGAGTGAGGGCGGGAGGGTCGTTCTCTTCATCATTCTGGTTGCATCAAGGAAACAGGCAGGGGTGCCCTCTCTCCCCATCATTATTTTTATTAGCTATCGAACCATTTCTTCACCACATAAGAAGTAATAAGGACATCTCGGGAGTGCCTTTTGGGGATTGCACGATCAAGCTAACGGCCTATGCGGACGACGTTTTAGTCATCTAGGAAAGGGCGGAGGAGGCTATACTGACTCTTATGACAACTATTGAGGAATTCTCAAAGGTGTCCGGCTATAAATTGAATAAGGACAAAACGGAAGTTAAACTATTAAACAACAGGGGGAATAAGGAGGTGCTAGGGGGCTCGGCCCTAACTTGGCAACCGGGCTGCTTTAAATACTTGGAGTTGGACTTTGACAAGGACCTAATCTCTACGTTGCGAACTAATGAAACCATACTCCTAAATAAAATCTCCTAAGTACTTATCTTGGTAGGGCACGGCTGAAACCCTGAAGATGATGATAACCTCATTGGTAAACTACTTAGCAAGTATGCTACCGATGACCTTTTCGGATGACTTCTTACGCAAGGTTGACAAGCTCTTTGGTACATTTTTATGGCAAGGGAAGAAACTTAGGATATCAATGAAGAAGCTACAATTAGCTAAAGACAAAGGCGGTCTGGGCCTTCCCAACTTCAGAAATTACCAAACTGCATTCCTATGTAAGAAAGGTGCGCAATGGTTGGTAAGAGATCCGGCATACACCCGCTGTGGTTAGATATTGAGAGATCCCTCGTTGGTAATGTCCCCCTCCCTGCCCTTCTTACCATGGACCTTACTCACCTCCCCCATTCAAATTACATTTTACTGAACACAAGACGTGCTCTTTTGAGATTTTATCAAGCCCACAAAACTGGCTTAAAGTTTGAGAACACAACCTCAGTAGGCTTATGGCATAATCCGGCCCTTAAAATAGATGGGGAATCCCTTCACTGGGAATATTGCTCGAAAAAAGGTATTAACTTGGTGAGTGACCTCTATGATGGGTTGGACCCTTTACCGTTCTCCTCACTCCAGGCCCTACACCAACTTGCTCCGATAGACTTCTATGATTTCCTGAAGCTAAAAGCACTTCTGTCCACCCGTGCTTTGAAACCCTCCGAACCTTGGCTATTGACCCATTTAACGCGAATCAGGTTAGCGGGATATTTTGTCTCAAGGATATATAAACTCCTCCTTCCTCTCCCCGGGAAAACTCATAGGCGTAGTGAGATGCGATGGGAGGCAGAACCGAACTCAACGGGCATAACATTCGAATGGGACACAATCCATGCTACTGCTTTTTTTAACAAAATCTCTCCAATATTGTCACAAACCAAATATATGCTGTTGAACAGAACATACTGGACGCCAGATAAACTTTTCAGGCTTCATCTACGAGATAACCCTAAGTGTTGGAATTGTGACTCAGGTGTTGGAGATCTGGCCCATGTACTTTTTGACTGCCCATTCCTGGGAAAATACTGGGGAACATTTTTTGATTGGATTGAACATGTTTTCCACATCAAACCTGCAAGGGAATTTGTCTATGTTTTACTGGGAGTACTAGACCCAAATCTATCCAATGATAATGACCGCCAGCTACTTGATCTAATGCTCACCCTGGCTTGTAAAGTGGTGTTATGTAAGTGGAAGAATGCTTCTGAGGTATCCTTCAAGATGTGGCAAGATTGGCTTTCCTTTCTGAGGGGGGCGGACAATCCTGCCCTGCATTCCTCCCCATGGCGCGCTTCTCATAAGAAGCTTTGGAAATCTCTTGACGCTTCCTCTTTTTCCTTTGATCCTCCGTGAGGCTTTGTAGGCAATTATACCCGTTTGACCGTGAGGTCTGGTACGCCCGTCACTGTATGCCTCGTGTCAACTTCCCATAGCTTTTGTTGGGATACACGGGCATCTCATCCCCTTAACACATCCTTATGCCACTTTCCATTGGCACTAGACAGCATGAGCGTATACAGATGCTGTGGGAGTAAGACTCTGGGTGTGTTCACTGTATGTTCATTGTAGTGCAACCATATATATTTATTTGCTTTGATTGTCGCGTTTGGGTTTTTAATATGCGTTATATTGTACTGTATGCTATCATTGTAATTGTGTTTTGTCCTGCTCTTATTTGGTATGTTCTGCTGAATTATGTATGCCATTCATTTCATGATTTAATGTACCTGTATGCTTTGCTTCTTCTTTTCGTTTCGTTGTTTATTTGTTTTATTTCTTTTATCTCAATAAAAATGATTTGAATTAAAAAAAAAAATCTCCCAATTCCGCAAGGGGCCCTTTAAGCAGTATAAATAACTTGAATAAACATTTGAAAACATGCATTGAATATCTGCCAAGCAGTGGACATAATTGTTAAATATTTGTGTGCTCTATTCCCATTGGAATGTTGCTTCCTCGCAAATACATTGTTGCAATTAGCTCTTCTTGTCGGTCTTTTTGACTCGAGAGAAGTAAGGCTCGGCTGCCAGCATATGGTGCGAAGAAACGTGTATGTGTTTGAGTAGGTGTGGTAGTTGCCTGCTTGGAGTTTAAGTGTTACACAGTGAGAGGGTGGGATGCGGATGGTTCAAAGTAGTTCATACTTTGAGGGAGTGTTTGTTTTAAGTGGGAATATTTTTCCCAGCAAGCATTCATGCAAAGCAATTATTATTATTACTAATCCGACAAGCTTTTTGGACAGATTTGTAGTAGTGCAGATAAATGATGTACGTTTCCTGTAATGAATTTATATAATGAATTGAATGGATTTTATAGTCATAATCGTGGTATATAAACTGCTTCCTTGGTAAGTGTTGAGCAGTGGCACGCAGGGAATCAAGGAGACCGCTATCATTTCATGTTCTGTATAAAAATGCACATGTAAGCCGTTCCAAGCAGATGTTTCTGGTGCGTTGTGTAACTATTTCAGGAAGCATCTAAAGGCGCCTAATTCGCCTGGATTCTGTCCTTTTATTTTCATGGTATGGATTGCACGTAGGTGAAAAGTTGTCATTTAATATCGAGTCTATATCAGCTGCCGGCTGTAAATGCACATATGTATGTGTGAAAACCATTAAAATCAGACCGCTTCGTCCCACTCTGTACATCAGGGGCCAGATGTAGGTAGCCAAATACCGGTCGGTAACGGCCGAATTCGGCCGTTACCGACCGGTATTTGGCTACCGAGATGTAGGAGGACAGAAACGGGGCAAATCGGTAATTTTACCGAATCTGTAAATATACTGGTCGGTAAATTTACCGACCGGTATTTTTACAGAATCGGTAAAATTGATATGTAGGTGGGACTCTTATGAGTCCCACAAGGCCTAAGAAATCGGTATTTTACCATCAAATTCAATTTGATGGTGAAATACCGATTGAGGTGTGCATGCACATGTGTGCATGCACACCTGTGCCATATGACAGGCAGACCTGCCCTTAGGGCAGGTATGCCTGCCACATGGCCCCCGTACCTTTTTTGGGGGTGCTAGAGGGTGTCAAATTGACACCCCCTGCACCCTTGTCAAAATCGGTATTTACCGATTCGGTAAATACCGACCGGTAATGCCCCATTCATTCCTATGGGCTTCAAAGCCCATAGGAATGAATGGAGCATTACCGGTCGGTATTTACCGAATCGGTAAATACCGACTTTTAAAGATTCGGTAAATCCACATCTGGATTTACCTACATCTCGGTACTTCTATTTTACCGATTCATAAATACCGAATCGGTAAAATTCGGTATTTATGAGTCGGTAAAATAGAATTACCTACATCTGGCCTCTGATGTGTTAGCTCCGACTTAGCCCAGAAACTCTTTGAAGATATGTGTTTGAACTGAGGGGAAGCCATGGTAGTAAGAGCTCTGTGTCTTTAAAGCACTTTGGTTCGTATTACTTTAACTTTTTTATCTGCAGGCAGAAGCGTTTTTGCCCGTGTTACGAATGGAGCTGGAATGATCGGTGGAGATTCCCTGCAGAAAAACGCACACTAACTTTACAAATACAAAAATTGACTGCAGACATCGGTCTCTCCTTTATAGTACTGTAAACACAAGAGAAAACAGCACCACGCCTCTTTGTACAACAAGCATTTCTACTTACCAATAGAAGTGAAATATTACCTCAGACTGTGACTGCTCGCAGCTGCTGGTTTCCACGGAGGGACCTTCTTCTTGTTCCGACGTCTATTGTAGAAAGAAGGGGTTGGGGGGTTCTTGTTGTTGGAAAGAAAGGCATGGGGCTGCCATTGTCTGCTTCTCCAGGGGGGAAAAAGTGCGAGGCCACTATAGTAAAAGCGTGCAATGTTTGCAAAATTAATAAATAAACAATACATATAAAAGGGGCAAGTTCAGAAGAAAATAAAGGCATGCGGTCACGCGCTACCAAATAAAACAAGTGGCGCGCATGTCACGCCTGTGTGGGCACAATCCTAGCTCCTCCCACGGCCTATTGGTGACGATTACGCGCTTGAAATTTCTGTCAGGTGGTGTGGGGTCCCAACATCTAAAACAAATCAGCTGGGGGGGCTCAACCTACAAAAGTGTAGATGGACTGGAGCAGCTTGATGGTGTCCGTCCGTTGCGTTGCACTTCAGCGCCATAATAAACATTCAGCCAAAACGTGATAAATGCCGGAAGAGCTAAACTGACCTCAGTAACCCACGCCCCAGCAGCTTCCATTATCCAACAAAAAAGCCGCCTGACAGTGCGAACACGAAAGCTGTGCTAATCACTCCCACCCACTGTGTTGCTGTCGGTCAGCCCCACCCCTTCCCCTCAATGTGAATGAGGCTCTGCTGACCGCGCCCAGGGCCACGTCAGTAGCGCCCCATTTGAAGCCCATTCACTGCTGCTTGGTGCAGCCACTCCCATCAGGATAATGTCCCTCTCCTCGCCCTGCCTCGCCTTGTTCAGCATATGCACAGGAGGGGATTTTCGTCCAAGAGTTCCGACTTCTAAAAACGACATTAAAATGTTGCTTTCTTAGGGTAGAGTGGGCAAGTGGAGCACAAAGCAGTGAGCATGCCCTGATTTAAAGCTGACAAGCTTCTCCATGTGGTGTTTAATTATTTTCTCCCTTTTCTCCACTCCGAAACTGGTAGGGCAACGCCCCCTACGCCCCTTAATACCAGCCGCCACGCTCATCATGGCCGACAGGAAGACTGTCTTCAGAATGAGAAGTGGAACCGGGCAATTGTCCATCTGCTCAAATGGGGGTGACTTGACTGGAGTTCAGCACAAAATTCACTTACTACTGAGAAACAAACAGAATGGGAGGAAAGGGAACATATAGTATAAATCTTATAGAAAGTGTGGTACCTTAAATAGAGAAGACTAGTCAGGGAGACACCTGTTGGCAGGTTAGGGCAGCTAAATACGCTTTTACTGTAGACAGTACTAAGTACTGCTCGGCAAGAGACCCTGTGAAGCGCAGAACTTTGGAAAGGTGTGATTGAGATGAGTTCAGGCCTTCAAGCTCAATTCATTAAACAAACTTTTTCCAAAGAACTGCTTGGATTTTGGGTGGATTTCCTGATAGATCCTAATATAACTTGTTCCAAAACTGAAAACGTCCCTTGACACACTCCATTTTTAAACATTTTATCATTATAAAGTTTACACCATTCGTCATATTTTCAACTCCTATTTTTTGCTTTTCCACTCCCAAGTAATCCAAGTACTCCTTATATAAATTTTTATTTTCTGACAACCAATAGGATGTTTGCAGTATCAGAAGGTAAGAAAAACAACTCTAGCTGCACCATTCAATCTCAAGGCATGCAGCAGCACTGTTTGGGATTCAGGGTGAAAGACCTGACCTTGCAGCTGCACAAAGGCCCACCTTCTGTGCAGCAGA
Source organism: Lissotriton helveticus (assembly GCF_964261635.1). Lineage (NCBI taxonomy): Eukaryota > Metazoa > Chordata > Amphibia > Caudata > Salamandridae > Lissotriton > Lissotriton helveticus. The sequence goes on from NC_136065.1 coordinate 26,638,590, forward strand.
GAGAAAGGGGGGATGCTGAGTGTCAACAGGTTAGCCTATCAAAGCATCCTTGTCAAGTCTGGGGCAGTTGGGATTGGCTATGTTGATGTTCTTGCACCTGACAGAAGAGGAATCATTCAAATAGTAAAGCAGGCCCCTTGGTCAGCTGAACCTGGAGGTATCCTGGGGAGAACCTTTCAAAGGGAAGAGTATTGCACAAAACAGAGGACACTTCCTCTTCTGGCTGTGGCAAACATGTTCACACATTGACACTAATCTGGAAAAGATTTCTGTCTGCCAAGATAAGGCTCCATTGCTTGGTCCTCCAAGGAGAGTCAATTGATAGCGATTGATCGAAAACGAACAGTCCTTTAATAAGAATCTTAAAACTTGTCTGTTCCCTTAACTCTCGTTCCAGATAGCTTCCCTTACCTGTTACAGCAATGGGATGCCTGCGGGTAGCCATGTGCTCTTTAACCCCTTCAGCGCTGATGACAAAGCCAGCTCGTCATGGGCGTTACCTGCGCTACGCGCATGACGAGCTGGCTTTGTCACGTAACGCAGGTTTTTCGAATTTTCAGCGCGCAGCGGAAAAACCGCTAGCGCGCATGCGGTTAAATCACTAAACTTAAACCTAATTGTCACATTGAGAGAGCCTCGAGGTGTGCTGCTCCTGGCTCAATGCCCTGTTGCTGGGTCCACCACCCTAGAGCCAGGGGGTTCAACTCCACACAATCCGGCCTGTTGATATGATGGAAAGGGGTGTTGCTGGATCCTGACTCATGCTGTATCAGATGGAAGGGAGGAAGGCGATCATAGCAAACCTGCCTGCAGCTCGACATGTTAAGGTTTAACCTTTGCCCCCATGCAGACTCAGTACTTTGTGCTGTCGTGTTGCCCAAATGTGTGCTCCAGTCCAACAAGGTTTCCATAAACATTGCCTGGACCTGCAGAGCACTGCAGGGGGGGGAAACAACCTTTACAACGCAACTTTTACAACGCACTACCATTACAACGAAACGTTTACAACGCAACATCCATTACAACGCATGTCTTTACAACGCAACCATTACAACGCATGACACTACAACGCATACCACTACAACGCATGTCATTACAATGCAGTCATTACAACGCATACCATTACAACGCATAACATTACCATCCAACACTTACCCTACTGTTGCACCCCCTGGAGTTAGAATAGTAATGTTTACCCATGCACTATCCAACACTTACCCTACTGTTGCACCCCCTGGAGTTAGAATAGTAATTTTTACCCCTACACTATCCAATAATTACCAAACATGCAATGTTATGCGTTGTAATGGTATGCGTTGTAAAGGTAGTATGCGTTGTAATGGAATGCGTTGTAAAGGTAGTTTAACAATATTCGTTGTAATGGCATGCGTTGTAATGGAATGCGTTGTAATGGATGTTGCGTTGTAAAAAATGTGTTGTAAAGGTATGCGTTGTAAAAGTATGCGTTGTAACGTCATACAACCCTGCAGGGGCAATCCACCCACAGATGAGAGGGACACATGCACCAGTGCAGGTCTGAATGGACTGACTCCAATGTTTGCACCTGAGGCAGGAGACTCCTCGGTGTTGGAGCTGTAGGCATTGCTGGCGGGCTCTCCTCTGACACCTAGGGGCTGCACCAATAGGATGCACAGGGTCATCTAACCCAGTAGGAACAGGACTCGCAGCACTGGACCGCTCTCTGACTGACTGACTGACTGACTGAAATTCTTGTAGAGCGCACGAATGCCGCGGCGTCTTGGCGCTGAGAATCACTTAAAGCACAGTGGGACAGGCCTAGGACTGAGTGAAGCGCCAGGTTTTTAAGGCCTTTCTAAAGCATATTTTGGACTTTTGCGCACGCAGCAGGGGGGGCAGGGAGTTCCACAACTTGGAGGCTTGGTGGGAAAAGGATTTGCCTCCCCACCGAGCTCTGTTTATTCTTGGCTGGCACACCAGATCCTGATTGGCTGACCTCAAAGTTCTGGAGGGTGCATAGCGAGGTAGTAATGTGATGAATTCGTCAGGTCCTCTTCCATACAGTGATCTGTGTACCAAGCAAAGTGCCTTGAATTGAACACGGTGCCTAACCGGGAGCCAGTGAAGCTCCCGAATGGATTTGGATGTAGGGTGCCGCTTGGGAAGATTTAGCAGCACTCTTGCCGCAGCATTTTGGATGGCTTGCAGCTTTGTGAGTTGTTTCTCTCCTGCTCCCAGGTAGAGTGAGTTGCAATAATCTACCCGAGACAGGACCAGGGCTCCCATCACCACCTTTCTTAGTGTTATCGGGATGTAGGCCAGAATCTTTCTAAGCACCTTAAGTTTAAAGAAACAGGTCGAAGTCACTTGGTTGATCTGTGTCCTGCCTGAAAGGTCCTTGTCAAATACAAACCCAAGGTTCCTGACCTTGTCAACTGGGACCGGACAGGACCCTGTCTCTGGAGGCCACCATAGGTCACTCCAAATGGACGTTTTTGGACCAAACTCGATGATTTCCGTTTTGTCCGTATTTAGTCTTAGAAAATTGTGGCTCATCCACTCTCTCACTCCAGTGAGACAATTTCTAAAACGCTCCGCTATGGTTTCAATAGATTGTGAGATTGACACTACAATTTGAGTGTCATCAGCGTAGGCCATAGGATCTGATCAGTGCTGCCAGAGGGGTAACATATAAATTAAAAAGTGTGGGCGATAGGGCCGAACCCTGTGGGACTCCGCCAGGAAGGGAAAATTCAGCTGACTGTAGCCCATTCCAGTGTACCTGCTGAATTCGTGAGTCCAAAAAGGAGGTAATCAGGGTTAGAGCATTGCCTGTAAAACCCAGGGTGGCTAATCTCTTTAGCAGGACGGAGTGGTTAACAGTGTTGAAGGCCGCCATTAAGTCCAATAAAATCAGGGCTGTTCGTCCACCTTCGTCCATAGCCGTGCGAATGTTTTCTGTGGCCACAATGAGAGCAGATTCCGTGGAATGGTATGGTCTGAAGCCGTGTTGTGAGGGGTCTAACAGTTTCTTTTCGTCTATATATTTCATGATCTCTTGGTTCATAGCCTTTTCCAGTATTTTTGCGGGCAGGGGTAAGCAGGAGATAGGGCGGTAGTTCTTGGGCACGGAAGGGTCTAGATTCTCCTTTTTAATAATGGGTCTGATACAGGCCTTTTTCCAACTGCACGGAAATTTGCCGGTGTCAATAATTTTGTTGAGTAAAGGTGTTAGCACCTTGATAATGCTTTCTGGGACCAGATGCAGAGCATAGGGGGGTCAAGGGTCAAGGGGCGAGCCAGATTTCATCTGAATGAACAGATTATGTACTTGTTCTTCGTCAAGTACAGGAAAGTTGGGGAAGGTGGATGAGGTAATATTAGAAGGTTCAGTGTTAATATCAGCAGTGTCTATGGCCATAGTATTCAGTTCATCATACACTGTTTGTACCTTGGCTTGAAAGAACGTGGCGATACCATTGACGAAGTTTTGGTCCGGAGTGAAAATAACATCACGGGGAGTTTTTGCTAGACAGGCTACCGTCTTAAAAAGTTCTCTAGCAGAGTTAGAGGAGTTTTGGATTTTGTTTGTAAAGTGAACTGTTTTTGCCTGGGCGATTATAAGTTTGTACTCCTGGAGGCTTTTGACATAATTAAGCTTGCTTGCCTGACCATAATCCAAGCGCCAGGTGCGCTCCAGTCTGCGACACTTTATTTTGACTGCTTTTACCTCCGCAGTGTACCATAAAGCGGTAGCAGAACGGTTTCTGGATTTCTTGGTTTGAATTGGAACCAGCTCATCCATAGCCTCATTTATCCAATTATTGAAGTCGATGGCATCCTTATCGTTATTACTACCCATAAAATCCGGAGGATTCCTGGCCAGTATTTTAGCTAGGGGCTCAGACTCAAGTTTTTTCCAAGGGCGAGTTTTTTCGGGGAGAGTGAAAGTTCTATGCCTCATTACGGGGTTTTTGAGTTGTAGATTAAAAGAGACGGCGCTGTGGTCGGACCAAGGTACAGGGAGAATAGAGATCAGCTTGATGTGGTCATTGTTGGTAAAAATCCCATCAAGGGTGTGCCCTGCTATATGAGTGGGCCTATCAACTATTTGCCTCTTTCCGAATCTGAATCCGAAAGATCAGAATCATATCCTGAATATATGCGATCCTCTGAGGATGAGGAAAATAGAAAGTCCCTCCTAGTTTTTATGCAGGAACGCCCCTATAAGATCAGCCCCTTCAGGAGTATAAGGTTCAACTTCTTGCTTTGGATAGGAAAGCCCAACTTGAGAAGAAGAGTCCTGGTGCACTAAAGATGTTTCTTGACCAGCGCCAGAGACCTTGTCTTCACCAGTAAGTATTCCAAGTATAAAAGTATCTGGGCTTCTGACCCCCGCAGTCAAGCTGCCCCGACTGCCAACACGTCTGTGAAAACTCATGGCGCTCTCGCCAGGCGAAGCGGCAAGAGCATGACCTGCTCGTGCTGAACTCCACCCTCATCTTTGAGTGAGGTCTGTGGCCAAGGAAGACTGGTTGGTGACAATAGGAGTCCTTGGTGCGGACACCATGAACTTGTCCCGTGCTAAGAGGTGAAGGTTGAGGGTGGGTATCAGACCCCTGTCCTTCCTGTGACCAATAAGGATGGGTAGCAGACCCCTGCCCTCCTTGTGACCAATGAGGATGAGTATCAGACCCCTGCCCTCCTTGTGACCAATGAGGATGAGTATCAGACCCCTGCCCTCCTTGTGACCAATGAGGATGGGTATCAGACCCCTGCCCTTCCTGTGACCAATAAGGATGGGTAGCAGACCCCTGCCCTCCTTGTGACCAATGAGGATGGGTATCAGACCCTTGCCCTTCTTGTGACCAATGAGGATGGGCATCAGACCCCTGCCCTCCTTGTGACCAATGAGGATGAGTATCAGACCCCTGCCCTCCTTGTGACCAATGAGGATGAGTATCAGACCCCTGCCCTCCTTGTGACCAATGAGGATGGGTATCAGACCCCTGCCCTTCCTGTGACCAATAAGGATGGGTAGCAGACCCCTGCCCTCCTTGTGACCAATGAGGATGGGTATCAGACCCTTGCCCTTCTTGTGACCAATGAGGATGGGTATCAGAGAGTTCATCCTGGTGGAAGGAGGGCGGCCTGAAGGAACCCTGGAGGGTCTGGCAAAGCCCTGGCTGCAACCTGAGAGAACTGTCTCCAGATTGATGGAAACATTGAAGACGCTCCCTGGGCCTTGTCCATCAGAAGCACAGGTTCACATTGAAGACGCTCCCTGGGCCCTGTCCATCAGAAGCACAGGTACACATTGAAGACGCTCCCTGGGCCCTGTCCATCAGAAGCACAGGTGCACATCGAAGACGCTCCCTGGGCCCTGTCCATCAGAAGCACAGGTACACATTGAAGACGCCCCCTGGGCCCTGTCCATCAGAAGCACAGGTGTACATTGAAGACGCCCCCTGGGCCCTGTCCATCAGAAGAACAGGTACACATTGAAGACGCTCCCTGGGCCCTGTCCATAAGAAGCACAGGTACACATTGAAGACGCTCCCTGGGACCTGTCCATCAGAAGCACAGGTACACATTGAAGACGCCCCCTGGGCCCTGTCCATCAGAAGCACAGGTACACATTAAAGACGCCCCCTGGGCCCTGTCCATCAGAAGCACAGGTATACATTGAAGACACTTCCTGGGCCCTGTCCATCAGAAGCACAGGTATACACATTGAAGCCGCTCCCTGGGCCCTGTCCATCAGAAGCACAGGTACACATTGAAGACGCTCCCTGGGCCCTGTCCATCAGAAGCACAGGTACACATTGAACGCCCCCTGGGCCCTGTCCCATCAGAAGCACAGTTACACATTGAAGACGCTCCCTGGGCCCTGTCCATCAGAAGCACAGGTACACATTGAAGACGCTCCCTGGGCCCTGTCCATCAGAAGCACAGGTACACATTGAAGACGCTCCCTGGGCCCTGTCCATCAGAAGCACGGGTACACATTGAAGATGCTCCCTGGGCCCTGTCCATCAGAAGACGCTCCCTGGGCCCTGTCCATCAGAAGCACAGGCGCACATTGAAGACGCTACCCGGGCCCTGTCCATCAGAAGCACAGGCACACATTGAAGACGCCCCCTTGGCCCTGTCCATCAGAAGCACAGGTACACATTGAACGCTCCCTGGGCCCTGTCCATCAGAAGCACAGGTACACATTGAAGACGCCCCCTGGGCCCTGCCCATCAGAAGCACAGGTACACATTGAAGACGCCCCCTGGGCCCTGCCCATCAGAAGCACAGGTACACATTGAACGCCCACTGGGCCCTGTCCATCAGAAGCACAGGTACACATTGAAGACGCTCCCTGGGCCCTGTCCATCAGAAGCACGGGTACACATTGAAGATGCTCCCTGGGCCCTGTCCATCAGAAGCACAGGTGCACATTGAGGATGCTCCCTGGGCCCTGTCCATAAGAAGCACAGGTACACATTGAAGACGCCCCCTTGGCCCTGTCCATCAGAAGCACAGGTACACATTGAACGCTCCCTGGGCCCTGTCCATCAGAAGCACAGGTACACATTGAAGACGCCCCCTGGGCCCTGCCCATCAGAAGCACAGGTACACATTGAAGACGTCCCCTGGGCCCTGTCCATCAGAAGAACAGGTACACTTTGAAGACGCTCCCGGGGCCCTGCCCATCAGAAGCACAGGTACACATTGAAGACGCCCCCTGGGCCCTGTCCATCAGAAGCACAGGTGCACATTGAAGACACCCCTGGGCCCTGTCCATCAGAAGCACAGGTGCACATTGAAGGCGCTCCCTGGGCCCTGTCCATCAGAAGCACAGGTACTCATTGAAGACGCCCCCTGGGCCCTGTCCATCAGAAGCACAGGTACACATTGAAGACGCTCCCTGGGCCCTGTCCATCAGAAGCACAGGTACACATTGAAGACGCTCCCTGGGCCCTGTCCGTCAGAAGCACAGGTACACATTGAAGACGCTCCCTGGGCCCTGTCCATCAGTAGCACAGGTACACATTGAAGACGCCCCCTGGGCCCTGTCCATCAGAAGCACAGGCGCGCATTGAAGACGCTCCCCGGGCCCAGTCCATCAGAAGCACAGGTACACATTGAAGACGCTTCCTGGGCCCTGTCCATCAGAAGCACAGGTACACATTGAAGACGCTCCCTGGGCCCTGTCCATCAGAAGCACAGGTGCTCATTGAAGACACCCCCTGGGCCCTGTCCATCAGAAGCACGGGTACACATTAAGGATGCTCCCTGGGCCCTGTCCATCAGAAGCACAGGTGCACATTGAAGACGCTCCCTGGGCCCTGTCCATCAGAAGCACAGGTACACATTGAAGACGCCCCCTTGGCCCTGTCCATCAGAAGCACAGGTACACATTGAACGCTCCCTGGGCCCTGTCCATCAGAAGCACAGGTACTCATTGAAGACGCCCCCTGGGCCCTGTCCATCAGAAGCACAGGTACACATTGAAGACGCTCCCTGGGCCCTGTCCATCAGAAGCACAGGTACACATTGAAGACGCTCCCTTGGCCCTGTCCGTCAGAAGCACAGGTACACATTGAAGACGCTCCCTGGGCCCTGTCCATCAGTAGCACAGGTACACATTGAAGAGGCCCCCTGGGCCCTGTCCATCAGAAGCACAGGCGCGCATTGAAGACGCTCCCCGGGCCCTGTCCATCAGAAGCACAGGTACACATTGAAGACGCTTCCTGGGCCCTGTCCATCAGAAGCACAGGTACACATTGAAGACGCTCCCTGGGCCCTGTCCATCAGAAGCACAGGTACACATTGAAGACGCCCCCTGGGCCCTGTCCATCAGAAGCACAGGTACACATTAAAGACGCTTCCTGGGCCCTGTCCATCAGAAGCACAGGTACACATTGAAGACGCTCCCTGGGCCCTGTCCATCAGAAGCACAGGTACACATTGAAGACGCTCCCTGGCCCTGTCCATCAGAAGCACAGGTACACATTGAAGAAGCTCCCTGGGTCCTGTCCATCAGTCAAGTCAAGTCAAGTCAGAAAATTTATATAGCGCGCTACATACCCAGATGGTCTCAAGGCGCTTGAAGAAGGGTGGGGAGTTATTGGTCGAATATCCAAGTTTTAAGTTGTTTTCTGAATGCTGGGTGGTTTTGAGTGAGGCGAAGGTGAGTGGGAAGTGAGTTCCAGGTTTTAGCTGCCAGGTAGGAGAAGGATCTTCCTCCCATGGTGGTTTTGTTGATGCGAGGTACAACAGCAAGGGCTTGGTTGGAGGAGCGTAGCTGGCGGGAGGGGGTGTAGAAGGAAAGTCGTGTGTTGAGGCATTCGGGTCCAAGTTCGTAAAGTGCTTTGTGAGCGTGGGTTAGGAGGCGGAATGTTATCCTCTTATTAACGGGGAGCCAGTGGAGGTTTTTCAGGTGACTAGAAATGTGGTCTTTAATCGGGATGTCTAGTATGAGTCTGGTTGAAGCGTTCTGGATGCGTTGGAGTTTTTTCTGATTTTTTGCGGTGGTACCGGCGTAAAGGGTGTTTCCGTAGTCCAGGCGGCTCGTGACTAGTGCGTGGGTGACCGTTTTTCAAGTTTCGGTGGGAATCCAGCGAAATGTTTTTTTGAGCATGCGAAGAATGTTGAAGCAAGATGATGAAACGGCGTTGACTTGTCTGTTCATCGGGAGTGAGGAGTCCAGGATGACGCCCAGGTTCCGTGTGTGGTCCGTCGGGATGGGTGCTTTTCCGAGGGCCTCTGGCCACCAAGAGTCATCCCAGGCGGAGGGGGAGGTACCTAAGATAAGGACTTCTGTTTTGTCTGAGTTCGGTTTCAGACGGCTGTGTTTCATCCACTCGGCTAATTCTTTCATTCCTTCATGTAAGTTGGTTTTGGCGGTGTTCGGGTCATTGGTGAGTGAGAGGATCAGTTGGGTGTCATCAGCGTAGGAGATGATGTTGAGGTTGTGTTGGCGTGCGATGGTCGCGAGGGGGCTCATGTATACGTTGAAGAGGGTGGGGCTGAGTGAAGATCCTTGTGGCACGCCGCAAATGACTTCAGTGGCCTCTGCTTTGAATGGTGGAAGGCGGACTCTCTGAGCTCTTCCGGTAAGGAACGAGGAGATCCATTCCAGTGCTTTTCCTTGGATTCCGATGTTTCTGAGGCGTTGTAGCAGGGTGCTATGACAGACTGTGTCGAAGGCTGCGGAGAGGTCAAGGAGGATGAGGGCGACTGTGTCTCCATTGTCCAGTAGAGTACGAATGTCGTCTGTAGCTGCGATGAGTGCGGTCTCAGTGCTGTGTTTTGCTCGGAATCCGGACTGTGAGGAGTCGAGGGATTTGTTGGTTTCGAGAAAGGCGGCGAGCTGGTTGTTGATGGCTTTCTCGATGACTTTGGCCGGGAACGGAAGGAGCGAGATGGGGCGGTAGTTTTTGAGTTCGGTGGGGTCAGCTGTGGGTTTTTTCAGAAGGGCGCTGAGTTCGGCGTGTTTCCAGATTTCCGGGAAGGTGGCGGAGTTGAGGGAGCAGTTGATGACGTCTCGGAGGTGTGGTGCAATGATGGAGTCTGCTTTGTTGAAGATGTGGTGTGGGCATGGGTCTGTGGGGGATCCTGAGTGGACGGAGTTCATCAGGCGGATGGTGTCTTCAGTGGAGATTGGGTTCCAGTCATTAAGGATGTTCAAGGGGGGTGAAGGTGCGGCAGAAGGTTGTGTGGGTTGGTCTCCGGGTTGGTTGTTGAAGCTGTTGTGGATGTCTGCGATTTTGTTGTGGAAGAATGAAGCTAGGGAATCGCAAAGGGTTTGGGAGGGAGTGATGTCGTTGGAGTTGGCTGAGGGGTTGGTAAATTCTTTGACGATGTTGAATAGTTCCTTGCTGTTGTGGGAGTTGTTGTCTAGTCGGTCTTTGAATGCGGTTTTCTTGGCAGTTCGGATCAGTTGGTGGTGTACGCGGGTGGCGTTTTTGAAGGCGTCCTTGGTGCTGGTGTTTGGGTCTTTTTTCCAGGCCTTCTCAAGGGAGCGACAGAGTTTCTTGGATTTCTTAAGATCCTCATTGAACCAGGGAGCGTTTTTGCTGCCTAGTTTGATTTGACGTTTTTTCAAAGGTGCTAGGTTGTCGGCGCTGTTAGTTAGCCATTGAGTGAAATTATTGGCTGCTTGGTTGGGGTTCGAAGAGTGGGCAAGGGGGTTTTGAAGAAGCGAGGAGGAGATCTGATCAGTGGTGATTTTGTTCCAGTTTCTTCGCAGAGTAGGTTGAGGATGGTTGTGGGTTGTGATCTTTTTGTAGGAGAAGTGAACGCAGCTGTGGTCCGTCCAATGGAGAACTGTGGTGTGGCTGAAGGAGATATGTTTGCTGGAGGTGAAGATGGGGTCGAGTGTGTGACCTGCGTAGTGAGTGGGGGTATTAACAAGTTGTTTGAGTCCGAGGTTGGCGAGATTGTCCAGAAGGGTGGTGGCGTTGCTGTCGTTGCTCTTTTCCAGGTGAAAATTGAGGTCTCCTAATAGAATGTAGTCCTCGGAGGGGAGGGCGTGTGGGGTGATAAAGTCAGTGATGTCTTCACTGAATTGTGCACGGGGTCCAGGTGGCCTGTAGAGGAGGGTGCCTCTGAGTGTGGTCTTGGGGTCGGTGTGGATCTGGAAGTGAAGGTGTTCGGTGTTTGCGAGGTTGATGTCTGAGCTGGTTGAGATGCGGATGGAATTCTTATGGACGATTGCGATGCCTCCTCCTGTTTGTTTGGTGCGGTCCTTACGGATGATCTTGTAGCCGTCCGGGATGGCAATGGTGATGTCTGGGGCTGAGGAGGCGTTCATCCATGTTTCTGTTAGGAAGGCGACGTCCGGAGAGATGGTGTCTAGTAGATTCCACAGGTCGATGGCGTGTCTGTGGACCGAGCGGGTGTTGAGCAGGATGCATTTAAGGTGGTTAGTGTCGAAGCTCTGTTTGGTGTTCGTGGATGAGGAGTTGGTCTTGGTGCCGTCATACTTACAGGAGTTGCAAGTGAAGGGTCCATGGGTGTGTCCAGGAGCGGCTTGGGCGCAGTTAGGGAGTCGGCCGGGGTTTAGGGCTAGGAGGGTAGAGGCGTTGTAAGTAATGCGGGTGGGGAGGGTGGTACGGGGGCCAGGGGGTATGGCGCTGGGCGCGGGCTTGGCGCGGACGGGCGTAGACTGGCTTACCTTTGGCGCACCTTTGGCGCAACTGGGGCGCGACCGCTGCGCGTGAACGCTGCGCGCAAGTGCTACTGACATAAATGGGTGGAGGGGGAGGGGTGAGGGGAGCTCAGCTGGGAGGCGGGGCGGGCTCTAGAGGACGGGCTTGCAGGGAAAACAACAACGAAATGGCGGCGGATGGTAAAGCACTATCAACAAAGCGCCAGAGATGAGTGCAACGAAGGCACAGTGAAAGTAAATGCGCAACAAGTAATTGTATGCTGAAAGAATGAGGCAGACTTCAATAGTTATCGTCACAGCAGTCACAGTGCAATTATCACGTTACAAGTTTAAAAGCCAGGTCCCAAGCGCAGTACAACAATACCAGTTCAAGCAGGGAGCCAGGGGAGCGACCGCTCACAGCAGCGATGAGACAGTCACAGCGCTTCTGGGGACGGGAGCGCTCTATGTAATCAGTGGGAGGGGAGCTCAGCTGGGGGGCGGGGCGGGCTCTAGAGGACGGGCTTGCAGGGAAAACAACAACAACGAAATGGCGGCGGATGGTAAAGCACTATCAACAAAGCGCCAGAGATGAGTGCAACGAAGGCACAGTGAAAGTAAATGCGCAACAAGTAATTGTATGCTGAAAGAATGAGGCAGACTTCAATAGTTATCGTCACAGCAGTCACAGTGCAATTATCGCGCTACAAGTTTAAAAGCCAGGTCCCAAGCGCAGTACAACAATACCAGTTCAAGCAGGGAGCCAGGGGAACGACCGCTCACAGCAGCGATGAGACATTCATCAGAAGCACAGGTACACAAAGAAGACGCTCCCTGGGCCCTGTCCATCAGAAGCAGAGGTACACATTGAAGACGCTCCATGGGCCCTGTCCGACAGAAGCACAGGTGAACATTGAAGACGATCCCCGGGCCCTATCCATCAGAAGCACAGGTACACATTGAAGACGCTCCCTGGGCCCTGTCCATCAGAACCACAGGTACACATTGCAGATGCCCCCTGGGCCCTGTCCATCAGAAGCAAAGGTACACATTGAAGACGCTCCCTGGGCCCTGTCCATCAGAAGCACAGGTACTCATTGAAGACGCCCCCTGGGCCCTGTCCATCAGAAGCACAGGTACACATTGAAGAAGCTCCCTGGGCCCTGTCCATCAGAAGCACAGGTACACATTGAAGACGCTCCCTGGGCCCTGTCCATCAGAAGCACAGGTACACATTGAAGATGCTCCCTGGGCCCTGTCCATCAGAAGCAGAGGTACACATTGAAGACGCTCCCTGGGCCCTGTCCGACAGAAGCACAGGTGCACATTGAAGACACTCCCCGGGCCCTATCCATCAGAAGAACAGGTACACATTGAAGACGCTCCCTGGCCCTGTCCATCAGAAGCACAGGTACACATTGAATACGCCCCCTGGGCCCTGTCCATCAGAAGCACAGGTACACATTGAAGACGCTCCCTGGGCCCTGTCCATCAGAAGCACAGGTGCACATTGAAGACGCTCCCTGGGCCCTGTCCATCAGAAGCACAGGTACACATTGAAGACGCCCCCTGGGCCCTGTCCATCAGAAGCACAGGCACACATTGAAGACGCTCCCTGGGCCCTGTCCATCAGAAGCACAGGTACACATTGAAGACGCTCCCTGGGCCCTGTCCATCAGAAGCAAAGGTACACATTGAAGACGCTCCCTGGGCCCTGTCCATCAGAAGCACAGGTACACATTGAAGACGCTCCCTGGGCCCTGTCCATCAGAAGCACAGGTACACAATGAAGACGCCCCCTGGGCCCTGTCCATCAGAAGCACAGGTGCTCATCGAAGACGCTCCCTGGGCCCTGTCCATCAGAAGCACAGGTACACATTGAAGACGCCCCCTGGCCCCTATCCATCAGAAGCACAGGTACACATCGAAGACGCTTCCTGGGCCCTGTCCATCAGAAGCACAGGTACACATTGAAGACGCTCCCTGGGCCCTGTCCATCAGAAGCACAGGTACACATTGAAGACGCTCCCTGGGCCCTGTCCTTCAGAAGCACAGGTACACATTGAACGCTCCCTGGGCCCTGTCCATCAGAAGCACAGGTGCACATTGAAGACGCTCCCTGGGCCCTGTTCATCAGAAGCACGGGTACACATTGAAGACGCTCCCTGGGCCCTGTCCATCAGAAGAACAGGTACACATTGAAGGCGCTCCCCGGGCCCTGTCCATCAGAAGAACAGGTGCACAATGAAGACGCCCCATGGGCCCCCCCTGTCCATCAGAAGCACAGGTACACATTGAAGACGCCCCCTGGGCCCTGTCCATCAGAAGCACAGGTACACATTGAAGACGCTCCCTGGGCCCTGTCCATCAGAAGCACAGGTACACATTGAAGACGCTCCCGGGGCCCTGTCCATCAGAAGCACAGGTACACATTGAAGACGCTCTGTGGGCCCTGTCCATCAGAAGCACAGGTACACATTGAACGCTCCCTGGGCCCTGTCCATCAGAAGCACAGGTACACATTGAAGACGATCCCTGGGCCCTGTCCATCAGAAGCACAGGTACACATTGAAGACGCTCCCTGGGCCCTGTCGATCAGAAGCACAGGTACGCATTGAACGCCCCCTAGGCCCTGTCCATCAGAAGCACAGGTACACATTGAAGACACTCCCTGGGCCCTGTCCATCAGAAGCACAGGTGCACATTGAAGACGCTCCCTGGCCCTGTCCATCAGAAGCACAGGTACACATTGAAGATGCTCCCTGGGCCCTGTCCATCAGAAGCACAGGTGCACATTGAAGACGCTCCCTGGGCCCTGTCCATCAGAAGCGCAGGTACACATTGAAGACGCCGCCTGAGCCCTGTCCATCAGAAGCACAGGTGCACATTGAAGACGCCCCCTGGGCCCTGTCCATCAGAAGAACAGGTACACATGTCCATCAGAAGCACAGGTACGCATTGAAGTAGCTCCCTGGTCCCTGTCCATCAGAGGCACAGGTACACATTGAAGACGCTCCCTGGGCCCAGTCCATCAGAAGCACAGGTACACATTGAAGACGCTCCCTGGGCCCTGTACATCAGAAGCACAGGTACACATTGAAGACGCTCCCTGGGCCTTGTCTGTCAGAAGCACAGGTACACATTGAAGACGCCCCCTGGGCCCTGTCCATCAGAAGCACAGGTGCACATCGAAGACGCTCCCTGGGACCTGTCCATCAGAAGCACAGGTACACATTGGAGACGCCCCCTGGGCCCTGTCCATCAGAAGCACAGGTACACATTGAAGACGCTTCCTGGGCCCTGTCCATCAGAAGCACAGGTACACATTGAAGACGCTCCCTTGGCCCTGTCCATCAGAAGCACAGGTACACATTGAAGACGCTCCCTGGGCCCTGTCCATCAGAAGCACAGGTACACATTGAACGCCCCCTGGGCTCTGTCCATCAGAAGCATAGGTACACATTGAAGACGCTCCCTGGGCCCTGTCCATCATAAGCACAGGTACACATTGAAGACGCTCCCTGGGCCCTGTCCATTAGAAGCACAGGTACACATTGAAGATGCTCCCTGGGCCCTGTCCATCAGAAGCACAGGTACACATTGAAGACGCTCCCTGGGCCCTGTCCATTAGAAGCACAGGTACACATTGAAGATGCTCCCTGGGCCCTGTCCATCAGAAGCACAGGTACACATTGAAGAAGCTCCCTGGGCCCTGTCCATCAGAAGCACAGGTACGCATTGAACGCCCCCTGGGCCCTGTCCATCAGAAGCACAGGTACACATTGAAGGCGCCCCCTGGGCTCTGTCCGACAGAAGCACAGGTACACATTGAAGACGCTCCCTGGGCCTGTCCAACAGAAGCACAAGCGCACATTGAAGACGCCCCTTGGGCCCTGTCCATCAGAAGCACAGGTACACATTGAAGACGCTCCCTGGGCCCTGTCCATCAGAAGCACAGGTGCACATTGAAGACGCTCCCTGGGCCCTGTCCATCAGAAGCACAGGTGCACATTGAAGACGCTCCCTGGGCCTGTCCAACAGAAGCACAAGCGCACATTGAAGACGCCCCTTGGGCCCTGTCCATCAGAAGCACAGGTGCACATTGAAGACGCTCCCTGGCCCTGTCCATCAGAAGCACAGGTACACATTGAAGACGCTCCCTGGGCCCTGTCCATCAGAAGCACAGGTGCACATTGAAGACGCTCCCTGGGCCCTGTCCATCAGAAGCACAGGTACACATTGAAGATGCCCCCTTGGCCCTGTCCATCAGAAGCGCAGGTACACATTGAACGCTCCCTGGCCCCAGTCCATCAGAAGCACAGGTACACATTGAAGACGCCCCCTGGGCCCTGTCCATCAGAAGCACAGGTACACATTGAAGACGCCCCCTGGGCCTGTCCATCAGAAGCACAGGTACACATTGAACGCCCCCTGGGCCCTGTCCATCAGAAGCACAGGTACACATTGAAGACGCTCCCTGGGCCCTGTCCATCAGAAGCACAGGTGCACATTGAAGGCGCTCCCTGGGCCCTGTCCATCAGAAGCAGAGGCACACATTGAAGACGCCCCCCGGGACCTGTCCATCAGAAGCACAGGTTCACATTGAAGACGCTCCCCGGGCCCTGTCCATCAGAAGTACAGGTACACATTGAATACGCTCCCTGGGCCCTGTCCATCAGAAGCACAGGTACACATTGAAGACGCTCCCTGGGCCCTGTTCATCAGAAGCAAGGGTACACATTGAAGAAGCTCCCTGGGCCCTGCCCATCAGAAGCACGGGTGCACATTGAAGACGCTCCCTGGGCCCTGTCCATGAGAAGAACAGGTACACATTGAAGACGCTCCCTGGGCCCTGTCCATCAGAAGCACTGGTACTCATTGAAGACGCCCCCTGGGCCCTGTCCATCAGAAGCACAGGTACACATTGAAGACGCTCCTTGGGCCCTGTCCATCAGAAGCACAGGTATACATTGAAGACGCTCCCTGGGCCCTGTCCATCAGAAGCACAGGTACACATTGAAGACGCTCCCTGGGCCCTGTCCGACAGAAGCACAGGTGCACATTGAAGACGCTCCCCGGGCCCTATCCATCAGAAGCACAGGTACACATTGAAGGCGCTCCCTGGGCCCTGTCCATCAGAAGCACAGGTACACATTGAAGACTCTCCCTGGGCCCTGTCCATCAGATGCACAGGTACACATTGAAGACGCCCCCTGAGCCCTGTCCATCAGAAGCACAGGTACACATTGAAGACGCTCCCTGGGCCTGTCCAACAGAAGCACAAGCGCACATTGAAGACGCCCCTTGGGCCCTGTCCATCAGAAGCACAGGTACACATTGAAGACGCTCCCTGGGCCCTGTCCATCAGAAGCACAGGTGCACATTGAAGACGCTCCCTGGGCCCTGTCCATCAGAAGCACAGGTGCACATTGAACGCCCCCTGGGCCCTGTCCATCAGAAGCACAGGTACACATTGAAGGCGCCCCCTGGGCTCTGTCCGACAGAAGCACAGGTACACATTGAAGACGCTCCCTGGGCCTGTCCAACAGAAGCACAAGCGCACATTGAAGACGCCCCTTGGGCCCTGTCCATCAGAAGCACAGGTACACATTGAAGACGCTCCCTGGGCCCTGTCCATCAGAAGCACAGGTGCACATTGAAGACGCTCCCTGGGCCCTGTCCATCAGAAGCACAGGTGCACATTGAAGACGCTCCCTGGGCCTGTCCAACAGAAGCACAAGCGCACATTGAAGACGCCCCTTGGGCCCTGTCCATCAGAAGCACAGGTGCACATTGAAGATGCTCCCTGGCCCTGTCCATCAGAAGCACAGGTACACATTGAAGACGCTCCCTGGGCCCTGTCCATCAGAAGCACAGGTGCACATTGAAGACGCTCCCTGGGCCCTGTCCATCAGAAGCACAGGTACACATTGAAGACGCCCCCTTGGCCCTGTCCATCAGAAGCGCAGGTACACATTGAACGTTCCCTGGCCCCAGTCCATCAGAAGCACAGGTACACATTGAAGACGCCCCCTGGGCCCTGTCCATCAGAAGCACAGGTACACATTGAAGACGCCCCCTGGGCCTGTCCATCAGAAGCACAGGTACACATTGAACGCCCCCTGGGCCCTGTCCATCAGAAGCACAGGTACACATTGAAGACGCTCCCTGGGCCCTGTCCATCAGAAGCACAGGTGCACATTGAAGGCGCTCCCTGGGCCCTGTCCATCAGAAGCAGAGGCACACATTGAAGACGCCCCCCGGGACCTGTCCATCAGAAGCACAGGTTCACATTGAAGACGCTCCCCGGGCCCTGTCCATCAGAAGTACAGGTACACATTGAATACGCTCCCTGGGCCCTGTCCATCAGAAGCACAGGTACACATTGAAGACGCTCCCTGGGCCCTGTTCATCAGAAGCAAGGGTACACATTGAAGAAGCTCCCTGGGCCCTGCCCATCAGAAGCACGGGTGCACATTGAAGACGCTCCCTGGGCCCTGTCCATGAGAAGAACAGGTACACATTGAAGACGCTCCCTGGGCCCTGTCCATCAGAAGCACTGGTACTCATTGAAGACGCCCCCTGGGCCCTGTCCATCAGAAGCACAGGTACACATTGAAGACGCTCCTTGGGCCCTGTCCATCAGAAGCACAGGTATACATTGAAGACGCTCCCTGGGCCCTGTCCATCAGAAGCACAGGTACACATTGAAGACGCTCCCTGGGCCCTGTCCGACAGAAGCACAGGTGCACATTGAAGACGCTCCCCGGGCCCTATCCATCAGAAGCACAGGTACACATTGAAGGCGCTCCCTGGGCCCTGTCCATCAGAAGCACAGGTACACATTGAAGACTCTCCCTGGGCCCTGTCCATCAGATGCACAGGTACACATTGAAGACGCCCCCTGAGCCCTGTCCATCAGAAGCACAGGTACACATTGAAGACGCTCCCTGGGCCCTGTCCATCAAAAGCACAGGTACACATTGAAGACGCTCCCTGGGCCCTGTCCATCAGAAGCACAGGTACACATTGAAGACGCTCCCTGGGCAATGTCCATCAGAAGCACAGGTACACATTGAAGACGCTCCCTGGGCCCTGTCCATCAGAAGCACAGGAACACATTGAAGACGCCCCCTGGGCCCTGTCCATCAGAAGCACAGGTACACATTGAAGACGCCCCCTGGGCCCTGTCCATCAGAAGCACAGGTGCACATCGAAGACGCTCCCTGGGCCCTGTCCATCAGAAGCACAGGTACACATTGAAGACGCCCCCTGGGCCCTGTCCAGCAGAAGCACAGGTACACATTGAAGACGCTTCCTGGGCCCTGCCCATCAGAAGCACAGGTACACATTGAAGACGCTCCCTGGGCCCTGTCCATCAGAAGCACAGGTACACATTGAAGACACTCCCTGGGCCCTGTCCATCAGAAGCACAGGTACATGTTGTATTCTCTTTACTTGTATTTTGTTGTATCGCTTTAAGACTCACATTCTATGTTTCTGATGTCATATTGTGCTTTGCTTTGTCTGAATTCTTTCTTGTCAGTTAGCTCCCTAGCTTTCTGATGGGAACACCAGTTATTCTCTGTAGTGCTTAATAAATATCCTTTATCCATTATTACTTTGATATCTCTCTCCCTACTTCATTTACAACACATGGCGACGATGAGCAAAGGGAGCTGAACAACTACAGAGGGAGGAGAACCCCACTGATGAGAAAAGAACCACGCAGGGAGAAGCTGTGGAAAGGAAAGGAAATTCAAAGCAGAGAGGAACTGTACTCAAGGAAAGAAAATCTTAAACTGAGAGAAGCTGTAACCAAGGAAAAGAAACTTCAAGTAAGGTGAAACTGTGGCCAAGAAAAAGAGATTCTTTCTGCCAAAAATATTTGACATTGCCCGCCTGTGCTGTGGATTTGACTGAAACTGTGAACTTGATGCTCTAGTAATTTGAAAAGTGTAACTTGAGCAGAAGAAACAGACTCAAACGTTTTATTCATGGTTCAAATGCAAAAGGAACTACAGCGGTGGGTTATAGCGTCTTTTGAAATCAACCTGCAGCTCGAGCAGAAAAACGGAGTCAGTAGCGTCTTTTGAAATCTTACTCGAGCAGGGAAACACGAGTCTACTCACCGTTGGAACCTTCCTGATGACATCTTCCGAACGGAGCCATTGATGCTAGTGATTCTGTTGTCACCGTGAGACAAGGAGAGGAAGCAAGCGTCAGGCAGGAAGAGGAAACAAGCGTCATCACACCAAGCGGTAGTGACGTAATGACGCTACGTGGCAGACATTTTAAGTCAGTGTTTGGTTACTAAGCAACCAATTTTACCGGAGCGACGCGTTTTGGGAAAGGCGTATTCCGTGTTCAGTGAAGGAACACCTTTTTTCACCAAAACGGAGTGAACGGAGCGGTAACTAGTACTACTTGCAGAAGTAAGCAACCCGTTTTTTTTTTTTCTCAACCAACACGTCCTGAGGAGACATCACGTCTCAGTGAAGAAGCATGATTTTATAGTACAACTCAGTGGGTGAGACAGTGACAAATATTTTTGTTTACTTGAAGTAGAATACAGAAGCACTGTGAAGAGTACAAAGCTTATTTCTTAAATAGTAAAATACCTTATGCGAGGAGGTTACTCAAGTGCTTGCATCAAAAATATATATATAAACTGCAAGGGTGTAAACAAAGGATATTATCTGTGGTAGAGCCTGAAGACAAGAGAAAGACATAACTGCAATGGAGAACCTTAATGTCATTACACCGCCTATGTTCTTACAAACAAGTGGAGATCCACCCATTGAGTGGGACGAATGGATAGACATTTTCGAAAACTACATAGAGGCACTTGATGGGAAGGATTTCAGTGCTACAAGAAAAAAAGCTCTTTTATTAAGTGCATTAGGGAAAGAGGGTCAGCATTCTTTCAAATATTTACCAGTAGGACTAAACCAAGATGGTAGAACGATAACTAATGTCTACGCTGAAGCAAAGGCGCGAATGAAAAAACAATATTCAAAGGAAGTAAACATCGTTATGGCGAGACACAAATTTTACACGCAACC
This sequence comes from Lissotriton helveticus, assembly GCF_964261635.1. Classification (NCBI taxonomy): domain Eukaryota; kingdom Metazoa; phylum Chordata; class Amphibia; order Caudata; family Salamandridae; genus Lissotriton; species Lissotriton helveticus. The sequence continues at coordinate 26,658,777 of NC_136065.1, forward strand.
ACAAAGAGCAGAAGAATCAGTTGATCAGTTTGTAACCAGATTGCGTGAACTGTCTATTAAATGCAATTTCGGGGAAATAAGAGATGAAATGATAAGAGACCAGTTAATAGTACAGTGTAGGAATAAAAAAATGCAGGAATAATTGTGGGCAGCAAAAAACACTACCTTGCAGATGGCTATTGACATAGCAAAGGTAGTTGAGGAATCGAATGCATGCATGAAAGAGATGGAAAAAAAGGATAGTGTAAAGGAGAGTGGACAAGGGAATGGAGTTTCTTGTGTTGAACAGGAAGAAGTTGCTGCCGTGAATAGGAAAAGTGTAGACTCAGGAGAGAAAGGTCCTAGGAGATTTAATAGTGGATATTCCAGTAGTGAGAGAAGTAGATTTCAGGGAAGAATGTGCGGTAGGTGTGGTAGTACGTTTCATACCTCGGATTACAAAAAATGCTTTGCCTTAGATAAAGTATGTAGAAAGTGTGGGAGGAAAGGCCATTTCTTTAAAATGTGTAAAGGAGTGAATAGCGAAAAGGTAGCAGTTCTGGAGAAGAGAGAGACAGGGAGAGGCGAAGTTAGTGTTGAGGGCGCCAACAAGATATTGTGTTTGGGTGAAGATGGTACGTGTGAAGGAGAACAAGGCAGAAGGGAGAGACCTAAGGCTCAGTTCTTTATTGACAAGAAGGAAATTCAGTTAATGGTTTATCCAGGGTTGTTTTGGACTATCATCCCAAAAGAGATGTATTTAGAAAATTGGAAAGATGTGCACTTGTTGGCCAGTGATATTAGCCCCTGTGGATATCAGGGAGAGAGTATAGAGTTGATTGGATACATGGTATGTGAAATATCATTTAAAGATCAATCTACAAAAGGGAAAGTTTATGTAGCCAAGTCGGGTCCTGCAATTTTAAGTTGGGAACAACAGTATGACCTCAGCATAGTCATTAACCCTAGGGCCATACCACAAGTGATGGTAGTGGACAGCATACTTACTGAGTCAATAGTTGAAGGAATGTCAAGTTTGTTTGATGAACACATTGGGGAATTGAAAGGTTACGTGCATAAGATTGTACTGTGTGATGATGCCATACCTGTCCAACACAGGGTCAGAAAGGTTCCGTTTATTGCACGTGAGGAGGTGAAGAAAATGCTGAAGGAGATGTTAGATCAAGGGGTGATAGAACAGATTGAAATATCACCCTGGATTTCTCCGGTCGTCATCACGACCAAATCCGACGGAAATTTCAGATTTTGTGTGGACCTTCGCACCTTGAACCAAAACATTGTCGTGGACAACTTCCCACTGCCGAATATCAACGAATTGGTCTTGTCGCTAAAGGGTGGGAAGTATTTTTCTAAACTGGACCTCCGCAGCGCTTATCACCAAATTAAATTGCACCAAGACTCTAAGGCATTGACGGCTTTCATAACAACTGAAGGGATTTATCAGTTCACTCGCATGCCTTTTGGACTTGCATCTGCGGCAGGGGTCTTTCAACGAATGATGGGTGTTGTGTTAAAGGGGGTGAGCAATGTAGTGTATTTCCAGGACGATGTTTTGATTTTTGGAGAGACTGTAGAGGAACACAATTTATTTTTGAAGACTGTTTTGGAAAGGATGGAACAGGCAGGGTTGATGTTGAAGAAAGAGAAGTGTAAGTTTGCAGTAGAGGAAGTGGAATACCTTGGCTATACTTTGTCTGTTAATGGGGTTAGGCCAAAGAGGGATTTGTTGGAGTCCATTAGAAATGCACCAGCTCCATGTGATAAAGACCAGTTGAGGTCTTTTCTTGGCCTCATCGAGTACTATGCGAAGTTCGTAAGGAATTTTGCAGGGAGAACTGAAAAGATTAAAGTGCTATTGAGGAAAGGGTGCAAGTTTGTGTGGGATGTGGAACAAGATGATTGCTTCCAGAAGATCAAAAGAGAAATATGTGAAGCTGGTATCTTAACACCGTTTGATACCAGTCGTAAGTCTGTTTTAACAGTGGATGCAAGTGCTGTGGGGGTTGGTGCGGTGTTAGCTCAGATGCATGACTCCGGGTTGAAGACTGTTGCTTTTGCGTCAAGAACTCTCACAACTGCAGAGAGGAATTATTCTATAATCGAGCGGGAGGCTCTAGCTGCAGCATGGGGTTGCGAGTATTATAGAATGTATCTGTGGGGGTTCAAGTTTACGTTGTTAACGGATCACAAACCTTTAGTTAAAATTCTATTACCTGGTGGGGCTGGAAAGGGATCAGCGAGGTTGGCTAGACTAGCTGCAAGAATTCAAGAGTACTTGTACACTGTGGAATATATTTCTGGTTGGAGGAACAGCCAAGCTGATGGCCTTTCCAGACTTCCACTACCTTGGGAAATGGTGGATAAGTTGGGGGTGGAATCACTCAATTCGGAAGGGTCTGTTGCAGCTGTGGATGAGGTGGTGGATATGTGTGCTGGGGCGATTAGTAGGAGTTGGTGGAATACTTCTATGGTGAAGGATGAGGTGTTGAGAGAGGTGAGGGATCTAATTGTAAAAGGTTCAAGGAGAGAGAGTTGTTTATCTCCTGCTCTTCGTCCATATCTGAAGGTTTTGGAACATCTGTCTATCTTGGACAAGGAAGGCTTTATCATCCTGAAGGAAGATAAGTTTATTCCCACACAAGAGGTGAGGTTCACTTTGTTCAAGTTAGCTCACGAGGGTCACCTAGGGCAGTCTCTCACCAAGAGGAGAGTGAGGGAGCATTTTTGGTGGCCAAGCATGGACCTGGAGATTTCTGAGTGGGTGGAAAGGTGTACAGATTGTTTGGAGAGTGAGAAGAGGCTTAAGGTTGGTGGTCAGACTGGATGCGGTACAATAGAAGACCCAGGGTGTCCGTGGCACACTATATGTCTTGATTTTATTGGTCCTTTTTATCAGTTGAGTCAGTATATGAGGTTTGGTTTGGTGGTTGTGGATGTTTCATCGAAGTGGTTGGTAGTTAAGTTTATGAAGGAAATCACTAGGAGTAGCACGATCATCGTGTTGAAGGATATTTTCAGAGAGGAAGGTTTTCCCATGAGGATTATCACTGATAATGGGACGCAATTGACTTCTGTAGAGATGGCTAGTTTTTTGGAAAAATGTGGTATTATACATTCGAGGACCTCACTTTACAACCCACAGGGTAATGGCATAGTTGAGAGGGCGAACCGTATGGTTAAAGGAGCAATCCAGATGGCCCTCTCATCTAGGGCGAACGTGAGAGAGTTAGTTAATGACCTTGTTTGGGCCTATAGAACTACTGAGAATGGTGTGACTGGGAAGGTTCCTTTTTGTATGATGAGAGGGCGTTCAGCTGGTACCAAACTTGTTGCGGCATGGATGAAAGAGTGTTTGAGTACTGGGGTCTTTGAGAAGCGTGAAGGTGAAAAGGAGCTGGAGAGTAAGTGTAATTTTGCGGTGAATGATTGGGTGAAAGTGAAACCAGGACGAGTTGGCGTTGGGTTGACGAAGTTCAGGGGCCCGTTCAAAGTCAAGTCTGTCCATAAAAGGTTTGTGACTCTATTTAATGGAGAGAGTTGGAACTTGAGGCGGGTGGCACTGTATAAAAAGGCTGAAGAAAGGGTTGATTTGCCTCAGTCTAACCGAGTGTTGGAATCAAACAAAAGAGGTTGTACTGGTGCTGGTAGAGGTCAGAGGGAAAGGAGACCTCCGAGTTATTTACAAGATTTCGTTTGTGGGTGATCTTTGTCTGTGTAATGAAGAGCATGAGCTCTTCTTTCATTTTTTTATTTTTTTTTATGCGAAGGGAAGAGGATATGTTGTATTCTCTTTACTTGTATTTTGTTGTATCGCTTTAAGACTCACATTCTATGTTTCTGATGTCATATTGTGCTTTGCTTTGTCTGAATTCTTTCTTGTCAGTTAGCTCCCTAGCTTTCTGATGGGAACACCAGTTATTCTCTGTAGTGCTTAATAAATATCCTTCATCCATTATTACTTTGATATCTCTCTCCCTACTTCATTTACAACAGTACACATTGAAGACGCACCCTGGGCCCTGTCCATCAGAAGCACAGGTACACATTGAACTCCCCTGGGCCCTGTCCATCAGAAGCACAGGTGCACATTGAAGACGCTCCCTGGGCCCTGTTCATCAGAAGCACGGGTACACATTGAAGACACTCCCTGGGCCCTGTCCATCAGAAGAACAGGTACACATTGAAGGCGCTCCCCGGGCCCTGTCCATCAGAAGAACAGGTGCACATTGAAGACACCCCCTGGGCCCCCCTGTCCATCAGAAGCACAGGTGCACATTGAAGACGCCCCCTGGGCCCTGTCCATCAGAAGCACAGGTACACATTGAACGCCTCCGGGCCCTGTCCATGTTCAAGTTCAAGTTCGGGCATTTGTATAGCGCACTACTCACCCAGAGGGTCTCAAGGCGCTAGGGGAAGGGATTCATTATTTGTCGAATAGCCAGGTTTTAAGTTCCTTTCTGAAGGAAATATTGTTCTGAGTAAGGCGGAGGTGGGAAGGGAGTGAGTTCCAGGTCTTGGCAGCCAGGAAGGAGAAGGATCTGCCACCCATGGTGGATTTCCGGATGCGCGGGACTGCGGCGAGGGCTTGATTGGACGATCTAAGTTGGCGGGTGGGTTTGTAGAAGGACAGTCGAGTGTTGAGGCATTCGGGTCCTAGATTGTAGAGGGCCTTGTGTGCGTGGGTGAGAAGGCGGAAAGTAATTCTCTTGTTGACGGGAAGCCAGTGGAGGTCTCTCAGATGTCCGGCGATGTGATCCTGGCGCTGGATGTCTAGTATGAGTCTCGCTGACGCGTTTTGGATGCGCTGGAGTTTTTTCTGTTGTTTTGTTGTGATTCCGGCGTAAAGTGTGTTACCATAATCCAGTCGACTCGTGACCAGTGCGTGGGTGACAGTCTTTCTTGTTTCGAGGGGGATCCAGCGGAAGATCTTTTTGAGAATACGAAGTACGTTGAAGCAGGAGGACGAGACGGCGTTGACTTGTCTGGACATCGAGAGAGAGGAGTCTAGGATGAAGCCAAGGTTACGTGCATGGTCTGTGGGTGTGGGTGCTGTGCCCAGAGCGGAAGGCCACCAAGAGTCGTCCCAAGCTGAGGGGGAAGATCCTAGGATGAGCACCTCCGTTTTGTCTGAGTTGAGTTTTAGGCGGCTCTGTTTCATCAATTCGGCTACTTCTTTCATGCCTTCGTGAAGATTGGTTTTGGCGGTGTTGGGGTCTTTGGTGAGGGAAAGGATTAGCTGGGTGTCGTCGGCGTAAGAGATGATGTTGAGGTTGTGTTGACGCGCGATGGAAGCGAGAGGACTCATGTAGACGTTGAAGAGGGTGGGGCTGAGTGAGGATCCTTGAGGTACGACGCAGATGACTTCAGTGGCCTCTGAGTAGAATGGGGGAAGTCGGACTTCAAAAGCACAGAAATCCATCAGAAGCACAGGTACACATTGAAGACGCTCCCTGGGCCCTGTCCATCAGAAGCACAGGTACACATTGAAGACGCTCCCTGGGCCCTGTCCATCAGAAGCACAGGTACACATTGAAGACGCTCCCTGGGCCCTGTCCATCAGAAGCACAGGTACACATTGAAGACGCTCCCTGGGCCCTGTCCATCAGAAGCACAGGTGCACATTGAAGATGCTCCCCGGGCCCTATCCATCAGAAGCACAGGTACACATTGAAGACGCTCCCTGGGCCCTGTCCATCAGAAGCACAGGTACACATTGAACTCCCCCTGGGCACTGTCCATCAGAAGCACAGGTACACATTGAAGACGCTCCCTGGGCCCTGTCCATCAGAAGCACAGGTACACATTTAAGACGCTCCCTGGGCCCTGTCCATCAGAAGCACAAGTACACATTGAAGACGCTCCCTAGGCCCTGTCCATCAGAAGCACAGGTACACATTGAACGCCCCCTGGGCCCTGTCCATCAGAAGCACAGGTGCACATTGAAGACGCTCCCTGGGCCCTGTCCATCAGAAGCACAGGTACACATTGAAGACGCTCCCTGGGCCCTGTCCATCAGAAGCACAGGTACACATTGAACTCCCCCTGGGCCCTGTCCATCAGAAGCACTGGTACACGTTGAAGACGCCCCCTGGGCCCTGTCCATCAGAAGCACAGGTGCACATTGAAGACGCTCCCTGGGCCCTGTCCATCAGAAGCACAGGTACACATTGAAGACGCTCCCTGGGCCCTGTCCATCAGAAGCACAGGTGCACATTGAAGACGCTCCCTGGGCCCTGTCCATCAGAAGCACAGGTACACATTGAAGACGCTCCCTGGGCCCTGTCCATCAGAAGAACAGGTACACATTGAACGCCCCCTAGGCCCTGTCCATCAGAAGCACAGGTACACATTGAAGACGCTCCCTGGGCCCTGTCCATCAGAAGCACAGGTGCACATTGAAGACGCTCCCTGGGCCCTGTCCATCAGAAGCACAGGTACACATTGAAGACGCTCCCTGGGCCCTCTCCATCAGAAGCACAGGTGCACATTGAAGACACTCCCTGGGCCCTGTCCATCAGAAGCACAGGTACACATTGAAGACGCTCCCTGGGCCCTGTCCATCAGAAGCACAGGTGCACATTGAAGACGCTCCCTGGGCCCTGTCCATCAGAAGCACAGGTACACATTGAAGACGCTCCCCGGGCCCTATCCATCAGAAGCACAGGTACACATTGAAGACGCTCCCTGGGCCCTGTCCATCAGAAGCACAGGTGCACATTGAAGACGCCCCAGGGCCCTGTCCATCAGAATCACGGGTACACATTGAAGACGCTCCCTGGGCCCCCCTGTCCATCAGAAGCACAGGTGCACATCGAAGACGCTCCCTGGGACCTGTCCATCAGAAGCACAGGTACACATTGAAGACGCCCCCTGGGCCCTGTCCATCAGAAGCACAGGTACCCATTGAAGACGCTTCCTGGGCCCTGTCCATCAGAAGCACAGGTACACATTGAAGACGCTCCCTGGGACCTGTCCATCAGAAGCACAGGTACACATTGAAGGCGCTCCCTGTCCATCAGAAGCTCAGGTACACATTGAAGACGCTCCCTGGGCCCTGTCCATCAGAAGCACAGGTACACATTGAAGAAGCTTCCTGGGCCCTGTCCAAGAGAAGCACAGGTACACATTGAACGCCCCCTGGGCCCTGTCCATCAGAAGCACAGGTACACATTGAAGACGCTCCCTGGGCCCTGTCCATCAGAAGCACAGGTGCACATTGAAGACGCTCCCTGGGCCCTGTCCATCAGAAGCACAGGTGCTCATTGAAAACGCTCCCTGGGCCCTGTCCATCAGAAGCACAGGTACACATTGCAGACGCCCCCTCGGCCCTGTCCATCAGAAGCACAGGTACACATGGAAGACGCCCCCTGGGCCCTGTCCGTCAGAAGCACAGGTACACATTGAACGCTCCTTGGGCCCTGTCCATCAGAAGCACAGGTACACATTGAAGACGCTCCCTGGGCCCCGTCCATCAGAAGCACAGGTACACATTGAAGACGCTCCCTGGGCCCTGTCCATCAGAAGCACAGGTACACATTGAAGATGCTCCCTGGGCCCTGTCCATCAGAAGCACAGGTTCACATTGAAGACGCTCCCCGGGCCCTGTCCATCAGAGGCACAGGTACACATTGAAGACGCTCCCTGGGTCCTGTCCATCAGAAGCACAGGTACACATTGAAGACGCCCCCTGGGCCCCTTTCCATCAGAAGCACAGGTACACATTGAAGACGCCCCCTGGGCCTGTCCATCAGAAGCACAGGTACACATTGAACGCCCCCTGGGCCCTGTCCATCAGAAGCACAGGTACACATTGAAGACGCTCCCTAGGATCTGTCCATCAGAAGCACAGGTACACATTGAAGAGGCTCCCCGGGCCCTGTCCATCAGAAGCACAGGTACACATTGAAGGCTCTCCCTGGGCCCTGTCCATCAGAAGCACAGGTACACATTGAAGACGCTCCCTGGGCCATGTCCATCTGAAGCACAGGTACACATTGAACGCTCCCTGGGCCCTGTCCATCAGAAGCACAGGTGCACATTGAAGATGCTCCCTGGGCCCTGTCCATCAGAAGAACAGGTACACATTGAAGACGCTCCCTGGGCCCTGTCAATCAGAAGCACAAGCGCACATTGAAGACGCCCCTTGGGCCCTGTCCATCAGAAGCACAGGTACACATTGAAGACGCCCCCTGGGCCCTGTCCATCAGAAGCAAAGGTGCACATTGAAGACGCTCCCTGGGCCCTGTCCATCAGAAGCAAAGGTGCACATTGAAGACGCTCCCTGGGCCCTGTCCATCAGAAGCACAGGTACACATTGAAGACGCTCCCTGGGCCCTGTCCATCAGAAGCACAGGTACACATTGAAGACGCTCCCTGGGCCCTGTCCATCAGAAGCACAGGTACACATTGAAGACGCTCCCTGGGCCCTGTCCATCAGAAGCACAGGTACACATTGAAGACGCCCCCTGGGCACTGTCCATCAGAAGCACAGGTGCACATCGAAGACGCACCCTGGGCCCTGTCCATCAGAAGCACAGGTACACATTGAAGACGCCCCCTGGGCCCTGTCCATCAGAAGCACAGGCGCGCATTGAAGACGCTCCCCGGGCCCTGTCCATCAGAAGCACAGGTACACATTTAAGATGCTTCCTGGGCCCTGTCCATCAGAAGCAGAGTTACACATTGAAGACGCTCCCAGGGCGCTGTCCATCAGAAGCACAGGTGCACATTGAACTCCCCCTGGGCCCTGTCCATCAGATGCACAGGTGCACATTGAAGACGCTCCCTGGGCCCTTTTCATCAGAAACACGGGTACACATTGAAGACGCTCCCTGGGCCCTGTCCATCAGAAGCACAGGTACATATTGAACGCCCCCTAGGCCCTGTCCATCAGAAGCACAGGTACACATTGAAGACGCTCCCTGGGCCCTGTCCATCAGAAGCACAGGTGCACATTGAAGACGCTACCTGGGCCCTGTCCATCAGAAGCACAGGTACACATTGAAGACGCTCCCTGGGCCCTGTCCATCAGAAGCACAGATGCACATTGAAGACGCTATCTGGGCCCTGTCCATCAGAAGCACAGGTACACATTGAAGACGCTCCCTGGGCCCTGTCCATCAGAAGCACAGGTGCACATTGAAGACGCTCCCTGGGCCCTGTCCATCAGAAGCACAGGTACACATTGAAGACGCTCCCTGGCCCCTGTCCATCAGAAGCACAGGTGCATATTGAAGACGCTCCCTGGGCCCTGTCCATCAGAAGCACAGGTGCACATTGAAGACGCTCCCTGGGCCCTGTCTATCAGAAGCACAGGTACACATTGAAGACGCTCCCTGGGCCCTGTCCATCAGAAGCACAGGTGCACATTGAAGACGCTCCCTGGGCCCTGTCCATCAGAAGCACAGGTTCACATTGAAGGCGCTCCCTGGGCCCTGTCCCTCAGAAGCACAGGTACACATTGAAGATGCTCCCTGGGCCCTGTCCATCAGAAGCACAGGTGCACATTGAAGACGCTCCCTGGGCGCTGTCCATCAGAAGCGCAGGTACACATTGAAGACGCTCCCTGGCCCTGTCCATCAGAAGCACAGGTGCACATTGAAAGCTCCCTGGGCCCTGTCCATAAGAAGCACAGGTACACATTGAAGACGCTCCCTGGGCCCTGTCCATTAGAAGCACAGGTACACATTGAAGGCGCTCCCTGGGCCCTGTCCATCAGAAGCACAGGTGCACATTGAAGACGCTCCCTGGGCCCTGTCCATCAGAAGCACAGGTGCACATTGAAGACGCTCCCTGGGCCCTGTACATCAGAAGCACAGGTACACATTGAAGACGCTCCCTAGGCCCTGTCCATCAGAAGCACAGGTACACATTGAAGACGCTCCCTGGGCCATGTCCATCAGAAGCACAGGTACACATTGAACGCTCCTTGGGCCCTGTCCATCAGAAGCACAGGTACACATTGAAGACGCTCCCTGGGCCCTGTCCATCAGAAGCACAGGTGCACATTGAAGACGCTCCCTGGGCCCTGTCCATCAGAAGCACAGGTACACATTGAAGACGCTCCCTGGGCCATGTCCATCAGAAGCACAGGTACACATTGAACGCTCCCTGGGCCCTGTCCATCAGAAGCACAGGTGCGCATTGAAGACGCTCCCTGGGCCCTGTCCATCAGAAGCACAGGTACACATTGAAGACGCTCCCTAGGCCCTGTCCATCAGAAGCACAGGTACACATTGAATACGCTCCCTTGGCCCTGTCCATCAGGCGCACATTGAAGATGCTCCCTGGCCCTGTCCATCAGAAGCACAGGTACACATTAAAGGCGCTCCCTGGGCCCTGTCCATCAGAAGCACAGGTACACATGGAAGACGCCCCCTGGGCCCTGTCCGTCAGAAGCACAGGTACACATTGAAGACGCTCCCTGGGCCCTGTCCATCAGAAGCACAGGTACACATTGAAGACGCTCCCTGGGCCCTGTCCATCAGAAGCACAGGTACACATGGAAGACGCCCCCTGGGCCCTGTCCGTCAGAAGCACAGGTACACATTGAAGACGCTCCCTGGGCGCTGTCCATCAGAAGCACAAGTGCACATTGAAGATGCCCCCTGGGCCCTGTCCATCAGAAGCACAGGTGCACATTGAAGACGCTCCCTGGGCCCTGTCCATCAGAAGCACAGGTACACATTGAAGACGCTCCCTGGGCCCTGTCCATCAGAAGTACAGGTACGCATTGAAGACGCCCCCTGGGCCCCCCTGTCCATCAGAAGCACAGGTGCACATTGAAGACGCTCCCTGGGCCCTGTCCATCAGAAGCACAGGTGCACATTGAAGACGCTCCCTGGGCCCTGTCCATCAGAAGCACAGGTACACAATGAACACGCTCCCTGGGCTCTGTCCATCAGAAGTACGGGTACACATTGAAGACGCTCCCTGGGCCCCCCTGTCCATCAGAAGCACAGGTACACATTGAAGACGCCCCCTGGGCCCTGTCCATCAGAAGCACAGGCGCACATTGAAGACGCTCCCTGGGCCCCCCTGTCCATCAGAAGCACCCCTGTCCATCAGAAGCACAGGTACACATTGAAGACGCTCCCTGTCCATCAGAAGCACAGGTACACATTGAAGACGCTGCCTGGGCCCTGTCCATCAGAAGCACAGGTACACATTGAAGACGCTCCCTGGGCCCTGTCCATCAGAAGCACAGGTGCACATTGAAGACGCTCCCTGGGCCCTGTCCATCAGAAGCACAGGTACACATTGAAGACGCTCCCTGGGCCCTGTCCATCAGAAGCACAGGTACGCATTGAAGACACTCCCTGGGCCCTGTCCATCAGAAGCACAGGTACGCATTGAAGACGCTCCCTGGGCCCTGTCCATCAGAAGCACAGGTGCACATTGAAGACGCTCCCAGGGCCCTGTCCATCAGAAGCACAGGTACACATTGAAGACGCTCCCAGGTCCCTGTCCATCAGAAGCACAGGTACACATTGAAGGCGCTCCCCTGGGCCCTGTCCATCAGAAGCACAGGTACACATTGAAGACGCTCCCTGGGCACTCTCCATCAGAAGCACAGGAACACATTGAAGACGCCCCCTGGGCCCTGTCCATCAGAAGCACAGGTACACATTGAAGACGCCCCCTGGGCCTGTCCATCAGAAGCACAGGTACACATTGAAGACGCCCCCTGGGCCCTGTCCATCAGAAGCACAGGTACACATTGAAGACGCCCCCTGGGCCCTGTCCATCAGAAGCACAGGTACACATTGAAGACGCCCCCTGGGCCTGTCCATCAGAAGCACAGGGACACATTGAAAACGCCCCCTGGGCCTGTCCATCAGAAGCACAGGTACACATTGAAGACGCCCCCTGGGCCTGTCCATCAGAAGCACAGGTGCACATTGAAGGCGCTCCCCGGGCCCTGTCCATCAAAAGCACAGGTGCACATTGAAGACGCTCCCTGGGCCCTGTCCATCAGAAGCACAGGTACACATTGAAGACGCTCCCAGGGCCCTGTCCATCAGAAGCACAGGTACACATTGAAGGCGCTCCCCTGGGCCCTGTCCATCAGAAGCACAGGTACACATTGAAGACGCTCCCTGGTCCCTGTCCATCAGAAGCACAGGAACACATTGAAGACGCCCCCTGGACCCTGTCCATCAGAAGCACAGGTACACATTGAAGACGCTCCCTGGGACCTGTCCATCAGAAGCACAGGTACACATTGAAGACGCTCCCAGGGCCCTGTCCATGAGAAGAACAGGTACACATTGAAGACGCTCCCTGGGCCCTGTCCATCAGAAGCACAGGTACACATTGAAGACGCTCCCTGGGCCCTGTCCATCAGAAGCACAGGTACACATTGAAGTCGCTCCCTGGGCCCTGTCCATCAGAAGCACAGGTGCACATTGAAGACGCTCCCTGGGCCCTGTCCATCAGAAGCACAGGTACACATTGAAGACGCTCCCTGGGCCCTGTCCATCAGAAGCACAGGTACACATTGAAGACGCCCCCTGTGCCCTGTCCATCAGAAGCACAGGTGCACATTGAAGACGCTCCCTGGGCCCTGTCCATCAGAAGCACAGGTGCACATTGAAGATGCTCCCTGGGCCCTGTCCATCAGAAGCACAGGTGCACATTGAAGACGCTCCCTGGGCCCTGTCCATCAGAAGCACAGGTACACATTGAAGACGCTCCCTGGGCCCTGTCCATCAGAAGCACAGGTACACATTGAAGACGCTCCCTGGGCCCTGTCCATCAGAAGCACAGGTACACATTGAAGACGCTCCCTGGGCCCTGTCCATCAGAAGCACAGGTACACATTGAAGACGCTCCCTGGGCCCTGTCCATCAGAAGCACAGGTACACATTGAAGACGCTCCCTGGGCCCTGTCCATCAGAAGTACAGGTACACATTGAAGGCGCTCCCTGGGTCCTGTCCATCAGAAGCACAGGTGCACATTGAAGACGCTCCCTGGGCCCTGTTCATCAGAAGCACAGGTACGCATTGAAGACGCTCCCCGGACCCTGTCCATCAGAAGCACAGGTACGCTTTGAAGACGCCCCCTGGGCCCCCCTGTCCATCAGAAGCACAGGTACGCATTGAAGACGCCCCCTGGGCCCTGTCCATCAGAAGCACAGGTACACATTGAAGACGCTCCCTGGGCCTTGTCCATCAGAAGCACAGGTACACATTGAAGACGCTCCCTGGGCCCTGTCCATCAGAAGCACAGGCGCACATTGAAGACGCTCCCTGGGCCTTGTTCATCAGAAGCACAGGTGCACATTGAAGGCACTCCCCTGGGCCCTGTCCATCAGAAGCACAGGCGCACATTGAAGATGCTCCCTGGCCCTGTCCATCAGAAGCACAGGTACACATTAAAGGCGCTCCCTGGGCCCTGTCCGTCAGAAGCACAGGTACACATGGAAGACGCCCCCTGGGCCCTGTCCGTCAGAAGCACAGGTACACATTGAAGACGCTCCCTGGGCCCTGTCCATCAGAAGCACAGGTACACATTGAAGACGCTCCCTGGGCCCTGTCCATCAGAAGCACAGGTACACATGGAAGACGCCCCCTGGGCCCTGTCCGTCAGAAGCACAGGTACACATTGAAGACGCTCCCTGGGCGCTGTCCATCAGAAGCACAGGTGCACATTGAAGACGCTCCCAGGGCCCTGTCCATGAGAAGAACAGGTACACATTGAAGACGCTCCCTGGGCCCTGTCCATCAGAAGCACAGGTACACATTGAAGACGCTCCCTGGGCCCTGTCCATCAGAAGCACAGGTACACATTGAAGACGCTCCCTGGGCCCTGTCCATCAGAAGTACAGGTGCACATTGAAGACGCTCCCTGGGCCCTGTCCATCAGAAGCACAGGTACACATTGAAGACGCTCCCTGGGCCCTGTCCATCAGAAGCACAGGTACACATTGAAGACGCCCCCTGTGCCCTGTCCATCAGAAGCACAGGTGCACATTGAAGACGCTCCCTGGGCCCTGTCCATCAGAAGCACAGGTGCACATTGAAGACGCTCCCTGGGCCCTGTCCATCAGAAGCACAGGTACACATTGAAGACGCCCCCTGTGCCCTGTCCATCAGAAGCACAGGTGCACATTGAAGACGCTCCCTGGGCCCTGTCCATCAGAAGCACAGGTGCACATTGAAGATGCTCCCTGGGCCCTGTCCATCAGAAGCACAGGTGCACATTGAAGACGCTCCCTGGGCCCTGTCCATCAGAAGCACAGGTACACATTGAAGACGCTCCCTGGGCCCTGTCCATCAGAAGCACAGGTACACATTGAAGACGCTCCCTGGGCCCTGTCCATCAGAAGCACAGGTACACATTGAAGACGCTCCCTGGGCCCTGTCCATCAGAAGCACAGGTACACATTGAAGACGCTCCCTGGGCCCTGTCCATCAGAAGCACAGGTACACATTGAAGACGCTCCCTGGGCCCTGTCCATCAGAAGTACAGGTACACATTGAAGGCGCTCCCTGGGTCCTGTCCATCAGAAGCACAGGTGCACATTGAAGACGCTCCCTGGGCCCTGTTCATCAGAAGCACAGGTACGCATTGAAGACGCTCCCCGGACCCTGTCCATCAGAAGCACAGGTACGCTTTGAAGACGCCCCCTGGGCCCCCCTGTCCATCAGAAGCACAGGTACGCATTGAAGACGCCCCCTGGGCCCTGTCCATCAGAAGCACAGGTACACATTGAAGACGCTCCCTGGGCCTTGTCCATCAGAAGCACAGGTACACATTGAAGACGCTCCCTGGGCCCTGTCCATCAGAAGCACAGGCGCACATTGAAGACGCTCCCTGGGCCTTGTTCATCAGAAGCACAGGTGCACATTGAAGGCACTCCCCTGGGCCCTGTCCATCAGAAGCACAGGCGCACATTGAAGATGCTCCCTGGCCCTGTCCATCAGAAGCACAGGTACACATTAAAGGCGCTCCCTGGGCCCTGTCCGTCAGAAGCACAGGTACACATGGAAGACGCCCCCTGGGCCCTGTCCGTCAGAAGCACAGGTACACATTGAAGACGCTCCCTGGGCCCTGTCCATCAGAAGCACAGGTACACATTGAAGACGCTCCCTGGGCCCTGTCCATCAGAAGCACAGGTACACATGGAAGACGCCCCCTGGGCCCTGTCCGTCAGAAGCACAGGTACACATTGAAGACGCTCCCTGGGCGCTGTCCATCAGAAGCACAGGTGCACATTGAAGATGCCCCCTGGGCCCTGTCCATCAGAAGCACAGGTGCACATTGAAGACGCTCCCTGGGCCCTGTCCATCAGAAGCACAGGTACACATTGAAGACGCTCCCTGGGCCCTGTCCATCAGAAGTACAGGTACGCATTGAAGACGACCCCTGGGCCCCCCTGTCCATCATAAGCACAGGTGCACATTGAAGACGCTCCCTGGGCCCTGTCCATCAGAAGCACAGGTGCACATTGAAGACGCTCCCTGGGCCCTGTCCATCAGAAGCACAGGTACACAATGAACACGCTCCCTGGGCTCTGTCCATCAGAAGCACGGGTACACATTGAAGACGCTCCCTGGGCCCCCCTGTCCATCAGAAGCACAGGTACACATTGAAGACGCCCCCTGAGCCCTGTCCATCAGAAGCACAGGCGCACATTGAAGATGCTCCCTGGGCCCCCCTGTCCATCAGAAGCACCCCTGTCCATCAGAAGCACAGGTACACATTGAAGACGCTCCCTGTCCATCAGAAGCACAGGTACACATTGAAGACGCTGCCTGGGCCCTGTCCATCAGAAGCACAGGTACACATTAAAGGCGCTCCCTGGGCCCTGTCCATCAGAAGCACAGGTACACATGGAAGACGCCCCCTGGGCCCTGTCCGTCAGAAGCACAGGTACACATTGAAGACGCTCCCTGGGCCCTGTCCATCAGAAGCACAGGTACACATTGAAGACGCTCCCTGGGCCCTGTCCATCAGAAGCACAGGTACACATGGAAGACGCCCCCTGGGCCCTGTCCGTCAGAAGCACAGGTACACATTGAAGACGCTCCCTGGGCGCTGTCCATCAGAAGCACAGGTGCACATTGAAGATGCCCCCTGGGCCCTGTCCATCAGAAGCACAGGTGCACATTGAAGACGCTCCCTGGGCCCTGTCCATCAGAAGCACAGGTACACATTGAAGACGCTCCCTGGGCCCTGTCCATCAGAAGTACAGGTACGCATTGAAGACGCCCCCTGGGCCCCCCTGTCCATCATAAGCACAGGTGCACATTGAAGACGCTCCCTGGGCCCTGTCCATCAGAAGCACAGGTGCACATTGAAGACGCTCCCTGGGCCCTGTCCATCAGAAGCACAGGTACACAATGAACACGCTCCCTGGGCTCTGTCCATCAGAAGCACGGGTACACATTGAAGACGCTCCCTGGGCCCCCCTGTCCATCAGAAGCACAGGTACACATTGAAGACGCCCCCTGGGCCCTGTCCATCAGAAGCACAGGCGCACATTGAAGACGCTCCCTGGGCCCCCCTGTCCATCAGAAGCACCCCTGTCCATCAGAAGCACAGGTACACATTGAAGACACTCCCTGTCCATCAGAAGCACAGGTACACATTGAAGACGCTGCCTGGGCCCTGTCCATCAGAAGCACAGGTACACATTGAAGACGCTCCCTGGGCCCTGTCCATCAGAAGCACAGGTGCACATTGAAGACACTCCCTGGGCCCTGTCCATCAGAAGCACAGGTACACATTGAAGACGCTCCCTGGGCCCTGTCCATCAGAAGCACAGGTACGCATTGAAGACGCTCCCTGGGCCCTGTCCATCAGAAGCACAGGTACGCATTGAAGACCCTCCCTGGGCCCTGTCCATCAGAAGCACAGGTGCACATTGAAGACGCTCCCAGGGCCCTGTCCATCAGAAGCACAGGTACACATTGAAGACGCTCCCAGGGCCCTGTCCATCAGAAGCACAGGTACACATTGAAGGCGCTCCCCTGGGCCCTGTCCATCAGAAGCACAGGTACACATTGAAGACGCTCCCTGGGCCCTGTCCATCAGAAGCACAGGAACACATTGAAGACGCCCCCTGGGCCCTGTCCATCAGAAGCACAGGTACACATTGAAGACGCCCCCTGGGCCTGTCCATCAGAAGCACAGGTACACATTGAAGACGCCCCCTGGGCCCTGTCCATCAGAAGCACAGGTACACATTGAAGACGCCCCCTGGGCCCTGTCCATCAGAAGCACAGGTACACATTGAAGACGCCCCCTGGGCCTGTCCATCAGAAGCACAGGTACACATTGAAGACGCCCCCTGGGCCTGTCCATCAGAAGCACAGGTACACATTGAAGACGCCCCCTGGGCCTGTCCATCAGAAGCACAGGTGCACATTGAAGGCGCTCCCCGGGCGCTGTCCATCAGAAGCACAGGTGCACATTGAAGACGCTCCCTGGGCTCTGTCCATCAGAAGCACAGGTACACATTGAAGACGCTCCCAGGGCCCTGTCCATCAGAAGCACAGGTACACATTGAAGGCGCTCCCCTGGGCCCTGTCCATCAGAAGCACAGGTACACATTGAAGACGCTCCCTGGGCCCTGTCCATCAGAAGCACAGGAACACATTGAAGACGCCCCCTGGACCCTGTCCATCAGAAGCACAGGTACACATTGAAGACGCTCCCTGGGACCTGTCCATCAGAAGCACAGGTACACATTGAAGACGCTCCCAGGGCCCTGTCCATGAGAAGAACAGGTACACATTGAAGACGCTCCCTGGGCCCTGTCCATCAGAAGCACAGGTACACATTGAAGACGCTCCCTGGGCCCTGTCCATCAGAAGCACAGGTACACATTGAAGACGCTCCCTGGGCCCTGTCCATCAGAAGCACAGGTGCACATTGAAGACGCTCCCTGGGCCCTGTCCATCAGAAGCACAGGTACACATTGAAGACGCTCCCTGGGCCCTGTCCATCAGAAGCACAGGTACACATTGAAGACGCCCCCTGTGCCCTGTCCATCAGAAGCACAGGTGCACATTGAAGATGCTCCCTGGGCCCTGTCCATCAGAAGCACAGGTGCACATTGAAGACGCTCCCTGGGCCCTGTTCATCAGAAGCACAGGTACACATTGAAGACGCTCCCTGGGCCCTGTCCATCAGAAGCACAGGTACACATTGAAGACGCTCCCTGGGCCCTGTCCATCAGAAGCACAGGTACACATTGAAGACGCTCCCTGGGCCCTGTCCATCAGAAGCACAGGTACACATTGAAGATGCTCCCTGGGCCCTGTCCATCAGAAGCACAGGTGCACATTGAAGACGCTCCCTGGGCCCTTTCCATCAGAAGCACAGGTGCACATTGAAGACGCCCCCTGGGCCCTGTCCATCAGAAGCACAGGCACACATTGAAGACGCCCCCTGGGCCCTGTCCATCAGAAGCACAGGTACACATTGAAGACGCCCCCTGGGCCCTGTCCATCAGAAGCACAGGTACATATTGAAGACGCTCCCAGCGCCCTGTCCATGAGAAGAACAGGTACACATTGAAGACGCTCCCTAGGCCCTGTCCATCAGAAGCACAGGAACACATTGAAGACGCTCCCTGGGCCCGGTCCATCAGAAGCACAGGTGCACATTGAAGACGCTCCCTGGGCCCTGTCCATCAGAAGCACAGGTGCACATTGAAGACGCTCCCTGGGCCCTGTCCATCAGAAGCACAGGTACACATTGAAGACACTCCCTGGGCCCTGTCCATCAGAAGCACAGGTACACATTGAAGACGCCCCCTGGGCCCTGTCCATCAGAAGCACAGGCGCACATTGAAGACGCTCCCTGGGCCCCCCTGTCCATCAGAAGCACCCCTGTCCATCAGAAGCACAGGTACACATTGAAGACGCTCCCTGTCCATCAGAAGCACAGGTACACATTGAAGACGCTGCCTGGGCCCTGTCCATCAGAAGCACAGGTACACATTAAAGGCGCTCCCTGGGCCCTGTCCATCAGAAGCACAGGTACACATGGAAGACGCCCCCTGGGCCCTGTCCGTCAGAAGCACAGGTACACATTGAAGACGCTCCCTGGGCCCTGTCCATCAGAAGCACAGGTACACATTGAAGACGCTCCCTGGGCCCTGTCCATCAGAAGCACAGGTACACATGGAAGACGCCCCCTGGGCCCTGTCCGTCAGAAGCACAGGTACACATTGAAGACGCTCCCTGGGCGCTGTCCATCAGAAGCACAGGTGCACATTGAAGATGCCCCCTGGGCCCTGTCCATCAGAAGCACAGGTGCACATTGAAGACGCTCCCTGGGCCCTGTCCATCAGAAGCACAGGTACACATTGAAGACGCTCCCTGGGCCCTGTCCATCAGAAGTACAGGTACGCATTGAAGACGCCCCCTGGGCCCCCCTGTCCATCATAAGCACAGGTGCACATTGAAGACGCTCCCTGGGCCCTGTCCATCAGAAGCACAGGTGCACATTGAAGACGCTCCCTGGGCCCTGTCCATCAGAAGCACAGGTACACAATGAACACGCTCCCTGGGCTCTGTCCATCAGAAGCACGGGTACACATTGAAGACGCTCCCTGGGCCCCCCTGTCCATCAGAAGCACAGGTACACATTGAAGACGCCCCCTGGGCCCTGTCCATCAGAAGCACAGGCGCACATTGAAGACGCTCCCTGGGCCCCCCTGTCCATCAGAAGCACCCCTGTCCATCAGAAGCACAGGTACACATTGAAGACACTCCCTGTCCATCAGAAGCACAGGTACACATTGAAGACGCTGCCTGGGCCCTGTCCATCAGAAGCACAGGTACACATTGAAGACGCTCCCTGGGCCCTGTCCATCAGAAGCACAGGTGCACATTGAAGACACTCCCTGGGCCCTGTCCATCAGAAGCACAGGTACACATTGAAGACGCTCCCTGGGCCCTGTCCATCAGAAGCACAGGTACGCATTGAAGACGCTCCCTGGGCCCTGTCCATCAGAAGCACAGGTACGCATTGAAGACCCTCCCTGGGCCCTGTCCATCAGAAGCACAGGTGCACATTGAAGACGCTCCCAGGGCCCTGTCCATCAGAAGCACAGGTACACATTGAAGACGCTCCCAGGGCCCTGTCCATCAGAAGCACAGGTACACATTGAAGGCGCTCCCCTGGGCCCTGTCCATCAGAAGCACAGGTACACATTGAAGACGCTCCCTGGGCCCTGTCCATCAGAAGCACAGGAACACATTGAAGACGCCCCCTGGGCCCTGTCCATCAGAAGCACAGGTACACATTGAAGACGCCCCCTGGGCCTGTCCATCAGAAGCACAGGTACACATTGAAGACGCCCCCTGGGCCCTGTCCATCAGAAGCACAGGTACACATTGAAGACGCCCCCTGGGCCCTGTCCATCAGAAGCACAGGTACACATTGAAGACGCCCCCTGGGCCTGTCCATCAGAAGCACAGGTACACATTGAAGACGCCCCCTGGGCCTGTCCATCAGAAGCACAGGTACACATTGAAGACGCCCCCTGGGCCTGTCCATCAGAAGCACAGGTGCACATTGAAGGCGCTCCCCGGGCGCTGTCCATCAGAAGCACAGGTGCACATTGAAGACGCTCCCTGGGCTCTGTCCATCAGAAGCACAGGTACACATTGAAGACGCTCCCAGGGCCCTGTCCATCAGAAGCACAGGTACACATTGAAGGCGCTCCCCTGGGCCCTGTCCATCAGAAGCACAGGTACACATTGAAGACGCTCCCTGGGCCCTGTCCATCAGAAGCACAGGAACACATTGAAGACGCCCCCTGGACCCTGTCCATCAGAAGCACAGGTACACATTGAAGACGCTCCCTGGGACCTGTCCATCAGAAGCACAGGTACACATTGAAGACGCTCCCAGGGCCCTGTCCATGAGAAGAACAGGTACACATTGAAGACGCTCCCTGGGCCCTGTCCATCAGAAGCACAGGTACACATTGAAGACGCTCCCTGGGCCCTGTCCATCAGAAGCACAGGTACACATTGAAGACGCTCCCTGGGCCCTGTCCATCAGAAGCACAGGTGCACATTGAAGACGCTCCCTGGGCCCTGTCCATCAGAAGCACAGGTACACATTGAAGACGCTCCCTGGGCCCTGTCCATCAGAAGCACAGGTACACATTGAAGACGCCCCCTGTGCCCTGTCCATCAGAAGCACAGGTGCACATTGAAGATGCTCCCTGGGCCCTGTCCATCAGAAGCACAGGTGCACATTGAAGACGCTCCCTGGGCCCTGTTCATCAGAAGCACAGGTACACATTGAAGACGCTCCCTGGGCCCTGTCCATCAGAAGCACAGGTACACATTGAAGACGCTCCCTGGGCCCTGTCCATCAGAAGCACAGGTACACATTGAAGACGCTCCCTGGGCCCTGTCCATCAGAAGCACAGGTACACATTGAAGATGCTCCCTGGGCCCTGTCCATCAGAAGCACAGGTCCACATTGAAGACGCTCCCTGGGCCCTTTCCATCAGAAGCACAGGTGCACATTGAAGACGCCCCCTGGGCCCTGTCCATCAGAAGCACAGGCACACATTGAAGACGCCCCCTGGGCCCTGTCCATCAGAAGCACAGGTACACATTGAAGACGCCCCCTGGGCCCTGTACATCAGAAGCACAGGTACACATTGAAGACGCTCCCTGGGCCCTGTCCATCAGAAGCACAGGTACATATTGAAGACGCTCCCAGCGCCCTGTCCATGAGAAGAACAGGTACACATTGAAGACGCTCCCTAGGCCCTGTCCATCAGAAGCACAGGAACACATTGAAGACGCTCCCTGGGCCCGGTCCATCAGAAGCACAGGTGCACATTGAAGACGCTCCCTGGGCCCTGTCCATCAGAAGCACAGGTGCACATTGAAGACGCTCCCTGGGCCCTGTCCATCAGAAGCACAGGTACACATTGAAGACACTCCCTGGGCCCTGTCCATCAGAAGCACAGGTACACATTGAAGACACTCCCTGGGCCCTGTCCATCAGAAGCACAGGTACACATTGAAGATGCTCCCTGGGCCCCCCTGTCCATCAGAAGCACAGGTACACATCGAAGAGGCTCCCTGGGCCCTGTCCATCAGAAGCACAGGTACACATTGAAGACGCTCCCTGGGCCCTGTCCATCAGAAGCACAGGTACACATTGAAGACACTCCCTGGGCCCTGTCCATCAGAAGAACAGGTACACATTGAAGACGCTCCCTGGGCCCTGTCCATCAGAAGCACAGGTTCACATTGAATACGCTCCCTGGGCCCTGTCCATCAGAAGCACAGGTACACATTGAAGACGCTCCCTGGGCCCCCCTGTCCATCAGAAGCACAGGCGCGCTTCCCAGGATCCCAATCACAGGATTCTCTTCAGGACCATGGAACGCTTTGCAGAGGAGACAAAAGAGAGAAAGGGGGAACAAAGACCAAATCTTAGCATCTAATTCAGTGGTTGAAATAACCGCATAAACCTCACAAGCACTACTACACAAAAACCACAGTTCCAGCTTACCCGTCAGATGAGCAAACGAGGATTATTTAGAAAAATGTAGTTGCTCCTACATAAACTGAAAAGGAGAGTGTTCCATGGTCCTGAAGAGAATCCTGTGATTAATAAGGATTCGAAACGCGTAGACCGTGTAGGGTCAACTTGTGTCATCCTGGTGCTTCATTATTCGGCACTTGGTTTCGTGCTTATACACCCATTTAGTGTTATACATTCTTTTGACAAAAACTCAAAATGAAACGATAGTGGTGTATATATATTTTGGGTTACTTCGAATAATTGCTTTAGAACGTTAGAGTTGACCTGACATTTTCTCAACTGGTTTATTCTTTTCCAGTTCTTGTATATTTTATGGATGTTCGAATGAAAGTGGTGTGAATGTGATATGCCTGAAAAGTGATGATATGGTTGAAACTTTTTACTGTTTGTGTCCTAATTCTTATTGCTTGTTAAGAATATAAGCTGAAAAGGCGCACTAAATTTGAAATGGTGTTCAATTTTTGAATTATTTTGAATAAATAGCTATCTTATAGCCACCTCAGGTATTGAACTGTCGTCTATACTTTGAATATGCTCAAGGCGTGTCTCCGCGCTATAGTGGGTGGTAGCGGCAGAACACTCGCAACTTAACACAGCACCAGTCTACCGAACAAAAAGATGAGTTTTAAGTCCGCCCCTAAATCTTTACTCTGAGGGTTCTAGGCGCAGTTCCAGCGAGAGTTTATTCCAGCTTTTTGCCGCCAGGAACCTAAAAGACCTGCCCCCCATACAAGCCTTTCTCACTCTGGGGATCTTCAGTAGCCCAGAGCCAGCAGATCTCAGTGCTCGGGGCGGCTCATAGCGGGTCACAAGGAACTGTAATGGCACCGGTGCCTTACCACCCATAATGCGGTGGCACGTACATAGAGCCTTGAACTCAATTCGGCTCCTCACCGGAAGCCAATGAAGAGCTTGGAGCGCTGCCTTCGAGGCCGATCTCCTAGACAACCTCAGGACCAGGCGGGCCACGGCGTTCTGTAACACCAGGAGACGATCAAGACTCCTTTCTGTGGCCCCCCAATAGAGGAGATTGCCATAATCCAATCGTGCTGTTACCAGGGCATGCACCAGCGTCCTTCGGGCCTCCGTGGGTAGGAGCTCAAGAACCTTCCGTAGGCCCTTCAGGACACCAAAGCACACCCCCACCACTCTATTAATCTGAGGCCTAAATGTCAGGTCAGTATCAAGCCAGATACTAAGATTTTTGGCTTCCTGACAAGGTATCGGTGCCTGCCCCAGACAGGGTGGCCACCATGCTGAGTTCCACACAGACGGGCCCCCCCCCCACCACGAGCACCTCTGTCTTGCTGCCGTTCAGCCTCAGGCAGTTGGAAGACATCCAGTCTGCAAGCTCCTGCATGCACGCTCTGAAACTGTCCGCAGCAAGACCCGACGCGCGCGATAGGGAGATGACCAGCTGCGTGTCATCAGCATAGGACACTATGCGCAGCCCATGGCCCTCCACAATGGTAGCCACCGGGAAACATACAGGTTGAATAGGGTTGTGCTCAGGGACGAACCCTGTGGAACGCCCTGGCCCAAGTTGACCACTCTAGAATAGCAGTCCCCCTGCCTAACCTGAAAACCCCTATCTACCAGGAAGGACTGGATCCATTTCAGAGCAGAGCATGAGATCCCGCCTTCATTCAGACACTGTAACAAGGTGGTATGTGCTACAGTGTCGAACGCTGCGCTTAGATCCAGCAGAATCAGGGCCATGGTTTGGCCCTCATCCACCCCCTGTCTGATGGTCTCGACTGCCATAAGTAGGGCCGACTCGGTGGAGTGTTGAGGCCGGAATCCAATCTGAGTGGCGTGAAGGAGGGCCGCCTCCTCCACGAATTCCATCAGCTGGATATTCACGACCTTCTCCGCTACTTTGGCCATATAGGGTAGGAGTGATATGGGGCAGAGGTTCTCCAGTTTCTCGAAACTGATGTTCGGTTTCTTTTGTAGGGGGAGTACTACCGCCTGTTTCCACCCTATGGGTACAGTGTGAGTCCTAAAAGAAACATCCAACAGATGCCTAATATAGGGCTCCAGGATCACCAGGCTTTCAACAAGCCGTTTGGGTGGTGCAGGATCCCTCGGGGAGCCAGACTTTACTGATCTGCAGATCTGTATAAGCGCCTCCGGAGGGGGGGTAGTGAGGTTAGCTAAGCCACACTGTCCCCTATCTTCCTCAGTAGCTTCAACAAACTCAGCCCCAGTTGTAGTTTGGGCAGGGAAGGACAGATAGATATTTACAACTTTTTCCGCAAAATAATCCGTAATACGGTTGCATGAATCCAACGAGGGATCCTGCACCACCCAAACGGCTGTACCACGGAGGATTTAGCTACCGAGATGGATTTATAGATTTTAAACAGTTCCTTCGCGGAATTCTCCGCCTCCCTAATCCTTTCTGCATAGTAGGCTGCTTTTGATTTTCTAATCAACACATGGTAAGCCCGCCTCTTCACTAAGTGATCCTGTCTGGTTTGGCTCGAAAATGCCACCCTCCACTGCCTCTCCGTACGCTTACATTCCGACTTTGCCAACCGCAGCTCATCGCTGTACCACGGAGCCGTTCTATGTGTGCGGCAGCCCGGCTTGACCAAACAGAGTGGGGCAGTGCAGTCCAGCGCCTCTAAGATACGCTTGTCGAGGTTGCTACTGGCTGTTTCCGCATCCATCCCACCCGGCCTCCCTCCTTTAGTGAGTGCCTCATCAAAACTCGCCTGAGAGAATTTTGCCCACTTCCGGCTGGGATAGTTCAAGGGTGCCTGTTCCCATGTCCTAGCACCTGGTATTTGCACCACGAAGGACACAAGAAGATGGTCTGTCCAAGGCACCGGGATATTGGGTTTGGTCTCTACATTTCCCCAATTAGCGAATATCGGGTCCAGTAGATGGCCCTGCTGGTGAGTGGGGGCCTTCACTCTCTGTTCCAGCTGGAGTGCCGGCAGTTCTTGACACAACCCTGAAGCCCCTCTATCCAAGGGATCATCCAGGTGCACATTCATATCTCCTAGCACAAGGAACTTATCCCGTCGAAGAGCGGCTTCGGTAATTCCCTCTGCCAGGCTGTCTACAAACCTGGAATAGGGACCCGGAGGCCTATA
The DNA here is from genome assembly GCF_964261635.1 of Lissotriton helveticus. Lineage (NCBI taxonomy): Eukaryota > Metazoa > Chordata > Amphibia > Caudata > Salamandridae > Lissotriton > Lissotriton helveticus. The sequence continues at coordinate 26,684,421 of NC_136065.1, forward strand.
AATCAAGAAGCCCTTCACAGCGGTGCCACCATTTGCCCTAATGGTAAAGGCCCCTGCCTCACTGTCCGTAATATTCATGTGCTCCAATTGGCAGGTAAGCGGTTGCCTGAATGCAATAGCAATGCCCCCGCCCCTGCCGATGGGCCTGTCTAGCCAAGCCATCAGATACCCCTCTGGTAAGGCCTCAATGACATCTGGATCTGAGTCCTCGTCTAGCCATGTTTCTGTTTGAAACAGGAGATCCAGATGTTTTTCCGTAAGCAGGTCACAGATGTCTAGCCTGTGTTTGCGCAGGGATCAGACGTTAAGCAGCCCACAGTTTAAACTGGGGTGCTCCTGCTTGTCCTCTCCCCCTGTGCTACAAACATACTGACAGTGTTTGCAACTCACATTCTCCACCACTCTCATGCGATGTAAGCACAGGTTAGGGTTCAAAGTGCGGAGACTGAGGAGTTGATCTCTGCTCCACAGCGTGCGCACTCCCATCGGACCAGGGGTTGGGGCCCTGGCCTGCGCCCAGCCGCAGACAGGCGCAGACGGCTCGCGGCACGCCCGCTGCGCTCATCCGCTGGGCTGCCGAGCACACATCCGCCTTTTAACAACCCCAGCGCCTCGCAACACCAGAGCGCTGCCCATCCTCCCCCGCGCACAGGAAGTGGCTGGCTCGGACCTACCACGCCCTCTGCTCGAACGGTGCTAGTAACCGGCGTCAGAATGGGGCGGGTAGGAAGGAAACGAGACCAGTCTCTGAGGGAATTGGAATACGGTTCCTATTCCCCTTTTTCTCCGGTCTACATTCTTATGTACTTTTCTCCTCTATTTAAAAATTCTCTCTTTTTCTCTTCTTTTCTTCTTCAAAAAATTCTCTCTTCTCTTCTTTAATAAACTCTCTTTCTTCCTCTTCAGTAAAGGGGATCACATTCTCTTTTCCTATTCAAAAATGTTTTTAAATTTTCGGAATGCGGAGTGATTTGTTTCACCTTACGTTCCTTCTGTTTTAATCTTAATTATGTATGGTTCACATCTTTTGTCTGTTCTATATTCCTTATATATTATATCATGTTTTGCATCTTTTTTGGGTCTTTGGATTATTACACTTTCTGTTGATAAATTTGGTGTAGTTGTAGCAAAAGATGATATTGTATATACTTTTTTTCTTTATGTGTTATGTCTTGTATATATTTTTATGTATATCTATGAATATTTATGTACTTGTATGTCACTTTTTACAGCCCTGATGAAGTTCCCACGGCACGTAGGGAACGAAACGCGTTGGCTGTGCCTGTGCTCTATGAAAATACCTGTTTGAATTGAATAAAGAAGAAATAACCATCTAATAACATCATCTGCCTTACTGACTTTGATTTGAGTGCACCTTCCGCTTTAAAAACGGATCAAACCTGAAAAGGTTAAGCCTTTAATATTGCAGACATTCTGTTTTGGGGACACTTGCAAAGAGCCTTTCCCTGGAGCTGTCCTGTGTAGTCACTAGGATGTGATAGAGTCCTTGATGCTTACAGGTGAGGGGGTCTGGTAAGAAATGCCCAGAGATCGCCCTTATATCATAAAAATATCTTACTAGCCAGGTGAGGGAGATCCTAATGTTTTCCCAATCAATACAAAATGATTTCCCCTTTTGTATTCTATGGCATTGTAACCTTGTTGACAGTCTTAATCCTGTGTATTTTGCTTATGGTAGTGGGCCACATAACATATTGCAGATCATTATAGATAAAATAAACATTTTGAACTATCTCAGTGTGTTGGACTTTGGCCCTTAGGGCAGGTTCACCCCTAAACTTTTTGCTTTAAATGGTGACCTGGCAATGTTGATTTTTTGGATTCTGCGCACTTTCACTGTGTCCCAGTGGAAAGTTCGTGCGCACTCTGAGTGCATGTGCTGAGCTAGGCCTGCCCGCCCATAGGAATGCATGGGGAATGTATGTGTCCCTGGTAGTTCCTGATGCGTGGGGTGTACAGGCTTGAGTCTGCATGTGTGAACTCGTGAGAGTGAATGCTGCGAGATGGTGTATGCAGCATATATGTGTCTAGTAGCGAAGCGCCATTTCTAGACATGGCTGTACGTGTGCTGTGAGGGTGCTGGCGTGTGATTGGCTGGAGCTGGCTGGCATGCCAGGCTCCAGGAAGTCTGGATGGGTCTGCCCGGTGGTGAGTGGGTGATTAGCATGAGTGATGTGTGGGAGGAGTGTACCTGTGTCCTGGATGGGCTGGGTTTTCCCCACACAATGCTGGCTCCGCCCCCCTGTGGTGTGTCTAATGACCCAAGCCCTGCCAGTGAATAGAGAGGGTGGTTGAGGTAAACAGAGTACTCAGGAACCAGCTGCGACTGGTTCCGCCCCCACTCTGCACCCTTGAACAAAGGAATGCACTGTATAAAAATGGGGCTGTGTCCCCACAGAAGTTGTTCTCTTCTAGGATCCTGAGGGGCTGCTGCTGTTGTCGCTGGGCCAGAGGACCGCCACTTGGACTGTCTCCCTGCCTGGAGACCCAGTGTGCTGGCTCTGGGCCCAGCCTTGCCCCTCTGCCTACTGCCCTGCTTGCTGAGGGCACCTGGGAGCGCTTTATCCTGTTTGTAGCGCTAGGAGCGCGCTTTATGCCCTCTAGCGCTTGGAAGCGCTTTGTTTTTGATTATAGCGCTTGGAGCGCTGTGATTGTCCGCCTGGCGCAGGGAGCGCTGGAAATTGCCTGTTAAGCGCTGAGGAGCGCTTTGCCTGCCTAGCGAGTGCCTACCTCGCTTTATAATTGATTAGGAGGCCGGTGCCCACCCGGCATTGCCCAGGTCCGTGGTTTATTGGATTCACGAGGGAGCCCACTCCTCGGATCCTGGGAGCCCGCCTGCCTGCCTAAAAACGAGCCGCCGCGCTGCCCGCGGCGACCCGGAAGTCCCGCCTCCCTACCCCCAGGGCCGCGCTGCCATTGGCGGCCCCAGAGGAAGTCAGGCAGATTGCTACCTGACGAGGTCAGGCGGGAGACAGAGTAAGCAGCCGGCGGCGTCATAGCCCGGCCGCGCTGGGATTGGCCCAGGCGGTCGAGCCCCACTGCCGCGTCATCGGAGGAGCGGAGGGACAGGAGACGCAGGAAGCAGCCTGCAGCATCTCGGCGAGGCTCCAGAGTGAGGGGGAGCCCCGCCCGCGGCCCCTGCAGCGCCGCCCAGAGAGGAGCAGCGCGAAAGGAGCCGTCCTGCAGCAGCCAGAGCCGGTAAGTGTTGCCAGAAGCGAAGGGAGGGGCGCCGGGACACGCTGTCGGTGTCCGCCCCCCCCTGCCCCCTCAGCAGCGCGACCTCGCGCCCTTGCGTTTAGAGCCAGAGAGGCTCTTAGGGGGCATTCCTGGGCAATTCGAGTCCCCAAGAGGGGGACTCCAACTAGAGCCAGAGAGGCTCGAGGCGCTATTTGTTTACCGAGCCCAGAGAGGCTCTAGGGGGCCTGCTGGTTTTGTGAGAGCCCTGAGAAATGCTCATTGCCCATTTTCGTTTTGAGAGCCCTGAGAGGCTCTGGGGCCCAGTGGTCCTGGAAAGAAGTGCCTGAGAGAGGCTCAGGGCACCAGTTCTTGTCCAGGAGCCCAGCGAGGCTCCGCAGTGCCACAGTGGTGGTTCTTGAGCCCAGAGAGGCTCCAACGTTGCCCTAACTTTCCCTGCACCAGTTGCCCAGCACTTTGTGGGCAACTGCTACGTTTAGGCCCTGACATTGGGACACAGGGACTGTCACAGGTGGTGACTGATCTAAGTTTTGCGCAATGTTATTTCTATGCACCTCTGAATGTATTGTTTATGCGTCATGTGCCTTTACACCTCTGAATGAATGTTATGCATTGCATCATGTGTTTTCCTCTTACACCCCTACAGGTATTGTAATACATAGGTGGTTGTTTTCTCCCTAGTACAGGTGGTGCTAGTGAGGTCCTGGTTACCAGTGATTACTGGTTGTGTGCTATTTTGTGCTATATTCTATGTACTAAGTGCTATTTCTGAAAGTGCTACTTCTGATTCCTGACAGTGGTCCCGGTGGCCCTGTCTTGTAAATATCCCCCTGTAAATTCTGCCCGTGCCTCTGGCACATTGTAAAGTGTGTGTTTTATCTAATGTGTTTTGGTGTAATACAAAGGCTATTTTTATATAACCTTGTGTGGAGTTTCCTTTGTGGTGGGCCTTTGGTTGTTGTTGCTGGGGTGCATGCGCAAATACTTAACCTACATCGCCTCCAAGTTTAGCCTTGCTGCTCGCGCCACGTTACCTTGGCGTGTAACTCCCTTGCCCTGACTTGGGAGTGGTGGTCTCTGACTGACTTTGGCGAAAGCCCTGGCCAGCCCGAGATCCCATTTCCAACACAGTGACTCCTGCAATTCTTGTTGTGGACAGGTGTGAGAATACGAAAGAGTGTTTCACTCCCACGATTCCTGAGGAGAATCGAAAGTGCTCCTTCTCTGGGTTATCAAAGTTATCACATATCTTCTTGTATGTTTTATAGGAGGGGGGATGTGATTCTATAGCTAGTTTTTCGGAATATATAGGGCGATAGGTAATGGTCGGTACTCCGCTATTTCCTGGGTCCTGGTTTTCCTGCGCGTAGGTCTGTATGGTCAGAAACCGGAGGAGAAGATGCTGCCGTCATCTTGCCTGTGCTATGCCATGAGGGGGTAAAGATGCTGCCTTCATCTTTCCCTGCTATGCCTGAGGGGGGGGGGGTGCTGCCGTCATCTTGCCTGTGCTTTGCCTGAGGGGTAAAGATGCTGCCGTCATCTTGCCCTGCTATGCCTGAGGGAAAAAAAACACGCTCCCTTCATCTTGCCCTGCTATGCCTGAGGGGGTAAAGATGCTGCCTTCATCTTGCCCTGCTCTGCCGGAGGGGGAGAAGATGCTGCCTTCATCTTGCCCTGCTAATCCTGAGGGCAATAGATGCGGCCCTCATCTTGCCTGTGCTATGCCTGAGGTGGTGGGAGAAGAGTCCTTCATCTTGTCCATGCTATGCCTGAGGGGGTAAAGATGCTGCCTTCATCTTGCCCTGCTATGCCTGAGGGGAAAATATGCTGCCTTCATCTTGCCCTGCTATGCCTGAGGGGAAAAGATACTGCCTTCATCTTGCCCTGCTATGCCCGAGGGGGAGAAGATGCTGCCTTCATGTTGCCCTGCTATGCCTGAGGGGAGAAGATACTGCCTTCATCTTGCCCGTGCTTTGCCCGAGGGGGAGAAGATGCTGCCTTCATCTTGCCCTGCTATGCCTGAGGGGGGGGGAGATGATGCCTTCATCTTGCCCATGTTATACCTGAGGGGGTAAAGATGCTACCTTCATCTTGCCCCGCTATGCCTGAGGGGTTAAAGATGCTGCCTTCATCTTGCCCTGCTATGCCTGAGGGGAAAAGATACTGCCTTCATCTTGCCCGTGCTTTGCCCGAGGGGGAGAAGATGCTGCCTTCATCTTGCCCTGCTATGCCTGAGGGGGGGGGGAGATGATGCCTTCATCTTGCCCATGTTATACCTGAGGGGGTAAAGATGCTACCTTCATCTTGCCCCGCTATGCCTGAGGGGTTAAAGATGCTGCCTTCATCTTGCCCTGCTATGCCTGAGGGGGGGGAGATGATGCCTTCATCTTGCCCGTGCAATGCCTGAGGGGTAAAGATGCTGCCTTCATCTTGCCCTGCTATGCCTGAGGGGAAGAAGATGCTGCCTTCAACTTGCCCTGCTATGCCTGAGGGGGTAAAGATGCTGCCTTCATCTTGCCCTGCTATGCCTGAGGGGGGGAAGATGCTGGCCTTCATCTTGCCACGCTATGCCTGAGGGAGGGAAGTTGCTGCTTTCATCTTGCCCTGTTATGCCTGAGGGGGTAAAGATGCTGCCTTCATCTTGCCCTGCTATGCCTGAGGGGGGGGAGATGATGCCTTCATCTTGCCCGTGCAATGCCTGAGGGGTAAAGATGCTGCCTTCATCTTGCCCTGCTATGCCTGAGGGGAAGAAGATGCTGCCTTCAACTTGCCCTGCTATGCCTGAGGGGGTGGGGGTAAAGATGCTGCCTTCATCTTGCCCTGCTATGCCTGAGGGGGGGAAGATGCTGGCCTTCATCTTGCCCGCTATGCCTGAGGGAGGGAAGTTGCTGCCTTCATCTTGCCCTGCTATGCCTGAGGGATATTGAATATTTGTGTCAATCGTACACCACGTAGTTGAAAGAGTGATCTGTTATTGCTGGGAATCGCTTTGGGTGTCCTTTAAACATATCTTCATGAAGCTCTCAAGGCGCTAATTTTCATGTCACCTCCTTTGTCGGTTATTTGTTTTATTATAAATCGTCCTTGTTGTCTTGCTGCCAGGTTCGGCAATTGTGAAGTTTGTCTCTGAGTCTAAATACTTCCAAGTTTCATTTGCTGCCTTCATCTTGCCCTGCTATGCCTGAGGGGGTAAAGATGCTGCCTTCATATTGCCCATGCTATGCCTGAGAGGGGGGGGGGAGATGCTGCCTTCATCTTCCCCTGCTAGGCCTGAGGGGGTAAAGATGCTGCCTTCATCTTGCCCATGCTATGCCTGTGGGGGAGAAGATGCTGCCTTCATCTTGCCCTGCTATGCCTGAGGGGGAGAAGATGCTGCCTTCATCTTGCCCTGCTGTGCCTGAGGGGGAGAAGATGCTGCCTTCATCTTGCCCGTGCTATGCCTGAGGGGTAAAGATGCTGCCTTCATCTTGCCCATGCTCAGAATTTTTCTCCCGTCAAGACCAGAAGTTACCAGCTACACTGTTATTTGGTTCTAGGACTCGTTTATCTGGTTACCTGCTGTCCGAAAGGTCACGTACTGGAGTTGTTGCTCGTCCATCCAAGCCTTTCAGTGGTCCATCATTTGCCTTTTAAGATGGACCTCCCATGTGGCGATCTTTTTCCATAATAATATTATGGCAGCGCCATTTCAAAAGCAGATGTTGGGCCCTAAAATGAAGTGTCTGAGCTAAAGTGAAAGCATCTCATTGGACTCCGCATTGAACAAGAAAAGAAACTGCAATCGTGGTCGAGATAGTAAGTGATGCTGCAAATTTTAATAATAAGATAGTATAGTCACTTTATGAAATTGCCTCTATTTTTTCATTTTCATTTCGATAAGTTTTAATTGATTTTGAGTACATCAAAGAATTTGACCCTATTAAAAGGATCAAACAAAAGCGTTTATCTGTTTTAATGAGTACATCTTGAAGTTTAAAAAAAAGCGAAAATAGTTTTAAATATTTTATTATTCCAAAAGAAAAATATTTGATGTTTTTAAAGAACTGTTTTACTTACTCATTTTTGCGTCAACAAAATTCTCTCTGCCTGCGAGGCTACCAGGGAATCCTTCAATGTCGTTCGGCATCTTCACTCCCTGGAATTCAACCAGAATGTCTTTTCTGTGAATGTGGCGTTTCTTGTTAACATTTACACAATGAAAAGATGGTGGCATCCAGAGACTACTAATAGCAATTTATCTGCACTTCTAGTATAGCTTCTGTTTACATCCCTTACATGGCATTCCTCAAATTTGTCAGTTTCTTGTTGTCTGGTTCTCCTCTAGACCCCCATGCAGCGAACATTTTAAAACGGGTGGTAAATGCTTTAACTCCCACTCTGAGTACAAACATCACTACATTCAGGAGTTGTTTCAATAATGTGGAAAAGGGCCACAGTGGACCCTCTGTTTTATGAAATTTTTAATACAGATCCTCGGTAGCATAACAACTATCTGCTAGGCATGGGCAGTGAACTCCGCTCCGTTCATAGAGTTTGTGGCGTTTTCTGCACTTCGTGCTCCGCGGAACTCATGAAGTGCAGAAAACTCCGCTCCGCGTAGTGCAGCAGAGGATTTTTCCCTCTCGCGATTGTGAACGATAAGTTGGCGAGCGCGAGCTACCCCTCAAGTAGAGTTTCTTTGTCACTTCGCAGAGTTCCACGTAGCGAAACTCCACAAACTACGCCATAGTATTGCTCATGTCAGGAGAGATGGTGGGGGAATACTGACGAGGGTGCATTTCAATCTTTACTCTTCTGTAGAGTTTAAGAAACTCTTGGATGCGTCTCAGTCTGGCTCCTCCACTTTATGGTGGAGAGTCCACCCTGCTGGCAGCCATAGATGAGTTCATGCTTCTGCATGACAATGGTTGCCCTTGCAATTTTAGTTCGATCAGGTGCCTCTGTACTGTCTTTAACTCTATACTTAATCAACTGTTTTATGTTGGGGTGAGTAAGTGTGCCAGCATGGCTGAGGTCCTTTCTTGAAAAGCACATACAGTGAGTTTCTCTGTCCTATCATGACCCTGTGTTGTGTGGGGCGCCACCGTATTTATCTCAAAAGTAACTCCATTCATCAGATCCTTGCATTTTTATATTTTATTGCAACACTAATGATACCCAGCTTGGCGTAAGGATCAATGTTAAGTTGGGATTCATGCAACATTGTTTTAATGAGTGTTGTCAGCACCCATCTAGCAATGGATGAACTAGATATCCTTAAAGATTAACAGCAATAAACACAAGATGGGAGTGCTGTGTGACCCCCACCTCCACTAGACGTATTCTTGATAGCCTGCTTATATGCCAATTTCTCCTACATCAACTCAACCTGCAGAGAATTTAGTATTTGTTCTAGATCTTTTACTTATGTAGATTAATCAATTGATTCCATTGAAACAATTTTACTGTTCTAAAAACACTTTATAAAATTCTTCCTCTGTGCTTGAATGGGAAACAACCATTACAACGCACTACCTTTACAACGCAGTTATTACAACGCACTACCTTTACAACGCAGTTATTACAACGCAACATCCTTTACATTGCATGCCATTACAACGCAGCCATTACAACGCATGTCACTTCCACGCATGCCATTACAACGCATGCCATTACAACACATTCTAAGGTAAGTAATGGAAAATAGTAATTTTTACCCCAACACTATTCAACACTTACCCTACTGTTGCACTTGCTGGAGTGGGAATAGTCATTTTTACCCCTACACTATCCAAACCATACCCTACTGTTGCACTCACTAGAGTGGGAATAGTCATTTTTACCCCTACACTATCCAACACATACCCTACTGTTGCAGTAGATGGAGTGGGAATAGTCATTTTTACCCATCTGCCATCCAACACTTTCCCTACTGTTGCACTCTCTGGAGTGGGAATAGTAATTTTTACCCCTACGCTATCCAACGCTTTCCCTACTGTTGCACTCTGGAGTGGGAATAGTAATTTTTACCCCTACGCTATCCAACGCCTTCCCTACTGTGGCACTCTCTGGAGTGGGAATAGTCATGTTTACCCCTACACTATCCAACACATACCCTACTATTGCACTCACTGGAGTGTGAAAAGTAATTTTTACCCCTCTGCCATCCAACACTTTCCCTACTGTTGCACTCTCTGGAGTGGGAATAGTAGTTTGTACCCCTACACTATCCAACACATACCCTACTGTTGCACTCATTGGAGCGGGATAGAAATTGTTAACCCTACACTATCCAACACTTACCCTACTGTTGCACTCACTGGAGTTGGAATAGTAATTTTTGCCCCTACTCTATCCAACACTTACACTACTGTTGCACTCATTGGAGCGGGATAGAAATTGTTAACCCTACACTATCCAACACATACCCTACTGTTGCACTCATTGGAGCGGGATAGAAATTGTTAACCCTACTCTATCCAACACTTACACTACTGTTGCCCTAAAAGTATTATGCTTTGTAATGGTATACGTTGTAATGAAATGCGTTGTAAGTGTAGTTTCTAAAAATGCATTGTGATGGCATGTGTTGTAAAATCATGCGTTGCGATGGATGTTGTGATGTAAAAAAAGCGCTGTAAAGGCATGCGTTGTAAATGTTTGTGATGTAACGTTTCCTATTCTTCTTGAATGGCTGCTGCAAAAAGTGGCCATGGTGGTGGTGGTGCCTGTTTACCCGCTGAACCACAGGAATTCTTTATATATTTATTTGTTGTTTTCCACTAAGGGAAACTGCAAGTCTTTCAGAATGTGGTATCCAATTTTGTACTAGGTCTTTCTTTGTGTGAAAGGATTTCCTCCTCTTTCTCATTTTGTTTGGTTAACTGTAGCGAAAAAGGGTGCTTTTCAAGTTCCTGGCTATCTGCCACATATCCATACAGACAACCAGACCAGGAAATTTGCAGTTGCACCTTCGACTGTGTCTGTCTTTGTGGAAACATCAATATCTTTTGGGAACTAACCATCATTCTTAGTATGTAACTCCACCTTTCCCTCTTCTGCATCAGGTCCTGGAAGGAGACTGTTTTATGAACTACCCCCCATTTCTAATATTCTTTATTGATGGTTGGTTATACTCCACTCCATCAGTGCAAATGTCATTACTTTCTAACAGCACTTTTTTATAGATTTTTATTCCCACAACATTGTGGGCAAAATGCAATAATAATAAGTAATTAAGCAATGATATTACAAACATAAAATGCAGATTTAAAAAAAAAAAAACATCTTGTCCTCCTTACATTCCTCGACACTCCCCCAAAACCCTAGTGTCGACCCCCGGCAGAGGACTTAAGTCCACTGGAGTCTGTCAAAATAGACCAGACCTGGGACAGAGCGTCATTTGTCATACTCTAACCTTAGAGTTAAATAAAGTGTTAATGGGGCGATCGGATCCAGCACAGTCCCTCTGTACTGGCTCCAGTCTGACCAGATCTAAGAAGAGTTCTGTGGACAACCACTAGCTTCATATATGGGCTTATTCATGCTCATACAGCGGTTCAGGCCCTTCTTCTATCACCCCTCCCCTCTTCCCCCAGCAACAGGGCCATAGTGTCTTTCCATGTGCAATCAATGTCCCTTTTCACCACAATCAGTGCCAACCACAACAACTCCATCTCGTACCTGTTGGCCATCAAATCACGGGCTACTATTTAAAGATACTTATTAGCTATTTAAAGATACTTATTAGCTTTTGGAACTCTATGTGATATATTTGCCTTATCCTGGTTTTTCCTCCTTACCCACTCTGCTTGTATCAGGAACATCACTTGTTTACATGTAAATAGTGTTAAATACAAGCAGATTAGAAAATGTTTGAAGTGCTTATGTACATATGTATGTGATCCTTCTATCCTAACAACTTCTGGTCTAAATGAAATAATCCTCCCGCAATTATGACTGAAGACTCACAGTCCCGTATATAGTCTACCCTTGTATTTTTATCCTTTGTATGTCTTTTTAAACTGTATAGATCCTTTTTAAAAAAAATTTTTTAATATGTGCTTTTATGATTTTGCAAACTAAAAATCGAATAAAGCTTATTTTGACTTTGAGGATAATGAGATTGGGATCTCTAGGTGCTGTCAACCACAGCACCATCTCCAAAATAGAGAGAACACCCTCTTAGAAGGTAGTAAGCAATCCACATCCACAAACTGTGCGTCAAGTCCTCAACCCTAGACGTGCATCTCAAACATGATGGGGAATTTATCATCCCCCGTCTTCCACAATTTGTGTCAGGGGAGGTACACGCTTAGTGGGAATTTAATCTGAGTTAACCAACATCATCGCCGGAGATCCCGGACAAGTTCAGCGTCTCTTTAGTGCAACCTTTCAAATGAAAGTGGCATATTAATGACTTGGGGGCAGAATATCTGCCATATTGAATGGGATCCCAGGTCACTCAATCATAACTCTGCTTCCAGGCGATTCAAGGTCATACTGCTTCTGTGGGTCTTGGAAGGACTTACGGGTCATTCCCAGCATCACTGCACCCAAAGTGGAGATCGCAATCAGATCCCACTGTTCAAAACCCTTTAGTTTCGCTATGTGTGGCAGCTGTGTCTCTTCTCACAGTGGTATTTCTTTGGTGCATTGAAGTCCCCAGATTATGTCTTCAAGGGGGCCTCTCCATACTGTTAATGACCTGCATAATTGCTGGGGTCAAGCAGAGTTTTTAATTTAACATCATGGACAAAAGTATTTAACACCCCCTGCATAGCCCACTTTTCAGAGGTAAAGTCGGGGTTGCCTCGAGTATCATACCACCATTCATGAATTATCTGTAGGTTGGTCACCCTGTAGTAAGATATATCATCAGGGACGGCAGTTCTCTGCCCCCCCATCTCCCCATCATAAGTGGACATATAGCATTTAGTAAGAGCTATCCTGGTAAAAACAAATCCCTGGTTCCATATAAAACTGTAATGTGGAATTTATGCTTTGGACAAAAGAGTGTGGAATAGTGAAGAGAAAATTATGGAGCTGATATCAGACGTGGCAGGGCCGCGATCTTAAATATGGCCAATCAATCCATAATGAGGAGTGGAAGCATCGCCCACAATTACACATCCCCTTCTATTTTTTCCCAGATACGTTGGATGTTTAGGCCTCGGTGACTAGAGTGTCCATTGTGGTAAAACAAGAAGCGAATGCTGTTCCTATGTGGGAGCATGGGAAGGAAAAAGGGGGAGGGGGGAAAAGGAATGAGGATGGTATGGAAGTTACTACCAGGTGCTAAAAGGAGAGAATGAGTGATTGCAACGGGATAGCTCCAATAAGGAGCAAGCGCCCTGATGCACCAGAAGGGTGTCATGCTTCATTAAAGGGGAGCTCCAATAAGAAGCAAGGGCCCTCACACCCGAAGGGTGTCATGCTTCATCATAGGGCAGCTCCAATAAGGAGCAAGGGCCCTGATGCACCCCGAAGGGTGTCCTGCTTCATCATAGGGCAGCTCCAATAAGGAGCAAGGGTCCTCACACACCCAGAGGGGTGTCATGCTTCATCATAGGGGCTAGCTCCAATAAGGAGCAAGGGCCCTCATACACCCCAAAGGGTGTCACGCTTCATCATAGGGCAGCTCCAATAAGGAGCAAGGTCCCTCACACACTCCGAAGGGTGTCATGCTTCATCATAGGGCAGCTCCAATAAGGAGCAAGCGCCCTCACACACCCGAAGGGTGTCACGCTTCATCATAGGGCAGCTCCAATAAGGAGCAAGGTCCCTCACACACTCCGAATGGTGTCATGCTTCATCATAGGGGATAGCTCCAATAAGGAGCAAGGGCCCTCACACACTCCGAGGGGTGTCATGCTTCATCATAGGGCAGCTCCAATAAGGAGCAAGGTCCCTCACACACTCCGAAGGGTGTCCTGCTTCATCATAGGGCAGCTCCAATAAGGAGCAAGGTCCCTCACACACTCCGAATGGTGTCATGCTTCATCATAGGGGATAGCTCCAATAAGGAGCAAGGGCCTTCATACACCCTGAAGGGTGTCATGGCAAGACATCGTGGTTCGTCACATAAGTCGGTGTTGAAATTACATGGAAATGGACTGGAAAACCTTCATTAACATTTGATGGTAATTCATTTCATCAGAAATTTTTACAGCGATAATAATTACTTGGATTTGTCCATGGTATATTGTGATTAAGATGGCTTTACTCAAGTCCCCACAACCAAATTGCATTATGGGAAATTGAGTTTTTAAAAGCAAAGTTGTTTACGGTGCAATGCTGATGGTGGGAAACGGGACCACAGCGGACCAATCGGGAGGGGTGTATGTGATTTAAATTAAGGGGTGGGAGAAGGGAGGGAACAATCACCCGGTGAAGATGAGATGAGGACGGTTGTTTTTAACGTTTGTGGCAGGTATGGAACGTTAGTTATTATAGAAGAAGGATGAGGGGATTATCGGCGGCTTAGAGTGAATGCAAGTATTGAGAAAGACAAGGAACGCATAGGCACAACGTTAAATTGAAGGAGTAGTTTGAGAGATATGAGTAGTTGTGAAATATTGAGAGCGATAGGAACAGGAAGTGTAGTGAAATATGAAGTTTGAGTAAACTGTGGCGTGTGAGGCAAGGGGAGAAAGAGGTACGAGTATATGGAGAGAAAGAGTAAGGAGTCTCTAGAGGAAGTAACAGTATAATCACCGGGAACAAGATTAGATAGATGATTGTTTCTTCGGGGGATGAGTGGGGGGGTGCATTTTGGGGAAGGGTCTATGTTGACAGAGAGGTTCGGTAGATAAAAGGTGTGCACTGTTGTTGGAGGGACTCATTAGGGGGGTAGACATGCATGTAACATCGCCATGGAGCATGCAGATAGAATGAACATTAATTTGTAATTACCGATGAAGTCAGAGATTGAACTGTGGGTTAAACGGTAATGAGTATTGTTTTGTTTGTCATTATAGTGACCCCTGATGAAGAGCACCAGAGGCCCGAAATGCATTGGGTTTGTAAATAAATAAACACTGCCTTGGGCGGATTTGCGTCATTTGTGTTCTAGGAAGAGGTTCGGAAGGCCCAGCTTGAACATAAGAAAACTTGAAAATTGGCATACCAGTCCGCGTGTGGATGTAATAGTGTTGAAACAATTGTTGAACAGAACTGATTATAAGGAACACAGTGATAACATTTTATAACATTTGGAATAAGTACATGACCGCCATGTTGGCAACATTTAGCTGTGTGATTGGGTGGGGCGAGATGGCGCCCCAAATCCGAAAATGTTTCAGTACCTAGGTGCCATTTGGGCATGGCACCAAGCCAATCTGCATGCACTCTGCTAGAATATTGGACAGGTGTGGAGCAACAATTAGGAGATGGTGTGCGTCCCTACCCCCATAGTTTCATCATAGGGCAGCTCCAATAAGAAGCAAGGACCCTCACACACCCCAAGGGTGTCATGCCTCTTCATAGGGCAGCTCCAATAAGAAGCAAGGGCCCTCACACACCCCAAGGGTGTCATGCCTCTTCATAGGGTAGCTCCAATAAGAAGCAAGGGCCCTCACACACCCCAAGGGTGTCATGCCTCTTCATAGGGTAGCTCCAATAAGAAGCAAGGGCCCTCACACAACCCAAGGGTGTCATGCCTCTTCATAGGGCAGCTCCAATAAGGAGCAAGGGCCCTCATACACCCCAAAGGGTGTCAAGCTTCATCATAGGGCAGCTCCAATATGAAGCAAGGGCCCTCACACACTCGAAGGGTGTCATGCTTCATCATAGTGGAGCTCCAATAAGAAGCAAGGGTCCTCACACACCCGAAGGGTGTCATGCTTCTTCATAGGGGTCATCGTATTCCTCTTCGGGATACGGCGTGCTGCGACCTGCGAATACGCGGGAGCACTCTTATGGCTATGTGTGGTGTATAGTGAGGGTTGTTTTTATCATATAGTGAGTGAGTGTAGTGGTGGGGTTGGGATAGTGAGTGGAAATTAAAAAGGACCTGACTCGTGGGTAGACTCAAAACTTTAATGGTTCCCCGAGTTGGTACTATTAAAAAGATATAAGAGGAAGAGCGTAGTATTATGTGCGCTGCCTCTTTGTGTGTGTCAACATGTTTCGATGTAAGAACATCTTCTTCAGGACAGGGTTACACAAAATCCCCACCTTACTCACGTTTTTCTAATTTGTGTATATACAAAAAAGTGATATTTATAAGTGAAGGTCTATTATTGTACCTAAACTTTTAGCCGCTATTTTGCAGACCTGTAGAGAGAAAGGATAAAAAAAAATTTCTGGTGGTCCTTGCTTTCAAAAAGACCATGGGTTAAATACATCCGTGGTATTGGTCATGCAGAAAAAGTGCGGTTTTCAAAATGTTGAAAAATCAATAATCATGGCACGAAAGTGTTACTCTACACAAAATTTTTTAACGTGCCTATTGTGAAAAATACTATTTCAGAAGAATTCGAAAAATATTCGAAAAAAGAGGACACATACAAGACAAACACATACAACATAAAGCACACACTCTAAATTCGGGCCATGTTTGGTGCCACGTGAATTTTCCAATGGTGGTAAGGTAACTGTGATGTAAACAGTAAAACGGCTGAAACATACTGTAAAAAATAGGAGTGCATTGCTCCATGAGACCGTGTCTAACGTAGGGGTTACCCGGGCTTCCTTGCTGCCTGTGAAAAGGAAAGTGGACAAGATATATACATCCTGCTGTTTCTATTTTTTGGTACTTACATTGTGGTCTGGAAATGTCCGTTTCATTTAGTTACTCACGGGTCTATGAGGAGAATCCCTCTTCGCTGCCCCTTACGCCGGCTCCGCTGTGTCTAAGAGTGTGTCTTTGACGAGCCCTTTTATGCGCTGGGTACCCGCCCAGGTTTTTTGTTAATTGTTAAGGTGTGCAGATATTTAGTCAATTAGCCGCCGGGGAGCCCATATTTGGTCCGTCGGTGATTGCCTGTTAATTGGTGAGAGGCCGTGCGGGCGTCTTTAGCGCATGCGCGAGAGAGTAGCATTCCCCGTGTGTACTGAGAGAGTGTGTCTCGATTTAGCGCATGCGTATCGCATTAAAACGGGATGAATTGCTTAATGTTTATGTTGCTTAGTGCAAGTTAGTCATGCTGCATTCATATTCATTCGTTTCTCTCATTTACTATATATTAATGGGGCAGGAGAGCTGGCAGGGGTTTTTTTTGAAGCATCACGGCCCCTGTTGTTCATGTTGCTCTGCGCATGCTCGTCACATCGAGCTCATATTCTTTCTTTTCTCTCATTTCCCTATGTATTGAGCGAGCAGGGGGGTCGGTAACCTATTACAACACGGTCCCATGGTGGATTTTACACTGGATGTGTATATCCTAAATGTCAATGTCCTGCTAGAGGTATCTCAATGTAATATCAGATTCTTAATTGCCCCCATGGTATGTCATCATTAAGGCCTGATATATGGGCCCCCAAACGGAACACCCAACGTTGCTCCTTCTCGAAAAGGCCATGTTCTGAGGGCAATTGTTCAATTATGGTCCAGTGGATGTCATTGACACAGTGTCCCATCTCCAGGAAGTGATTGGCCATTTTGGTGGTGCTTTTCTTGCACCGTATATTGCTCTTATGTTCATTGAGTCTTGTTTTGATTGCTCTCGTGGTCATGCCAATGTATTCCAGACGGCAGGGGCACGTAATCATGTAGACAACATTTTTGCTGTTGCAATTTGTCAACCTTCTCTGGTCCCATTTTGTGCCATTGGTGAAGGTTAGTTGTTTACTCCTTTTTGTCAGGTGACAGCTGGCACAGTTGCCACATGGGAAATGACCCTGTGTCCCATGTACAGAAGGTTGTTGTTGTGGAGAAATCCTGGGGCGTGTATGTACAAGGATGTCCTTTAGGTTCCTCCCGCGTCTGTGGGAGAACATTGGTTTTTCTATCTCCAACTCCCCACAATTCAGGATGCGCCAATGCTTGTTCACTATTTTTGACACCTCATTTGAATGGGTGTTATATGTAGTGATACATATTGGCCTGGTTTGTTTCTCAATGGTTACCACCTTGTTTTCAAGGAGAGCCTCTCTGTTGTTGTTCTTCGCTCTCTTCATTGCTGTGTTGATTACTCTGTCTGGGTACTTCCTAGCTTGCAGTTTCCCTTTTAGGTCCTTGGCTTGTGATTTGTAGTTGTCCATTTGTGTGCAGTTCCTCCTCAGCCTCAGGAACTGACCATAGGGGAGGTTCATCCTGAGGTGTCGCGGATGAAAGCTGTCATATTGAAGTAGACAATTCCTGGCCGTGGGTTTAAAATGTGTTGTAGTTTCCAAACCTCCATTCCGATGGTAGATGTTGAGGTCAAGAAAAACCAGTTCCTCTTTAGAAACTGAATGAGTGAATTTCAGGAAGCGGTCTTGGGTGTTCAGCCATTCCATGAAACTGGTGACTGTCTCTATGTCGCCCTCCCAGATAACGAAAATGTCATCGATGTATCGCTTCCAGGTGAGTATATTGCCTCTATAGGGGTTCCGTGGAGTCAGGATTTTGTTCGTTCGGTCCGATGTACCAACCATGGATGCCTGAGTTTGACCCAAATCTTTACAGTAATCAGCCTTTTTTAGGCACCCGCCGAGGCACCAACAGAGGGCGAAACAGAAAAGGCAACACAGTGATGTGGCAAGACCCCAACCAAGAAGACCCGAGGGTGAACACGAGGAGCATGACAGGGGCACTATCGAACCCCTCAACCAGTTCCAGAGGGACCTAGTAGTAAATATTACACCATGGGAACTCACAACAACACAAAGGGCTGTACTCAACAAAGAACTGAGTTTCGTACCTACTAACAAACTGGATTCTTTTAAACTACACGCAGAATTGCAAGAATTTCTACGAAAAATTAAATTACAGGTTTTCTTTAAGGACAAAGAAAGTATCCCAGAGACAGACACGGGATTGAGACCCTTATCATCTTTCACACCACCTGATGCCCTACTACCCATCGAAGTATTAACCTTCGAAAAGGCGGTAATGAACGACCTGAAGAATTTGAATTCTACGGTACGACCAGTTTTCCATAATACCAGCAAAGAGGAACAATTGGCGATACGTGAATTGACCGAAAACCAGGCCATAACCATAAAACCCGCCGATAAGGGCGGTGCGATTGTCATGCAAACAACAGTGGCATACAACCAGGAATGCCTGAGACTTCTATCAGACAGACGCAATTACACTGTACTTGCCCAAGACCCAACCGAATCCCTAAGGAGAACCATTGGCGGAATGATTGAGGAGGCTGTGACACATGACTGGTTGTCCAAAAAGGAATCTGAATTCCTAATACAGAGCCATCCACGGATACCCCAGTTTTACTGTATACCCAAAATTCACAAAAACATAGAAAACCCACCCGGGAGACCCATTGTCTCCGGTATCAGTTTGATTCTCGAACCACTCTTGAAATTCTCAGACGCATTCTTACGACCTCTAATTCAGGCCGCAGACACCTATCTGAAAGATACAAAAGCTGTCTTACAACTACTCCAAGACCTACCATTTGACCCGAACCACCAACTACTACTCAGCCTGGATGTGGAGAGCTTGTACACTACAAAATACACAAAAGAGTAGACCAGGTCTGGAGGTGGTGTGTGTTTGGACATGTGTCAGTGAAAACAGTGGGACACCGATGCAGATGAAATAGGGACTGATTAGTCACACAGATATTAATAAATCCCACAGGTTTGAATAAATCCCATCAGACCACCCAGTTGGTGGTGTTTCATCATGTGGGAATTCGTAGTTATTCAAAACCATTCCCGACCATATTAGTGTCAGGATGACATAGAAAGTCTATGTCAATCGTTCCTCTACTTAGTAGTGTTCATAAAGTGCAGTGCTCAAAATTATAGTGATGACTAAAATTGATTACTTAGACCCCAGGAATATTCGGATAGAGATCAAGGTATCAAAAATTAAAAACACGCCAAGTAGTTACAATGGATACTACCCTGATGGCGCTAAGTAAGGTGGTCGACATGTTTCAGCCTATCGGGGTACTACCCCGGCTTTCTTCAGGACCTTTCATATACAGATACTACTACCACTGACATTACTTGAATGTGAGGAACAGTAAGGAAATTGCGCTCATGATAAGCCACATATCTACCAGGAACTTTTTGTTCTCCATAGTTCATTCGAGGAAAGGAGACACAACTTCTTCCCAACTTTGTGTGGGTGATGACCTCACCTCACCCGGCAACCGCTCGGGAGAATGAGGCCCCGCTCTGTCCGTCGGTGCCTCTTGTAATGTCAGTGGTAGTAGTATCTGTATATGAAAGGTCCTGAAGAAAGCCGGGGTAGTACCCCGATAGGCTGAAACATGTCGACCACCTTACTTAGCGCCATCAGGGTAGTATCCATTGTAACTACTTGGCGTGTTTTTAATTTTTGATACCTTGATCTCTATCCGAATATTCCTGGGGTCTAAGTAATCAATTTTAGTCATCACTATAATTTTGAGCACTGCACTTTATGAACACTACAAAGTAGAGGAACGATTGACATAGACTTTCTATGTCATCCTGACACTAATATGGTCGGGAATGGTTTTGAATAACTACGAATTCCCACATGATGAAACACCACCAACTGGGTGGTCTGATGGGATTTATTCAAACCTGTGGGATTTATTAATATCTGTGTGACTAATCAGTCCCTATTTCATCTGCATCGGTGTCCCACTGTTTTCACTGACACATGTCCAAACACACACCACCTCCAGACCTGGTCTACTCTTTTGTGTATTTTGTACTGTATCAGGGGAGCGAGTAGGCAGGTCGTTAAACATTCCCCTTGACCCTCCACACCCTTGTATTTTGCGAGCTTGTACACTAGCCTCCCCCATGACGAAACCCTGGCCATAATTGAGGAAGTTCTGTACAGTGCAAGCTGGCGGTACCACACTCCAAGAGGAGTGGTAATGGAGTGCATTGCACTAGCTCTGACTAAGAACTTCTTCGAATTTAATGGCACCATCTACCTCCAAAGCCATGGCACAAGTATGGGAAGCACATTTGCGCCGAGTCTGGCGGGCTGTATGTGCATCATATGGAAACGAACAAAATCCTGACTCCACGGAACCCCTACTGAGGCAATATACTCACCTGGAAGCGATACATCGATGACATTTTCGTTATCTGGGAGGGCGACATAGAGACAGTCACCAGTTTCATGGAATGGCTGAACACCCAAGACCGCTTCCTGAAATTCACTCATTCAGTTTCTAAAGAGGAACTGGTTTTTCTTGACCTCAACATCTACCATCGGAATGGAGGTTTGGAAACTACAACACATTTTAAACCCACGGCCAGGAATTGTCTACTTCAATATGACAGCTTTCATCCGCGACACCTCAGGATGAACCTCCCCTATGGTCAGTTCCTGAGGCTGAGGAGGAACTGCACACAAATGGACAACTACAAATCACAAGCCAAGGACCTAAAAGGGAAACTGCAAGCTAGGAAGTACCCAGACAGAGTAATCAACACAGCAATGAAGAGAGCGAAGAACAACAACAGAGAGGCTCTCCTTGAAAACAAGGTGGTAACCATTGAGAAACAAACCAGGCCAATATGTAGCACTACATATAACACCCATTCAAATGAGGTGTCAAAAATAGTGAACAAGCATTGGCGCATCCTGAATTGTGGGGAGTTGGAGATAGAAAAACCAATGTTCTCCCACAGACGCGGGAGGAACCTAAAGGACATCCTTGTACATACACGCCCCAGGATTTCTCCACAACAACAACCTTCTGTACATGGGACACAGGGTCATTTCCCATGTGGCAACTGTGCCAGCTGTCACCTGACAAAAAGGAGTAAACAACTAACCTTCACCAATGGCACAAAATGGGACCAGAGAAGGTTGACAAATTGCAACAGCAAAAACGTTGTCTACATGATTACGTGCCCCTGCCGTCTGGAATACATTGGCATGACCACGAGAGCAATCAAAACAAGACTCAATGAACATAAGAGCAATATACGGTGCAAGAAAAGCACCACCAAAATGGCCAATCACTTCCTGGAGATGGGACACTGTGTCAATGACATCCACTGGACCATAATTGAACAATTGCCCTCAGAACATGGCCTTTTCGAGAAGGAGCAACGTTGGGTGTTCCGTTTGGGGACCCATATATCAGGCCTTAATGATGACATACCATGGGGGCAATTAAGAATCTGATATTACATTGAGATACCTCTAGCAGGACATTGACATTTAGGATATACACATCCAGTGTAAAATCCACCATGGGACCGTGTTGTAATAGGTTACCGACCCCCCTGCTCGCTCAATACATAGGGAAATGAGAGAAAAGAAAGAATATGAGCTCGATGTGACGAGCATGCGCAGAGCAACATGAACAACAGGTGCCGTGATGCTTCAAAAAAAAAACCCTGCCAGCTCTCCTGCCCCATTAATATATAGTAAATGAGAGAAACGAATGAATATGAATGCAGCATGACTAACTTGCACTGAGCAACATAAACATTAAGCAATTCATCCCGTTTTAATGCGATACGCATGCGCTAAATCGAGACACACTCTCTCAGTACACACGGGGAATGCTACTCTCTCGCGCATGCGCTAAAGACGCCCGCACGGCCTCTCACCAATTAACAGGCAATCACCGACGGACCAAATATGGGCTCCCCGGCGGCTAATTGACTAAATATCTGCACACCGGCGGCTAATTAACAAAAAACCTGGGCGGGTACCCAGCGCATAAAAGGGCTCGTCAAAGACACACTCTTAGACACAGCGGAGCCGGCGTAAGGGGCAGCGAAGAGGGATTCTCCTCATAGACCAGTGAGTAACTAAATGAAACGGACATTTCCAGACCACAATGTAAGTACCAAAAAATAGAAACAGCAGGATGTATATATCTTGTCCACTTTCCTTTTCACAGGCAGCAAGGAAGCCCGGGTAACCCCTACGTTAGACACGGTCTCATGGAGCAATGCACTCCTATTTTTTACAGTATGTTTCAGCCGTTTTACTGTTTACATCACAGTTACCTTACCACCATTGGAAAATTCACGTGGCACCAAACATGGCCCGAATTTAGAGTGTGTGCTTTATGTTGTATGTGTGTTTGTCTTGTATGTGTCCTCTTTTTTCGAATATTTTTCGAATTCTTCTGAAATAGTATTTTTCACAATAGGCACGTTAAAATTTTTTGTGTAGAGTAACACTTTCGTGCCATGAGAGGTGTGGCGCCGCGGCCAGGGCGACTGACGCTGGAATCTGGGGATCAGGGTTCGATCCCCGGCTCCAGTGGCAGGTTAGCCCAGCACCATGTGACTCTGGGCAATAGCTTGCTTAATCTCCCCGACGGCCCCCAGCGCCTAGAGACCCTTACGGGTGATTGTGCGCTTTACAAATGTGGATTATTATTATTATTATTATTATTTTTCAACATTTTGAAAACCGCACTTTTTCTGCATGACCAATACCACGGATGTATTTAACCCATGGTCTTTTTGAAAGCAAGGACCACCAGAATTTTTTTTTTATCCTTTCTCTCTACAGGTCTGCAAAATAGCGGCTAAAAGTTTAGGTACAATAATAGACCTTCACTTATAAATATCACTTTTTTGTATATACACAAATTAGAAAAACGTGAGTAAGGTGGGGATTTTGTGTAACCCTGTCCTGAAGAAGATGTTCTTACATCGAAACATGTTGACACACACAAAGAGGCAGCGCACATAATACTACGCTCTTCCTCTTATATCTTTTTAATAGTACCAACTCGGGGAACCATTAAAGTTTTGAGTCTACCCACGAGTCAGGTCCTTTTTAATTTCCACTCACTATCCCAACCCCACCACTACACTCACTCACTATATGATAAAAACAACCCTCACTATACACCACACATAGCCATAAGAGTGCTACCGCGTATTCGCAGGTCGCAGCACGCCGTATCCCGTAGAGGGATACGATGACCCCGATGATGAAGCATGATACCAAGGGGCCTGTTGGTGTGTGAGGGGTACCTAAAAACATCAGACGTGCTCCCAACCACAGTAGGGACATCGTCAACCCATACCTTTATGGATTCTTCTTGTTTTATAAACGTTATTTAGGGAGAACGAATCCATACTCTCTCTCTCCTTGCTTTGTTAAAAATCATGCTTCTTCATAGGGCAGCTCCAATGAGGAGCAAGGGCCCTCACACACCCGAGGGGTGTCATGCTTCATCGTAGGGCAGCTCCAATAAGGAGCAAGGGCCCTCATACACCCCAAAGGGTGTCACGCTTCATCATAGTAGTTATGATGGGTTGTTGGACCCACCCAATCGTGCACTGTTCACGTGGTGCTCCGCACCTTAATCACTCATAACACTTTCTCTGTAGTGATATTATTATTCTTTTATTTGTATTTGTTATTTTAATTGTTGTATCTTATGTGTTAGTGAAACTGCTCATATGTTATTTACATTCTTCATAACACAAGCATATTGTACGTTTCCTTAATCACATTAACAATGATACATTTTACAATATCAACGTTTTCAATACTTTGGCATTTATCATCATCATATTCATAAATTTACAAGCGAGCCCAATGCATTTCGGCACCACTACAGTGCCTTCGTCAGGGGCGGCTCTTGTGTCTATAGTCGCAGTGAAGCGTGTATGTTCACCGCTCTCAATTACTCATAGTGGAACGCTGATAAGCGTGTTCGGTACTCTCTTATCTTCACCATTGATAGTAATCTGATGTGCCAAAGGTTCTCTCCTGGTCTAAATTCCTGCTCCCAAAGCTGTCGCCGGGTTACGCTTCATCATAGGGCAGCTCCAATATGAAGCAAGGGCCCTCACACCCGAAGGGTGTCATGCTTCATCACAGGGCAGCTCCAGTATGGAGCAAGGGTCCTCACACACCCCAAGGGTGCCATGCTTCATATGGCCCATTTGGTTACTGGTCTGCCCCCGTGCCCAGAAGTCACGTTAATTCACAGAATTTTTTGTCATCTGTTGTGTATTATTGATTTAGATTTATTTATAATCACTGTTTGAAATTGTATAATCATTGGTTATATACTATCTTTCAACCAATTATTTTAAGCTTTTTGTTTAACTAAGGCAGCTCCAGTTTGGTTCTTTCACCCTGTAGATAATGTACATATGGTATGTCTGAGTTAAGTTTGCGTGTGTCGAATACGAGGCGAATGTGATATGAATGTAGTTGTGAATGGTGGATTGCTTCAAGTGACTGTAATCTCATGTGTCCGCTCTTATATTGATTTTCTATATTGATTTTCTCTAATGTAAATACGAATCTTATAAAACATTGTTGATTTCTCATAAATAAAATTGCGACTAATAAGCAACCCCTTTCTGGAATTTGATATTCTGTTTGTGGAGGATTAACTTCAATCCCAAGTAATGTTCATCAGCACTGGCACCTTCTGTTGTTACTTATGATATAGGCTCAGCCTTGCTGATTAGAGCCAGCCCTATTTTTGTTTTCAATGCTTCATCATAGAGCAGCTCCTCATTGGGCCGGCAGGGCAATGCCCGACGGGCCGCGCGAGGGAGCTCTTTGCCAGAGGTCTTCTCTGGTTGCCATTGTGAAGCTAAAGAATTTTTTGGGGTTTCTTATGTGTAGGGAGTAGAGGTCGGATGGTATAAGTGTGATTTAAAAATAGCTACGAGGATTTCCAAGTGTAGATTATTCACGGGGTTCCTGTGCCATGAGTAAAAACACGACTCGTAAGTCGTGGACTGGAGAGGGGGAATTCTGCCCTTTTCAGGTCAAACCAATGCATAAGATGTGCAGGGGATCGACATGTTTCATACCCTCTACAGTCCAAGCGGATCTAGACCTTTCTTCATGACCAAAGTATCCTCATCCACTCGTGAGGGACGGCATTGACTATATAAAAAAAGAAATGAAGTCACGTCCCCTAAAGTCTGGACTCCAACTGTAGTCCGATTTAGTGGTGAAAACAAGAGGTTAGAGTTTGCACCTTATGGAAAAAGGCAGATGGAAGGAATAAAACAAACATACAATATGGTTAAGTAGCCACAGTCACAAAGCTAGAGAAACCATGAGGCCTTTGAGGGAGGGATCATCTGCATAGGATAAAGAATAAAAACATATTTGGTGTAGATAAAAAATTGAACATTAGGTCCATGTGCGTACAATACCATATTCCAAATAATCATGCATTTATTCGATTATCTTGTGGCGGTGCCAAGTGGTGGTACATCTGTTGGTAGTGGGCTGTCCTGCGGAGGGATGTGATGGTGTTCCCCCTGCGGTGGTGCACCACCGCATGTGTCCCATACAAATCACCCCATCAGAACACTCACCTCAGAAGGAGTATTGATTAGCCCCAACCGGGACCGGCCAGGGACTCGCTAATTTAGCGAGGGAGAAAAAACCTGAAACTTAAATTGGAGAGCTGATGAGGTAGGCCGGAACAGAGTTGTATCTAATGGCTAGTTCCACTCATGCTAAAGAAGCATATATGATGAAGATGCTTCCTGCAAACATGTCCTTGTGTGTTCAGATGTTTTCAGGCGACAATAAAAATGTAAAGGTAACTTTGGCGATTAATGTTCTTGCAGGAGAGAGATCGGAGTTTTATCTAGTGGTTGTTTCGACTCATGCTATAGTAGTGCATTGGATTAAAATGCCTCCTGCAAAGAACATATGCATGTGTGTTCAGAGGTTTTCAGGCAACAATAAAAATGTAAAGGTATCTTTGACGATTAATGTTCCTGCTGGAGAGGGAGATGGGAAATGTATCTAGTGGCTGTTTCCACTCATGCTAAAGTGTCACAGAGGATTAAGATGCCTGCTGAAAAGAACATAGCCTTGCGTGTTCAGAGGTTTTCAGGCAACAATAAAAATTTAACAGTACCTTTGGCGTTTAATGTTCCTGGGGGAGAGAGATCTTATTTTTAGCGAGTGGTTCTTTCCACTCATGTTAAAGTAGAGCAGAGGATTAAGATGCCTGCTGCAAAGAATAAGTCATTGTGTGTTCAGAGGTTTTTAGGCAACAATTAAAATGTAAAAGTAACTTTGGCGATTAATGTTCCTGAAGGAGAGAGATGGGAGTTTTAGCATAGTGGCTGTTTCCACTCATGGTAAAGTAGCGCTGAGCATTGAAATGTCTGCTTGAAGGAACATGGTTCTGTATGTTCAGAGGCTTCCAGGCAACAATAAAAATGTAAAGGTGCTGCAGGGATTCTGTCCAAAAACAGAACTAGCTATAGTGTCTCACTTGCTCTCCTACTCACTCACAGAGAAACAAGTGATTAGACACCGGAGAACACAACACTCCCAGATCTCTCAGGAATCGCGGTAACAAGACACACCCTTTCGCTCGCACTCTTGTACTTGTCCACAATACGATTTGACAGAGACACAAACAAGTTTGAAATATTTATTTTAACTAACGTGCTCTAATATGCTGTATATGTGCCACAAGCAGAAAAAGCCATAATACAAATGCCGTCAGCATTGCAGATAGTCCATAAATCATGAATGGGGATGTAATTGTGAAAAGACAGTATAGCCTAACCGCCCTCCCCTTGCACAGGAATAGTATTATTATATATTAGAAGATCTCTGGGCTTTGTCTGCAGACCCCATACCTTAGCCTATTGAGAGTAGATCTACATCATAGTTGCTGTCTCACTCTTCTCCCTGGAAAGGTCCCATCTCCAAATGTGTGCTGCCTATTCGTGCATCCCAATAAGACCAAAGTACAGTGTCCCAAACCACAGCTGCATCAGCATGTTTTGTCTAGGTGCTAAGGCCTGGCCAGAACAAAATAACAAGGGGCATTGTTGTTCGACCGTGTCCACAATGTTCAGACAAACTCCCAGGAACCTGCAGAGTGTGAACACAGCGATGAGTTCTCATGCGAAAACGGCAATAGAAACAGTAGCAAAAATAAAAACTTATAGTAAAGTGCGCATAGCAGTGGGCATTCTGCAGCGTGCTCATGCCAACGTATTGAACACGACAATGTCCCCATGGGCACCTGACAAAGGCAACTTTATAAAAATGTAAAGGTAACTTTGGCGATTAAGGTTCCTGCTGGACTGGAGTATTCTACAAGGCGTATAAAGAAATGTTGGTGCCTCAGCTCCTGGAGGTGTTTGCTGAGGCACACTCCCCCATACCATGCGTGAGGTGGCCATCTCCCTGTTACTTAAAACTGGAAAGGACCCCCACCCACTGTTCGTTTTACTGTCCCATATCCCTCATTAATTTTGACAATAAGATCCTTGCCAAAATGCTTTCGTTGCGTCTTTCCCTAATAATGGTTCAAATCTTGTCTCCGGCACAGTCTGGGTTTATCCTGCATCGATCTACAGCTCTCACCCTTCGCACAGTCTTCTCCGTCATTAACCGTATAGAGCCCACCACACCAGCTGCAATTGCGTTACTGGGCGCAGAGAAGGCCTTCGATTCCCTTGAATGGCCCTTCCTTATGGCATCTCTTCGTAAACTTGGCCTCCCTTCTAACTTTATAGCTCTAATTGCCCTTCTATATTCATTCCCCACAGCCTGCCTGCGGGTTAATGGGTCCTTCTCTCCTCCCATCCACATTACACGTGGCACGCGTCAGGGATGTCCATTGATCGTTATCGCAATAGACCCCCTGGCCTGTCACCTCCAGGAAAAACACCTGTTCCGTGGCCTGCAGTTTCCAGCTGGTCCGCTCTTGATGTCCCTGTATGCGGACGATGTTTTGCTTTTCATACGCCACACTCAGACCAATCTTCTGCCGCTAATTGACAAGATTGAACGCTTCAGTTCTGTTTCAGGTCTTAAGATCAACTGGGGGAAATCGGTACTATTCCCCATCACGGAAGCAGCAGCGACTGATGGGGCAGAGTACCCCCTGCGAATGGACCGGGAGACCACTAAATACTTTGGGGTGCAACTGAACATAGACAAGGGCCAGGCCATACAGCTGAACTACGGGCCTGCTATTGACCAACTTATCTCGCAAATAGAAAGGTGGATACAGTTGACTCTCTCTATGGCCGGCCGTATCGCCCTCCTTAAGATGAAGGTACTGCCACATTTCCCCTACTATTTTCGTACCATGCGTATCCCGCTCACCAACGCGTTTTTTGCCCACTTATGCAGCCTCCTTATCCGATTGATATGGGCAGGCCGTAGACCAAGAGGGGCTTGGGAAACTCTTACCCTCCCATACATCCGAGGGGGATTCGCAGTCCCAGATCCTCAACTGTACTTTCTGGTAGCACCGGCACCAGAATACCAAACACCAAAACAGACAAGGAACTAGCTTCCCCGACTCCTCTGGCATCCCTACCCCCAAAGAGAGTCCCCCTTGATTGATGCACATGACATTCAGCCTCTGGCCACTACCTGTTGGGCCTGGCGTAAACTGAACCGATTATATGGCTCTGGCCCCCTTTACTGGCCCGCGCTTCCACTCGCCAATAAACCCCTTTTACCCTCTCACTACTGATAAAGGGGTGCTTGCCACTTTCACTAAGTTAGGGCACAACACCTTAGGGTCCTTCATCCCGGATGGCTTGGCGGGCAAACTGTCTAACTTGACACAGCTCCCTGGGCTCACTGATGTGGACTCCCTTAATGTGGCCCGACTTCAGGGGACGCTCCGCACTGCCTTTTCCACTTACCCTGCCTCTTATGATGACTTCCCCCACTCACTTTTCTCATAACCGACAACACTGGATCACATCTGGTCACAAAACTGTATAAGGCGTGCATGTCAGTCCGGGTGGGGCGGGATGACGGGGCCAGGCAAAGAACATGTCCTTGTGTGTCCAGAGGTTTTCAGGCAAAAATTTAAATGTAAAGATAACTTTGGTGATTAATGCTCCTGTAGGAAGGTGGAATCTGACTATATGGTTGCCCCCACTTTTTTCCTGGTGTTTTGATGGTTTTTGACTTAGTTTGGCTGGGGACCTGCTATTCAGGTGACCAGCCTATCTGCTTTCTCTTAAAAATGGATTCCATGCACATTAGGTACACTACAGGCTGGATTCTGGAGTGCCCTTATAAGTCCCTAGTACATGGTATACTATGTGCCCTGGGCATAGGTACCCCAGAGGTCTACCAGGGGCTGAAGCATGTATTGTGTCACCCCTGGACAGCCTTCCAAAATGACACCACAGGTCTGCTACTGCAGCCTGGGTAAGGTGGTGCATGCACCCCTTACTGTGATATAGGTTACCTATATCACTACAAATACACACACATATAAACCTATAAATCACTCCTATGGCAGGCCTTATCAATCCTGAAGGCAGAGTGCTTGGTTTTCATGTGAGAGGGTGCCCCTGCATGAGCAGAGATGCTCTGCAGCATTCGGAGTCAATCCTCTGATGCTGTTTGTGGTGCAGCCTGACCATATAATCTTAAGTGCATTATAGCCTCGTGGTAAATGCTAACTTTGGATTGGTCGTGTTTAGTGTCAAACACCTTGGAATCCCACACCGGTAACTGGTGTGGGAGTAGGATCCCACCCTTCTAGAGGGAAAGACATGACAGCACCGGTATACCCGGTACCAGCTTAACTGGGCATCATAAAATGGATGCTGCAGCCACAGACAAGAGTCTGACCTCCTGCTGCTGACAGAAACTCCGTCAGGGGAGGCCTGGACAACAGGTTTCCTGTCACAGGGAGGTGTAACCACCTCCCAGACAGAATGGTGTGTATTGGGGCTGGATGGGAGCATTCTCAGAGTGCTTTGAAGTCCTGCACTGGGGGCACATTTGGTGTCCCTGTGCATAGTTCAGTTCAAACCGAATGCAGGGGCTACCAGCCCCGGCTCTGGTGCGAAACTGGACAAAGGAAATGGGTGTAGCCACCCCTCCTTCCAAACCCTCCCATTGGTGGGTCCCCAGAGTTAGTCCAAGCCCTTCCTTAGGTATAAGTAAAGAACCCCAGTCCCTAAGACTTTAGATAGCCCTGGACGAAACTCTGAATGTAAATCCTGGACCTTTGATGCTCTACACAAGATTAGAGGACTGAAGAATCTCCCTTGGAGTCAAGGAGTGACTCCCATTCTTGGCAGGTATCAACAAAGCATCTGTCCGGTCTACATCGCTGAAGCTCCCACAGACTTTGCGCCACTAGAGGTGGATTTCCAGACTTCTCCGAGCCTGTCCTGAGTCCCCAGCAGGGCTGAGGCCCGTAGCGGTCATGGGTGATGTGCAACCGGAACCCCTGGACACCTTGCACATTTGCAAGTGCATCACTTTCCTGTTGACTCTCGAAGCTGTGCTTTGGGTTATTCATAGCCCAGACCCTGAGCAGAGAATCCACCGAAGATTGCTGGCCTACCCACTCCGAGTGAAACATGGGCAGCCATTTGTCCACTCGAGGTACCTTTGCGATCCCTTCTCCGTCGACTTGTGTGTCCCTGTGAAGGCAACTCTGTTTTCCTTTGGGCTTTCCTCATTGCTCCAGACGTGCCCTCGCTGGGTGAGTCCCTCAAACCTCGCTGGTCTGCACCGAAGCCTTTATTCTCTTCCTGCGTGGGGTGCTGTTGCCAGGGCTCGCTGTGTCCAATCTGGGCACCAACGCTGCAGCACTAGGCATCCTTTGTGGGACAGCTCGAATCCAGCTCCTGGTTGTCATTGACACCTCCTGGTCCTCATAGCTGAAGACGAGCTTCCCGTCAACTCACCTGAAGCACCCGACATTGGTGGGGATATGTCTATCGTGCCCCTGGTCACTGGCAAGTGACCCAGACTCTGTCCCCTCTGCTTTCAGGTTCTTCTCACCTTCGATCCAGGCTTAGATCTCTTTGGACACTTTGCATCTTCCCGGCAGCAGCACTCCTTTTGCCAGCTTCCATTGGAAACGACGCCGCGACCCAACACCATTTGGCACCTCTGCACCCAGCTCCCCTGGGTTAGGTAACTCGAGTACTCCGGTGCTCCCGTGGGTGCTATCCCTAGACACCTCTAAGTCCAAAAGTGCTTGCTTCTAGCATTCACCTAAGTGTCCTTAAACTTTAAAATTCCAACCGCGACTTTCCCCATAGAAGATACAGGGATTCGCGGCTGTGTTCTCACACTGCACGCATCCCCCGTGGGTCCCTTGTGTCACTACCTTGGGTGGTTCCTTGTGATCCAAGCACTTTGACAGGCTCTAGGCTTTGTGTCTAGTTCAGTTGTGGTTCTTATACCACTATTTTGGTATATGGTTAGGCTCGCCCCTCGGCATGTATTTGTGCTATTTTACTGTTATATTTGAAGTGTAACTTATGTGTTTTGACCTCTAGCCTCATAAAGAGACTAGGACGGTGTGTTTAGAAATGAATACATATATTTTATATAAATACCTGGTGTGGTTGCCTTTCATTTAGCCATTCAAGAGATTATAGACAAGTAAAACAAGCTGCTTTACATTCCTTCACGACTTAGCCTGAAGGCTGCTCTCCATAGTTACCACTAGGATAGCTTTCAATAAAGGTTGTCTTTAACCTATCATCAATAAGGGGTTGTTTGGACTGGTACAAGGTGCCACTAAAACTAGTGGACAGCATATACCAGGTCAACTTCTCACAGCTCCTGCTTGAGAGAGACACAAGGACGTTCTGCAAAGAATATGTCCCTGTGTGTCCAGAGATCTTCAGGCAAAAATAAAAAATGTAAAGGTAACTTTGGCGATTAATGCTTCTGCTTGAGAGAGATCTGAGTGTTATCCAGTGGCAGTTTTCACTCAAAATAAAGTTTCATAGAGGATTAAGACGCCTGCTGCAAAGAACATGTCCTTGTGTGTCTGTAAGTGTTAAGGCAACAATAAAAATGGAAAGGTAACTTTAGTGATTTTTGTTGTAAAGATGCATATGCCACCCACATGCACCCTAGCACACTACCCACATGCATCCCACCAACACACACCTTATAACAACACACCACATCATGCCACTGCCCCTTGTCACTGCACTAGACACCGGGTTTGCAGTACGGAGCACAGCAGCCACACTGCTCTACAACATACCTTAGAAACATTGCCAAAGCCAACAGCTGTGGCTAAAGACTTATAAGTACCCAAAGGTGAGACCTATTGGCTATGCCAATGCTTGTTTAATTCTGCAGAGACTTTATCTTATGTTATGATGTTAGGTGCATGATTCACAGCAACTATTGTCCACCCTTGTTTTAAAATCTACAAGGAAAAGAGATACATAGTTTCACTGAGGCTTCTGGTTGTCATGGAAACAGGTGAGAGGGTCATTGTGAAGGTTCTTTGGAATGTTGGGGTTTAAACTGTGGGTGGCAGTTAAGGTGGGGGGGCTCACACCAGCCTCATCTCCGCTCCTCCACAGAGCAGGAAGATCGGGAAGAGCCTCTGTGTGAAGGGGGCCTGCGGGAAGGAGTAGAGAAGCTCCATGGAGTCAGCATTGTACAGGGACAGCCGCCCCCCCTCGTAGTCCAGATACACCCCCAGCTTCAGGGGCTCCTCACGAGGGGTCAGAGGGGTCCAAGGGGAGGTGAGAGCCCAGTACAGACCCCTCCCACCCTGCACAGCCCAGACTCCCTCCTCAGGTGACCATGGGAGCCCGCCCTTCCTTTCCACAGACTCTGCTGCGACCCCCACATTCCAAACCACATCCCACCCGTCCCCCTCCTGCAGCAGCTGCACCTCCCAGTAATGTCTGCCGGAGGTGAACCCCTCGCTCCCCAACACACAGGGGAAGACAGTGAATCTCTTGGGGGTGTCCGGCAGGGTCTGTGCTGTGTCCGTGTATCTCACTCGTCTCCGCCCCTCAGACAGGTGGAGGCGAGGCTGAGCCGTGTCAGGATCCAGAGTCACCATCGCTGCAGAGAAGAAATTCACAATTAGAGATTTAATGACACAAAGAAAGGCTGTAATTACTGCTTCTGTTTTACATATGATTAATTTACACAACACCTGGAAGGAGCATGCGCGCTAGAGACCGTGCGGCACTAGACCGCTCACTAGACTAAAGAGCGCAGCACTAGACTGCTCACTACACTAAAGCACACGGCATTAGACCGCTCACTACACTAAAGCGCACAACACTAGACTGCTCACTACACTAAAGCACGCAGCACTAGACTGCTCACTACCCTAAAGCGTGCAGCACTAGACAGCTCACTACACTAAAGCGTGCGGCACTAGACTGCTCACTACACTAAAGCGTGCAGCATTACACTGCACACTAAACTAAAGAGCGCTGCACTAGACTGCTCACTACACTAAAGCATACGGCATTAGACCGCTCACTACACTAAAGCGCACAACACTAGACTGCTCACTACACTAAAGCACGCGGCACTAGACTGCTCACTACACTAAAGCACGCGGCACTAGACTGCTCACTACCCTAAAGTGTGCAGCACTAGACAGCTCACTACACTAAAGCGTGCGGCACTAGACTGCTCACTACACTAAAGCACGCGGCACTAGACTGCTCACTACACTAAAGCACGCGGCACTAGACTGCTCACTACACTAAAGCGTGCGGCACTAGACTGATCACTACACTAAGGAGCGCTGCACTAGACTGCTCACTACACTAAAGAGCGCTGCACTAGACAACTCACTACACTAAAGCGCGCAGCACTAGACTGCTCACTACACTAAAGCGCATGGCACTAGACTGCTCACTACACTAAAGCGCGCAGCACTAGACTGCTCACTACACTAAAGTGCGCAGCACTAGACTGCTCACTACACTAAAGCGTGCGGCACTAGACTGCTCACTACACTAAAGCACGCGGCACTAGACTGCTCACTACACTAAAGCGTGCGGCACTAGACTGATCACTACACTAAGGAGCGCAGCACTAGACTGCTCACTACACTAAAGAGCGCTGCACTAGACAACTCAGTACACTAAAGTGCGCAGCACTAGACTGCTCACTACACTAAAGCGCGCAGCACTAGACTGCTCACTACACTAAAGCGCGCAGCACTAGACTGCTCACTACACTAAAGCGCGCGGCACTAGACTGCTCACTACACTAAAGCACGCAGCATTACACTGCACACTAAACTAAAGCGCGCAGCACTAGACTGCTCACTACACTAAAGCGCGCAGCACTAGACTGCTCACTACACTAAAGCGCGCGGCACTAGACTGCTCACTACACTAAAGCACGCAGCATTACACTGCACACTAAACTAAAGCGCGCAGCACTAGACCGCTCACTACACTAAAGCGCGCAGCACTAGACTGCTCACTACACTAAAGCGCGCAGCACTAGACTGCTCACTACACTAAAGCACGCAGCACTAGACTGCTCACTACACTAAAGCACGCTGCACTAGACTGCTCACAACACTAAAGCCCGCAGCACCGTCCTGTCAGAAACACTACAGGGGCCAGGCCAGAATATCTCACTGAACTCCACTGCCCTGTAGAAACACTACAGGGGCGGAGCCAGAATATCTCACTGAACTCCACCATCCTGTAGAAACACTACAGGGGCTGAGCCAGAATCTCACTGAACTCCACCACCCTGTAGAAACACTACAGGGGCTGAGCAAGAATATCTCACTGAACTCCACCGTCCTGTCAGAAACACTACAGGGGCGGAGCCAGAATATCTCACTGAACTCCACCGTCCTGTAGAAACACTATAGGGGCCGAGCAAGAATATCTCACTGAACTCCACCGCCCTGTAGAAACACTACAGGGCCTGAGCCAGAATATCTCACTGAACTCCACCGCCCTGTGAGAAACACTACAGGCGCTGAACCAGAATATCTCACTGAACTCCACCACCCTGTCAAACACTACAGGGGCTGGGCCAGAATATCTTACTGAACTCCACCGCCCTGTAGAAACACTACAGGGGCTGAACCAGAATATCTCACTGAACTCCCCCACCCTGGCAAACACTACTGGGGCTGGGCCAGAATATCTTACTGAACTCCACCGCCCTGTAGAAACACTACAGGGGCTGAACCAGAATATCTCACTGAACTCCACCACCCTGTCAAACACTACAGGGGCTGGGCCAGAATATCTTACTGAACTCCACCGCCCTGTAGAAACACTACAGGGGCTGAGCCAGAATATGTCACTGAAGTCCACCGCACTTTCAGAAACACTACAGGGGCTGAGCCAAAACAGCTCACTGAACTCCACCGCCCTGTAGAAACACTACAGGGGCTGAGCCAGAATATCTCACTGAACTCCACCGTCCGGTCAGAAACACTACAGGGGCTGAGCCAGAATATCTCACTGAAGTCCAACACCCTGCCAGAAGCCACAGTCCAAAGATTCCTATTTCCAGTTTTGTGTCAACACTAATTTGAAAAAAAAAAGAACTTTCTGCCCAACTGATATTCCAAGTGACACAGCATAACCACGTGCAGCATAACCACGTGCAGCATAACCACGTGCAGCATAACCACGTGCAGCATAACCACGTGCAGCATAACCACGTGCAGCATAACCACGTGCAGCATTACCACGTGCAGCATTACCACGTGCAGCATTACCACGTGCAGGATTACCACGTGCAGGATTACCACGTGCAGGATTACCACGTGCAGGATTACCACGTGCAGGATTACCACGTGCAGGATTACCACGTGCAGGATTACCACGTGCAGTATTACCACGTGCAGTATTACCACGTGCAGTATTACCACGTGCAGGATTACCACGTGCAGGATTACCACGTGCAGGATTACCACGTGCAGGATTACCACGTGCAGGATTACCACGTGCAGGATTACCACGTGCAGGATTACCACGTGCAGGATTACCACGTGCAGGATTACCACGTGCAGTATTACCACGTGCAGTATTACCACGTGCAGTATTACCACGTGCAGTATTACCACGTGCAGTATTACCACGTGCAGTATTACCACGTGCAGTATTACCACGTGCAGTATTACCACGTGCAGCATTACCACGTGCAGCATTACCACATGCAGTATTACCACATGCAGTATTACCACATGCAGTATTACCACATGCAGTATTACCACATGCAGTATTACCACATGCAGTATTACCACATGCAGTATTACCACATGCAGGATTACCACATGCAGGATTACCACATGCAGTATTACCACATGCAGTATTACCACGTGCAGTATTACCATGTACAGTATTAGCACATGCCGTTCCACTCAACCAGATATTACAGGGGACACAATCCACTTTGGCCGAAATTACAGAAATTGTAGCTGGAAAATGACAAACAGAATTCAGGAATAATCTTCAGAAATCAGTGCAGCAGTACGCAATTGTTGTCTTGTGTTGTGTGTGTGCGTGCATGGCATGAGTGCATATGTGCATGATGCAACGGGCATAACTGTGAGTGCATCGTGTGAGTGTAGACTGTGAGGGAAGATCTTATAAACTGTGTGTGTAATAGGTCAGTGTAGGAGCATGCGCTAGGTCAGTGTAGTCGCATGCGCTCGGTCAGTGTAGGTGCATGCGCTCGGTCAGTGTAGGTGCATGCGCTCGGTCAGTGTAGGTGCATGCGCTAGGTCAGTGTAGGTGCATGCGCTAGGTCAGTGTAGGTGCATGCGCTAGGTCAGTGTAGGTGCATGTGCTAGGTCAGTGTAGGTGCATGCGCTAGGTCAGTGTAGGTGCATGCGCTAGGTCAGTGTAGGTGCATGCGCTAGGTCAGTGTAGGTGCATGCGCTAGGTCAGTGTAGGTGCATGCGCTAGGTCAGTGTAGGAGCATGCGCTAGGTCAGTTAAGATGCATGTGCTAGGTCGGTGTAGGTGCATGCGCTAGGTCAGTGTAGGTGCATGCGCTAGGTCAGTGTAGGTGCATGCGCTAGGTCAGTGTAGATGCATGTGCTGGGTCAGTGTAGGTGCATGTGCTAGGTCAGTGTAGATGCATATGCTAGGTCAGTGTAGATGCATGTGCTAGGTCAGTGTAGGTGCATGTGCTAGGTCAGTGTAGGTGCATGTGCTAGGTCAGTGTAGGTGCATGTGCTAGGTCAGTGTAGGTGCATGCGTTAGGTCAGTGTAACTCCATGCACTAGGTCAGTGTGGCTCCATGCGCTAGGTCAGCGTAGATGCACGTGCTAGGTCAGTGTAGCTCCATGCGCTAGGTCAGTGTAGATATATGTCCTAAGTCAGCGTAGCCCATGCGCTAGGTCAGTGTAGATGCATGCGCTAGGTCAGTGTAGATGCATGCGCTGGGTCAGTGTAGATGCATGCGCTAGGTCAGTGTAGGTGCATGCGCTAGGTCAGTGTAGATGCATGTGCTAGGTCAGTGTAGGTGCATGCGCTAGGTCAGTGTAGGTGCATGCGCTAGGTCAGTGTAGGTGCATGTGCTAGGTCAGTGTAGGTGCATGCGCTAGGTCAGTGTAGGTGCATGCGCTAGGTCAGTGTAGATGCATGCGCTACGTCAGTGTAGGTGCATGTGCTAGGTCAGTGTAGGTGCATGCGCTAGGTCAGTGTGGCTCCATGCGGTAGGTCAGTGTAGGTGCATGCGCTAGGTCAGCGTCGATGCATGCGCTAGGTCAGTGTAGATGCATGCGCTAGGTCAGTGTAGATGCATGCGCTGGGTCAGTGTAGGTGCATGCGCTAGGTCAGTGTAGGTGCATGCGCTAGGTCAGTGTAGATGCATGTGCTAGGTCAGTGTAGGTGCATGCGCTAGGTCAGTGTAGGTGCATGCGCTAGGTCAGTGTAGGTGCATGTGCTAGGTCAGTGTAGGTGCATGCGCTAGGTCAGTGTAGATGCATGTGCTGGGTCAGTGTAGATGCATGCGCTGGGTCAGTGTAGATGCATGCGCTGGGTCAGTGTAGATGCATGCGCTAGGTCAGTGTAGGTGCATGCGCTAGGTCAGTGTAGATGCATGTGCTAGGTCAGTGTAGGTGCATGCGCTAGGTCAGTGTAGGTGCATGCGCTAGGTCAGTGTAGGTGCATGTGCTAGGTCAGTGTAGGTGCATGCGCTAGGTCAGTGTAGGTGCATGCGCTAGGTCAGTGTAGATGCATGCGCTACGTCAGTGTAGGTGCATGTGCTAGGTCAGTGTAGGTGCATGCGCTAGGTCAGTGTGGCTCCATGCGGTAGGTCAGTGTAGGTGCATGCGCTAGGTCAGCGTCGATGCATGCGCTAGGTCAGTGTAGATGCATGCGCTAGGTCAGTGTAGATGCATGCGCTAGGTCAGTGTAGATGCATGCGCTAGGTCAGTGTAGATGCATGCGCTAGGTCAGTGTAGATGCATGTGCTAGGTCAGTGTAGATGCATGCGCTAGGTCAGTGTAGATGCATGCACTAGGTCAGTGTAGATACATGTGCTAGGTCAGTGTAGATACATGTGCTAGGTCAGTGTAGATACATGTGCTAGGTCAGTGTAGATACATGTGCTAGGTCAGTGTAGCTCCATGCGCTAGGTCAGTGTAGATGCATGCATTATTTAAGTGTAGGTGCATGTGCTAGGTCAGTGTAGGTGCATGCGCTAGGTCAGTGTAGGTGCATGCGTTAGGTCAGTGTAGGTGCATGTGCTAGGTCAGTGTAGATACATGTGCTAGGTCAGTGTAGGTGCATGTGCTAGGTCAGTGTAGATACATGTGCTAGGTCAGTGTAGGTGCATGTGCTAGGTCAGTGTAGATGCATGCATTATTTAAGTGTAGGTGCATGTGCTAGGTCAGCGTAGATGCATGCGCTAGGTCAGTGTAGATGCATGTGCTAGGTCAGTGTAGGTGCATGTGCTAGGTCAGTGTAGGTGCATGTGCTAGGTCAGTGTAGGTGCATGCATTAGGTCAGTGTAGGTGCATGTGCTAGGTCAGTGTAGGTGCATGTGCTAGGTCAGTGTAGGTGCATGTGCTAGGTCAGTGTAGATGCATGCATTATTTAAGTGTAGGTGCATGTGCTAGGTCAGCGTAGATGCATGCGCTAGGTCAGTGTAGATGCATGTGCTAGGCCAGTGTAGGTGCATGTGCTAGGTCAGTGTAGGTGCATGTGCTAGGTCAGTGTAGGTGCATGCATTAGGTCAGTGTAGGTGCATGTGCTAGGTCAGTGTAGGTGCATGCATTAGGTCAGTGTAGGTGCATGTGCTAGGTCAGTGTAGGTGCATGTGCTAGGTCAGTGTAGGTGCATGTGCTAGGTCAGTGTAGATGCATGTGCTAGGTCAGTGTAGGTGCATGTGCTAGGTCAGTGTAGGTGCATGTGCTAGGTCAGTGTAGGTGCATGTGCTAGGTCAGTGTAGGTGCATGCATTAGGTCAGTGTAGGTGCATGTGCTAGGTCAGTGTAGGTGCATGTGCTAGGTCAGTGTAGGTGCATGTGCTAGGTCAGTGTAGATACATGTGCTAGGTCAGCGTAGGTGCATGTGCTAGGTCAGTGTAGATGCATGCATTATTTAAGTGTAGGTGCATGTGCTAGGTCAGCGTAGATGCATGCGCTAGGTCAGTGTAGATGCATGCGCTAGGTCAGTGTAGGTGCATGTGCTAGGTCAGTGTAGATACATGTGCTAGGTCAGTGTAGGTGCATGTGCTAGGTCAGTGTAGATGCATGCATTATTTAAGTGTAGGTGCATGTGCTAGGTCAGCGTAGATGCATGCGCTAGGTCAGTGTAGATGCATGCGCTAGGTCAGTGTAGATGCATGCGCTAGGTCAGTGTAGATGCATGCGCTAGGTCAGTGTAGATGCATGCGCTAGGTCAGTGTAGGTGCATGTGCTAGGTCAGTGTAGATGCATGCATTATTTAAGTGTAGGTGCATGTGCTAGGTCAGCGTAGATGCATGCGCTAGGTCAG
This sequence comes from Lissotriton helveticus, assembly GCF_964261635.1. Classification (NCBI taxonomy): domain Eukaryota; kingdom Metazoa; phylum Chordata; class Amphibia; order Caudata; family Salamandridae; genus Lissotriton; species Lissotriton helveticus. The sequence goes on from NC_136065.1 coordinate 26,724,391, forward strand.
TGTAGATGCATGTGCTAGGTCAGTGTAGGTGCATGTGCTAGGTCAGTGTAGGTGCATGCATTAGGTCAGTGTAGGTGCATGTGCTAGGTCAGTGTAGGTGCATGTGCTAGGTCAGTGTAGATGCATGCATTATTTAAGTGTAGGTGCATGTGCTAGGTCAGCGTAGATGCATGCGCTAGGTCAGTGTAGATGCATGTGCTAGGCCAGTGTAGGTGCATGTGCTAGGTCAGTGTAGATGCATGTGCTAGGTCAGTGTAGGTGCATGTGCTAGGTCAGTGTAGGTGCATGCATTAGGTCAGTGTAGGTGCATGTGCTAGGTCAGTGTAGGTGCATGTGCTAGGTCAGTGTAGGTGCATGTGCTAGGTCAGTGTAGGTGCATGTGCTAGGTCAGTGTAGATGCATGTGCTAGGTCAGTGTAGGTGCATGTGCTAGGTCAGTGTAGGTGCATGTGCTAGGTCAGTGTAGATGCATGTGCTAGGTCAGTGTAGGTGCATGTGCTAGGTCAGTGTAGGTGCATGTGCTAGGTCAGTGTAGGTGCATGTGCTAGGTCAGTGTAGGTGCATGTGCTAGGTCAGTGTAGGTGCATGCGTTAGGTCAGTGTAGGTGCATGTGTTAGGTCAGTGTAGGTGCATGTGCTAGGTCAGTGTAGGTGCATGTGCTAGGTCAGTGTAGGTGCATGTGCTAGGTCAGTGTAGATACATGTGCTAGGTCAGTGTAGGTGCATGTGCTAGGTCAGTGTAGATACATGTGCTAGGTCAGTGTAGATACATGTGCTAGGTCAGTGTAGATGCATGCATTATTTAAGTGTAGGTGCATGTGCTAGGTCAGCGTAGATGCATGCGCTAGGTCAGTGTAGATGCATGCGCTAGGTCAGTGTAGGTGCATGTGCTAGGTCAGTGTAGATACATGTGCTAGGTCAGTGTAGGTGCATGTGCTAGGTCAGTGTAGATGCATGCATTATTTAAGTGTAGGTGCATGTGCTAGGTCAGCGTAGATGCATGCGCTAGGTCAGTGTAGATGCATGCGCTAGGTCAGTGTAGATGCATGCGCTAGGTCAGTGTAGATACATGCGCTAGGTCAGTGTAGGTGCATGTGCTAGGTCAGTGTAGGTGCATGTGCTAGGTCAGTGTAGGTGCATGTGCTAGGTCAGTGTAGATACATGTGCTAGGTCAGTGTAGGTGCATGTGATAGGTCAGTGTAGATACATGTGCTAGGTCAGTGTAGGTGCATGCGCTAGGTCAGTGTAGATACATGTGCTAGGTCAGTGTAGGTGCATGTGCTAGGTCAGTGTAGGTGCATGTGCTAGGTCAGTGTAGGTGCATGTGCTAGGTCAGTGTAGGTGCATGCATTAGGTCAGTGTAGGTGCATGTGCTAGGTCAGTGTAGGTGCATGTGCTAGGTCAGTGTAGGTGCATGTGCTAGGTCAGTGTAGGTGCATGTGCTAGGTCAGTGTAGATGCATGTGCTAGGTCAGTGTAGGTGCATGTGCTAGGTCAGTGTAGGTGCATGTGCTAGGTCAGTGTAGGTGCATGCATTAGGTCAGTGTAGGTGCATGTGCTAGGTCAGTGTAGGTGCATGTGCTAGGTCAGTGTAGGTGCATGCATTAGGTCAGTGTAGGTGCATGTGCTAGGTCAGTGTAGGTGCATGTGCTAGGTCAGTGTAGGTGCATGTGCTAGGTCAGTGTAGGTTCATGGCTTTGGTCTGTGTAGGTGCATTCGCTAGGTCAGTGTAGGTGCATGTGCTAGGTCAGTGTAGGTGCATGTGCTAGGTCAGTGTAGGTGCATGTGCTAGGTCAGTGTAGGTTCATGGCTTTGGTCTGTGTAGGTGCATTCGCTAGGTCAGTGTAGGTGCATGCGCTAGGTCAGTGTAGGTTCATGCGCAAGGTCAGCGTATATGTATGTGCTAGGTCAGTGTAGGAGCATGCGCTAGGTCAGTGTAGGTTCATGCGCAAGGTCAGCGTATATGTATGTGCTAGGTCAGTGTAGGTGCATGTGCTAGGTCAGTGTAGGAGCATGCGCTAGGTCAGTGTAGGAGCATGCGCTAGGTCAGTGTAGGTTCATGCGCAAGGTCAGCGTATATGTATGTGCTAGGTCAGTGTAGGTGCATGTGCTAGGTCAGTGTAGGAGCATGCGCTAGGTCAGTGTAGGAGCATGCGCTAGGTCAGTGTAGGAGCATGCGCTAGGTCAGTGTAGATAGATAGATATATTTATTGGCACAATTAATAAAAATCATTGCAATTCGTACAAAAAGAGAAGCTAAAAAGACACTTTCAGCTCTCAATTTAAAAGAGAAAAACGCAACTTCATGTCTGACACAGTAAAGGTTCATGGGTGGTATCTGCCGGTAGCATTAGATTAATCTTAATCATGAATTTCACAAAGCGGGCGGCCATTTGTGCTGATTCCCCCTTCATACATTCCTCTAAGGCTTCATGGCAGGTACGCACATTAAGAATTCTCCAGATGGGGCGCAGCCAGTAAGTTCGAAGGGGGAGTAAAGTTCTGCAAATACACAGAACATGGATTACATTTTCTTCTCCATTGTTGCAGTAGCGGCACTGGGAAGATATTTCTGCCTTGTACCTCCTTCCATAATTGTACCCCACCAGAGGGATTAGCCCAAAACGTAGTCTCATTAACTGATGTTTCACTAATGGGTTCATGGAAGAGGACATGTAGTGTGGTAGGGTTTTTAGGTCATAGAGTTTGGACGCCCAGCTGCCATGGGATAGCTTTTTCACGGATATTGCATTGTGTTCCATTGATAGTATTTTTTCTTGTTTGGTCAGGGCTTTGGTGGCAACCCCTATGGATAGCGAGCTTGCCCATAGCTCGTGTGCTTCTAAAGTGTCCTGGCAGAATATTAAAAATGTATTCCAAGAAGTGCAGGGGTTATTTAACAATGACCAGATGCAACTCTTTAGTGTGGAGGCTTTGGCTATTTTTGTTTTTGCACAATAGGCAATGAATCTTGCTTTCATGATCCAGTTTTGGGAAAACAAGCGGAACTCCATGCAGATTTGGGCATGAGAGGTCGAAGTGGGTAGGTGAAACACTACAAAAACAGGCAGATTGCATTCTGTCTAACCAAGTGAACATTTTATCTTTAAAAGTAGTAGCGCCAAAGGCTATTATAGTTAGTAATTTGGCATCTATCACTTTGATTAGTGGAGTGAGGTCAAGAGAATGAAGAGCATTCTTAGTTCGTAAGAAGGCCCCCTCCAGGCTTCGGGCCACACTTTGCATTGCTGCGATTTGCGGACCAGAACTTTCTCTGTGGTCCTGACTCCAAGATATTTATAAGTGGTGACTACCTCAATAGATCTCCCAGCAATGTGCCAGGGGCGCTGTCTCGCTCGGCTTCTCGAGACTATCATCACCTTTGTTTTGGAGACATTAACCTTCAGTGCATTGGTTTCACGATATCCTGCCAAGGAATCAAAAAATTGTTGAAGGCCCACCTGTGTTTGATCAAGTAGAATCATATCATCTGCGTATTTCAATGATTGGATTTTAACAGATGCAATTCTTGGAGGGAAGCATGAGAGCGGGCCAACCACTCCGGTAGATCTGCGAGGTACAAATTAAAAAGTAAAGGGGCCAAAATACATCCCTGCTTTAGGTCTTTGTTGGTCATATTTTTTTGGTTGTAGACCACCCAGCGGAGACTTTTATTTTGACCCAAGTATCAGAATACAGAGCGATGAGGGCGTTCAATAAAGTGGGCGGAATGCCATATTTGAGCAATTTCTCCCAGAACTTGGGATGGGCAACGTTGTCAAATGCCTTTTGGAAATCGATAAATCCCAGAAACAGCGATTTTCCTTTTGTTGCAAGTGTAACCTCGATCATGTGGGCTAAGCAAATCAGATTGTCCTCAATGTGGCAGCCCTTTTGAAAGCCAGTTTGCGTGACAGGTATTCATTTGTGGTCTTCTGCCCAGCTGGTCAGTTCTTGTATTAAGACGCTTGATAAGGCCTTTCCATCAACATCGAGGAGTGCAATCATCCGGTTGTTATCAGGATTAGATCGCTGAGAACTACCGGATAGGGACGAGGCGAGAACCACGCCAGGAATCAGGAATGGGACCACCCATTCTACATGTCTCAAATAGGGGGGCCAAAAGCGCTGCCTACTTAGAAGTCGAGGCTTTGTATATCTTTGTTGGTAGCTCATTTGGGCCGGGGCCCCTCCTGGACGCATTCCTTTTATAATAAGGGCAACTTGACTTGGGGTCATCTTAATAGTTGATGACCTACCAGGGAGGGGATTAAGAGGGATGGAGCTATGGTAGTTACACCAATTATATTTATCAAGCTCAACGTAGAGTTTCAATGTGGGCCTCCCATTCAGTAGGGGAGACATTCATTATGGTGGATGATTGGCCTGGTCTAGCAGCCTTGTTAACCCAGTTCCAAAATCTCTTTTGATCTTTTGATTTTATGATTTCATAGGCAAGTGTCCAGTGCTGTTCTTCTTTTATGCTTTTATCTTTGAACCTTAATTTCCTATACTCTTTACGGGTGGTCGAAATCTTCCTTCATGAGGATTTGTAGTCCAGGCTGGTATGTGTGCTTTTATGCAATAATGTATTTAATTTATTTTTAATACTCAGTATACTGTGATTGAGGTCGCTGTGGCGGGGTACAGATGAAGAATATTTGTTTGAGTTATTAACACTCTTTACAGATAGATTTTTTTTAAGGACCTCCACCACCTGTTCCCACCATGATGGCATCAGCTGACTACTAGGCTCTAGATTCAAGTTTTCCAAAAAGTTGACCACCTTATCTTCAATTGCCTCTTGTTGGTCCAGTGTCCAGTGCAGTTATCTAATTGGCTCCAATGTTGAATCTTTCCCAATCAGGTCGGTTTTTGGCCGGAAACTCTGATTTGACAGAACTTTGCATGTTAAGATTGCATGATCACTTTCCAATGAGGGGGTTACCACAAATTCCTTGACTAATTGGAAGTGGGCGATCGAAATCCATATGTAGTCCAAGGTAGCCATTCTAAAGGGAGATACATGGGATAAGCAGCAGGCGAGTGACTCCAATCTACCGTTTAGGATACGGAGCCCAAGTTGATTTAAACTTGTGGCCACCTTTGTCCCTTGACTATCCTTCCGTTGGTACTGGCATTTTTTATCTGGAATTGCCCACATATCCAGTGAAGTTAGAAGGGAGGGATCCAGATTTTTCTCTATTAACAGGGCTTGAAAAATCCCCAAAAGGGTACTAGTCCTGCAGGACTAGTACCTTAAAAAATGTCCTCGACCTATCTGCAACCTGCTTGACCTATGTCTCTGAAAGCAGAGCAAATGTGACAAGATAACACGATTTAAAGGCATCTTTATTGCTCATTAACTTAGTGAGCAATAAAAATGCCTTTAAATCTTGTTATCTTGTCACATTTGCTCAGTTTTCCCAGACAGAGGACAAAAGTTAGTTTTTTTTCCTACTCGCCAGAAAGGGTGAGTAGGACCTAAAAACAGCTCGACCTTGTTAAATTTAGCTCGCATATGCGAGCGGTCGAGTGGATTTTTCGAGCCCTGATTAAGTAGGCATTAAAGTCTCCCATTATTAGCCATATATCATTCGGGAAGTGTTCAAAAAGATCTCTCATGATGGGAAAAATGTTGTTCAAAGTAGTCTCTCGCTTGGTTTCACAGTGATGTAGATAGATAGAGCCAAGGATAATAGTATGTTGTTTATTGATTTTTTTTCCCCACCCTTGTGGCTCAATATTAATAAAAATGTAGTCATCTTGCCCTTCATAAATCATGGAGACCTTTAGGGCCAGGTTGTTCTTAAGAGCAATTTATACGCCTCCTGACGCATGCCCACCTACTTGAGATGCGACTGCACAAGAATCATAAACAGTGTAGTCCTCCCAAGTGATACTTTGCAAGGACCAGTTTTCTTGCAGAGCAATAATATCATAATTTCTTAAAAAGGAGGTTGTTACTCTTTCCGCTTTTTCATTTGTTAGCCCTTGAATATTCCAGGAACAGATACTGAGGTGGGTGGCGTTTTTTTTACTAGTTTTATGTCCACTTGTGATGTTATGTGCTTCACCCTAAGACCTGGGAGAGCCAGGACCAGTTTTGAGAATTCTGTCGTTTTAGTGCACATTGGGGGCCTCCTGTTCTGGATGTTATTTGAAGCGGATTACTTTTCCACTGCGCTGTTTGGGAGGCTGCTAATGGGCCACGCAAAACTGAAGTAGTCAGCTGGCTGGTTGTATCACTGCTTGCCAAGGTTGAGGTGTTATAGTCCTTTAAGGCATTTGGGACTCTATCCTTTAAGACGACAGGGTATTTAGCTTTAGTCATGAGACTGGTGTGAATGCCCCAGTCGCCCAGACGATCTTTATTCAACAGTAGGACTGCGGCTACGTCTTTACTATGGAAGGTTACTACCGTGGTCTCATTAACTTGACGCTGTTCAGGTGCAATAAAAGCGATACTTTCAGTGTCTGTAGTTTTTATATTTTCTAGTCCTGGAAGGTGCGAAAATAGATTTAGGTTTCCTCTAATGAGGATATCGTATTTCCCTTTGGATAGATACTCTGGGTACAGTTTTACATTTTTACCTTCTGTGATGATTGAGTCTTTACAGCATCGACTGACACGGTTTTCTTTTGGTTTGAAAATGTTGTTTCTAAGTCAACTTTGGGCATCTTGTTCTAGAGTGAGTGGTTAAGACATTCTGGTTTGTTCGCTTTAAAACAATGCGGGTTGACCTCATAGGTAACAGATTTCTCATTTATGTTCCCTTGATTGAAGTCCTGGATCTGGTCCAATATTACCATGGTGTTCGGGGTCTTCTCGTTTTGTTTCATTTCGGAGCCATTTATAAGATTAACTTGTGTGGCTATCTCCTCTGTGGCTTTCCTTATAATGTGGCTCTCTTTCGCTATTTCACGTGGGTATCTTAGGTCGCTTCGGCGTGTAGCTTCCTGGGGGGCATCCCAACCCGTGGGCTGTCTCGGACTGTGTCTAATAGAAGATCGATCACATGTTAGGTTTGTGGGGTTATCCATGATCTATTGGGTTTCTCCATAATATGCATTGGGCTCTTTTCTTTCCATACAATTCCCAATTTTCTCCTTTGGGCTAACCACAGTACCTTGGATAGCTTCTGGCTTACATTGGCCCATATTTTGCACATCGTTTATTTGTACTGGAAGGCGAATATCTAAAGTTCCTCCTCCATCTGAGTTTTTGCTGAATTCTGAGGATTTGATTGGATTTAAGTCGTTATCATCAGGTCTGAGCCAGCATAGAAGCACTCCATTCTTTTTCCTACCGTTGTTTAAGAACTTTAATTTCTTCTTGTTTTTCCTGGACAGATGTTCTTCATCCGGGGGTACAGTTGTCATCTTCAATGGTGAGAAGGAGTGAGACAGATTATTAGCTCCTATTGCAGTATTAGGTTGGGAGATCATTACTGGCGCAGAATTTTCTTGATTAAAGTTATCAGCCCCATTTAGTTGTACATTTGTTCAACATGGATTTAGAGTCTTGTTTGTCAACAATTTTCAGGCATTTAATCTGCTGTTCTTGTATGAAAGTAGTCCGCTGATCTATATGATCAGGGGAGCCATTAACATGGGAGTGAGTACTTGCTTTTGAATTCATCTCTGTGTCCGCAGTGTGCTCTATACTATGAAATGAATATGCTACTTACCAGTATGCATCTGTTCTTGGCATGTAGGGCTGCTGACATTCATATGTATAGCATAGATCGCCGCCTAGTGTTGGGTCCGGATGATTGCACATTGTTGTCCTGGAAGAGTCTTCCAAGTATCACGAGATAGGTGGCTCCTCCCCTGGACTACAGTGCGCATGGGCATCGACTCCATCCTCAGATTGTTTTTAGCCATTGTAGCAAAGATGGAGTGTAAGCGATGGCCATGCTTAAGAGTAAATGCAAGAAAGTCTGCAGCCGCTACAGGCGCCGGGGAGGAGGGCGGGCGATATGAATGTCAGCAGCCCTACATGCTAAGAACAGATGCATACTGGTAAGTAGCATATTCAGTTCGAGGCATGTGGGCTTCTGAATTCATATCTATAGCATAGAATACATAGCAGTCCCTCCATTAACGGCGGCCGCCTGTGCCAGCTGCAGAAGTCTGAAAAAGTGTTTTAAGAACAGCCTGTCCTACAGCTGCCTGCTGTTTGGAGTGCACATCTACACAGTAATGCTTAGTAAATGTATGTGGTATAGACCATGTGGCTGCTCTACAAATATCTTCCAAAGGAATATTACCCAGGAACGCCATGGAGGCCCCCAACTTGCGGGTGGAGTGGGCTCTGGGGGGGACCGTTAAAGTGTGCTTAGCCTTGTGATAGCAAATCTGAATACACTTAACGATCCACCTGGCGATCCCTGCTTTGGAAATGGGGTTGCCTTTGTGCTGGGCTGAGAAGGCAACAAAGAGCTGTTGTGTCTTTCTAAAGTCCTTGGTCCTATCAATGTAGTACATCAACGCTCTTTTGACATCAAGAGTGTTGAGCATTCTTTCTGCTACTGTCTCAGGGTTCTGAAAGAATGCGGGCAGTTCGATAGTTTGATTGACATGAAACTGTGAAACCACCTTAGGAAGAAATTTAGGGTTAGTGCGCAGCACCACCCTGTTGGAATGAATTTGAATAAATGGCTCTTGTACAGTGAGCGCCTGCAGCTCACTAACACGTCAGAGATGTAATGGCAATGAGAAAAGCCACTTTCCATGTTAAGAACTGAATCTCACAGGAATGGAGAGGCTCAAAAGGTGGACCCATCAACCTGGTGAGGACCACATTGAGGTTCCATACAGGAGCTGGCGGGGTCCTGGGAGGGATGTCCCGCTTTAGTCCTTCTAGGAAGGCTTTAATGGCAGGCACCCTGAAAACAGAGAGACGCTGCCTGTTTTGGAGATAAGCGCAGACTTTGGTCTTCGACCTAAAAATCACAGGGTTCAGCAATATCCCAAGAGACCCCACTGACACTTGGGTTGGTTTCAGTTTATAGAGAAATATAAAAATTTGAGTTTTGGGTTAGTTATAGCCAACAGGGATAGTAGGGCAATAGCACAGGTTGTAAAAATGTCCGTGACACTATATAGAAGACAAAAAGTGGACTTTAGGGGTCCCGGTCAGTAAGGAGCTTCCTGCCTACAGCTCCCACAATCCGGCTGGTGCGATTAAGACTTCAGCTTTAATATTTGCTGTGATGCCTCTAGGTTGACTCTAGGGAAGACTCGGCTGGCCTCGGTTGCATACTGCCACCTAAACTCGGCAGCAGAAGGAAAACCAGCCGGAGCCGGGGCAGGGAGCAGGGATTGACAGTTTAGAACCAGCTGAGAGCCACAGCTCAGCGTTCGACGTCCTGCTAGCTGCTTACGTGTTTGAGTGTTCGAGTGGCTACTGGCAAAATACGGCAACTGGAGCTGGCATTGGCCACGTCGAAGTGTACTCGCATCTGCTACTGCTCTGGGGCAGTGTATGTGCATGTGCAAGGTCAGTGTGGGAGCATGTGTTAGGTCAGTGTGGGAGCATGTGCTAGGTCAGTGTGGGAGCAGGCGCTAGGTCAGAGTGGATGCAGGCGCTAGGTCAGAGTGGATGCAGGCGCTAGGTCAGAGTGGATGCAGGCGCTAGGTCAGAGTGGATGCAGGCGTTTGGTCAGTGTAGGTTCATGCGCTACGTTAGAGTGGATGCAGGCGCTAGGTTAGTGGAGGTGCAGGCGCTAGGTCAGAGTGGATGCAGGCGCTAGGTCAGTGTAGATGATTGTGCTAGGTCAGAGTGGATGCATGCGCTAGGCCAGTGTAGGTGCATGTGCTAGGTCAGCGTAGATGCATGCGCTAGGCCAGTGTAGGTGCATGCGCTAGGCCAGTGTAGGTGCATGCGCTAGGTCAGCGTAGATGCATGTGCTAGGTCAGCGTAGATGCATGCGCTAGGCCAGTGTAGGTGCATGCGCTAGGTCAGCGTAGATGCATGTGCTAGGTCAGCGTAGATGCATGCGCTAGGCCAGTGTAGGTGCATGCGCTAGGTCAGCGTAGATGCATGTGCTAGGTCAGCGTAGATGCATGCGCTAGGCCAGTGTAGCTCCATGCGCTAGGTCAGTGTAGATGCATGCGCTAGGTCAGTGTAGGTGCATGCGCTAGGTCAGTGTAGATGCGTGCGCTAGGTCAGTGTAGATGCGTGCGCTAGGTCAGTGTAGGTGCATGCGCTAGGTCAGTGTAGATGCGTGCGCTAGGTCAGTGTAGATGCGTGCGCTAGGTCAGTGTAGGTGCATGCGCTAGGTCAGAGTGGATGCAGGCGCTAGGTCAGTGAAGGTGCATGCACTAGGGCAGTGTAGATGCAGGCGCTAGGTCAGTGTGGGAGCATGTGCTAGGTCAGTGTAGGAACATGCAATAGGTCAGAGTGGATGCAGGCGCTAGGTCGGTGTAGATGAATGCGCTAGGTCAGAGTGGATGCAGGCGCTAGGTCAATGTAGATACATGTGCCATGTCAGTGTAGGTGCATGCACTGGGTCAGTGTAGGAGCATGTGGTAGGTCAGTGTAGGAGCATGTGGTAGACCTTTGTAGATACATGTGCCATGTCAGTGTAGATGCATCCACTGGGTCAGTGTAGGTGCATGCGCTGGGTCAGTGTAGGTGCATGTGCTAGGTCAGTGTAGGTGCATGCGCTGGGTCAGTGTAGGTGCATGGGCTGGGTCAGTGTAGGTGCATGCGCTGGGTCAGAGTGGATACAGGTGCTGGGTCAGTGTAGGAGCATGTGGTAGACCATTGTAGATACATGTGCTAGGTCAGTGTAGGTGCATGTGGTAGATCATTGTAGATACATGTGCTAGGTCAGTGTAGGTGCATGCGCTGGGTCAGTGTAGGTGCATGCGCTGGGTCAGTGTAGGTTCATGCGCTAGGTCAGAGTCGATGCAGGCGCTAGGTCAGTGTAGGTGCATGCGCTAGGTCAGAGTCGATGCAGGCGCTAGGTCAGAGTGGATGCAGGCGCTAGGTGATGTAGGTGCATGCGCTGGGTGAGTAGATGCATGCGCTGGGTCAGTGTAGGTTCATGCGCTAGGTCAGAGTGGATGCATGCGCTGGGTCAGTGTAGGTGCATGTGGTAGGTCAGTGTAGGAGCATGTGGTAGACCATTGTAGATACATGTGCTAGGTCAGTGTAGGTGCATCCACTGGGTCAGTGTAGGTGCATGCGCTGGGTCAGTGTAGATGCATGCGCTGGGTCAGTGTAGGTGCATGCGCTAGGTCAGTGTAGATACATGTGCTAGGTCAGTGTAGGTGCATGCGCTAGGTCAGTGTAGATACATGTGCTAGGTCAGTGTAGGTGCATGCGCTAGGTCAGTGTAGATGCATGCGCTAGGTCAGTGTAGATACATGCGCTGGGTCAGTGTAGATGCATGCGCTGGGTCAGTGTAGGTGCATGCGCTAGGTCAGCGTATATGTATGTGCTAGGTCAGTGTAGGTGCATGTGCTAGGTCAGTGTAGGTGCATGCGCTGGGTCAGTGTAGGTGCATGTGCTAGGTCAGTGTAGGTGCATGTGGTAGACCATTGTAGATACATGTGCTAGGTCAGTGTAGGTGCATGCGCTGGGTGAGTAGATGCATGCGCTGGGTCAGTGTAGGTTCATGCGCTAGGTCAGAGTGGATGCATGCGCTGGGTCAGTGTAGGTGCATGTGGTAGGTCAGTGTAGGAGCATGTGGTAGACCATTGTAGATACATGTGCTAGGTCAGTGTAGGTGCATCCACTGGGTCAGTGTAGGTGCATGCGCTAGGTCAGCGTATATGTATGTGCTAGGTCAGTGTAGGTACATGCGCTAGGTCAGTGTAGGTGCATGCGCTGGGTCAGTGTAGGTGCATGCGCTGGGTCAGTGTAGGTTCATGCGCTAGGTCAGAGTCGATGCAGGCGCTAGGTCAGTGTAGGTGCATGCGCTAGGTCAGAGTCGATGCAGGCGCTAGGTCAGAGTGGATGCAGGCGCTAGGTCAGTGTAGCTGCATGTGCTAGGTCAGTGTAGGTGCATGCGCTGGGTGAGTAGATGCATGCGCTGGGTCAGTGTAGGTTCATGTGCTAGGTCAGAGTGGATGCAGGCGCTAGGTCAGTGTAGCTGCATGTGCTAGGTCATTATCGATGAATGCGCTAGGTTAGTGTAGCGATATGCGCTTGGTCAGTGTAGGAGCATGCGCTAGGTCAGTGTAGGTGCATGCGGTAGGTCAGTGTAGGAGCATTCGCTAGGTCAGTGTAGGTGCATGTGCTAGGTCGGAGTCGGTGCATGCGCTAGGTCGGAGTTGATGCAGGCGCTAGGTCAATGTAGATGAATGTGCTAGGTCAGAGTGGATGCAGGCGCCAGGTCAGTGTAGGTGCATATGCTAGGTCGGAGTGGATGCATGCACTAGGTCAGTGTAGATGCATGCGCTAGGTCAGTGTAGATGTGTTGGACTTGGCCCTTCAGGCAGGTTCACCCCTGAACTTTTTGCCTTTTAAGGTTACATCATTATAGTGATTTCTGTGTAAAGTGCGTGGGCTCTCAGAGTGCATGTGTGAGAGTGGCCTGCCCTCCCATAGTAATGCATGGGGAATATGTGTGTCCATGGTAATTCCTGATGCGTGGGGAGTGCAAGCTCGAGTTTGGTATGTGCAAACTCGTGAGAGTGAATGCTGCGCAATGATGTGCGCAGCTTTAATGTGCCTAGTGTGGAAGCGCCACTTCTAGACGTTGGCCTGTCTGTGTAGTAAAGGTGAATTCCCTGTCTGGCTTGTGATTGGCTGGAGCTGGCTGGTGTGCCTGGCTCCAGGAGTCAGGATGGGTCTGCCCTGGTGGTGAATGGGGAGATCTGCATGTTGATGACAGGGAGGAGCTGCACCTGGGACCTGAATAGGGCTGGGCTTTCCCTACACAATGCTGGCTCCGCCCCCTGTGGTGCGACTTATGACCCTAGCCTGGCCAGTGAATGGGGAGAGGGGCTGAGCAACAGAGTTCCGCAGAACCAGCTGCGTCTGGTTTTGCCCCCACCCTACACCCCAGAGACAAAGGGATTTTGTGTATAAAAAGAGGCTGTGACCTCATGTTAAATGTTCTTGTTTTCCTCATTAGAATCTACCAGGGGCGTGCTGCTGCTGGGGCCCAGGGGAAGGCTTGCCTCCCTGGGCCCTGCCCAGCCCCTGGATTGCTGATGGACTTCTTTTGGACCCCTTTTGGACTTTTGCCCTTAAAACCTTTTCCAGGACCTTTGACAACATAGGAGCGCTGTATCTTACTTTTAATGCTAGGACCCTCCTTGCTGTGGGGGTAATTTCTGGGGCCTTTTATGATTTCTGGGCAGAGCACTGTTGTTATCCCTCTGGGGGAAGCGCTCCTGCCCTTTTGTTGCCGATCGGGTGCCCACCCCGCTTATTACTTTAATTATTGCAGGTACCCACCCTGCATTATGGCCCTAATTGTTTTATAATCGCGGGTGCCCACCCCGCATTTCTATTTCTTAATTGCGAGGGAGCCTACCCCTCTGTGATGGAGTCCTGCCGCCGCGAACCGCGGCTGGCCTGGTTGTGGGCGGGGCCAGCGCGGACGGAAGCGGGAGGAAGAATGCAGCCGGAAGAGGCCGGCGTGAGCTTTGGCGCGGGGCTCCCATGCTCTAGGGAGAGCCCCGCGATTGCGGCTGGTGAGAGAAAGCCCCGGGTCCCAGGAGGGGGCCCGGGTGAAGAGAGGTGAGTTATAACGGGGTATACCCTAAGAACTCTCTGACCTGGGTCAGTTAAGTAGATACGTATAAAGTGGTCAGAGTCTATTGATTAACCAAAGCATCAAATGTCTCACATGAATATTGCCATTTATAAATTATCAACATTTCATCCATGTAGTGCAAAAAACTTTTATTTAAAGCACCTTGTTGCCTGGGTACTTCGTATTATTCAGTAAGTACCAGTTTAAAAAAAAAAAGAAATTAGACATGTAAGAAAACATTTTTTCAATTACTTCATTGAATCCAACAGATAATTGAGGACACAAGTATCAATTTGGTGCATAGAAGGACTTCATATATAAAACGAAAATCAGACATATTATCTAGATTATAACATTTCGACGCGCTCAAAGTGATGAAAAAAGAGGAAGTTAAGGGGGATGGGTGTGATGGAGTAAAGGTGGGGACTGGGTAAAGGTTGTTGTGACCATATAACAATCACAGTGATATTCAGTGTGGCCTTTACAGTCTGATTAAGATCAGTAGTTCCAAATAACTCTTTGGCATAGGATCTGTGCTACTCCATTAATTTCTCCTATGGTTAGAGGGTAGGTATAGTCTGGTCTAGGGTGAAGAGAGGCAGCGGCCGGTATAGCCAACAACAGCGCGGGGCTCCCGTAAGGACAGGGAAGCACCGCAGGTGCTGCAGACCGCCGCCGGAAGTGCCCGTGTCCGCCCCAGGTCTCGAGGACAGAGCCGGTGAGTGTCAGAGGGAGCTGGGGGGAGAGAGAGACGGAGTCCGAGCGGCCCCATATGCCCAGAGGGCCACTCCAGCGTAGTGACGTAGTTTTGAAGGCCCCCGTGGGGGTCCCAAGGCCTCGTGGGCACTTTACTCCGATGTTTGGGGGCCCGTGTGCTTTCTGAATTCTTGGGGGCATATGATTATTTGCAGAGCCCGTGCGGGGCTCCAAAGACTGGCCATACTTGTCTATTTTCGCCCAGAGAGGCCCATGCTTATTATTTGGGGAAGCCAGTGTGCTCCATGGCCCCTGATCATTGTTAGAACCCCTGGGCTCCACCGGTGGTGCCCTGTGTATTTTTTAAGAGCCCTGTGTGGCTCCAAGGAGTGGCGTAGTGATTTGCAGAGCCTAGATGGCTCTTAGGGGGCACAGTTCCATTTACAGCCCCAGTGCGGGGGGACACGTGTTGTTTCAGAGCGCTAGTATGCTCCACAGGGGGCATAGCTGACTACTTTAAACACCGCCTCCGGGATAAGCCTGACTGCTCGTGCCAAGCTACCAAGGGGGTGAGCAGGGGTTATCTTGGCGGGTGACTTCCTTGCCCTGAGGTAGAATGGTGGTTTCTGCCTGGCTTTGGCGCAAGCCTTAGCCAACTGGAAATAGCCATTTCTAACAAGATGCATGCACTAGGTCAGTGTCGATGCATGCGCTAGGTCAGTGTAGGAGCATGCGCTAGGTCAGTTTAGATGCATGCGCTAGGTCAGTGTCGATGCATGCGCTATGTCAGTGTAGGAGCATGTGCTAGGTCAGTTAAGATGCATGCGCTAGGTCGGTGTAGGTGCATGTGCTAGGTCAGTGTAGGTGCATGCGCTAGGTCAGTGTAGGTGCATGCGCTAGTTCAGTGTAGGTGCATGCGCATGGTCAGTGTAGGAGCATGCGCTAGGTCAGTGTATGCGATAGGTCAGTGTAGATGCATGCACTAGGTCAGTGTCGATGCATGCGCTAGGTCAGTGTAGGAGCATGCGCTAGGTCAGTTTAGATGCATGCGCTAGGTCAGTGTCGATGCATGCGCTATGTCAGTGTAGGAGCATGCGCTAGGTCAGTTAAGATGCATGCGCTAGGTCGGTGTAGGTGCATGCGCTAGGTCAGTGTTGGTGTATGCGCTAGGTCAGTGTAGGTGCATGCGCTAGGTCAGTGTAGGTGCATGCGCTAGGTCAGTGTTGGTGTATGCGCTAGGTCAGTGTAGGTGCATGCGCTAGGTCAGTGTTGGTGCATGCGCTAGGTCAGTGTAGGTGCATGCGCTAGGTCAGTGTAGGTGCATGCGCTAGGTCAGTGTTGGTGTATGCGCTAGGTCAGTGTAGGTGCATGCGCTAGGTCAGTGTAGGTGCATGTGCTAGGTCAGTGTAGGTGCATGCGCTATGTCAGTGTAGGAGCATGCGCTAGGTCAGTTAAGATGCATGCGCTAGGTCGGTGTAGGTGCATGCGCTAGGTCAGTGTTGGTGTATGCGCTAGGTCAGTGTAGGTGCATGCACCTGGTCAGTGTAGGAGCATGCGCTAGGTCAGTGTAGGAGCATGTGCTAGGTCAGTTAAGATGCATGCGCTAGGTCGGTGTAGGTGCATGCGCTAGGTCAGTGTTGGTGTATGCGCTAGGTCAGTGTAGGTGCATGCGCTAGGTCAGTTAAGATGCATGCGCTAGGTCGGTGTAGGTGCATGCGCTAGGTCAGTGTTGGTATATGCGCTAGGTCAGTGTAGGTGCATGCGCTAGGTCAGTGTAGGTGCATGCATTAGGTCAGTGTAGGTGCATGTGCTAGGTCAGTGTAGGTGCATGCGCTAGGTCAGTGTAGGTGCATGCGCTAGGTCAGTGTAGGAGCATGCGCTAGGTCAGTGTATGCGATAGGTCAGTTTAGATGCATGCGCTAAGTCGGTGTAGATGCATGCGCTAGGTCAGTGTAGATGCATGCACTATGTCAGTGTAGGAGCATGTGCTAGGTCAGTGTAGGAGCATGCGCTAGGTCAGTGTATGCGATAGGTCACTGTAGATGCATGTGCTAGGTCAGTGTAGATGCATGCGCTAGGTCAGTGTAGATGCATGCACTAGGTCAGTTTAGATGCATGCGCTAGGTCAGTGTAGATGCATGCACTAGGTCAGTTTAGATGCATGCGCTAGGTCAGTGTAGATGCATGCGCTAGGTCAGTGTAGATTCATGCACTAGGTCAGTGTAGATGTATGCACTAGGCCAGAGTAGATGCATGGGCTAGGTCAGTGTAGATTCATGCACTAGGTCAGTGTAGATGTATGCACTAGGCCAGAGTAGATGCATGGGCTAGGTGAGTGTGAAAGCATGCATTAAGTAAGTGCAGGTGCATGCCCTAGCTCACTCTAGATGCATGCGTTGGGTCCGTGTAGATGCATGTGCTAGGTCCCTGTTGGTGCTAAAACTCTGGAAAATAGAATGTGTTATATGGTAAATACAATCTTCTGAGGTAATTTCCGATTCGATTGTCCCAGAATACTGCAGTAACTGAGTTACTCGCAGTTGTCAAGCCTAGCAGTATCATAACAGTATCACCGTTCGACACAGTCTATCACCAAATCTTGCTCAGGAGATTGGAGGAGATTGGACTCAGAGGACCTGCTCTTCAGTGGATGACGAGCTTCCTGTCCTCCCGTTCTCAGACCATCAATTTAGGCCCTTTTCGGTCAAAGATGATGGAACTGAGCAAGGGAGTTCCCCAGGGCTCATGTTTAAGCCCCAACTTATTCAACATCTATGTTGCTCCCTTGGCCAACCCCCTCGGGCCTGTGGCTTTATGCCTATTTCATATGCATTGCTGATGACACTCAGCTCCTCTTCTCATTTAATAAATTCACCTCCTTTGTTCAGGGAAGACGGAGATTATGCTTTGAGGAGAGGCATCTATGCTGTGGACACCTGCCAGTGGCCGGTAGCCCTCGACATCTCCCTGCCCCCAAGACCCTTGTTAAAAACCTGGGCATTCGCCTAGACCGGGCCTTGACCATGAAGGAGCGTGCCGCTTATACTGTCGGCTCCTGCTTCTACGTGCTGGGTTTGTTATGGTGAGTTTTTTCTTTCCTCCCAGATTCCACTCGCAAAACCCTCATTCAGACAATGGTAGTAAGCCGCTTAGACTACTACAAAGCTCGCCCGGTCTCAGCCAATGAGTCCTCGCTTAGCAGATTGCTGGTGGTTCAGAACACCGCAGCGCGCCTTGTCTCGAATGCCCCCCAGAAAACTGCCTCCCTGTCTCTCCTTTAACAGCTTCATTGGCTTCCAGTGCGCAAGCGGGTTCAATTCTAAATCTGCTGCACCGTCCACAAGGCCTTGTATAACAATGGCCCCCTCTACATCGCCGAGAAACGTAATCATTATGTCCCTTCTAGGATCCACCGGTCAGGAACCAAATCACTTCTCTTGGTCCCAGGGATCAGGAAACAAGGTTAGGTGGGAAATCCTTTTGCTACCTCGTTCCCCTTTATTGGAATCAACTCCCCATTTACCTGAGACAATGTCCTGACTATCTCAGATTTAGAAAGCTTCTGAAGACTGCTCTGTTCTGATAATGCTCGTCAGCCTGTCCAGCAGCACGGTCGGAAGCGCAGAGCTACCCATTCGGGGGTGATTCATGCGCTATATAAAAACCAAAATTAATTAACTAATTCATTTGAGGTGTGAAATTACCGCATCTGAATTTCCGATAAACTTAGCATGAATGTCCAGGGGGAAGAATGATTTAAACAAAGGAAATGCTGCAGCACATATACAGAATGGAGATAAGTAGAAATCTAGAAAAATCTGGAAAAGACAAAGTTTAGGGACAAATCAAGTAACTGTACCCTGGTGTGAGTGCACGTTACCACTAAATACCATACAATACCATACCACACAATATCGCCATCCCATTCTATCCATCACCACCATACCAAACCATCCCATACCACTATACCATATTATACAATGATCTCACCCTATACTACACCACACCATACCATCATAACATTCCATCCCATCCAATCCAACCCCATCCCACCATAACATCCCATACATACCATACCATTCCGTAGCATACGACACCATACTATAGCCCACCACACCACACCACACCATAGCACACCATCCCATCCCATACCACACCATCCCACACCATCACAGGGTCGTGGACCTTGGTCAGCGGACTCGATAATTCTCGCTTCGGTGCTTACTCTAATCAGGGGTTCCACTCGGCAACTCTGGGCATTAGCTTGCCTTATCTCCACAACGGCCCTACCAATTCCGGGGATGCCTGGCTCCACCTTGGGGACTCCCAGCAAGGGACCATCCCACAGGGAAAGCCAGGACGGGTTCCCCAGAGTTATACAGCGCCGGGACGCCCCGTTGCTGGGGCAGCTGTGCGCTTTACAAGTATACTACATTTACTACATTTACATCCCACACCATACCATACCATAGCACACCACACCACACCATAGCACACCATACCATAGCATACCACACCATACCATAGCACACCACACCACACCATAGCACACCATACCATAGCATACCACACCACACCATATCACACCATACCATACCACACCATACCATACCATACCACACCATACCATACCACACCATACCACACCACACCATACCATACCATACCACACCATACCACAACACACCATACCACAACACACCATACCACACCAAACCACACCACACCACACCACACCAAACCACACTACAGCAAACCACACTACACCAAACCACACCACATCATACCACACCATACCATACCATCCCATACCACTATACCATATTATACAATGATCTCACCCTATAGTACACCCATCATACCATCATAACATTCCATAGTATACCAGTCCACACCATCCCATCCATCCAATCCCATCTCACCATAACATCCCATAACATACATACCATAGCCCACCACACCATACCACACCATACCATACCACACAATACCATACCACACCATACCATACCACACCATACCATACCACACCACATCAAACCATAGCCCACCACACCACATCGTAGCACACCACACCATACCACATCAACCCATAGCCCACCACAATACAACATAGCACACCACACCATACCATACCATACCACACCACATCCAACCATCCCACAGCACACCACACCATCCCACACCATCCCACACCACAGCACACCACCCCATACCATCCCATAGCACACCATACCACACCACACCATACCACACCATACCATACCATCTGGAAAAGACAAAGTTTAGGGACAAATCAAGTAACTGTACCCTGACGTGAGTGCACGTTACCACTAAATGCCATAACATACCATACCGCCATCCCATTCCATCCATCACCACCATACCAAACCATCCCATACCACTATACCATACAATGATCTCACCCTATTCTACACCACACCATACATACCATCATAACATTCCATTCCATACCAGTCCATACCATCCCATCCAATCCAACCCCATCCCACCATAACATCCCATACATACCATACCATACGACACAATACCATACAAAACCATACTATAGCCCACCACAACATACCATAGCGCACCACACCATACATACCATCGTAACATTCCATACCCTATCAGTCCATACCATCCCATCCGATCCAACACCATCCTACCATAACATCCCATACATGCCATGCCATTCTGTAGCACACCACACCATACCATACCATAGCACACCATCGCATCCCATACCACAGCACACCATAAGATAGCCCACCACACCATACCACACCATCCCATACCACACCATTCCATACCACACCATACCATAGCACGCCACACCATACCATACCACACTATACCATAGCATACCACACTATACCATAGCACACCATCGCATCCCATACCACAGCACACCATAAGATAGCCCACCACACCACACCATCCCATCCCATACCACACACCATTCCATACCACACCATAGCACGCCACATCATACCATACCACACTATACCATAGCATACCACACCATAGCATACCACACCATCCTATCCCATACCACACCATACCATATCATACCACACCATCCCATCCCATACCACACCACACCATACCATAGCACACCACACCATACCATAGCACACCACACCAGCCCATCCCATAACACACCACACCATACCACAGCACATCACACCACACCATAGCACACCATTCCATCCCATAGCACACCACACCATACCACACCACACCATACCACACTATACCACACCACACAACAGCATATCACACAACACCATAGCACACCATCCCATCCCATAACACACCACACCATACCACAGCACATCACACCACACCACAGCACACCATCCCATCCCATACCACACCATAGAATACCACACCATACCATACCACACCATACCACACCACACCACACCACACCACACACCATACCACACCACACCACACCACACACCATACCACACCACACACCATACCACACCATACCACACCATACCACACCACACCACACCACACCATACCACACCATACCACACCATACCACAGCACACCACACCATACCACAGCCCATCACACCACACCATAGCACACCATCCCATCCCATCCCATACCACACCATACCATAGCATACCACACCATAGCACATCATAGCACACCACACCATACCATACCACACCACACCATATCACACCATACCACACCATAGCATACCACACCATACCACACCACACCACACCACACCATAGCACACCACACCATACCACACCACACCACACCATACCACACCACACCATACCACACCATACCATACCACACCATCCCACACCATCCCACACCATCCCACACCATACCATACCACACCATACCACACCATACCACACCATACCACACCACACCACACCACACCACACCATACCACACCATCGCACACCACACCATACCAAACCATCCCATACCACTATACCATATTATACCATGATCTCACCCTATAGTACACCCACCATACCATCATAACATTCCATAGTATACCAGTCCACACCATCCCATCCATCCAATCCCATCTCACCATAACATCCCATAACATACATAACCTAGCACACCACACCATAGCCCACACCATACCACACCATACCATACAATAGCACACCACACCACACCATACCATACCACATCATAGCACACCATACCATACCAAACCATAGCATACCACACCACATCATAGCACACCATACCATACCACATCAAACCATAGCATACCACACCACATCGTAGCACACCATACCATACCACACCAGACCAAACCATAGCCCACCACACCACATCGTAGCACACCATACCATACCACACCAGACCAAACCATAGCCCACCACACCACATCGTAGCACACCATACCACACCACATCAAACCATAGCACACCACACCATACCACACCACATCAAACCATAGCCCACCACACCACACCACACCATACCACACCACACCACACCACACCATACCACACCATCCCACACCACCCCACACCATCCCATAGAATGCCTTACCATCCCACATCATACCACACCATACCATAGCACACCACACCATACCATAGCACACCACACCATAGCACACCACACCATACCACACCACACCACAGCACACCACACCACACCACACCACACCACACCACACCATACCATACCATAGCACACCACACCATACCACACCACACCATACCACACCACAGCATACCACACCACACCATACCACACCACACCATACCACACCACAGTATACCACACCATACCACACCATCCCACACCATCCCACACCATGCCACAGCACCCCACACCATACCACACCATAACACACCATCCCACACCACACCATACCACACCACACCACACCACACCATCCCACACCACACCATCCCACACCATCCCACACCATCTCACACCATCCCACACCATCCCACACCATACCACACCATACCACACCATCCCACACCACACCATACCACACCACACCACACCACACCATCCCACACCACCCCACACCATCCCATAGAATGCCTTACCATCCCACATCATACCACACCATACCATAGCACACCACACCATAGCACACCACACCATACCACACTACACCACACCACAGCACACCACACCACACCACACCACACCACACCATACCACACCACACCATACCACACCACACCATACCACACCACACCATACCATAGCACACCACATCATACCACACCACACCATACCACACCACAGCATACCACACCACACCACACCACACCACACCACACCACACCATAGCACACCACACCATACCACACCACACCATACCACACCACAGCATACCACACCATACCACACCATCCCACACCACACCATGCCACAGCACCCCACACCATACCACACCATAACACACCATCCCACACCACACCATACCACACCACACCACACCACACCATCCCACACCATCCCACACCATCTCACACCACCCCACACCATCCCATAGCATGCCTTACCATCCCACATCATACCACACCATACCATAGCACACCACACCATACCACACCACACCACACCACACAACACCACACCACACCACACCACACCATCCCACACCATCCCATAGCATGCCATACCATCCCACATCATACCACACCATAGCACACCACACCAAACCACACCACACCACACCATACCACACCATCCCACACCATCCCACACCATCCCATAGCATGCCATACCATCCCACATCATACCACACCATACCATAGCACACCACACCATACCACACCACAGCACACCACACCACACCACACCACACCACACCACACCACACCATCCCACACCACAGCACACCACACCATACCACACCACAGCACACCACACCACAGCACACCACACCATACCACACCACAGCACACCACACCATATCATTTTCATGAACAGTAATACTAAGAGCTAATCATCGCAATTATATTTACCTTTATAACTCTTCACCATCTCTGGGCTCTGAATCTTCACATTATTACACCTGAAATAACACACACACAATTTTTGTATTAAAGATCAATGACAGCTACAGGAACAAAGGATCAACATCACATAACATCTGTATTTGTAATAAGATTCAGTTTTAAGAGCAGCGCCTGCGGACCAGAGCTCAGTGTGAGTTACTGTTCATACACAACAGACAAAGCTCTAACGATACCCACAAGTACCTTTAACATCTTATGACAGGATGTGTGTGTTTTAAGGCAGATAGCTCAGTGAGACTAGTGCGCTTCATGTGATGCTATGGAGTACCTCAGCGTGGGTCTTCTAGGAGCTGCTCTTAGCTCAGTGAGATGGGGTCAGGACAGGTTACATCTGCCCCTGGTGGAGTCTGGTGTATACGCTTAATAAATACCTTCTTACCTGAGGTCCACGTGTATTCCAGACAGCGCCCACAACACAACATTCTCGCATCCAATCCCTGCCAGTGTAAACCTTGTCACCATTCTCTAGAGCTAAGATATTGAAGAGCCTTAGTGGGATATATAAGGAAGATTTGAACCCAGACCGCTTAGTAATGAAAAACTGGTTGCAAAACAAAAACGTCCACATCTTACGGAACAGCAGATTTTAGGCCGTTGGGGAAGGATCACAGATGGAGAGAGAAGGGAACAGGGTAGGAGCCTCAGTAAAGGGAAAGCAGCAGGCTCATGGGGGATCCCAGAGGGAGAGATAAGGGAACAGGGTAGGAGCCTCAGTAAAGGGAAAGCAGCAGACGGGATCACAGAGGGAGAGATAAGGGAACAGGGTAGGAGCCTCAGTAAAGGGAAAGCAGCTGACGGGATCACAGAGGGAGAGATAAGGGAACAGGGTAGGAGCCTCAGTAAAGGGAAAGCAGCTGATGGGATCACAGAGGGAGAGATAAGGGAACAGGGTAGGAGCCTCAGTAAAGGGAAAGCAGCAGGCTCATGGGGGATCCCAGAGGGAGAGATAAGGGAACAGGGTAGGAGCCTCAGTAAAGGGAAAGCAGCTGATGGGATCACAGAGGGAGAGATAAGGGAACAGGGTAGGAGCCTCAGTAAAGGGAAAGCAGCAGGCTCATGGGGGATCCCAGAGGGAGAGATAAGGGAACAGGGTAGGAGCCTCAGTAAAGGGAAAGCAGCTGATGGGATCACAGAGGGAGAGTTAAGGGAACAGGGTAGGAGCCTCAGTAAAGGGAAAGCAGCTGATGGGATCACAGAGGGAGAGATAAGGGAACAGGGTAGGAGCCTCAGTAAAGGGAAAGCAGCAGACGGGATCACAGAGGGAGAGATAAGGGAACAGGGTAGGAGCCTCAGTAAAGGGAAAGCAGCTGATGGGATCACAGAGGGAGAGATAAGGGAACAGGGTAGGAGCCTCAGTAAAGGGAAAGCAGCTGATGGGATCACAGAGGGAGAGATAAGGGAACAGGGTAGGAGCCTCAGTAAAGGGAAAGCAGCTGATGGGATCACAGAGGGAGAGATAAGGGAACAGGTGAGGAGCCTCAGTAAAGGGAAAGCAGCAGACGGGATCACAGAGGGAGAGATAAGGGAACAGGTGAGGAGCCTCAGTAAAGGGAAAGCAGCTGATGGGATCACAGAGGGAGAGATAAGGGAACAGGGTAGGAGCCTCAGTAAAGGGAAAGCAGCTGACGGGATCACAGAGGGAGAGATAAGGGAACAGGGTAGGAGCCTCAGTAAAGGGAAAGCAGCTGATGGGATCACAGAGGGAGAGATAAGGGAACAGGGTAGGAGCCTCAGTAAAGGGAAAGCAGCAGACGGGATCACAGAGAAAGAGGGAAGGGAACAGGTTCGGAGGCTCAGTAATAGGAAAGCAGCAGGCCCAGACAGGATCACAGAGGGAGAGATAAGGGAACAGGTGAGGAGGCTCAGTAAAGGGAAAGCAGCAGGCCCAGGCGGGATCAAAGAGGGAGAGATAAGGGAACAGGTGAGGAGGCTCAGTAAAGGGAAAGCAGCAGGCCCAGGCGGGATCAAAGAGGGAGAGATAAGGGAACAGGTGAGGAGGCTCAGTAAAGGGAAAGCAGCAGGCCCAGACGGGATCAAAGAGGGAGAGATAAGGGAACAGGTTATGAGGCAAGCGAGGGTAGCAAGCGAGCCAGAACAACTGAAAGGCAAATTAAATTGACAAGAAAGACAACCACTAAAACGTAACAGGCTGATCCTAAACCAATCTAAGCATTGGTATTGTACGGAATTGGCTTTCACAATACACAAATAAAAGCTGCCAGACCTAAAAAGTGACACGCTTTTATAGGGAGACTCACACTCCTATGCATTTAAAACAAGCATTGGCATAGCCAAAAGGTCTCGCCTTTGGGACCTTATAAGTGTTTAGCCATGCAACAGTTGCTGCACCAAGGATATTGTGCTGGATAACTAAATATTAATAAGGTCCCAAAGGCGAGACCTATTGGCTATGCCAATGCTTGTTTTTTCTAGCTGTCAGTCATATTATATTATGTGGTGCTGTTGTAATTTGGCAGCAATTAGGTTAGCATTTAGCTCAGCTACACAAACATTCACCATTAACTTGACCATGTTTGTGGAGGCCATTTTGCATTTCCTAGCATCCATTTTCAATGAACATGCTGCCTCGTGGTCAGCATGCCCTTTTGTCCTTTCTCTGTACCAATGACCATTTAAATTGCCCAGCAACAGGCTATTTTTAGCACTGGTCAAGCCCGCGCATGCGTACTCAAACGTTTAGACTAATGAGCGGTCACCTTCTTAGGAATGTTCTCCAAAACTGACCAGTGATACTAAACTCCTCCCACAAGTTGGCTGTGTTCCAAAAATGCCCTTATATGTACCTAAACTGTTCAAAGTATACCGCCTACTCTTTTTATTGCTGTAAAACTGTATAAAAGAGGTCACACACCGATGTTCGGTGTGATACTTCTTGCATTACCGAAGGGTGCTGTAGGATTGTACCACCACCCCATGGGGTCTTAATAAACTTGTCTTTTGCATTTCCAGTTTCCGTGCCAACTTCTATTCCATGGTGTTCGAGAGTTTTTTTGCAGAATATGTAGATCTGTTGAACCGATGCCACAAATTGGCGACCACGAAGGGGCTCATCGGCGACTCGGATGCCCGAAGGAGAGGTCACGACGAAGGATTGGAAACTCGCCATGGACACGTACGCTGCCACTGAGTGACCCGAGTCTTGGCACCCACGGTGTTTTTTCCTTTCCTTCCGACCTGACCTGCCAGGTGGCGCCGGTCCTCGACTGAGATCCTGATCAGTTGGGTTGTCGTGCAGTGCCCGCTTGGCTGATTCGATTAAGGAACTTGGCAGTTGGAATCTGGACGTTTGAGAATATTTGGTAAGATTGTGATTGGTAAGGTAGTCTACTGACACTTACTGTGGCTTTTGGATTTGTTTGAGTTGAGTTAGCTAACATTTGGTCCTATGATTTGAGTTATATGTGGAGTGCACCTCACATAGGCAGGTATGTAGAGATATTTCTCTGACCTTGTATTTTCCCAGACTAGATTAGTCTGTGTCACCACCTTTAATCCCGTCTCTAATGCTATAAAGAAGAGCATTAACAACCGTTGGCCCATCCTTAATGCTGGGTGTCTAGATTTGGAACGCCCTCTCTTTGCATTTAAAAAGGCAAAGAATATAAAGGAACACTTGGTGAGAGCTGCTATTCCACCAGAGAACAACAAGGGCACAATTAATGAACTGTGGGGGCTCCCACCATTAACTGGGCATGTGAAATGTGGTTCTTGCAGTGTCTGTGAGTGTACAATTGAAGGAAAAGAGTTTGTTTGGTTCAATTTCTTTTCGAAGACAACATTTCACTAACTGTAATAGTGCCAACATAATTTATGCCATTTTTTGTCCTTGTGAATTGATATATATTGGACAAACCACCCAAAAGGCACGCCGTCGGATAGGCCAGCACAAGAGCCGCATCCGCTGCAAAACACCCAACGCCCCATTGGTGGATCATTTTGAGGGGAAAAAACATACTGAAATGGACCTGAGATGGACAATCATTGACATTGTGAAAAGCCCACCGAGAGGGGGTGACTTGAATGGACTTCTGAATAAGGAAGAACTGAAATGGATACTCCGTACTAAAAGTATCCGTACCGGATTGAATCGCCTGGAGGACTGGACCTCGCTCCTATAAACCCTCCAGAAATAGACTCTACTGAATATGAACGTTCAGTTTCATTTTTTCGAAAATTGAAAAATGTATGATGAGAATTCTTGTTTTTAATTCATAATGTCTAGAGGTTCCTTTCCGTTTGCACAATGGTTCACCGTCTCCTCTGTATTCACGGTTAATTCACTCATGTAAAGCACTCTGCCACACCTAGGTCCACTTTCACTGCACAGTATTGCACATTCTAATATGGCCGCCCAAAATTCTCGAAAAGTGACTAGATGGTTCCTTAGCGCCCGTGTCACATGATGCTGATCACATGGTCAGCGCGCATATTGTTACGTCGCGCCCGGCGATGCTTCAGTGCCCAAACAAGCATCGGCTTCTTGGCAAGTGGAAACCCATTGCGGCGTCTTCCACGGTAAGCACTTTCTATACAAGTATCCCGTTCCACTGCACAGCCCATTCTGGCCAATTGCCTTGATCGCATCTAAGACTCCTTTTACTTTTCAGGGGCTTTGATTGGAAAACCCCGTGTTTAAATGACCGGCTACTCTCGGTAAGCGTCCATGTACTTTAACCCGATTTCCTAAAAATTGGACGTGGTATTATTTTTGCCGCCTTGTAAATATTTACCTCTGGTTCTTTAGGTCATTATCAAGCTGACCTTGTTATCCACCATAACCACGCGAAATTGCGGTAAGCGTTGTCATCACCTCTCATGCTTACATTAGCAGATCATTTGAAAATCACCTAATGGGTCCTTCCTCTTCATGGCACCTCGAACGCTTATTTTAATGTATTCACTTCACAGCAAGGTTGTCCCTCTGCACTCACCACCCCTTCACGTTCATTTTCGCAATTTTTAATTCTGCACCTCCGTTCGATAGCGGGTTTGGCTGGCTATTTTCTACGTGTAAGAATAATTGTCTGACTTGTCGGGTGATTTAACTTTACACTTCCACTTGCTGACGGACTCGGCTGGCCAACCGTTATATGTAAGAACAAGTGTCAGACTTGTCAGGTTATGTGTATTAAGTCCAATTTACTTTATTTAATCCTTATGCCTTTTTTCTTCCCATTACCTACCCCGTTTTTTCCCCAATTGTGTACCATTGTTCATTGTTAAATGTCTTGTATTGTGATTTATGGAAAATGGTTAATTTTGTGCTTAGGCTGGATTATGGTTCATAGTGTTTAAGGCATGAATAATTAAATGTCCTGATGATGATCCTATTATTTTAGATGGATCGAAACGCCGTCAACACCTTACACTGGATGATTTGATTTTTAATTTACTAAATCACAACAGTGTACTTCTTGTAAATATCGTCTGCCACATTCTGAATAGATGCAGGCAGCCAACTCTTACCTCACTTGTCCATGTATGTCGTTGTACAGTAGCAGGACACGGCTGTGTCCCACTTTGATATTGTATTGTAAATACTGAATATTTGTAACAAATGTGCAATTAAATCCTGTCCGGCTGGACAGACGCTATAGATTTCAATTTTGGTCTATATGAATTTCTTTCAGTAGCCTTTGAATGCCAGGGACCACTGTTGTTTGAAGTAATACTTACACCCAAGGTCCCTTGCCTATTGCTCCTTTGGGTATCCCTTGTACTATATAAAAGTATGTTGCGCCATCGCTTGATTGCAAGGGTCTACCACTCTCTTCAGTGGGGTCACTCCTTTTACTTCTATTTTGTATTGTATTAACTGTTACCCACACTTTCCCCTTTCCTTTTTTTGTTGACATGTCTGACCATACACCTCTTTACAATGAAGATGATATTGAAAGAATTCTCGCAGGTCCGCCACTCCTCTCAGAAAGCATAGATGCTCCCATACCGGTGAATAGTTCACTTAAAGAACAATTAGAGAAAAGCAAGAAAAAAGCTGTCAGACTAGAACTCATGATAAGGTTGCTCACAGAATATCTAAGGGCAAAAATAATCCCACTAGGCTTACAAGTTCGCAATATACCGGGGGTTTTCACTGACAACCCCAAGTACACTACAGGTTTTAGTTACATCAGTACCACGTGTTCCAGGCACTGGATGGTGCTTGGAATAGATATTGCAACTGACGAGCTTAAACAAACCATAATTGAAATAAAAGATCTGGAAAAACAAATAGGAGATCAAGTCCCCCCTGCAGACGGAAAGAAACTCCTAGAGGAAGTCCAAAAAACAGTTGACGAATTTAATCGTATTGAGCAAAACAAAAAAACTATAAAAGTTAAAAAGGATATAAAAGCCTTTACCTTGGAAAGGGCTTATCCTTACCTTTCCAAGGATTTCTATAAAAACATATCATACAGTGGCCCCCAAAATCAACGTCCCTGGGGTCGTTTTAATAGAAGACAGAATATTGTTGGTTTCTCAGATAGTTCGGCTGAGTCTGCGGATAGCTCTGATCAGAGCGAGGGACATCACACTCCCCATAGGCAGCCTTTTTTAGAACGGGGCCCAACAGAACAACCCAAAAGGGGAAAAGGCAAACAGCCTCAACGATGGCCCAATCAACCAGGGGAGCGGTCGACATGCCGCCAGCACTACCAATGGTGATATCTACTGAAACCATTGAATCTATACCATCTGTTAACATCACAGAAAAGTATATAGGTACCTTAGAGGACAATACTATGCCCACTATGCTTGACACCAATGTGCTGCCTATTTTCAATTTAACGAAATACGGCCTTTCTCCTTTTGAACTATCTATTTTAAATAAAGGACTTTCTTTTGTTCCCACTACTCGCCCCAATTTCTTACAACTACAAACTGAACTTTTACGTTTTTTCAGAAAGATTAGATTACACAGTTTCTTTCTACAGAACCCACCTGCCTCTAATTCCAGTTCTAACACTCCATTTAGACCTCCCTCCACTTTCTCTCCTGACCATACTAGAAAACAGCAGAGTTTTAATTCCATATAACATTTCCCTAGCTGAGAAACAAGCACTGGCTGATTTGAAAAACAACACTGCAATTATTATCAAGCCTGCCGACAAGGGGGGTGGCATTGTTCTACAAGAAAAGGATAAATACCAGGATGAAATTCTGCGTCAACTAGACAATACTGCCCATTATTGTAAACTCCCTAAAAATCCCACTAAGGAGATACAGGAACTAATAGTAAAAGTAACCACCGATGGCTTGAACTCTGGATATCTTTCTAAAAAAGAATTTCAATATCTCAATATAAAAGCACCAAGAATCCCAGTAATCTATACCTTACCCAAGGTACATAAAAACATCGAAAGCCCACCTGGTAGACCAATTGTCTCCGGATGTGGTTCTATTTTGGAACCCCTTGGTGAATATGTCGATTACTTCATAAAGGAGTTTGTCCCCTTCACCAAATGCTATATACAGGATAGCAGGGCCATGATCAACTTGATTGAGGAACATCCTTTTGACTCCACATCCGAGATGCTTTGCACCTTGGATGTGGAGTCTCTTTACACCAATATCCCTCAGTTTTGTCTCACAAAAAATGTTTTCATGTTCAATGACCAGTATTATGGACAAGTAAGAGGTACCGCGATGGGAGCTATTTTTGCTCCGAACCTAGCGATCCTCTACATGGACCATCTCGAATGTCACCGTATCCTGTCTTCTATGAATCCCTTCCACAGTGGCATCGCCCTGTGGAGGCGGTACATAGATGACATTTTCCTTATCTGGCGTGACACGTATGACAATCTGCTACAATTTCAGCACTGGCTGAATAATAATTGTAATGGCCTCCAATTCACAGTCACTACTGATCAACATCAAATTCCCTTTCTCGATCTTAACATTAGTGACAATGAGGGTAAATTGGTTACCAGCCTTTACCGTAAAACAACGGAACGGAACACGCTGCTGAGTTACCATAGCCATCACCCTAGGGCTCTGAGAGACTCCCTTCCCTATTCACAGTTTCTACGCATCCGAAGAAACTGCTACCACAAAAAAGATTATTTTAAGGAAGCAGAGACTCAGCAGTAAGCTCATGACCAGAGGTTATCCCAGGAGACTTGTGCATCGGGCATTAAAACGTGCCTGGTACTGCCCGAGGGATATCTTGCTGGAACCTAAAGAAAAGAAAGCCCAGACTAGATTAGTCTGTGTCACCACCTTTAATCCCGTCTCTAATGCTATAAAGAAGAGCATTAACAACCATTGGCCCATCCTTAATGCTGGGTGTCTAGATTTGGAACGCCCTCTCTTTGCATTTAAAAAGGCAAAGAATATAAAGGAACACTTGGTGAGAGCTGCTATTCCATCAGAGAACAACAAGGGCACAATTAATGAACTGTGGGGGCTCCCACCATTAACTGGGCATGTGAAATGTGGTTCTTGCAGTGTCTGTGAGTGTACAATTGAAGGAAAAGAGTTTGTTTGGTTCAATTTCTTTTCGAAGACAACATTTCACTAACTGTAATAGTGCCAACATAATTTATGCCATTTTTTGTCCTTGTGAATTGATATATATTGGACAAACCACCCAAAAGGCACGCCGTCGGATAGGCCAGCACAAGAGCCGCATCCGCTGCAAAACACCCAACGCCCCATTGGTGGATCATTTTGAGGAGAAAAAACATACTGAAATGGACCTGAGATGGACAATCATTGACATTGTGAAAAGCCCACCGAGAGGGGGTGACTTGAATGGACTTCTGAATAAGGAAGAACTGAAATGGATACTCCGTACTAAAAGTATCCATACCGGATTGAATCGCCTTGAGGACTGGACCTCGCTCCTGTAAACCCTCCAGAAATAGACTCTACTGAATATGAACGTTCAGTTTCATTTTTTCGAAAATTGAAAAATGTATGATGAGAATTCTTGTTTTTAATTCATAATGTCTAGAGGTTCCTTCCCGTTTGCACAATGGTTCACCGTCTCCTCTGTATTCACGGGTAATTCACTAATTTAAAGCACTCTGCCACACCTAGGTCCACTTTCACTGCACAGTATTGCACATTCTAATATGGCCGCCCAAAATTCTCGAAAAGTGACTAGATGGTTCCTTAGCGCCCGTGTCACATGATGCTGATCACGTGGTCAGCGCGCATATTGTTACGTCGCGCCCGGCGATGCTTCAGTGCCCAAACAAGCATCGGTTTCTTGGCAAGTGGAAACCCATTGCGGCGTCTTCCACGGTAAGCACTTTCTATACAAGTATCCCGTTCCACTGCACAGCCCATTCTGGCCAATTGCCTTGATCGCATCTAAGACTCCTTTTACTTTGCAGGGGCTTTGATTGGAAAACCCCGTGTTTAAATGACCGGCTACTCTTGGTAAGCGTCCAGGTACTTTAACCCGATTTCCTAAAAATTGGACGTGGTATTATTTTTGCCGCCTTGTAAATATTTACCTCTGGTTCTTTAGGTCATTATCAAGCTGACCTTGTTATCCACCATAACCACGCGAAATTGCGGTAAGGGTTGTCATCACCTTTCATGCTTACATTAGCAGATCATTTGAAAATCACCGAATGGGTCCTTCCTCTTCGTGGCACCTCGAACGCTTATTTTAATGTATTCACTTCACGGCAAGGTTGTCCCTCTGCACTTACCACCCCTTCACGTTCATTTTCGCAATTTTTAATTCTGCACCTCCGCTCGATAGCGGGTTTGGCTGGCTATTTTCTACGTGTAAGAATAATTGTCTGACTTGTCGGGTGATTTAACTTTACACTTCCACTTGCTGACGGACTCGGCTGGCTAACCGTTATATGTAAGGACAAGTGTCAGACTTGTCAGGTTATGTGTATTAAGTCTAATTTACTTTATTTAATCCTTATGCCTTTTTTCTTCCCATTACCTACCCCATTTTTTCCCCCAATTGTGTACCATTGTTCATTGTTAAATGTCTTGTATTGTGATTTATGGAAAATGGTTAATTTTGTGTTTAGGCTGGATTATGGTTCATAGTGTTTAAGGCATGAATAATTAAATGTCCTGATGATGATCCTATTATTTTAGATGGATCGAAACGCCGTCGACACCTTACACTGGATGATTTGATTTTTAATTTACTAAATCACAACAGTGTACTTCTTGTAAATATCGTCTGCCACATTCTGAATAGATGCAGGCAGCCAACTCTTGCCTCACTTGTCCATGTATGTCGTTGTACAGTAGCAGGACACGGCTGTGTCCCACTTTGATATTGTATTGTAAATACTGAATATTTGTAACAAATGTGCAATTAAATCCTGTCCGGCTGGACAGACGCTATAGATTTCAATTTTGGTCTATATGAATTTCTTTCAGTAGCCTTTGAATGCCAGGGACCACTGTTGTTTGAAGTAATACTTACACCCAAGGTCCCTTGCCTATTGCTCCTTTGGGTATCCCTTGTACTATATAAAAGCTTGTATTTATTTGAACGGCACACCATGTGTAAAACATATTAAGTGCCATTTTTATGTAATATCGCGTTTTCGTGATATTTTGACGTGCCTGTTTTAAGCACACTCCGAGGAATGTGCTGTTTTGGAAATGGTACCAGATATCGATTAAATGAATCTCAGCCGGCTCCCCCAGAGGGGACACCGAATCGTGAAATGTACATAAAATTTGGCCTTCCCCCTATCATGTATAGTACATTATGGCATAAATATACGAAAACTGATCACGAATGCAATGGCCACTACATGGGTCGTTTGATTTGCGAAAGGTTCAGTATGTGGAGCAGTGTTTGTTTCAGCGCAGGTCTAGACAGGATATGTTTGATTGTGTGCGTATGTGGGAGAAAGCGGTGCGTGAACAAATGAAGCGTGAACAAGCCTTGGCGGACAAAGAGCAGCGGAAGGCTGCTCGTGACAAAGCTTTACAGTTGCAGGAAAAAGAATTGCAAGAACAGAAAGAGAGGGAGACTCGAGAACGTAATTTGCAGGTTAATGGTCAGTTCTATTCGACGTCCTCTTTATCCTGTCCTTACTAATGACTCAGATGATTTTTCATTGTTAGATCGTTGCCCGCCTCCGTATGTTCAGCCTACGGCCCCAGATGAGGACTCGGGTGAGGATGATCAAAGGGATGATCGTACCAGGCTAACTGCTGATCGAGCCGCGGAATTACGCGGGTTTGCTCGTAAACTTAATGTTGATTCTATAAATGTTTCCGAGATTGAGGGCCATATGTGCAAGTGGTCCGATAGAGAACGATTGTATTTTTTGGATCATTTAGGAGAAGAAGTTGTTGGACGGTTTAGACGTTATTCATCTGAGTTGAAACCTAAGGATAGATCGGTTGGTCGTGATAATTTACGTAAAGGTATTTTTGTTCTTACAGATGCGAATGGGGTTTTTCCAGCGTTTGGTTCAGCTACGGGATGAAGCGTCACGACTACGGGCGTTGAAAAAGGCATCGGGTTCGCCTGCGTCTGGATCGACGGCTGAGTCCAAAGAGTGTCCTATCTTTGGAGCAGATAAGAGTGCTACAGTTCATGTTATGCCTATGCGAGAAGCTGCGCCTTTGTATGTTCCTCCTAAAGGGCAAGGTACAGATGATAATAAATTGTCTGCGGATGCAAAGGGTTATTTTATATATAACTGGGTTTATACGCCTTGGAATAGAACAGATGTTATGGCACTTAAGAATGCTTTGCCTGACCCCCGTAAAAACCCAGCAGCTTTCTATGAAGGAGTGAAAGGTGCTATTTCTTCGTGTGTTATGACATTAGTCGATATTGATCTCTTCTTTGGGTTAATATTGCCTCCTGATATGTGGAGGGCGATTCGTAAGTTTGATGATCGACCGGTTTTGGGTGCAGATTGGAAGGACTTAGCTCGAGCTGATTTGGATAGGGAACCCGCGTGTAAGCCATGCCAATTAATTTTAGACCTCCCAGAGGCTATTTTGAATAAATTAAAAACGCTTGTTCCCCCTAAGAAAATTGGACGATGTTGGCTTCTTGTAAACAGAAGCCAGATGACTCGGTCTCTGACTTCTTTTCGCGTTTTGAGGAAGCGTTTCACGATTACAGTGGACAATTATTAACAGAGGACACGGGCAGGCATTTGTTTGTTGATAAGTACGTGGCTAATCTCCTACCGGAGATTGCAAAACGTTTAAAGACTAGTGAAAGTTCATAGACCAAGGCAACCTCTGCTTCTTTATTGACTATGGCTCAGTATTATGAACGACAGGAATTGGAGGCTAAGGAAAGTAGTGATAAGAAAGCAAAGGATTTGAAGAGGAAGGTGATGTTGGCTCAGGTTTACGCTACACAGCCGAGAGGGAATGATAGAGGTAGACGTGGATCGTACGGTACGTCTTCTGCTCGTTCCGATATTTCCGAGGATCAATGTGCATACTGTAAACAGTTTGGACATTGGGCTTCAGATTGTCCTGTGCTTCGAGAACAGCGTAATCAGCGTGGTCGAGGAAGTGGAAGGTCTAGGAATAGTTACTCAGGGTCGAGGGGTGGAGCGAATGATCGTGGTAGGTTTGAAGCGAGGGGTCGTGGCCAGGCTGATTATAATGCTTTTGATCGACGGAACCAGTATCAGATAGCTGAGGGTTCGAGAAGCGCTCCCTGACAATTCCATTGGAGAGGCTCACGATCTTCGTCCTGGGGATCATGTGATGATCCGCGCGTTCGAGAGAACCAGCAGTTTGGAGCCGAGGTGGCGTGGCCCTGAACAAGTATTGCTGGCAACTCGGACGGCTGTGCGAGTCACCAATAAGAAGCGGTGGGTGCATTCCACTCACTGTCGTCGTGTCTCCCCGGATCTGGTGAATCCTGCGGTGCTGTCTGATTATCGAGACATCTTGGATGCAGAGAAGAGCCCAGCTGCTACGCCTCACGAATCGGAGGGAGCCTTCCCGGACCTCACTGTTTCTGGTGAAGCGAAGTATAACCTACGGCCGTGAAAATAATCGTTTTGTGCGAGACTGGTTGAGTTACCGTTCTGAGGTTTGTGGAAACGGAAGCCGAGAATATCAAGGGGGGGGGGGGAGATCAGTTCTGTCCAGTGTAGCGACACCCGTCTTGAATCTCGGAGAAGAAACCAGCGGCAGCCTCGGTTCTCAGCACTCATTTTATTTTTTGTTTTGTTTTTAAAAAATTTGTTTTGTGAACCATGGCACCTGCTACAACGAGAAACAGAAAAATTCTTGGTGCTGTGCTTTTTGTTATGACCATAGTGGTAATGGCAGTAATAGCTTGGATTATAGAACGATTGCTTCCTGCACGAGAATATTTACTGCCTACCACTCCAATCCCATCTGAACATTTTCATTTTATTCTGCCTTATCACGAAGAGAGACATAGACAGACATACATGAATAACAGCTTCATCCAAATTCTACATCATATCCATAATATGACGAACACTTCGAACTGTTGGGTATGTGGAATGTTGCCTGGACATCAGAAGAAAGGAGGAACTCCACTTATTCCTCTTCCGTTCTCTCATAACGGTTCCTGTAATGCTTGGTACACTCTTCTTTTCACTTTAAGATGGCCAACAAAAGGTGGACTACTTTTCCAACTCAATAAAATTTGTAATAATGACAAAGATGGTTACCCACATGCAGAAGGAACTAAATTTGAATGGGAAGAATATCGACCGGACAATGTAGCTACACCTCATATTTTCACTAATCAAAGAATTGCCAATATGTCTAGTTTACATGTGATTACTGTCATTAATACCAAAGCCGAATTGTGTGTAAGGAACAAAGGTACTAATCCGGTAGGTAACAGTGAATGTACTACTACTCTAAAGTTTGAAACACCAACTGGTATTGCTTTTGTAGCTTCACAAAATACTTACTTTATTTGTGGAAATAAGGTATACCACCGTCTTCCCATTGGGTGGTTAGGAACTTGTTACATATCTTTTGTACTACCCCCTGTATTTATTGCCCCACCCATGTATCATAATGATTTTGTATTATATCATGATTTCATATTGAATCGGGTAAAGAGAACATTAGAAATTGATACTATTGATCAGACCGACACCTCCTTGCAGCAAAATGTAGATTTTAATTTAGGCCGGTTTTCCTTTGTTGGTGCTGCCCTAAATAGCAGAAAAATAAGACGGCTAACACGTGTTGTGGAAGCTGTTGCTAATGAAACTGCTTCTGCCTTAGTGAACTTGACTGAGGAACTCCAAATTACCAGAATTGTAACGCTCCAGAACCGAATGGTTCTAGATGTAGTATTAGCTGATCGTGGGGGTGCATGCCGCATTATCGGTAGTAGTTGTTGTGTATACGTCCCAGATAATTCACCTTCTGTGTATGATGCCATTTCTAAATTGCACAAAATTGCTGTTGAAATTCATCCTGAAAATGGTACATGGACATTCTCTAATTGGTTTTGGACTTTGCTTAGTACCTGGGGTTGGAAATTACTGACTATCTTGTGTATGATCATTGGAATACTCTTCTTCCTTTGCTTATGTATTCAATGTGGCCCTACCTTATGTTCTATATGTATTACAGCCTGTATTCCGTCCAAACGAGTTATTGCCAAAAATGAGCAAATGATTACCAAGGAAATAGCGAGTATAATGTTGATCGATATTGATGATGAGTATCCTGATTAGTTCCGTTATGAGGTAGTTTCAGCTAAATGCTAAAAGGGCCGTCTGTCGTAATTTGGCAGCAATTAGGTTAGCATTTAGCTCAGCTACATGAACTTTCACCATTAACTTGACCATGTTTGTGGAGGCCATTTTGCATTTCCTAGCATCCATTTTCAATGAACATGCTGCCTCGTGGTCAGCATGCCCTTTTGTCCTTTCTCTGTACCAATGACCATTTACCTTGCCCAGCAACAGGCTATTTTTAGCACTGTACAAGCCCGCGCATGCGTACTCAAACGTTTAGACTAATGAGCGGTCACCTTCTTAGGAATGTTCTCCAAAACTGACCAGTGATACTAAACTCCTCCCACAAGTTGGCTGTGTTCCAAAAATGCCCTTATATGTACCTAAACTGTTCAAAGTATACCACCTACTCTTTTTATTGCTGTAAAACTGTATAAAAGAGGTTGCACACCGATGTTCGGTGTGATACTTCTTGCATTACCGAAGGGTGCTGTAGGATTGTACCACCACCCCATGGGGTCTTAATAAACTTGTCTTTTGCATTTCCAGTTTCCGTGCCAACTTCTATTCCATGGTGTTCGAGAGTTTTTTTTGCAGAATATGTAGATCTGTTGAACCGATACCACAGTGCAGTTGTGGTTCAGTGATTGATAACCATTGTTGTCTTCTACCAGGTTAACTTCAGGGACATTATTAGTTGTCATAGGTAGCGTATCAGTTCAGTTGCCACTAGTATCCTCAGTTGTTCAGTACAGCCCTCTGAACTGGCCATGGCAACTTGTTGGTGCAACATAAAGTGATGAAATAGATGGTTTCTGCATTAGTCCTGGTGAACGTTAAGGGACCATGGTCTTGTTTCCGACCTGGGGAAGCGTCAAGCGGAAAGAAGGCCAGAGGATTTCAACACGTGCGAGGCAGGAGCACCTTTAGCATCCAAATGTAAGTTGTTTCAGCCTTGGTATTTTCTCAAAGGGCAGTAAGATGCCATGGATATCTAGCGCCAGCCCATATCTGGACGAACCACCATTAAAAATGATGCACTATGTTGGCCTTTTATTGCATTCGAATGAAGTGCAATGTTAAGCGC
Organism: Lissotriton helveticus; assembly: GCF_964261635.1. Lineage (NCBI taxonomy): Eukaryota > Metazoa > Chordata > Amphibia > Caudata > Salamandridae > Lissotriton > Lissotriton helveticus. The sequence goes on from NC_136065.1 coordinate 26,763,635, forward strand.
GCGACAGGACTTTGAGTGTTTTCTCAAAATGCTACATAGCTTTCTCCTCACGACACATCGGGTGCAATAAGAGAAAGACCTATACTTCAGTCAGACATCATGACACAATATTATTGTGCACACTATGCGGCACTACCAGGGAAGTATAAAAAACAGCACACATTCGACATCAGGACATGAAATGCACAGGTGGTAAAATGAGGACACGTGAATCACTATATGGGTACTGACGTCATGCTGCACGCAATGTTTCAATCGCAATATGTATTATTGCATCTAAAACCTTGACAAAATTCAAATATTTTAGGAATGTACTTGTGACGCCATTATAGTGTACTTAACAACATGTCAAAGTGTAAGATATGTCTTGTAAGAGTGTCACTGTCACGAAATACTCTTGTTTCTAGATCATTTCTCTCTAATAGGACAGGCACATATTGAGGAGACGTCACATGTTCTGTGATATCATGCAGGTGGCATTGGCGTATTTTACGCACATAGACTGGCTTGTGTCGTTTTCCAACTTTCTTTCCAATGAACCGGCCCTCCCCACCCTCGCCAGCTGGCCGGTCCGCCCCAGGCCTGGGCCATCTGATGGCAGCTCTATTTGCTTAGGATTACGGCATGCATCAGACATATTTGTAACTACGAGAAATGTTATGTTTCTGAAACTAGGGCCTGCTGGCACGCACCTCCGAGAAGCACCTCCGCAAAGCACCTCCGCAAAGCACCTCCGCGAAGCACCTCCGCGAAGCACCTCCGCGAAGCACCTCCGCGAAGCACCTCCGAGAAGCACCTCCGAGAAGCACCTCCGAGAAGCACCTCCGAGAAGCACCTCCAAGAAGCACCTCCAAGAAGCACCTCCAAGAAGCACCTCCAAGAAGCACCTCCAAGAAGCACCTCCAAGAAGCACCTCCAAGAAGCACCTCCGAGTAGCACCTCCAAGAAGCACCTCCAAAAAGCACCTCCGCAAAGAACCTCTGAGAAGCACCTCCGCGAAGCATCTCCGCGAAGCACCTCCGAGAAGCATCTCCGCGAAGCGCCTCCGAGAAGCGCCTCCGAGAAGCACCTCCGAGAAGCACCTCCGAGAAGCACCTCCGAGAAGCGCCTCCGAAAAGCACCTCTGCGAAGCACCAATGAGAAGCACCTCCGAGAAGCAAATCCGAGAAGCAAATCCGAGAAGCACCTCCGAGAAGCACCTCCGAGAAGCACCTCCGAGAAGCACCTCCGAGAAGCACCTCCGAGAAGCACCTCCGAGAAGCACCTCCGAGAAGCACCTCCGAGAAGCATTGCAGCAGCATGTATGCTTCTTGGTGCGTGCCAGCCAGCAGGGCCATAGCTTAAAAAATAGAAATTTTCTTGTGGATAGAAATGCTTCTGAAGCTAGGCCCTGCTGGCACCCACCGAGAAGCATACACGCTGCTGCAATGCTTGTCGGAGGTGCGGGTGCGTGCCAGCAGGGCCTAGCAGCTGCCTTCAGAAACATTTATGGGTGCAGTCACAGTGCACCAGATAAAGGTAAACTAATTGCCCAGATGCCCGCCCCAGAATCAGAACCTTGGTTTCCCGTCGAGACTCGATTTCGTTGGCTCAACACCCCCTCCAAAGTCGGCAGCTGTGCTCCTTGGCGTCAACAATAGATTATGGCATGCACGCCGCCACACTAACTGGGACGGTCACATTGGTCACTACTAGTGATAGTGAAAATCATGAACCGTGAGTGACCGATGTGAGATTCAAAGATCTAGGGAACAGAGAGTGTGTATGGCCTGCCTTAGGCCAAGTCCAACACACAATGTGGTGTCACCAGAGGCAGTTGTTTTAATTAAACGCAGAATACTCTCTCGGACGCTGTACTTTTCACTTCTGTCCTTCTGACCCTGAATGCTGAAAAGGCAGGCTCTCATCATCAAAGATTGGGAGGACTGTCTGGGTCAGGGAGCTCTCCTCTCTCTCGCTCCACTCCCTTGCATATAATGGCTGCAGCATGAATGACAAGCATTTGCAATGCAACAGGTCTCGCATTATTAAAGTGTGAGCTATTGGCATTGCTAAACAATGCAACACCAATAGTTCAAAGTTTAATAATGCGAGACCTATTTCATTGCAAATGCTTGTTTGGTAATGCCAGGTCACCATTAGTTAGGCACTCCCAAGGCCTGGGGGATGCAGGTACCAGGGTGTCGGGTTTCTCACTGGATCCGGTTGCAGCCGGGGGACATTTGAAGAGGAGGCTGCAGGCATCGTGGGCAAGCTCAGGAGAGGAAGTCCATTGCTAGATCCCAGGCAAGGATCGCTAGGGGGACATCATTGTGTCATTGGGCAACCTGGACTCGGGCAAAAGGCGTCAGATGCAGAGGGATACAAATGTCATTGACCCACCGGGATCTGGTGTCCTTGAGGTGGTTTCTTTCTGGACAAATCCAGTGTCCACCGGAGAAAAGTCTTAGAAGAAGGGAGCTCAGGTCTCCAGGGTTCTTGAAGGTTACTAGCTGCTGGGCACGCTGGTTTGTGTGAGCATGTACCTTGAAGCGGGGACTGGTCGGTAGGGCTGGGGAAAAGTCAGTTGTCGCCTTCCTCCTTCGCTGCTGCATGGGTCTTCGGTCCTTCTTAGGTCATCGAATCTGAGGAACAAGACTCGAAGGAACCCTAAATACTAAATTTATGGGCATTACTGAGGTCAGTGGCCAACACAATCTAGATGTTCAGGGATGTTGCAGAAGTATTAGCATGGTTGACACTGAAGTTCAGTATTGCACTAGCAAATCCACCAGTTCTTACTGTAAACTGTAACCAAAGGTATGTTAGTTTGTAAAGTCCCATTTGTCAAGCTGTGATTGGTGGTAACCTGCTTCAAATCATGTCGGGCAGACCCAAGTGCATCGGTCCCTATCTTGTCAAATAATACCTTCTACTCTTTGTGGCTGGCTTTCTTTAAACTGGAAGCTCCAGATATTTCTCCAAAGCTTTTGGGTACAGATAGTTACTAGGGTTTTTTTAACTGGATATTTTCCTGAAGGATTATTCGTACAAAAGTATACGTAGCCATCAATTGTAGGAATTAAGTTGGATTAATCTATGCAGGTTTAGAATCTATTTAAAACCCGGACACAAAAATCCTGTACTTTGAGAACAGAGTTTTCACCTGTTTCTGATACCTTACAAATATTCCAATAATTGTAGAAATAGCATTATGTGCAACCCTCTAACCGGTGTTTGCAAGATAAGGATTGTACCTCTCATTCCTACTCCTGTCTTGTGAACCAAGCCACACTATTGCTTTGGATTTTTCCAACCTATTTGAATTACTATCTTTCTGCAACAAGTGTTTGTTGCTATTGATCAATTGCCACTCTAAGTGGATCATCATCATTTTGTTGAACCTTTTTATATTCAGACGGTTGTTTTTTCTTAATGATGTGTTTAGCCTAGAAGGAACTCCTTAAGAATTACTTAGAGTGTGTTGAATAGGTTTCTGAAAGTGTATTCACATTTTCGGTTCAGTTTGGAGATTATTATTAACTTTTTCTTTATTGGTGTATGTGGGTATGTTGCAAGTCCCTCCATGTCCTTAAATCAAGCATTAGAATCTATATGCATCATTGGAGGTTCTGAGTCTTTTGGAACTCTTTGGTTGCCAGCTGAGGGTCAGTTGTACTGTCCCTTCGTCTAAGTAGCTCGTCCCTAGCCATGGGTTCCATCATCTGGACTTAAAGTTAATACATTCTACACAAGTCTACTTTGCTGTTCTGGTCTCTGGTCATTTCAGCTACACCCCAATACTATAGATTGTCAGCAGAGTAAACTCTTGCAAATAAACACGTGTTAACAGTGTAAACTGGCATCCAGCGGGGGTCCAGGACATACGCGGATCAATGGACAATCATTTGGCTTATCCATTAACACAAACCATGTGCACCACGCAGCAACCAATGAGACATCTGGATTGGGGGGGGCGTAGCATATGATGCCACAACCAAGTTGATCAACAAATGAGGCAACTAGCAGCAGAGAAAGCAAAAGGAACTCATGACTCACGATATTAAAAGTAAAAGTCCTACTATTCAGCAACTCAGTACACTAGCACACTACACTCTTACAGTTCGTGAATCCATGCCTTGGGGCAAAGTGCACATTCCAACTGCTACATATATTACAACCAGCAACCAATATTACATGTGCACTGTTCAGCACATTACCGTCACTTTTAAAAGTCCGCCAAAAAGGAAGATTCCTGCTCATGACCTCAATGCCTGGGAAGAGTCAGCACTCTGATGAGCCCCATAACGCTGGGAAGCGCATCTCAAACCACAGGATACATCTGTTTGCTCTTTGTAGCAGGTGATATCCCCAGTGTACTCTGAACGAAAGGAAGATGGCGCCGCTGGCAAACAAGACAACAAGTGAGTCCCATCTGTAACGTATGCTCCGGCCCCAACAGAACAAACATGTATGTGGCTCGTAAATACCTGAATTACTAGCGGTGTTCACGTGTATTCAAGCTTCCATTACCACGAAAAGATAAACATTTTATTTTACCATTTAAAATCATTACACATCTCGTCCACTCCAAACTGCAAGATAAATCATTCAAATGCAATCAAATATAAAACATCCCTAGCATCACTTAATACGCTCGTCTTCAAGGAAGATCATGTAAAAATGATATTGTGGATTTTGATTTTCTCTGAGGCTATTGCAGCAGTTTGCGCGTCATTCCGTTCCTTGGCCGCCGAATTCATGAACTTAAATATCTGAGCCGGTGATCGGGTCGATTCCCTCGGACAAAACCCGACAGCGTCTCCACAGGTTATGATTTTAAGAGTTTTAAAAGCCAGACACAGCTAAAATGTCTTTAGTGCCTGCAGTTTCGTTCAAATACATATCATTGCATAATGATTATGAGGAGGAGCTGCATAATCTGGTGTTCCATAGGCTTTCACGGGTATCGTTCAGAAACAGTCGTATAAATTGCCATTTCAGTTCCCTTGAGAAGGATTATTTTAAACCAAGTAGTAAATTCGGGGAGTCGCACAAAGTAACTACCAATCACAGATTCTTCATGTTCAAACCTGCGGGTATGATTGTAGCTTGCTTCACCAAAATGCTTGCCAAGTGTTTAGGAGGGCGATGTGTTCCGCAAATGTAATGCGGCAAGTTGTCTATGGATGTTGCAGGAGCAGTAGATTACGATTACTCTAATATAAATAGCTGCCACGGTGAGTGTACCCTTGGTTGCCCGTTTTAATATAGCACAAAACAATCGTTTAGTACTAATTGCCGTCTAATGAATTTAATTTTCCAAGCCAGGAGTCAATACCATCTCTGAAGGCGATCTCAGTGAAAGTCAGTGCTGGCGTCAATATATAATCAATTACCTGTGCGGGAGCAGGTTGCGTCTGGACAGTTCAGATGCTTTAATGAACTTTGAAAAACGACCTCTCATCCACCCGAACCCTAAAACTTTGCAGAAAGAATCCCTCTACAGTTTGAAAACAAATGAGCTGTTTGAGTTTACTGGTAAACCAAAACCATGCCCTTAGTTTTAGACCCAATCATTTGGATAGTGTTCATTTCGTTGTAACAGGCTATGGGCGCCACGGATAACTGAAACCCTATGTCTGTCTGAGTTAACAAGATCGTATCATCCCAACATTGTAATACTTGAAACTTAGTATCAGCTTGCGGCAATGGAAAAGATAGTGCTTAATTATCAGTTTAATGTCGCCCAGATTTAGATGAAATAGGCGATAAGCTAGAATGCAACTGGTTTTGAAGGCAAGAATATTATGTAGCGTGTCACATTTTCCCGTTACCTTACGCTTCAATAAGGTATCCGACTACAAGTTATTTCTGGCGTTTACTAGGGGCGGTGGAATTCCCTACTTAGAAGAACTGGCCCGCAGGTGGCCTCCGACATTAGGATATGTTGTAAAAACAATGAATGCGTCGTATGAATAATGGTTTCATAAAATAAAAAGTCCAGTATGTATCGAGTTTAAGTAAAAGACTTGCTTTAAAACTCTGTGAAACCGTTATGTTAGCGGACCTTACACTCCAAGTTTAGGAGGGATGCGGGTTACATTAGAGATTACGTGGCACACAGTGTCTTGCAGAATGAAGTTACGGCATGCGGTATTGACGTTTAGTATGGCGTGTCACGTCAAGGTTTGACATTACCTTTACCTTGCACATAAACGGCTGCTGCCTGTCCAAACTATGAATAGTATTTCTCGCTAACCTGATGAATGTATTCTCTCAAAACTGAGATCACGCCACCAGCCTCCTCTCGTAGGAGGCCCTGCGGCAGCCTCGCTGGAGAACCAGCCTGCTCAATTAGCGTCACACCAACCCCGGTCCGAAGTACTAACATTACCCACATCACGCTCGCTGTAAGCAAACAAAAGAGTTGCAAGTGGAGCCCTTCAACACCCTTTTTAGAACCAGTCTCAGATACACGTACTCAGGTCGCAGTTATATGGCTACAAATATAGAGTAGCAATGGCGCTTTAGTTGTAGACTACAACAAGCATTTGCAATGCAATAGGTCTCCCAGTAATTAAGTTTGAGCTTATGCCATTGCTAAATTTCCAGCATTTGTTGCAGCTGCTCATTGAGCTGAAACCCAGCAGCCTGCAGGGCTGCTGGTATTTCGGAACTCCTGATGAAGCCTTCCTGATTGCGGTCGAAACTTTTGAACACGCACTGCCAATTCTTGATGTTGCTTAGGTACTTGAACAGGTCAAAGCCCAGCTTCCCCGTGCCATCACTGTCCATGACAGCCACCATGCTACGGCATTAGTCCAGGCTAAAGCCTTCGGTCCTCAGGTCTTGGGGTCGAGTAACCACCTTGTTCAGGCTGTTCATCAGCTCCGTTGGGCAAACCTCCATGTCCTCCCCGGCCAGCTGCAGGAAGAGGCGGCGGCATTGGCGGACTTCTGGGCTTTCATTGGCTTCCACCTTGGTAAAATTGCTGCGGGGAGGAGGTGGGGGCTCAGGGTTGTAGCTTGCTGCTGTTTCACTGATGATGTTAATAATTCCTCCGAGAATGCCACCGGCACCACCAAAACACCCTCCACCACCTCCCCCTCCTCCACCTCCACGGCTCCCACCAGCACTGCTGCCGCCACCACCTCCACCACTGCTGCCACCCTGGCGGGGTATCAACCCTCCAATTACGTTCATGATGCCACCTGCCTGGCCGCCTTTTGATATTCCCCCGAGTGCCTGTTTCACGAGGAACATTTTGACTGGGTTGGTGGTGGTCGTAAGGCTGTCTCTGAGGGGTCGCCGAAGGGCTTTGCTGGATCCCGGGGCGAAGCAGCGTTTTCCTCTCCGCCTGCCTCTGCACACTGGAACGGGCTGCTCCGCTCGATGCGTTCTTGTTCGCCTGCCAACTGTGCAGGAAAGTGGGAGCTCAGAGTCACCGACCCGACCCTCCCTCCCCGCCCATGTCTGTGCTGCCAAGAGACGAGCCGAGCACGAATTAAAGGGGCACCTCCTCGCCCTGACTGGAAGTTTGTGTCTGTCAAGAAATGATGAACTGTGTCTGCAGAAGTGATCGCTCTTGGTCCGGTGATGGTGCCGAGGTCTGTCTATCGATCTCGTGCTGATTCTTGTAATTTAGCAGTAATGCATACACTGTCTTGTTGTAGTCCCGGGATGTACTTTTAAAATCATACCCCTATTATTTTCTATTTAAGGATCCATTACCCGCTCACTCTGGAGTAATTCCATCACTAGGGGAAATCAACAGAATTAACAACAGAATCCTCAATCTTTTTTAGGCAGAGGCCAGCAGCGAGGAAGAGGCAGATCACGCATCGGGAATCAACCATGGGAAATGAGGACCAGACGCCAGTATTACAGGAACTAGTGGCTACATCATCTCTCTTTAATCTAACAGACCGAGAATTGACGCCGTCCGAAATCACTGTGTTGGAAAAGGGCCTTTCATTTGTTCCGGTAAGACAAACGGACTTCGTCAAAATGAAACTTGAAGCTATAGAGTTCTGTAGAAAATTGCGTTTGAAAACATTTTTTGTGGACATACCTGAGGTCATTAATACAGAAACGACGGGTTTTCGACCAAAATCTTCATTTTGCCCACCAGCTCATAAAACCCCAAAGGAGATATTGACTTTCGAAAGGGCCATTCTATCGGGTATTGCAGCTCTTTCATTTGCTCCCATAGGAAGCTGCCAACTGCTCTGGCCCTGGGACTAGGGATGTGAGAAGTGCTGCAGCATCACCATTTAAAATCCGAATGCTCCCCAGATGCGCCGCAATGTCCTGCCGTGTGATAAACTACAAAATGATGTCATAGCGTAGACGTTTGTAGTTCGCACTCCGGAAGCCCACGCACGCGCCCACGGATGGCCAGAGGGGCTCCCATGCCCGAGGTAAAGCCCAGCGGAGTCTGCAGAACTCAACAAAGCCGGTAAGTGGGGCTTAGTTGGAGGGGGGAGGGAGGGAGGGTGCGCTTCTGTGTGTGTGTGTGCAGCGGCGGCGAGGGGGGTCTCTATGTGTGTGCGTGCGTGTGTGTAGGTGCGCTCGTGTGTGTGTGTGTGTCTCTGTTTCTGCGCATGCGTGCAGGGGGAGGTGTGGCTGTGTGGCAGCTTTCCAGGAGAGGAGACAGGAGCTGGCCACAGCGAGCGCGTTCGCGTGCGCGTAGCCCACTCCATTCCCTGTGCGTGGCCAGCTCCTGTCCCCTCTCCTGGGAAGCAGAGTCACTCACAATAGGTCTCTGGCGGGTCAACGCCAGGAGACCTAAAAATGGAGATTGAGAGGCTTCCATTGAAGCAAGATGAGCAGAAGGCCCCTTATTTTCTACAGAAAGGGATGTTTGGCATTGTGGGACCGTTCCTTTGCTCTTTCTAACATCTAACCTCTGACCCCTAGGTGGGGTGGGTATGATACAGGAGGTCCACATACACTACCAGTTTAGGAAGGTAATGAGGTTGCAGGCCTAGGTATAAAATTGGCTCTTAAATGAGGAAACGCCTCAACCTCTAGTCCAGGGGTGCCCAAACCTGTCCTGGCGGGCCGTATCCATGCCAGATTTTTGGGATATCCCCATCTGGTGATCACGGTTCGATCCCCGGCGCCGGCGGCAGATCAGAGTTCCCAGGACGGGGTCCATGTGACCCGGGCAGTCCTATCCCCTGGGTGTACGTGGTTGTCCGACATGTCGGTCGGATGTGCTTTTACGTACCGGATCGGAATCGGCCCCCATAAAATCGTACGTAAAGTATATAGCAAATCAACCTGAAATCTGCTGGGTCAGAAAGGGCTCGATTCCGATCCGTGTCGGAAGGTTAGGAGTCCGTACGAATTTGTCGGGACGGCATGGCAGAGTGCCCGGGATGGGCTCCATGGCTCTTGGGCAGTCGTCCCCCGGGCGTCCGGGGCTCCATCCAGGCCGACGGCATGGCAGAGTGCCCGGGACGGGCTCCATGCGTCCCGGGCATTCGTCCCCCGGGCGTCCGGGGCTCCATCCAGGCTGACGGCATGGCAGAGTGCCCGGGACAGGCTCCATGCATCCCGGGCATTCGTCCCCCGGGCGCCCGGGGCTACATTCAGGCTGACGGTATGGCAAAGTGCCCGGGTCGGGCTCCATGGTTTTCACGGTGGTCCTCCCCTGGGTGTCAGGGGGCTCCTGGCCGACGGCATGGAAAAGTGCCCAGGACGGGCTCCATGCGTCCCGGGCATTCGTCCCCCGGGCGTCCGGGGCTCCATCCAGGCCGACGGCATGGCAGAGTGCCCGGGTCGGGCTCCATGGTTTCCAGGGTGGTCCTCCCCAGGGTGTCGGGGCGCTCCAGGTCGAAGGCATGGAAAAGTGCCCAGGACGGGCTCCATGGGTCCCGGGCATTCGTCCCCCGGGCGTCCGGGGCTCCATCCAGGCTGACGGTATGGCAGAGTGCCCGGGTCGGGCTCCATGGCTTTCATGGTGGTCCTCCCCTGGGTGTCTGGGGGCTCCAGGCCGAAGGCATGGATAAGTGCCCAGGACGGGCTCCATGCGTCCCGGGCACGGGGACGGGGACAGGGGCTTCACTTCCGTGTCCAGCCATCTGATCGCCCAGATTCCCTCGGCCATCTGGTCGCCCGGATCCCCTCGGGCATCTGGTCGCCCGCAACGCTTTCCTATGGGGCGACCAGATGGCCGAACTTCCCTGGAAGTCCCGATGAGGTGCCATTCGCCGCCCGGATCCCAGCGAGGGCTCCAGGAGGTCGGGTACATTCGCGCCTTGGGTCCCCTCTGTCACCTCGCGTGCACAGATTACAAGAAAAGGGGGTAATTTTCCTCCGGATTACTAGGGAGAAGGGTACGCCCGGACACCCCTCCGAGGCTGGTGGTTCTCTGCAATGGGGACCAGATGGGCTATGCCTGGGCAACACCTCCCTAGGCCACCCGGGGCTTCCTTCCTCCAGGCCAACTGCATGTCAAATTGCCCAGGACGGGCTCCATGGCTCCTGGGCAGTCGTCCCCCGGGCGTCCGGGGCTCCATCCAGGGTGACGGCATGGAAAAGTGCCCAGGACAGGCTCCATGCGTCCCGGGCATTCGTCCCCTGGGCGTCCGGGGCTCCATCTAGGCTGACGGTATGGCAGAGTGCCCGGGTCGGGCTCCATGGTTTTCACGGTGGTCCTCCCCTGGGTGTCTGGGGGCTCCAGACCGAAGGCATGGAAAAGTGCCCAGGACAGGCTCCATGGGTCCCGGGCCTTCGTCCCCCGGGCGTCCGGGGCTCCATCCAGGCTGACGGTATGGCAGAGTGCCCGGGTCGGGCTCCATGGTTTTCACGGTGGTCCTCCCCTGGGTGTCTGGGGGCTCCAGGACGAAGGCATGGAAAAGTGCCCAGGACGGGCTCCATGCGTCCCGGGCATTCGTTCCCCGGGCGTCCGGGGCTCCATCCAGGCTGACGGTATGGCAGAGTGCCCGGGTCGGGCTCCATGGCTTTCACGGTGGTCCTACCCTGGGTGTCTGGGGGCTCCAGGCCGAAGGCATGGATAAGTGCCCAGGACGGGCTCCATGCGTCCCGGGCACGGGGACGGGGACGGGGACAGGGTCAGGGTCGGGAGAGTCCAGTCGGCTTCACTTCCGTGTCCAGCCATCTGATCGCCCAGATTCCCTCGGCCATCTGGTCGCCCGGATCCCCTCGGGCATCTGGTCGCCCGCAACGCTTTCCTATGGGGCGACCAGATGGCCGAGCTTCCCTGGAAGTCCCGATGAGGTGCCATTCGCCGCCCGGATCCTAGCGAGGGCTCCAGGAGGTCGGGTACATTCGCGCCTTGGGTCCCCTCTGTCACCTCGCTTGCACAGATTACAAGAAAAGGGGGTAATTTTCCTCCGGATTACTAGGGAGAAGGGTACGCCCGGACACCCCTCCGAGGCTGGTGGTTCTCTGCCATGGGGACCAGATGGGATATGCCTGGGCAACACCTCCCTAGGCCACCCGGGGCTTCCTTCCTCCAGGCCAACTGCATGTCAAATTGCCCAGGACGGGCTCCATGGCTCCTGGGCAGTCGCCCCCCGGGCGTCCGGGGCTCCATCCAGGCTGATGGCATGGAAAAGTGCCCAGGACAGGCTCCATGCGTCCCGGGCATTCATCCCCCGGGCGTCCGGGGCTCCATCTAGGCTGACGGTATGGAAGAGTACCCAGGTCGGGCTCCATGGTTTTCACGGTGGTCCTCCCCTGGGTGTCTGGGGGCTCCAGGCCAAATGCATGGAAAAGTGCCCAGGACGGGCTCCATGCGTTCAGGGCATTCGTCCCCTGGTCGTCCGGGGCTCCATCTAGGCTGACGGTATGGCAGAGTGCCCAGGTCGGGCTCCATGGTTTTCACGGTGGTCCTCCCCTGGGTGTCTGGGGGGCTCCAGGCCGAAGGCACGGAAAAGTGCCCAGGACGGGCTCCATGCGTCCCGGGCATTCGTCCCCCGGGCTTCCGGGGCTCCATCCAGGATGACGGCATGACAGAGTGCCCGGGTCGGGCTCCATGGGTCCCGGGCAGCCCTCCCCCGGGCGTCCGGGGCTCCCACCGCCAGGCCGACGGCATGTCAAAGTGCCCAGGACGGGCTCCATGAGTCCGGGACAGTCCTCCCCGGGCGTCCGGGACACCCATCTCCAGGAGGCCAACGGCATTGGCAAAGTGCCCAGGACGGGCTCCATGGGTCCCTGGTAGACCTCCCCTGGGTGTCTGGGGCACCCATCTCCATGAGGCCAACGGCATTGGCAAAGTACCCGGGAAGGGCTCCACGGGTCCCGGGCAGGCCTCCCCCGGGCGTCCAGGACACCCACCTCCAGGCCGACGGCATGTAAAAGTGCCCAGGATGGGCTCCATGGGTCCCGGGCAGCCCACCCCCGGGCATCTGGGGCACCCATCTCCAGGAGGCCAACGGCGTTGCAAAGTACCCGGGAAGGGCTCCACGGGTACCGGGCAGTCCTCCCCCGGGCGTCCGGGGGCTCCCTTCTCCAGGCCGACGGCATGGTTCAATGCCCAGGACGGGACGTCAAGTGGCCAGGACGGGCTCCATGCGTCCCGGGCATTCGTCCCGGGACGGGGAAGGGGTGGGGAAGAGTCCAGGCGGCTTCACCTCCATGCCCGGCCATCTGATCGCACAGATTCCCTCGGCCATCTGGTTGCCCGGATCCCCTCGGGCATCTGGTCGCCCGCAACGCTTTCCTATGGGGGGGGGGGGACCAGATGGCCGAACTTCCCTGGAAGTCTTAATGAGGTGCCATTCCCCTCCCGGATCCCAGCGAGGGCTCCATGAGGTCGGGTTCTTTCACGCCTTGGGTCCCCTCTGTCACCTCGCGTGCACAGATTGCAAGAAAGGGGGGGAATTTGCCTCCGGATTACTATGGGGCAGGGTATGCCCGGACACCCCTCCAGGGTTGGTGGTTCTCTGCCATGGGGACCAGATGGGATATGCCTGGGCAACACCTCCCTAGGCCACCCGGAGCTTCCTTCCTCCAGGCCAACTGCATGTCAAACTGCCCAGGACGGGCTCCATGGCTCTTGGGCAGTCGTCTCCCGGGCGTCCGGTGCTCCATCCAGGCCGACGGCATGGCAGAGTGCCCGGGACAGGCTCCATGCGTCCCGGGCCTTCGTCCCCCCGGGCGTCCGGGGCTCCATCCAGGCTGACGGCATGGCAGAGTGCCCGGGACGGGCTCCATGCGTCCCGGGCATTCGTCCCCCGGGCGTCCGGGGCTCCATCCGGGCTAACGGCATGTCAGAGTGCCCAGGACGGGCTCCACGGGTCCCGGGCGTCCGGGGCTCCCTTTCCCCGGGCCAACGGCATGTCAGAGTGCCCAGGACGGGCTCCACGGGTCCCGGGCGTCCGGGGCTCCCTTTCCCCGGGCCAACGGCTTGTCAGAGTGCCCAGGACGGGCTCCACGGGCCCCGGGCGTCCGGGGCTCCCTTCCCCGGGCCAGCGGCATGTCAGAGTGCCCAGCACGGGCTCCATGGGCCCCGGTCATCCGGGGCACCCTTCCCCGGGCCAGCGGCATGTCAGAGTGCCCAGGACCAGTTCCACGGGTCCCGGGCAGGCCTCCCCCGGGCGTCCAGGGCACCCACCTCCAGGCCGACGGCATGTAAAAGTGCCCAGGACGGGCTCCATGGGTCCCGGGCAGCCCACCCCCGGGCATCTGGGGCACCCATCTCCAGGAGGCCAACGGCATTGCAAAGTACCCGTGAAGGGCTCCACGGGTACCGGGCAGTCCTCCCCCGGGCGTCCGGGGGCTCCCTTCTCCAGGCCAATGGCATGGTTCAATGCCCAGGACGGGATGTCAAGTGGCCAGGACGGGCTCCATGCGTCCCGGGCATTCGTCCCGGGACGGGGTGGGGCAGAGTCCAGGCGGCTTCACCTCCATGCCCGGCCATCTGATCGCCCAGATTCCCTCGGCCATCTGGTCGCCCGGATCCCCTCGGGCATCTGGTCGCCCGCAACGCTTTCCTATGGGGGGGGACCAGATGGCCGAACTTCCCTGGAAGTCTTAATGAGGTGCCATTCGCCTCCCGGATCCCAGCGAGGGCTCCATGAGGTCGGGTTCTTTCACGCCTTGGGTCCCCTCTGTCACCTCGCGTGCACAGATTGCAAGAAAGGGGGGTAATTTGCCTCCGGATTACTATGGGGCAGGGTACGCCCGGACACCCCTCCAGGGTTGGTGGTTCTCTGCCATGGGGACCAGATGGGATATGCCTGGGCAACACCTCCCTAGGCCACCCGGAGCTTCCTTCCTCCAGGCCAACTGCATGTCAAATTGCCCAGGACGGGCTCCATGGCTCCTGGGCAGTCGTCCCCCGCGCGTCCGGTGCTCCATCCAGGCCGACGGCATGGCAGAGTGCCCGGGACAGGCTCCATGCGTCCCGGGCATTCGTCCCCTGGGCGTCCGGGGCTCCATCTAGGCTGACGGTATGGCAGAGTGCCCGGGTCGGGCTCCATGGTTTTCACGGTGGTCCTCCCCTGGGTGTCTGGGGGCTCCAGGCCGAAGGCATGGAAAAGTGCCCAGGACGGGCTCCATGGGTCCCGGGCCTTCGTCCCCCGGGCGTCCGGGGCTCCATCCAGGCTGACGGTATGGCAGAGTGCCCGGGTCGGGCTCCATGGTTTTCACGGTGGTCCTCCCCTGGGTGTCTGGGGGCTCCAGGCCAAATGCATGGAAAAGTGCCCAGGACGGGCTCCATGCGTCCAGGGCATTCGTCCCCTGGTCGTCCGGGGCTCCATCTAGGCTGACGGTATGGCAGAGTGCCCAGGTCGGGCTCCATGGTTTTCACGGTGGTCCTCCCCTGGGTGTCTGGGGGGCTCTAGGCCGAAGGCACGGAAAAGTGCCCAGGACGGGCTCCATGCGTCCCGGGCATTCGTCCCCCGGGCTTCCGGGGCTCCATCCAGGCTGACGGCATGACAGAGTGCCCGGGTCGGGCTCCATGGGTCCCGGGCAGCCCTCCCCCGGGCGTCCGGGGCTCCCACCGCCAGGCCGACGGCATGTCAAAGTGCCCAGGACGGGCTCCATGAGTCCGGGACAGTCCTCCCCCGGGCGTCCGGGACACCCATCTCCAGGAGGCCAACGGCATTGGCAAAGTACCCAGGACGGGCTCCATGGGTCCCGGGCAGACCTCCCTCGGGCGTCCGGGGCACCCATCTCCATGAGGCCAACGGCATTGGCAAAGTGCCCAGGACGGGCTCCATGGGTCCCTGGTAGACCTCCCCCGGGCGTCTGGGGCACCCATCTCCATGAGGCCAACGGCATTGGCAAAGTACCCGGGAAGGGCTCCACGGGTCCCGGGCAGGCCTCCCCCGGGCGTCCAGGGCACCCACCTCCAGGCCGACGGCATGTAAAAGTGCCCAGGACGGGCTCCATGGGTCCTGGGCAGCCCACCCCCGGGCATCTGGGGCACCCATCTCCAGGAGGCCAACGGCGTTGCAAAGTACCCGGGAAGGGCTCCACGGGTACCGGGCAGTCCTCCCCCGGGCGTCCGGGGGCTCCCTTCTCCAGGCCGACGGCATGGTTCAATGCCCAGGACGGGACGTCAAGTGGCCAGGACGGGCTCCATGCGTCCAGGGCATTCGTCCCGGGACGGGGACGGGGTGGGGAAGAGTCCAGGCGGCTTCACCTCCATGCCCGGCCATCTGATCGCACAGATTCCCTCGGCCATCTGGTCGCCCGGATCCCCTCGGGCATCTGGTCGCCCGCAACGCTTTCCTATGGGGGGGGGGGGGGACCAGATGGCCGAACTTCCCTGGAAGTCTTAATGAGGTGCCATTCCCCTCCCGGATCCCAGCGAGGGCTCCATGAGGTCGGGTTCTTTCACGCCTTGGGTCCCCTCTGTCACCTCGCGTGCACAGATTGCAAGAAAGGGGGGTAATTTGCCTCCGGATTACTATGGGGCAGGGTATGCCCGGACACCCCTCCAGGGTTGGTGGTTCTCTGCCATGGGGACCAGATGGGATATGCCTGGGCAACACCTCCCTAGGCCACCCGGAGCTTCCTTCCTCCAGGCCAACTGCATGTCAAACTGCCCAGGACGGGCTCCATGGCTCTTGGGCAGTCGTCCCCCGGGCGTCCGGTGCTCCATCCAGGCCGACGGCATGGCAGAGTGCCCGGGACAGGCTCCATGCGTCCCGGGCCTTCGTCCCCCCGGGCGTCCGGGGCTCCATCCGGGCTGACGGCATGTCAGAGTGCCCAGGACGGGCTCCACGGGTCCCGGGCGTCCGGGGCTCCCTTTCCCCGGGCCAACGGCATGTCAGAGTGCCCAGGACGGGCTCCACGGGTCCCGGGCGTCCGGGGCTCCCTTTCCCCGGGCCAACGGCTTGTCAGAGTGCCCAGGACGGGCTCCACGGGCCCCGGGCGTCCGGGGCTCCCTTCCCCGGGCCAGCGGCATGTCAGAGTGCCCAGCACGGGCTCCACGGGCCCCGGTCATCCGGGGCACCCTTCCCCGGGCCAGCGGCATGTCAGAGTGCCCAGGACCAGTTCCACGGGTCCCGGGTAGGCCTCCCCCGGGCGTCCAGGGCACCCACCTCCAGGCCGACGGCATGTAAAAGTGCCCAGGACGGGCTCCATGCGTCCCGGGCAGCCCACCCCCGGGCATCTGGGGCACCCATCTCCAGGAGGCCAACGGCGTTGCAAAGTACCCGTGAAGGGCTCCACGGGTACCGGGCAGTCCTCCCCCGGGCGTCCGGGGGCTCCCTTCTCCAGGCCAATGGCATGGTTCAATGCCCAGGACGGGATGTCAAGTGGCCAGGACGGGCTCCATGCGTCCCGGGCATTCGTCCCGGGACGGGGTGGGGCAGAGTCCAGGCGGCTTCACCTCCATGCCCGGCCATCTGATCGCCCAGATTCCCTCGGCCATCTGGTCGCCCGGATCC